>NW_026251930.1:1200000-1800000 GCF_025331425.1 Radiomyces spectabilis
TGAATATCCGTTTTTCGACAAGAAAAAACTCACATTCTTTATTCTTTCTTTACCCTTTGGTTTTCTCTCCGGTTTTCTTTTCGTCCTGGCAAGCCAACCATCCCTCCAAATCTTTCCACTTTGTTCGCGCATCAAATGTGGCCAACCCGGTTCTTGTCGTCAAAGGGCATCGTCGGTGGTGACTCTCTTTTTTCATCGGAAAATGCTTAGGCGTCCTCCTCAGGTTCCTCTTCTTTGGATTACTTCCCGTGGTGTTGTCTTTGATCTTCTTCCCGACCATTTTATTTTTGTAGTTTGTAGTATGTGCTTTGTATTTTATTCGATAGACTTCTTGCAGTCTTTTCCTCCTTTTTTTTCCCACAGGGTTTTTAGGGGGGGGGGGGTTACAGACGCACCTATTGTTTTACTTTTTTATATATTTGTATCGTTCCTTTTTTTTTCGGCCGGGAAGCTCTGGATATCTGCTGCCTCACATAACAAAGGTAAAATATCTTGACGCCATTTGAATCAATCAAAGAGCGTCCTAACTCATTTTTTTAATACCCAACACTCCCACACATCATTCTAGATCTATTATAACCTTGGGCGGGACGGGACAGAGGGGGTCAAAAAGTGCTGCACACGTGTTTGGAAATCATGACTGTACGGTATGCCAGAGTATTGACATTAATATACCAAAGTTTCATCAAGAGTCTCGCCCAGGTTATGCCGTATTGCGTTAGGCTTTTATCTGACGAATGTCGCTCAATGTAAGGAGGTGACGTCAGTAGCAGGTGGCATCCATTGCACGGCGGGTGTACGGCTTGTTACAAATAAATGAATAAAAAGTAACAATTTTTCGATTCATGCGACTGCCTAAGCCACAATTTGATTGCATAGTTGAACCTCTTTTTTTTTTTTTTTTTTTTTTTTCTCAGCCTTCTTTTTTCCTGATCAGTTCCTATTCTGTTCATTGCCAACATGACTCGGTATACCAAGTTGCAAAGAAAAACTCACGAAAAAGCCAGCGGCTTCAATGTCACTCCACTTCTTCCCGCTAAATCAAATGACGAAGGCGGAAACAACTCTGATGCTCCTAATCGCAACAATCGAAAGAGAGGTTTCACCAACGACAGTAAGTAACGGATCATTAAACAGCAGTTGGTTACAGTAAGTGGATGCTCATCAAGAATTGACTGTATTCTACAGATACAGGAACCAAGTCCGAAAAGGCTTTGCGAGAAATTGAAAAGAGAAAGAAGCGCAAGCAAATGTCCAAGGACAAGAACACAGTAAGTGGCGAGGTGCATATCTTAAATGATGAAGTGATGCTAATGAATGGAATTCTTGTTTGGCATAGATCTGTTTTGGCTGTCGACAAAAGGGACATTCCGTAGGCAATTGTCCCAAGGCGAAGCAATCCGCGCAAGGAATCTGCTACAACTGTGGATCGTCCGAGCACAGTTTGAAAAACTGCAAGAAACCCAGAAAAGGCAGTAAGTACAAATCGGGACAGCAGAAAGAGAATCATCGAGGAACACCGGAGTAAACGAAGCGTGAAATTATTAGATGAGTTGCCGTATGCCAAGTGCTTTGTCTGTAATGAAGAAGGCCATTTGTCTGGTCAATGTTCCAAGAACGATAAAGGATTATACCCGAATGGTGGAGGATGTCGGTTCTGTGGCCAAGTGGATCATTTGGCCAAGGATTGCAAGGTCACCAAGGAACAAGCGGGCGTCACTTTTGTTGGCAAGATTGATCTGGCCCAAGGTGCCGATGATGATGATTATCACATTTTTGTCACTGAGAAGCAGAAAATGACCGACGAAACCAAAGGTGCAAAGGATATCGCCTCCTCCTCCTCCTCCTCAATCAAGCCTGTTGCCAACAAAAAGAAGGCGGGTAAAGTCGTAAAGTTTTAGAAAGGAAAAACGCCAAAATTTAGATCATTTTATTATTATTTTGTCATCGTCGATCGTCTATGTAATCCTCGAATCCCTCATCTTCTTCACTTTCGTACACAGAATCCCTCTCTTCATCAGAATCTTCATCGGTCGTTTCATCCTCATCCGTAGAATCATTATGCCCAAGGCGTAACCGTCCAAATGTGGCGCTGTAGCACATCATAGTACAATAAAATTTTAAACGAGCATTAGATCTTTTGTATCCCTTTGCTGGTTTTCGTTTGCCATTACCTTAGTTCATTCGCTTCATCGTCGTTGCCTGCCTCTGATTGGATACCTTCCATTTGTTTCTTCATGTTCTCCTCCTGGATGCATAAGGTAAGTGTCGTAATTTCCTTTTCCAACATCTGTCAAGTGAAGACCATACCTTTATTTGCTGAAGTTGAAGTTCTTGAAGACGAACCGATTCATCCAGGCCCATCATGCGCACGCGCGTCTAGCAAATATTGATTTCCACGTAAGAATGGCAGGTGCTGTGAATTCGGAGTGAAAGAGCTCCCAATTTTATTTTACCTGTTGTTGTCCGGTGCTACCTTCGCTGGTCTCTTTGGTCGATGTAGAGCTTTGAGTGTGCAAACCTGAGTCGAGTTGTTTTGCTTTGGCATTGGCGGAATCGACGGTTTTTTGTCGAATGTCGGGACGCTGATATTCGTCCTCGTTGGCGTCAGTGCTTAGCAACTTTTCGATTCGAGCATTGACGTCTTTGAGTTTGGCGCCTTTGTCGGGTAAGGTTTGAAGCAATGATCTTGTGAAGAGTCTAGTTCAGCCGATGCAAAATCTACCTTGTAGTCTCATTTGTGAAAAAACTTACGGATTGTCGAGCATGCGACGGTTGCGGTCTCGGAGTTCCGCAAGTTCGGTGCGGTTCAAGTCTTCGAGGGGACGGGCCGGGGAAGAGGAAGAGAATCCGTCCAATAGACGATTGCTCGGTTGTCTTTGCGATCGAGTCGTCGATCTAGTTTGATTCTTTCCACTCATCAATGTCAAAAGAAAACATGCATAGGTAAAAGGAAAAAGCGGCCGCAGCAGACAAAAAAATATTGAAAAAGGCGGGGTCCCCCAAGTGACGTGCAAATTCCGAACAACACTGGACTCCAAACGCACTTTTGACAACAACTGCACCATCCCTCTCCATGATTTCATGCTACTGGAAGCTACGATCGACTTGTATAATAACAATTTCGTGTATTGTCAAGTGTTGTGAAGTTTGACCATTCATTCATTAGCTTATAATGAGTGTTTTTCGTGAAAGGCGTGGAAGGGACCAACTACCTAATTTGGTAAAAAAGATTTCAACTGGGCCCTTGATGCATGAACACCCCCCAACGTTGGTATGCGGCATCCATTGGGCTTACTTTATCACAAGACATAGGAGAGATATGCAATAATTGCACGGTAGACAAACTTCTCTTCAGTTTACAAAATAGACGCTTTTTTTTCTCTCTTTTTCTCGTTATAACCGAAAAGGATACGATACACTCTTGGACATGAGATTAAGTTGGGCATACATTGATTGCATCAAGCTACCCTTTCGGCAGCGGTTAACTAGGATGATAGATATTACTGCGTGCTTTGTTTTTTTTTTTCAACTGATTGCTAATTAAAGAGGGTAGGTGCTTCAGAAAGGCATCATTATTAGGCTATTGGTCGACGATATGTATTCGCGGAGTGAGCCATCCGTTGCAAAGGGTATGCGATTATTGGGTGTCACAGATGAGTTGGGGGGTTTGGCTGCTTTTTTTGTTGCGTTGTTTTAGGGCTCCGATTATAAAATTGTTTATTGCGACGACTTTGGAGAGAAACCAGCTAATTCCTATTCTCGTTCAATTCATTGTTCATACGCCATGGAGGAACCCGCCCGCCGAGTATTAAGTATACAGTCCCATATGGTAATTTACATTTGCAGAAAGTTATAGTCAAACGATTGAAGCTGAATTATGCTAATGCTCGAACCTGCGGGTCATGCTTGACAGGTCTCCGGCTATTGTGGTAAGATGAATAAACCAAATGACCCGTGACGTAATGTGGCAAGCCAAGCAGTTTGTGTAAACTGGTGTATAGGCAACAAAGCGGCATGCTTTCCGCTTCAAACGCTCGGATTTGACGTCGATATTCTCAACACCGTCCAGTTTTCGAACCACACAGGTAATAACAGTGGCTGAGCCAAGTAGAACCATTTGTTTAAAACTATGTGGTATGATATAGGATATCCTTCTTGGACCGGCAAAAAACTGACAGCGGATGATGTGCAAGAGTTATTTGATGGACTGGAGAAAAACGGATTAATCAACGATTATACACATGTGTTGACGGGTAAAGACAAAGAGACTGTGACGTTGAAAGAGTCACGGTGGATTAACGAAAGTGTGCTTCGGTAGGGTATATTGGTAACTTTGCCATTTTGGAAAGAATTGAAGAGATGGTAAAGAAGTTGAAAACCAAGAATCCGTCGTTGTTGTATGTTTGCGATACTGTCATGGGCGATGGCGGTTGTTTATATGTGGCACCGGAGATTGTGCCATTGTACCGTCAAATTATGCATATTGCAGATTTGGTCACACCGAATCAATTCGAAGCCGAGTAAGGTTCTTTTTTTTTATCTCACGATTTTTTTGTATAATTACAAATGCACATCCGCGGCTTTCTTTTCATTTTTCTGACACATGGGGAATCCAACACAGAACACTGGCGGAAGTGAAAATTGATTCACTAGCCTCTGCCTGCCAGGCTGCAGAACAATTGCATACGTTTGGTTGTCCGCGAGTGGTCATTACTTCAATGGCTGTTCCATTATCCGATATTCCGGCCGACATCCGTCTTCCCACCTCTTCCGAAGATTCACTTTATTGTTTAACCAGCGAGAAAACCTCTCATGGTTTAGAACAGCATATTATTGCCTTTCCCACCTACACTGGCTATTTCACCGGAACAGGTGATCTCTTTTCCGCTCTCATGGTCGCTCGTTTACAGCAAGCCAACGAAACTGGAGCTTCGTTGGCTACCGCTGCATTGCAAGTAGTGTCTTCGGTCAATGCCGTAACCAAGAAGACCTGGTTATACCAACGGAAATATGTCAACATTACCAGTCATGGTGAAGCCGATCTCATCGAACAGAAACCCAATGCCCCGGACCTTATTCGTCGATGTGAATTGCGTATTGTCCAAGGAAAGCCCGAGATAGAAGACCCCTCCTTAATAGGCCAAGGTGTCATCAAAATGACTAGATTGTAAAAAGTAAAGAATCCCGCAAGATCCACTTGGCAATAACACACAAAAAAAAGAGACATTAATTTTATTCGTTCCGAACCAATCATTTTTTTTTCTCACCTCTCTTTTTTTGGCCCCGGCTTTTGCCGTTTTTGGCTTTTTTTTTTTTTTTTTTTTTGGTTGGTTGGTTGCATTTATCCAGTTATTACATAAATCGCCATGGCATTGTTGCCATTGACAGTGCAAGATGATCAAGTGCATCATGATCAGAGACGAATCAAGTGGATGAGTATCCGACGTGCCAAGATCATCATTCCTGTAGCATTGCTGTGTGTGCTTTCATTGGTGTTGGTGTCATTCAGTGGACTTTCGATGACTCCATTGAAGGAACCTTCTCATTCCGCGGATGACAAACTCAAGGCTGAACTATTGCTCCTACTTCAGGATAACCCACTTGTGGTATTCTCTAAAACGTATTGTCCGTAAGTATTCTATCATACTGTTACAAAAGAAATCCTTCTTTTGTTTTAACTTGATAGGGAGAGTCGGGGAATTGAAAGTAACTTATCAAGCAAATATTATTATTTTTTTCTTGCACGTTCATAGGTACTCGAAAAAAGCCAAAGCGATACTGGATTCGTTCACTCTCAAGGAACCATACAAAGTGGTGGAAGTAGATTTACGGGGTAAGAAAAAATGAACTCCACCGATTCCGTGGGTTAAACAATATACCTTTATAAATTGACGTCATTTTTCTAGACGACGCGGATCAAGTCAAGCAACGATTGGGCAGCTTGTCCGGCCGATACACCTTCCCCAATATATTTGTCAATGAAAAAAGTATAGGCGGAGCGGCGGAGTTGCAGGAAATGAATAGCCATGGAGAACTCCACCAATTGCTGTTGCGATCTCATTTAATATGAAGCAGCGTTTCAGCTTAAAACTGGCGTACCTGAAACCAGTAACTGAACTAAAAAGATCCCGGGTGCCTTTGTTTTACTCCGCATTCCTGGGTGCTATATAAATTACAAAGACGATCGCCTTTTTGTTTTGTTTTTGTTTTTTTCTTCACTTGTAAATCATTTTTACTTTCCAACTTTAAAATATCTTTTTTCGACAGAATGATGTGGCCCAAGCGTCGATTATCTATCCAACTTCTTGAACCTATACTGTTCTTGGGCGCCAATCAGGAAGCAGCTCCTGTCCTCCGCGGCAATGTTATTGTCCACTCCCACCGTAGCTGCACCCTTAAAAAGTTGTCGTTGCGTTTTGATGGACAACTGACGACCCAATCTGTTGAGAGTAAGTATTTTTGCAGCAAACACCATCAATAAAAATTGAGTACCAGATGATTAACGACTTGGTTCCTTTTCACTTTAAAATAGATATCAACGATATTCGATTAAAAAAGGATTGCCAGAAATCGGTGGCGCAACAAGATTTAGTGCTGCATCCTTCGTCGGCTCGCAGCGCGGCGCCCTTGTTGTTGCATGTGGGCACCACTTGTTTTGCCTTTGAAATGCAGTTACCCGAAGGTCTTCCGGAATCCATCGATTGTCAACAAGCCAAAGTCCGTTACAACCTCACCGCGTCCATGACTTACCGTTCCACATCGAGTTTATCCGACACTAGCGAAGATTGCACGCAAGCCGTTCAGTTGGCCCGACTTCCCTTTGAAGGGTCGCTGACGGGTGACAATTACTCCGACACCATCGATTCCAGAAAACACTATGCTTCTTGCTGTCAATACCACGTCATTATCGACAGCAAGGCCGTCGCCCTCGGGGACAATTTACCCATCAGTATCCGAATTGCGCCAATTGTGCAAAACATGCGTATCAAGAACGTTTATTTACAACTATTGGAACGTCGACAAGTGCTTAACCGCGAAGAAGTCATGAAGACCAGCCAGTCATGCCATCTTCTCCACCCTTCCAAGGACGCTTCCTCGATCGCTTCGTCACCATTACCGACCGACGACCTCGATAAGCCATGGCAAGCCACCATGTACTACAAAATCCCCAGAGACGCTGATGGCTTGGTCCATTCCACTTCGACGTATCCCGAGTTCTCCGTCAGCCATTTACTGTTCGTGTCCATGCTCGTCAGTTTCCCGGCCTTGACCCAGAACAACAACATTCGTCGTGTCCAGCATACTATCACGTTTCAGACCCCCATCGATTTGTTGAGTCGAAATATTGGTCAACTTGGCGACAAGGACTATGTCAAACTGCCGCTGTATGGAGATTGCAAGTCAGCCGGAGAAAGAATTGACATGTTCGATAACAGTATTCATGCCGACCATCCTCCCGCATACGATGATGTGGTCATGACAGCATAAAACCTATGTTTTTTTTCCCATTCTGTATATTTTTCACAGAATTGCCTTGATGGTGATTTTCTGTTGTAAACAGTATTCTCATCTTAGTCTTGTATATACATATTATTGATGGACAATATACCCCCTCTCAACCATGTCATTCGTATTTCCGCATGCCTTTTTTTCTTTTTCTTTTTGACTTACCTCTCCACAATAAGGACATTTCCCAAATAAAATATTGAAACTTCGTGTTGTATTTGGATTGGACCGCAACCACTATGAAATAGTTGAAATGTTATGACTGACCTTGAACCGAATTTTTTCAGACATCCTTACCTCGTATAGACAGGATGGATGAAAGCCGCGGTTGCATTGCTCGTTGGCACAAATCACATCCGGAGTTTGCGCAGCTTGTCCACCGTGTTGGAGCTTGTAAGCATAACAAATAGCGCATTCCGTATCACCGGATGCGCCTTGACTGTCTTGACTAGTAGGATGTTGTCCCGGTAATTGGAGTACTTTACACAAATTCTGAAAAGGACGTTCCTCAGAGTCCCTAATACAAAATTAATTCCATGTAACCACCTTGCCGTCTTTTTCATCTCTACTTGGGTTACGTACCATTGATCCAAGGCTGAATGCCATTTTTCTTTCAGTGACGCCACGCGTTTCACATTACCAAAGAATCGAACTTTCGGCACCTGCCGCGGATGCTGTGGGTCAATTTCCAGGTGAAGGGAACAGTGGTGACCCAACGCGATTCTGCGCCACATGTCCTTTCGCGTGGGATGGTCAGGATCCAGAATACGGGTCATGGTATCCAATTCATCCATACAATCAAACAGATCCTGGTAAACATGAATCACCGACTGTATGTTTTCCACAATCGTGGTGAGACTGGTTCCTGACGTCGCAGCTGCATCCAATGTTCCCGGAAGATCCGCTGAAGCTGTCGCAGGCGTCACAGGGTAATTGTGCGGAATGGTCAGTCGTACGATATGCGAACGCTCTCTGTCATCGCTATTAAAAAAAAAAGTCCAATAAGTAATTTTTACACTCTTATGCCCAGATCAAGCGGATCGAGGGTGGGGACGTACAGGATCTCCAAGTCAATTTTATCCATGGTATCACTCATGCTTTGAATAGTATGATATCCAACGCGCTTCAGTTCCGCAACGAGAATGCTGTAGTGATTGGAAGATAGAGAATGGGCGGTCATGGACGACGCCACTATGCGCTCGTCATGCTCCTGGAAAAAGAGTTGAGCGGCAACGCTGTGGTAACGCTTGTTTCATCAGCTTACGAGAATATTCTTTAGCTCGGTAAGAAACAAGGTCAGATCGTCCGACTGATCGAGCATGCGCTGGATTTGCTCAGTATGATGGCGCAGAATATGCTGCATTCTGGGACTCGTATACAGCGTGCCTCGACTGGTAGGATCGGTGAGATCAGGTAACCGAACATCTATAATGTGATCCTCGCCCTACGAACGTGATGCATACGTTATTCTCTTGGAACCCCCTTGCTTGCTGTGAGCCAACACGTACATTGACAGTAATGAATCCTTGAAATGCCAATCCACTGTCGTCGACAGGGATCATTAGAGGAAATGCAGCATGGTGCATATTGAACGGTTACTGCAGCGGAGAAACAAAAATAGAAAGGAAAAAAAAAAAAGTCGACGCGCCTCGAGACGCCTCCAATTTTTTGAACGCGATTTGTTTTTTCTTTTTTACGCTTGTTCTCTTGACCGCGCCACCTTCTAATTCGCACACACACACACACACACATACGCGCAAACAAAATCACATACCATCATGACCAGCCAAGTAGCCAAGCCTAGAAGTATGACGGCCGGTGCACGTAATGTGCTTCGATCCAACGATTCCGCCAGTTTGTGGAATTGTACCCTGTCACCAGGTACGACAATGATCAGCGTCAACCACCGATTCTCTCTCATGTCACAATACTCACTGATTCACTATGATTGCGACACTAGGTTGGACACAAGATGAATCCGAAATTCTACGTAAAGCGCTCATCAAGTTTGGTATTGGCAACTGGGCGAAAATCATTGAAAGCGGATGTTTGCCTGGTAAAACCAATGCACAGATGAATCTCCAATTGCAACGATTACTTGGCCAACAGAGTACAGCAGGTAAAATAGAAATACCATGATGCTGCAGTATTCGCTGAATCGTATGACTGACGACGGTAACATAGAATTTGCCGGGTTACATATCGATCCCAAAGTGATTGGTGTACGAAACTCAAAGATTCAAGGCCCTCACATCAAACGAAAGAACAACTGTATTGTCAACACGGGCGGCAAATTATCTCGAGAAGAACTTCGAAAACGATTGATCAAAAATAAGGAAACGTAAGACACCCCTCTTGGGATAACGACACTCCAAGTGATTCACGCCTGTGACTGACCCCCATCCCTTAGATACGAACTGCCGGAATCGGAATGGAAACATATCGAGTTGCCAAAGACCGAAGATGTAAGAGAGCAAAAACCCGATTTCTCATTAACCCTGCTGATTTATCATATCTATTTGTAGCCTTTACTGCTGCTTGAATCTAAACGAGAAGATTTGCGTCGATTAAGGAAAGAATTGGAAAACGTACAAGAAAAGATTCAAAAGATGCGCACAGTGCAACCGGATCGTATGGAGAAACTAAAGGTACCGTCAGCACATTATTGAATTTAATCCACATTCTTCTTCTCTAAACACGTCTGTGAATTTCTTGTGTAGACGGAGGTAACAGAATCACCGTCTCCGGCACGGTCGGCGACCCCGGTGAAGGAGGAGGATGAGGATATGGAAGACTTGGTGGAAGACGAGGAGGTTATTAATACCGCCACTTCTTCTCCTGCCGTCCCCAATACGGACGAAGATTTGGCCATGGCCATTGCGCTACAAAATGAGGAGGACAGTGTCGGTCTCGGTCTCCCAGAACCCTCCCTGGATGACGAGACAGATGATGATGATGATGGTGAATATCAAGTCAAAAAGAGAAAAATCACTAAATCCTCGAGAAACAGTAGCAAATAAAATCTGATAAACGTGCATCCTATTCAACGACCTTGCTGTATTGTTGCATAATTTTTTGTGAGCATACATTTGTTAATGCAACGCAACGCAACTCATGTTTTATTGAGGGGGGAACGGTGTGTCATCTATCATCAATCACTAGTATCCATGGTATCTTGCTTTTTTTGCTTTTGCTGCGCTTTCCATTCTCGGATTTTCTCTTGCAATTCCGTAGCTGCAATTCGAAAAGAAAAATAATAAAGGCCATTAGCTTTCCTGTCACCCAAAGGATCCGCTTTCCTTTTTTTTTAGTTACCTGGTTCCACCATCTCCATACTCAATGGAGCACGGTTGAAAGGATCGCGTGTATCACCCAGTAAGTGGGCACGGATTGTACTGCGATCCACAATCACACCAGACGTTGGCAAAAGTACTGGATCCTCCATCAGGGTAAAGAAGATGGGATCTATCATGAATATTAGACGCGGATGAGTTTTCATACACATGGTTAGACTTTATGGCTGCTCATTATCTTACCCAAGTATTCGTCCGGCACATCGCCCAATTCTTCCTCCTCTTCCACACCGAGTTTAATCGCTTCCTCTACGCGATTGACAAACTGTTCCAGAGCGGCAATATGATCCTGGTGTTTTAATCCATGCTTGGACAAAATCGAAGCCGCTTTGGAGAAATACTCTTTGCGATAAGAACGTCCATCCCGCGCCACCGCTTCGATAAACGTCGTGGTATTCAGGTTGAGATAAATGTCAATGATATCGGATAACAATGTTCGTGGTCGGAAATGATACTTTTCTCTGTTCTTCACCTATTTTTTTTTTTCATATCATGACATGAGTCTCCTGTGACTTTTTGTGTCGTGATCCTGGTACCCCCCCCCCCCATAATACCAAAAGAAAAAAATTTACCTTGAGTTCCGTGCATTTCGGACCCACCAATTGTGATAAATTGTAATCCAACATGGCAGCTAAGCGGTCCACAATCTCATTCACCAGGAACGGCATCACCACTTCAGAGGTCAAGTATTTCAGCATGCGCACCGTTTCGTTACCGAGCGCAACATAGGATTGAGCTTGACGTTCCAAAGAGACCAAGGTCCCTTCACGTTCTTGCCGTTGTTGCTAAGCCAATCCATATGAGAACGAAACCAGCTAGATCTTCGTTTCTCGATTCTCAAAGACTTACCTGTGGTTGCGCGGCCCAAGCGGCTGCATCGTCCATTTCCGTTTGAATCTGATGGATTTCCGACAGTTTGCTCAAACTTTCGTCCAATAGATACGTCACATCGCTCATCAACATGTTCACAAAGCGCGTGAACAGTTCTTGATTCCTAAAGGGAAAATCGATTCAATGGATCCAGCTCACGTTGCCCTTGTCCTTGATCACTTACTGGCTCTCCTCTCTTAGTTTGGCACGATGTGTAGGATGATTCCAAATCGTTTTCATGACGTGACTGATATTGTAACGGATATTAAACTTGTCATAAAACTGTGAACTGGCACCTGTCTGCTCCACCTCTTTTTTTTATTTTTATAATCACTTGTGTCAGTAAAAAGATTGTATGAAACCACATGACGTACTTACCAACGTAAAAAATCATGAGCGAAGGCACCAAATGAGCTAGAGCCAGAGGATGCGAATTCAGCATATTTTCCAACTCTCCAGGAACGCCCTTGGCAATAGGGAAAGTAAAGAAGAAAAGGATCTGCAAACATATGAAAGGATGAGCACTCTAATCGGTGGAAAACGTACGGTATCCGCCTTGGGTTACCTCGACAAACTTGGCTTTCAGGTACGGATTCTTGATGTAGTTGGTGTTGCGTAAAAAGGTAATGATGAAAATGACCAGTTCATCGTGAGGATTTTGTCGCATGACTTGAGTCTCGTAGCCGAACCTGTTCAACGCCCGTTCATCAATATCTATTGTATATAGCAAAAGCCATGATCTCCGCATCTCACTTACTTTCCAACGAAAATAAAAAATTCGGTAATGTCTTCGACGATCCATTCAGGTAACATGGCGAATGCTTCGGGAATGTCCTTGGAAAGAGGCAATTTTACCATTTCCCAAGGATGCCGACCGTTTGGATCCACCATGCGGATTAGCCATGCCATCACCAGATTGTAAAATCGCATGATATGCGTCAACAACTGTGGATCCATCAACATGGACTCCAGCGCCAGCTTATGCGTAGTCATCAAATCCAATTTCGCCTACAAGTAACAAGCTCAGTTAACATCACATTGCCGACAAAACAAGATCGATCCTTGTTCGCGTGTCTGTGTGTGTATGTACCTTGAGTCTTTTGGCAACGAAATCTTGCATCATGCCTTGCGGTGTCTTTGGACAGGCAGTCATCAGCACGATGATTTTTTTTTTGCTTTTTTTTTTCTATTTGACTTACATTGGCTAATCGGCTGGCTTCTTCTTCGTATCGAGTGCACTGCTTTTTTAACTCGCTGTATTCTCGCATAAATTCGTTGTAGTTGACAAACGAGCGGATCGGACCATAATGCAAAAACGTCAATGTCAAGTAAAAGATCTCTGTAATGAAGCTGTGAGCTATTTTATAAAAATGAGGGGAAAATTTAGCAACACTGGGTCGTGATCCGCGATTGGATGGTCATTGGATACTTTACATGAAGTAGAGGATTGGTCTTTGTAATATTCATCCGATTGCTCTTTGGTAGCATTGATTTTGGTGGTTTCCATCACATCGATGCGATGGCTCGTGCGAAAGTAGTGAGGATCAATTTTATCAATCTAGAAAAGATACGAAATTCTGATGAATTCCGTTGACCCTAGAAAAAAACGAACTGCAAGACGGCGGTCCCAGACGTCATCCTACCTTGGAAGCGCGAACATCAAGGAAAGGTTCACAAAAATCAAGTAATACGGCGGTAATGTTGTGCATGAATCCATCCGAAGCTACCGTCGTGGGATCCACTTGCATTTGGGCACGTTTATCGTTCAAACGCAAGATGTGGGCAAAGTAAGAAAGCATGTGCTCGCGCGCCTTAGGACTCGATCGCACAATGTTGTTGGTCATTCCGAATAAAGAACGCTAAACAGAGCAAAAATGAGTAGCCATTCAATGTGCCTTGACTGAGGATTGGGACCTACCTGCAAATTATTCACGCTTCCGCGCAGTCCGGTTTTAGAAAACTCAATGTCAGCATCATTGCGGGTCTCGGAATTCTGAAACGATCGTTCCGCAACTTTGGGCTAGAATGAACAAGGTAAATGAAAAAACCCACGGCTGGTAAACAATTCAATCAAGAAGCTTACCGCTGAATCTGGATAACCGGAAAGTTTATAGAATGGACCTAATAATGACACATCCTCCAAATTACGAGGAGTAGCATCGGCAGGATCGAATCGAGGCATACTCGGCAACTAAAAAGCAGGGACCATGGTTAATTTCGATAATCATACGTGTTGATGCATCAAAGTTACGTACAGCAGCTGCTACCGATTTGTTCTCACATAACAACATCAAGGACTAATCAAAAAAAGGGTCAACACAGAACATATCAGAACCATGGTGGAAAAAAGGGTAGGAATCCTTCTGTACCTGGAGATAAGGCTTGAAGTCATCGAGAATGTTGCATTGAGCGATATTCTTTGAGATGGTTTCCAAGGCTGGGCCAAGAATCTATCGAGGGAAACGAATTAAATATGTGTGATGCCGACATTCAGAGAGAAAAATGGGGAAAACCTACCACATCGAGACCATCGTCTTCGAAGCGGGCCACGAGCTCAGACAAATAATGAACGGGCAATCCCTGAGTTGAATCTGGCTCGGCCATCAGTCTTGGTATCAACTGCTCAGGGCCATAGGGACCGCCACTAGAAAAGGATCCAAGCAGAGCTCAGTAGCTGATGTGATATACATATTTCTTGACGAACTGACTCACTTGACTGATTGAGGAAACATGTCGGGCATTTGAAGAATAAGGCCAGAATATGAGATGATCAAGGCTTTGATGTCGTCTAGCACGCTCAGGCGTTCATCCAACACTTTCTTGTCGAGATTCTGATGCATGGTATCTTGTTATTCAATGCCGGAGGAATAATATCAGTAGCACAAGATCATGGTTACCTTACTTCTTGTCACGGTGTTTTTGCGAATATCATGGGCCTGTTTCCAGCAATTCAAAAGGTAATCAAAATGAGGCACCGATAAATCCTTGGTAATATCCTGAGGAAGCTCATCATGCGATTCATTGGGATCAAGGGATAATCGAGCCACCAACGCACGGTCCAACAACTCGCGAGTCAGTTTGTGTGGATTTGGCACTAGGTCCAATCATCACACCTGTAAGCCTATTTTCATCCCGCCTTGTTTTGATCCAATGATTCGGTTTCGCTTACCATTTTCTTCATTTAATTCACGAGCGAGTTCCTGCAAATACACACAGCGTCCCTGCTTATAAATGGCTTCTGGCTTTTTTTCCCGCCAGAAATCAGAAAAGTGGATGCGTGAGGGGTGATTCTCCAGAGAATGTCCTTTTGCAACAAGCTTACGTTTAATGTGATTTGTAATATGCGTGAGATGACATCGTTCTGCCAATCCTCAAAGGATTTGGCAGGTTTGACGGTCGCAATGGATTGTGAGCTAGGGCTGCTGGTAGGAGAAGTAATGGATGGCGAGGAGGGTTTGTTTGGTGTAGCAACCGGGGCAGGAGGTGTAGAAGGAGCGACGGCAGGTTTCACAGAAGATGATTTCTAAAGAGAATGACGATCCTTTGAGTTAGTGGGTGTGGTTTCGGCTCTTTTTAAGAAAAACAAGAAAGGGCCTCTCTCGATACAGCGGTTGAGTAAACGAATAGCCGCCATTGGCAATATCATGATTTGAGAGATGTCGTGTTGCTGTTCTGCGGTAATCGCTGTATAAAGTTGTTTTAAGAAATGGTGACTCACCTGGAGTGTCGCTTTAGGTACCAGTGATTCTTCGAGAGAAGGAAGAGGTTGTAAATTAGGTTTTTCTGTCGAAGAAGACAAGGGCAAACTGGTTTGTTCTTGTTGCGCGCGTCGTTTCTGTTCCTCGGCCTGTTGCTGAAGTTTCGCAACACGTTTTAATCGGATCTAACAAAAACAAATAACCATGGGTGAGCCATAATGTCAACTTTTGCAAAGCTGAAAGAGAAAAGACTATATATTTTTTACGTACTTGATCCGCTTCGGAAAGTGACTCTTGATGGTCCATGGTTGGAAAAAAAAATCGAGAATACAAAAAGAGTTGAAAATGGCAGAGAAAGCAAAAAAGTAATCTCATGCCATTCGAGTTCGGCGTGACGCGCCTGACGTCATGTGCTCATTCTAATAACGGTGGGGCAGAAGTGCCTTATTTTTTTCTCTTTTATTGACTTCCCCGATCGATGAAATTGATAGGACTTACGGGAGGCATTGCCTCAGGTACGAGTGCCGTACGAACAAAGCTGACCGATTGGATTAAATGGTGTGTGCATGAATCGTAGGGAAATCGACGGTATCTCGTATGCTGAGAGACCAGCAGTTGCCCATCATCGATGCCGACTTGATTGCCCGACAGGTGGTCGAACCGGGAAGAAAAGCGAATCGTCTTGTTCGACAGCATTTTGGCGACGACGTGTTTCTGCCGGATGGCCATTTGGATCGAGCGAAACTGGGAGACATTATTTTTCGGGATCCTCAGAAACGCCAAGTTCTGAATCGATGCATTCATCCTTATGTGAAACTGGAAATCCTCAAACAAGCCGTTTTGCACTGGTTAAAAGGCGCCGATATGGTGATTTTTGATGTACCTCTCTTGCTGGAAGCTGGGTTGGACAAGTTTATGGGTACCACCGTCGTGGTCTTTTGGTAAAAACGAAATCAGATGCGGTGGCGGACTTATACAGCATGATTTAATGCGACCCCTCCTATAGTTCAGATGTGCTGCAGTTGCAACGACTCATCAAACGCGATGGACTATCGGAAGAACAAGCGAATCAACGCATTACAGCCCAGATGCCCATGCATGAAAAAGTGGCTCGAGCCGATATCGTTTTGGATAACTCGAGCGATTTACCACAGTTAGAGATCCAAGTGAAAAATATGGTCAAGAAACTTCGTCCTTCGACTGTCACCTGGTTTCTCGAGTACGCCGGCCCTCCCGCAGCCTTTGCCATCTCCGTTGTAGCTTTCAAAACTTATGCACCATACCTCATCCGCTTTGTGATGAACTACGTATCTCCCTCACCACACTGAGGTCTCCATTGAATGCATACATTAGGTGTGATTGTTTATTATATTTCTAGGCAGGGTGATTTTCGATAGTAGGCGAGACGGGTTGAAAGGATCGACGAATGTACATAGTAAATTCATATTCCAGATCTTTGTGTGTTTGCAATCCTCGCGGGACTTCCTGTTCGACGTAGGCTTCCATTTCTTCGTGAGAGGCGAGCCGGTAATCGGTTTCGTTGATCTCGGGGAAAAAAGTGTCACAGTCAACTTTGGATTTGACGCGGGTCAGCAGAATGTGAGTGCAGGTGGCATGCTTGATAGCCAATCGATACATTTGTGCTCCACCAATAACAAAGCAACGCGGATGTTGTTGAGGATCCACTGCAGCAAATGCTTCTTCCAGTGAACTTACCAAAAGCGTTGACGGCTGTTGAGCATTAGCCAGTTGTCTACAAGATCCGTCAAGAATTAGATCCTTTCTCCATGAGAAGCGATAAGTGGCTTACAGATCATAAGTGGGGTTTCGAGAGACGACAATGTTGAATCGTTCGGATAAGGGACGGAATTTTGGAGGAATGGATTCCCAAGTGACGCGACCCATAATAACCGCGTTTTGTGGTGTGGTTTGGTTGCTTGGAAACTCTTTGGGCACATGCATAGTGACATGTTTAAAAAAGGCCATATCCTTGGGAATGCGCCAAGGGAGGGTACTCAGCATGCCAATGCCCAGTTCCTCCGTAGCAGCAACCACCAATCCAAAGTTTGTCATAACGAGGTACGAATTGGGGGGACGAACTTTTTTTTGCTTAGTTCAAAGGAATCGTATCGTCATTGGTTTCCTCGATTTTTTTTATTTTTTGACACTGGTCCGGTCGGACTGGCTGATACGATTGGACCAATCAAACAAGCTCAGCGACATGAACATTGACCGAGAAACCAACAAAAGTTGGCTCTTCTCGTCGAATGAGCGAACAATCACCGGGCTGCAGCAGTTGAGTTCTATGGCTTCGACACTGGGAATCACCATTTTTACATTTGTTTAGTGGACGCTTGAAGAATGTAGGATAAAAGAGCATGTGTATCTACAGTGAGGCTGGGCATCGAGTTGTGAAACTCCAATTTGGACGACATTTTGGTAAACAAGAGTCCCTATGTCATGCAGCGGTGACTCATCCTCATATCAGGGAAATAACAACTGAGAGATTGAACGATGGCAAGTGAGAGATCTTTTTTTTCTGGATGTCAATTTTATTTTTGTCAGCCAAAAAAATAAGGGGGAAATCATAATAAAACAAGCTCCACGATATAAAAAAAGAAGAGTCCTTCAGAAAAAAAAAAAGAAGCAGGAGTTTAAACAAAACCCGAGGTCATTTTCCAGTAAGACCAATCGGCTTGAAGCAGTTGGTTGGAATAGGTTTGCAAATCGCATACTTCCGGTGTTGCTGAAGGAGACAGTGTGAAATCACGACCAAAATCCAAGGGTGGAGGCGAAGTCATGAGGGGCGGAGTCATGGAGGCCGTCAATGAGGAAGGGGTCAAAGACGGAGCAATGACAATTTTGCAAGCGAGTTCGGGCGCCTGCGCAATGAGTTCGAGAAGAGCTTGCTTGAACGCTTCATGATTGCCCTGCAATGTGTGAAGTTTCGAAGAGGTGGCTTGTTTGTCTTCGGTAAAGTCGCCACAACGGACCCACTGATGATCGATGCCGATGCGCCACATGGAAAACGCTAAATAGGGTTCGACGAGGTCCATGTCCAGTTGTCCTACCATGCTGCCTGTTTCAGGTTGCCATTGTTGACTGAGTCGTAACTCCTTGATGGCCTCGAATTTCATGTGAATCCGGAAATGGTTGTTGTTCGATACCACTTGCCAAATAAATTGACGTTCCGACGCATCGCCATAGCAAAATAGATGCCATTGATAAGCCGCTTCCGGCAACCCGTGAGCAAACCGGATCCAACTACCAATCCGGAGCATTTGAGCAGGAATAACAAGCATTCCACTGGATTGCCCCATGGTTGTCGCATTACTCATTGGCAATGCAAATTGATTTTCTTTTTTTGGATTGCAGAAAAAAAAACAGAGGTTAGAAAAGCTCGGTGAGGCGCGAAAATGTTGAAGGTTACCTTGACTATTGAGGCCCGGGGTGGGCAAGGGCATAGCTTGCAAGACCGGCTGAAGATGGGCGGTAGGTAGGTGCTGCAAGTCGGAAGGAGGCGAGTAATTGGAGAGGATGGAAGGAGCAATGGGTTTGTGGGCCACGGTCGTGGATGAATTGACAGCCTCCTGGGTCGGTGGCTGAACCCCGCCGGAGGCAGTGGTTGGTCGTGCTTCCAGTTTGCGCTTCTTGGCCCGACGGTTTTGGAACCAGATTTGGACAGTGCGAGTGGAAACGCCCAGAGTCTGGGCCAGTCGATAACGGATATCCGCATCCGGTAACTCATTATCGGCAAACGATTCAAGAAGTATTTTCAATTGATGCGGTTTTAAATGGGTTCGTTTCCGACTGGAAGCGGTCGGACGGTCGAAAGGCCGAGCATGCGTGGAAAACGGTCGTGCAATGTGTGCTTGATTTTTTACATTCATGGTTCTTTTTTTTTGAAAACAATAAACAAGAAGGAGGAGCTTTTTTGGAATGGAGGTTGCTTGTACAAATGTCGGGGAAGAAAAAAAAACACAGAGAACAAATTGAGCAATCAAAAAGATATCAATGGAGGAGGAATAAAACAACAAAATAATCAAAGGGAATGAAATGGGAAGGGGTTGCTTTTTATTGAGGGTCAATAAACAGAGCCGTGAGCCAGCACGACGAGAAGGATATAGAAGGAAAGAAAAAAGATTTGGAGGTTAAAGATAAAAAAGAAAGCAAGAAAGCAAGTGGGATAACGCCTGTTAAAATACGATTTCACCTTCCCACTGGCTTTGCTTGGACCTTTTTTTCCAGGCTATTTTTTTTTTCAAAGGCAGACTGTAAATTGCCTGGTTACACCACAGCTTCCAAGAGGGGCTTCTTTCCCTTTCCAACCCCGCCGTTGCCTCGTGACATGGACCAACAGCCTTTAACACTGTTTACACACACCAAGCCATCTCGGATAAAGAAAATCTCTTATTCAAACCCTCTGTCATGGGAAATTTTCTAGCAAGGAGTAGAATCTTTTGGGCAACTGGTCTTAAACTGGTATAAACTCGGGTTGACATGCATACATGAAAAAAAGGCACGTTGCCTGCACATGCTTTTTTCCCGAGCATCTCCGTCGCATCAAGTAAAAAAAAAAAAAAAAATAGCCAAGCCTATCCCTGAAAGACGAAAAGGAAAAAAAAAACAACATCAACAACAGCAAAAAAGACGGAGAGACAAAGAAAAATAGTCCTTGTTTTTTCTTTCATGTGTCGATGATGCGACTATGCAGCCCAACGTTTTCTTGGATACCTTTTTCCGTTGCCAAGATTTTTTTCTCAGAAAGTCGATCCAGAAGCCTAATTATCTTCCAAAGTTCTATTTGATTGATGACGGTGCCACAATGATATCACTTGGAATGGAGACTGAAGCTCTCTCTCTACATTAAGCAAAGCCACCTTTGCCTAGACAGATTGACAAACAGGCAGGTGAGAGCATAGTTTATTTTCCATTAGTCCATTTTCCCAACCAACTTTTTTCTGGCGAACTGTAACGAATGAAAAAAAAAGCCTAGGCTGGGAAAGCTTGTGACAGGGATGAACGGTCTCTGTTTGTCTGCACGCAGTAAGCAGTAGCACGCAGTAAAATAAATAGATTGACTGACTGTATGTATGTGCCATGATCACACCATCGATTTGGTTCCGCGGATTCACATCGTCGATAACATATCGATGGGTCAATCAACCAAGGCGTTTTATCATGCTCTGAAGAGGATGAAACAAGAATAACAAAAAAAAAGGTCCATTCCATGGACTTGCTACAGTTTAGATAAACAAAAACCCTAGCAACTGGTAGCATATGAGGAAACTTTATCCAAACGTGCACTGGAGCGTTCTGCCTTTTAAACACAATGTCATTTTACGTTACAGAACAGACAATAGCTTCATTGGACCCTGATGGGGGTTTAGCTCCGACAGAATGGGCGACAACTCTAGTTTGTAGGCTCTACGCTGTAGTCTACTGACTGAATAAGATTGCCTCCTCTTTTTTGGGGCCCCATCAACCGCCTCGACGTGTTTAAACAATGCTTGTTCAGTATTCGATTTGTCAGCTTGTCAAAGTCAAATCATCTTCTTGACAATACATCTACACAGAATGGCCGCTTGCGCACCGTGTCACAAAAATGCTTGGCTCCGTATGCGATTCTTTTGCGTTCAAAAAAAAAAAAGTCGACAGACGCACAAGCCAGCTCGGCTTTCTCTCGTGTCGTGCCAATAATTTTTTTTTTCATCTACTGAATTCATGGGAGATCCAAAAAAAAAAAAAAATCGTGTCCTCTATTTCATTGTCCTCCATGTTTATCAGTGAAGGAGGATGGGGCAGCCATTCCAAGTCTAGTCTTCCCGCTGCAAAAAATTGCTCGCAAAGGGAACCAATCAATTTGAGGAACAGCGTCCAATGGGAATGCCTCATTTTTGTCCTTAAAATGATTCGATGGACAAAAAGGATCTCGATTTTCTATGGATTCCCTTTTTTTAAGTGGGTGGTTTCTTTTTTCTTTCGAACATTCAACGTTCGACCGAGATGAAGCGCGTCAATTCCGTGCATGCGTTTTCGGTTGACAAAGAAAAGAGGGTTCAAGGTATTAAAAAAAAAAAAAAAACGGCCCACATCCACTGGTGTTATATGCATTGTTTGTCCAACCCTGTAAAATAGAAAAAGTAGGCTCAGATCCATCCGTGGTTGCACAAAAAAAAGAACTCTATTCGGGTCCGAGACCATCTGCTTTTTACACCGTCCACATTGAACGACAAGGCATCCCCGCTGTGGCTCACCACCCATCCCATGAGCACGGTGATGTAACCTCTTGGAAGGACCCGTTGACCCAAATAGACGAAAATCCCTTTTCGGATAATAAGGAACCTGCCGTAATAGTCAATGATATGCATGAAAAGCATAGGCATCATCGTATTGACGAAGAAGACGACGACGATGAATTTGATTGGAACGAAGATCCCGACCAGCCACGGCCTCGACGACGCAAAACGGCACGACAAAAATTTCACGAAGTGATGCAACGACCATGCTGCTGGCATTTTTTGTCTCCGTTTATGAAGCGATTTATTATTGCTGTCACCGGGTCCATTGTTTTCCTGGGCATTGCCATTTCCTCGTACGTTTTTCTTCCGCCGCCTACCTCGGGCGAACGTGAACAGCCCGAATTTAAAAATGTCCGAAGCAATGTTGAATGCTGGATGCTGTGGGCAGCCTTCATGTGGCATATCGGCTGGCTCACTACCATGGTTGTCGAACTCGTCCCGTCCGCCGTCTCCCTGTGGACCAAGGTTTGCAAAGGCCGAAGGTCAGAACATGTAAAAACTCGTCTAGAGGTAGGCCTCGCCTGAAAAAATTAGCCGCTCACACAATGATTCATTGCGATGACGCTTTTTTTTCTAGTACTATATGAGCCTCAAACGGTATCTGACCATTCTGTTAATTGCGGCTTGGAATTGGGGTTCGTGGGCTTTTTTGTTGGATGTTCCTTTTCCGGTAAATCTATACAAAAATAATGACAAATGGTCTCCGTTTAATGACAATGAAATACCCCGCTTCTTCTAGTCAGTAACCCAGCAACCGTATTCCCTCGTCATTTGCAACATCTTTTCCTGTCTCTTTTTCACGGCATGTTTTCTGTTTGTGCAAAAGCTGATCATCCAAATCATCGGTAGGTTGCTTCGCCTTGCTACGATGCATAGAAAAATGATATATTGATGGCGAACAATGAAACCAATATGTGACAATGCCGGGTTATTAGCCACCCGATTTCATCGATCCGCCTATGAAGACCGTATCCGCGAAAGCAAATACGCCCTTAAAAGTAAGTGTGGCCAAAATTAACTTGATGCCCTGTTGGCTTTTTCTTGTTATTATTATTATTATTACTATTTTTATGAGCTCATCGAACATGAGGTTAGTTCTTGACTCCCTAAGTCAGTCTGAAGTTCGTCGAACCAGGCCTGATAGTCGGGTGCCCCTGCGTCCATTCCGAAGTGCAGCGGCAACACGAGGTACGACGCCGCCGGACGTTGTCTCCTTGGCCGATGATCCGCCAGGAGCAAGTGCGGATGGGAATATCAACAACGATAGTGCACGGTTGCCGAGACACAACAGTACCACTGACATTTTCAGTCAGTTGCAAAAACGATTCCAGCATATCGTTCTGACCGATCAACCAAATGTGCACGGAAAAATTGAAAAGGCCAAAGTTGATGTGAACTCTACAATGTTTGCCAAAAAGGTGGCAAAAAAGTTGTTTTATTCCTTGGCTTACCCTCACGGCGTACCTTATGGCGGCGAGGATCCTAAAAGGTGTTTGGACGTGCACGATTTTCGTCCGTATTTTTCTTCTGATGAAGAAGCCGAAAAAGCATTTGCCGTGTTCGATAACGACGGCAATGGGAATCTGACACGCCGCGAATTTCGGGACACGGTGCTTCACATTTACAAGGAACGCAAAGCACTGGCTCAGTCGTTGCGCGATACTGGTCAAGCCTTGGGAAAGATCGATGCCATGCTGTTGCTGATCAGTATTATTGCCAATATCTTTATATGTCTAGCCATCTTTCAAGTCGATGTGTGGCATTCGCTTGTTCCGTTGGGTTCATGCCTGTTGGCGCTGACATTTGTGTTTGGCAACACGGCGAAAAACACTTTTGAAAGTATCCTTTTCGTGTTTGTCACGCACCCGTACGATGCAGGCGATTATGTGCTGATTGATGGACAGTACCTTTTGGTCCACAATCTCGGCCTCATGGGCACCGTGTTTATTCGCGCCGATGGGCAAATGGTGTACGCGCCGACGACGGTATTGATGACCAAACTGATTACCAATGTGCGACGATCCGGCGATATGGGCGAAACCATTACGCTTACCATCGATTTCCGTACACCCACCGAGCAATTGTATATACTGAAAGAACGTATCACTGATTGGGTAAACTGTCAATCGCGCGATTTTGCCCCTGGGTTTGATCTGCGTGTGGCCGACATTGTAGATGTGAACCAGCTGATCCTGACCCTGTGGCTGCCTCACAAGGGCAACTGGCAGGAAATCGGTAAACGCCATCAACGCAAGACACGGTTCATGATTGCCCTCAAAGATATCATGACCCAACTCGGCATCCGTTACGAATTACCCGCCCAGAGATTTACCACCACCTCCTCCTCCCACGTTGCGCTTCCGTTCGGTGAAAAGCAGCAGGCTGCAGTAGAACCGAAACCGCAATCATTTGCGCTCTGATGTTGCATAGATTTAACTCGTCTTTGGACTCCCCATCATCTAAACCATTTCATATTGTGCATGGTATCCGCATCAGCGTGATTTTCTTCCAATGATTTCTAATTACATGTATTTTATCAGGCCCTGAAAGCAGCCATCCATTTAGTCAAAAGAACCCAGCTAACGAACCCAAGAACTCACGCAGATGCTTCTTGGTACTTTGGGTTTCGACAAGTGATTGTTTATTTTGTAAATTAAAAAGTACTCCAGCGACAAAAAAAAAAAAAAAAAAA
The DNA here is from genome assembly GCF_025331425.1 of Radiomyces spectabilis. Taxonomy (NCBI): domain Eukaryota; kingdom Fungi; phylum Mucoromycota; class Mucoromycetes; order Mucorales; family Radiomycetaceae; genus Radiomyces; species Radiomyces spectabilis. Next base: position 1,224,425 of record NW_026251930.1, read on the forward strand.
AAAAAGGGCAAGAGCTGGAGCATGGCCTGTATTTGTATGCACGTCTACCATGTTACTTGCTGTGATCGCCCCAACAACATGTGACACTGCGGTTGAGAAAGGTGCCACCATTTACCACAGTCCTTTTGGCTCAAAACAACCTGATTTCTCAACAAAAAAGAATTCGATTCGTTGAACATGCAGTGTGGCCTAAAATGTAACATGGTGAAAAGGTTGGAAGACCGAGTAATATGCTTGGGGTGAGGAATGGCAACAGAAAGACAAAGCAGTACAAGACAAGATTGTAACCAGCTATAAAAAGGACATGCAATGTTCGACTGGGATTTATTTTTACAACAAAGTCAAGAAAGGAACCTGTGGGTAATCCAACAAGTAAGAAGGATCAAGGAAGTGACGCACAACCGGTTGATCCGCTGGTACGTAAAAAGAATTATCATAGTTGAACGTTGGTTTCATCAAATGTGTCGTGGACCTTGTTTAAAAGAAAGTTCATGCCACATCGCACTTGTGTGAACATTGTATTGATTTCGCATGATAAAGAAAAAATAAAATGTATAGGAGAATGCGTGGTTTAAACATATGCTACATCTATGGAAGTAAGAATTGAAAGAGTGAAGTCTGTTTTGGTTCAAATGCGAAATGATAAAAGAAGAGAATGGGGTGTTATTTCGAGACTGGTCGGGTCGCTGGGTCTTGAGACAAGTCGCTTGCGGCCGCGACAAGAAACCAGTCAGGTAAGAGGGTATGGACATGCGGTCGCAGCAATCGGTAGCAACCGATGAGGGTGGCGGTCACGACGCCGGCGGTCATGGCAATTTCTTTATGGCTTTGCCAAATGTCATACAATGGATTAATGGGACAGTTCTTTTGGATGCGTACATGGGACCATGTTTGACAGCATAGGTAGATACTGGCGGCGCCGAGGGAAATTGCACATTTGCCTTGAGTCAAATTCAGCTCGGCCGCGCGGCGTGAAACGCAGATCGCGGCTGGTAGGATGAGCGGAGGCAATTCCATGGTGCTACACCAACGTTGCAAGCACTCTTCGATATTGACGGTGCGTAAGCCGACCGTGGATGTCTTTAGTAATTTGAGCACCAGGCGATAATAGGCCCCAATTTCTTGCTTGCGGACATTGGCTGCGGTACAAATTTCGGCAAAGGTGCGAGGGTCGTTGTGTTTTCGACAAAGCACGTACAAGATGCTGACAAGGATGTGCTTACATTTGCGGTTGGGGTGGCGATTCTTCATTTCTTTCATTTGGCGGATTTGCAAGTAGTGACGACAGGTTTCCTCCTACACATGAAAGAGAGCAAAACCATGCTGCTTGATTGATGTGATATTGGCTGGAAAAAGAAAAAACACTTACCCATAAATCATCGGAAAGGTTGATGGTACGATGCCATTGCATCTGACGCACGTGGTCGGCAATATCTCTCTTTGTTTCATCCAGGCAAGAAGAAGAAGAAGCACTGGAAGATTTACGTCGAGGATGGTGGGTCAGAGAGAGCTGAGCCGACGGTCGTCGCAGCAACGAGTCATCCGAATCCCTCGTTTCATCATCATCCTGCGTTTCTGCGTTGGTAGCCTCTGTAAGCGATACATCGGTATGCTGTTGCTTTGGAAAAGAAGACGTACAAAATGCAACAGCGATATGCTCATTGTTATAAGAAAAAAAGGAAGATGCTCGTCGTCGTTGCGGCGGGATCACGGTCTCTTCTGGCTTGGGGATCGCAGGCCTCGTAAATAATGGGCCGACATGCGTTGTGCTTGGTGGCGAAGGGTATGCATCGTTGTGCTGTTGTTGGTGTTGCTGCTGCGGGACACGCGGCGGCATGTCATGGTGAAGTGATAATGGCGGCAGATCAGGAAGGTAGCCGTGATGATTCGTTTCCAAGCCAGTGGCATGTAATAAGCAATGAATCGATGGTAAAGTGATTCTTGAAGTCATGCTTGGTACAGAGGTACATAAAAATAAGGGACAATTGTTACAGCTAAGAGTGAATCAATCCAAAAATAACAAAAGGAATCTCAGTGGCTGCAAAACAAGGTAGCCATTACGTAGTGCTAGAAGTGGATTTGGCTCAGACAGAACTTTTTCCCAAATCGAGGTTTTCGGCCGATTTCGTATAACGTTCACCATGGCCATTCATGTGTAACTGTATTTCTTGGCTGGTTTGTGGTTCTGGAATCACAGAAACATGGCGACCGTGTCACATTGGCCGTCCTTGTTCTGTTGCAATGACTTGCTAAAGCTATTAATACGTACTCCTGCATACGACAATGTTCTTTTTTTCATTTTGAGTTCTCGGTTTTTTTTTTTATTTGTACAGTACAGTGATATGATTACCTACCACTAGTTCGTTGGTTGGTTGCCTACCCCCCATCTTATTCTTTGGTTTCAAAATAAGACGCATCTACTATATCCGCCCAAGGTAAATCAACGTTGCACATGAACAAGGAACATCATCATCGGCATCGAATTTCTTCAAAAAGGAGACTGTGTCCAGCGCCCTTTTACCGTGACTACGGCCAATCGTTCACCCTTCCAGGGCCAATGAAGTACAATGGACAACCAAGTGCTTTATGTCCATAGGTGAATGAATATTTCTTTTGGTGGACTCTACTTCATGGGAATGCGTTTTATGCAATGGAATGTCGCCTTTGATAAAAAGGGAGGATGTGGGTGTTGTTTTAAGGTTATCAATTCCGATTTTTTCTTGCTTTCTTCTAGTGACTTTAGCATATTTGATTCACCATCTCAGTAAACTGACCCTGCAAATCATCACGCCCATTCTCGACAGACCATGAATACACTCCAATTCATCATATGGCTGTACACCGTTACACTTAGCCTATGCACCGATCTCCAGAGAGACGTGACCCAGCTCCATGATACCATCGTCAGACTATCAAACGTTATTGCTCCTCCGTCATTGACATTACCCATTTCAAGGTACCTTGATACAAACTCAACCTCAGCCCTTAAACTTTAGACGACATGGTCTATTTTTCCATATAAACAAACAGCACGACAAACAGACTGTAACTGACGTTAGCAAATTTTTTCAAAATGTCCTCTCGAACCGCAATCCATTCTTCGGTGGAATCTTTAGCATGGTTTGCTTAAAATTTCATAGTCAAATTTACGGGCTTGCAGAGCTGATAAACACGCCCCTGGAGAGATTTCATCCAAATCAAATCTACTTGCACGTATTAAAAAATTGAGCATTCAAATGACTGCGACGATGAAAAAAAAAAACACCACTTACCCGAGCTTCTTTGTGTAAAACCGAATTGCGCTTTTGTTTGCTAAAAGTGATGGAACCCATATATAAGTCGTCACAGAGACGGCACTCACACGGATGATCCCATGCAATATATATATATATATATATATATACCTTTAAATACTGTCAGCATCACCTTTTCCATTCCCCAGTGATGCCCAATATCCACCAACAGTTGCATCAAATACTCTCCTAAACCTTGATTCCGAGCTTCCGGTACCAACTGTAGTTCGTAACTAAATTTTGACCACCACGTCAGACCATGCGTCAGATATCACAGCAGAAGGACAATTTGTAAACAATTAATGGAGACTCACCAGTAGGCTACGGCGGCCATCTTGTCATCATCCATTGTTTCTTCATAGGTCATTTGGAATAATAAGAATCCTTTCAGATCGGAAGGATCGGAAGCCGATCGAGCAATAAGATAGCGAGCTTCCGGCCCTCGCATTTCTTCTTTTTTTTGTTCGTCATGCCAGCCATCTTTAGAAGCAGCGTACCTGTCCCGGGTACTCAACCGTTACTCCCTTAGATCCACATTTAAAGCAAGCACCCAAATCTTACATGTGATACAAATTGGATTTCACCAGCTCAAAGCTCCAGGAGCGTAAATGACTCGGCAGTTGATCAATAGAATAGTAATCAATGACCAGATCCAGATCTCCTTTGTCACTGCCGTGAACGACATTTTAGCTTTGCGACTCGCATCGACTTATATTAGCGCTCCTACCTCTTAAAGGCTAAAGGTTGATCGAAAAAATTCACCAAGCATGGTTCCTGCCATTGGGCAAAAAGACAAAGGTGAGTTGTTTGTCAAGGATCTTTGGGCAATGACGATAGGGTACCTTGTTCACTCTAGCGACGCGGCAGTCGTTGTCCGAAACCTAAGTCCAAGATGAAATTTTGTCAAGTCACTTATCCAAGAACCCCGAGTGGCAAGTGCCTATGGTACCTGATGCGTAGGCATGCCATACAAAACCCAAGGTAATCGTTTGTCTACTCCTAACTTACTCGCCGATTTCGCCGTTGCCGAATTTTTTTTGACGTGCAACCAATTTTTTTATTTTATTTTGGCAAGTGGAGTTTTTTTTTTTTTTCATGCAATAAACAGGGCCGTTCACATGCTGGTAATTCTATGGACGACTGCATCCAAGCAACAAAGAATGTCCTTATGACATTGGCCAGTTTTTGCCAACCCAAATAAATAAATAAATAAAAAGACCTATTAACCGAGTTTATCTCCTTTTCACTCATTTTTATTTCCCCTGTCCGTTCTTGAACGTTGTTGACCCACACCATTCATCCATGGCCTCCATCATCATCAGCACTGACGGCGACCGTGTATGCTGCCAATCTCACCAGAAAGAAACGTGCGACGTATGCGACATGGACTGGTCTCACCATAACGATTTGGCCGCTACGCTCAAAAACACGCCAGAACTAACACCCACCGATAACACGCAGTGTACCATTACGCCACAGATTGCCCGTCTCAAAGAGAGAGGAAACAAGCAATTTGAAACCCATCACTACGCCGAATCCGTCCAACTCTATACTCAAGCAATTCAGTTGTCATTCTCTCGTCCACTCTGGCAACCGTTTGCGTTCCAAGTTGTACGCGAAGAACTCACTGCTCTTCTCAGTCATCGATCGGCCGCGTATTTTGCCGATCAGAACTATATTGCAGCCTATATAGATGGTGAGATGGTGACGCGTTTAAAACGAGATTGGAGCACAGGTTGGCTTCGAAAGGCAAAAGCCTTGTTTGCCTTACAACGCACCAAGGAAGCCGAAACCGCGGCATCCATGGGCCTACGATTCGCTCCTAAAAGCGACGAATTGTCAACCTTGCTATCCGATATTCAAAAAACACTGTAGCCATGCGATGGAAAATTCGCTTTTTTTTTCGTTTATTATTCACACTATCATCGTATTATGTACACAAGAAGAGAAAAATACAATATCGGATGAAGATGCTTATTTATCTTCAACCACGCGTCCCTCTTCATAAAAAAAAAAAAAAAAAAAAAAAAATAGCGATGAGTGAGTATACATGTTTGATCAATTCAAGTTGTATAGTTTGTGATGCGTTTTACCTTTGTCGATTTCAAGAGGACTACCAGTCAATTGTTCGTAATTATCGCTGGCCTTTTGAGCGCTCTTGGCGCGCTGTTCGGGGGAGCGATCCTGACGATGGCTGGCTGCGACCTCTCCTTGGATTAGGCGTGTAACGTCCTTATCAGCATTAGGCTCGTCCATGCTGAAAGCAGGCGCATCACCAAACATCTTGGACTCATCATATTCGTGGCTGTTTTCCGTTGCTTCAGTGGATTCTCTCAAGTCATAACGATGACCAGGATTTTCTCCTGAAATTTTTTGGATAAATGTTATTTTCACTCTTTTTTCATGCAATCCTTTTCTCCAGTACATACCGCCTGCATTGGGATCGGGACGATATGGAGCGTCCTCTAGCGTTGAATAAGGAATAAATAAATGCACATGATAGTATTTTTTCTGCAAAGCTATGCTTCATTACCGTCATAACCGCCTGAGGCGTAAGGATCATTTCTTCTGGTGACAAAGTCGTTGGACTGATATTCGCTCATGACAATAAGAAGGGAGTGGGTTCAGTTATATTCGGGTTTGACATTGGTGTCCCTCTTATCGGCACACTTTTTATATCCGCCATTGAGTCCCATCGATGTCAAAATGAAGTCAGCAAAAATAAGAAACAAGCACATTGTCAAGATGAAATCAGAAAGCGAAATGTGCCAAATGACATGAATACAATTTTCACACTCACACAAAATCTCCGCCCAGGTGCTTTTATGCACCCAAGGGGTAAACAAAAAGGAGAAAGAAAAATGTCCCATCATGACCACATTTCATCACACCTGTTTCTTTCTGGTTTTTCCACCCATAGTATTCTCTGTATTTTTATTTTGAATCTTTTTTACGGTTGGCCGTTGACATGCGTCATTTTTATTTATTTTCTCAAGATAGGTTGCTGATGTTTCAAAGCTTCTTCCTGCAATTTCATGACTTCCCCCATGCGACTCTCTAAAGAGACAGAGGCCTTGTCGATCCATTGTAATGATGACAAATGCGAATTTAAAATCTTGACAATTTGCCCCACCTACAAGAATTTGATACAGTTTCTCTTTAGTCCACTGCGTGCTGCATGTTTCATTATTTTTTTTAGATCCCGGGGCCTTACCACATCGGCGTCATCATGCTGGTTAGAGTTCACCTGCGACTTTGTGCTCATGCCGTTGATTTCGTCAATCATGATGGTCAGATTTCGATTGACATCATCCAACTGATTGTTCAAATTCTCAGCGAGACCATACGCTCTTTCTCGTTGAACATCCGCAGGCTGAACCGCTTGTTGCAAATTGCTCTCCTCAAACACGGTCTTGATTTGCTGTTCGTAGGCATCAAGGATGTTGCTGAGCTCTTCCTGCTGAGTTCCGACATATTCCAGGTTTTGATCGATTTCCTGCTGAAATTTCTCGATTTCTTCTGTGCTAGTATGTAATTGTGAAATCTGTTGATCCCCCAAATTATGCAGTCCAAAAAGGTCAGCTAAATGATCTGGGTTGTTTCAACCTCCGTCTTTGAACCTTACCTGTTCTCCATTTTTAATGAGTTGACGATCCCATTGCGCCACTTGTGATGCTTGTTTATGAAATTCATCGGTTTTCTTGGTCAATTCTTTGGTCCATACGTTTAACAGATCCTCCATCGATTTGTTCTTCAAGGAAGCGGGTATAGATACGGGAGCATTGGCACTGGCGTTCGTGGATGCCGTAGGGGCCGTGGTCAGCGTAGGACCCGACAATCCTAATGTACTTGTACCGAGTCCACCAAATGAAGTGGTGGGGTTGTTCGTCGTTGTTGCTCCACTCGCTGAAAAGAAGTTCAATGTTTAGGCAAAAAATTAAATTAGGCCAGCCTTGTCCATGTACACTACTTACACGAACTGCCGCCGAAATTAAACCCACTGAATGTGGATCCTGATCCAGATGTAGCTGACTGTGTGCCACCAAACTGAAACCCTCCCGCTGTCGAACCTCTGGACGCAGCAGTTGTTGCAGTATTTCCGAAAAGCGATGAACCGGCTGTAACAAGAGAAAAAAAAAGAGAGAATTTCCGTATCAGCATCATGAGCACGGAATGATCCATATGGACAAAAATCCAGCTTTGTCCCCGATTGGTTTCCAATTGCGGTTTTGTGTGAAATCATTATAAGTTTACCTGGTGCTGCGCTTGCTGTGAGCGAGGAACCGAATGCGTTGGAGGCTGATGCACTTGTAGCAGCACCAAAGCTGAAGCTTGGAGCTGATGACACGGTGGAGGCAGTAGCCCCGGTGCCAAAGCTAAAACCAGAGGCCGGTTGAGATGTGACGGTGGCATTCGAACCTGTAGCTCCTTGAGTGGGTGCACCAAAGCTAAAGCTTGGTGCGGATGGGATGGAGGTAGAGCTGGTATTGGCAGCGGTGGAAGAGGTACCGAAGCTGAATGAAGGAGCGGCACTGGCACTGGAGGTATTCCCGCCGAAACTAAAGGTCGATCCCGAGACGGGCGGTTGACTTGCGGCGGTCGATCCAAGGGGAGTAGTGGTTGAAGTGGGGGTGCCAAAGCTGAAAGCTGGTGTGGACGTGGGTGCAGCGGTGGAGGTGGTGGCTGATCCAATTGTATTGCTGTTGGCACCAAAGGTAAATGGCGCGGAAGCCGGTGTCGTGGATGTTGGAGCACCGAATGCACTCGTTGTTGCGGATGCGCTTGAAGGAGTAGTTGACGCACCAAACGTAAAAGCTGACGATGGCGGTTGCGACTGCGACACGGTGTTGGCGGAAGGATTGCCAAAGGCTGTACCAAAGGCACTTCCTGCAGGAGCCGGGGTAGTGGTGGTGGCAGCACCGCCCAAGCCAAATGTCGGCGCGGCAGGTGTGGCGGCATTGTTACCGAATGCGAATCCGGTGGTAGCTGGTGCTGAGGTAGCAGCAGGAGCGCCAAATGGTGTATTGGTATTGGTGTCTAATCCGTTCATGCCATTAGCTACCCTGTGAACTGCAAAATATCGCGTCGCACAAGAAAAAAGAAGAGAAAAAAGATAGTTTACTTGATTGTCCAAACCCGCCAAATCCACCCGTCGTGGTATTTGTATTCGAAGCGCCAAAATTAAAAGCTAAGAGACAAGATTAATATTAGCGTAATGAGTCAAGTCGATCCATTAGGTAGTCCTTTTACCCATTATGTATACGAGACAAACGGTGAAAATGGGTTCAGGCCGACATTTCCTTCAGGCAAAAAGCCGTCGCCTATCTCAAAATTTGACTTCTGTCAAAAAGCAAGTCATGGCGTGACTTTTGTTAGAACTGTCATTTTTCAGAATCACAAAATGAGGGGGTTTTCTCTAATTACTTTTGCAAGTTATCTGAACCAATGAAACTGGATCAACGAACCTGGACAATAAGTGCGTACTATAGCGTAGTATAAGAGGCATTTGCAGTCATTTGTCTTGGTGACGACTAGTTAAAAAAAAAGGCATCTAAACTGTATGGTTAAAACGCATTATCTCGCAGCCTTTATAATTATTGACGTATAATTAGAGAAGAAATTAGAGGAGAGTCACTGAATGATATACAGTTAATGAGAGTGTGAACGACAGTGGATCCATGGTTGCAGTGAGAAACTAGGAAGGTGAGGGACATGCGGTGCCCAAAAAAAAAGTTGTCGCATGTGATTGGTTCCCGGAAGCGGGAGATTCGTTTAGTGTGAGGGGGTGGGGTGCCAACGCGGCAATTTTTCTCTTTTTTGGATAGGTAACTTTGGTCCTGGCGCCTGTCGTGCCGGTGATGATGAATTGGTCCGTCGCAACAGCACGGCAGTTTTGTTTTGCATGACGGTATTTTTAATGATATTCAAGGATAGGCTGGTATGAAAAATGAAGAACGTATAATATCAAATTTTACGCCATCTAAAATAGACAAGAGAAAGACTCGGGGATAACGTAACTAAATAACAGGATGTAATGCTAATGTTTTTTTTTCTTTTTTTTGTTTTGTTTTTTTCGCGCAGTCGAAATATTTACAAGAGTAGGGCTTCAATTGCCATCATTTGGCGCGCACTGAATGGCTTCTTTCTCAAGGTTTTCTTATCTATTTGAGAGAAAAAAGAAAAAGGGTCAGATTATTTGGTTTTGACAAGGATATTAGAAATACAAGAAATGATGAGTAGAGGGATGAATTACCGATGGCCGTTTTTTTCCTGGAACAAACGCATTTTTGATGAACTTTACTGCTGAGTCGTTGTTCGCGACACCGTTCGCACTGACTGACAGGTCTTCCTTTAGGTCGAATGGGTAAGAGTTGTCTATCTTTATGTGTGCATTGTGAAGAACGGTGACCCTGCATATGGAAAATTAAAGCCATGAAATTTTTCATTTGATAAAAATGACATGATCTGTCAATAACTTGGATTGTGACAAGTATCCGGGTTCTTTCTTTTTTCTTTTTTGTTTCTGCCTACTGACCTTGATACATGCTATGAGAGGAAGTGGATGAAAACACACAATGAAAGGAAGCAGTCAAAAAAATGAGTCTTTTAGGAAATGGATCATAAGGATGACGATGACCATTCAGTCTTTTTAACTTACTGATACACGCATATTTAACATTATCAATGATGATCATATTGATGGAACAAGAAGAGAGAAGGGGAAAAAATGGGTCAAGTTAAAAAAAAAAAAATTGAATGATCATGAAATGGGAACTTCCAAACTTAAAAAAAAAAATCTCAAAATTTAAAGTTCTGTTGATGGGCGTTACAACTCAAGTTGTCTTTTTTTATTATTATTATTATTTTTCTTACCCCTTTCCGACGGTATCCGTTTTTATTGGGGGGGGGGGGGAATATACATGTGTGTGATGATGATAATGATGATGTGTTGTGTATTTGGAAAAAAGAAAAAAGGAACAAAAAATAGCGCATCGCGGGCTTTTTTTTTTCTGCTCGATCCATATTTCAAACATTTTGTCTATCTTGATTGATTTCCTTTATTGACCGTAAACAGCGCGATTTTCCCGCTCAAAAAAGCGGCAGTTTTGCGATTTGCTCCAATGAACGGATTGAGAAGGGGATGTCCACTGTCGATGCACCAAGTCATGTCATCGTTTGTTTACCATACACAGAACCAATGATCGAATGTGTTCGGAACGCAGCCTCCGCGATCTATCAAAAAGAAAAAGGGGGGTTTTGTGATTTGTATGGGCCAAAGGGAAAAAAAAGGGCAAAACCGTTCAAAGTAAACAAAATATTTGCCTCTGGTAACCCAACGCTCTCTCATGTATTCGGAATGCTCATTTTAGGTAAAGAGGGGTTTTTTTTTGTGAGGCGTTGTGATCTTCTCAGCTCGTTATTCGTTATTCGCTGTCGCCGTTTGATTTTTTACACCTTTTTCGCCCGAAAGTAAAAAAAAAAAAAAAAAAAAAAAACCATTGCATCGTTCACGTGGAGCGCAATTTTTTTTTTTGATTTTCTTCTTGTCTGCAAAGCCTAGAAAAAAAGCAAGGCGGAAAACAGATAAAATGGTGGCGTAACAACAAGGAGTCAAAAAGTAAGAAAACAGATCATTTTTCGCTTTTGATTGTCCAACACCTCTTCCGCTCCCTCTTCGTTCAGTGGAAAAGAAGGTCATGCGCGTTTGGATAAAAGGTTTAAGACGACTGTGAGTCACTTCAAGTGAAAAAAAAAGACATGTTCAATGTGGGGTAGGTTTGAATAGTTGGGATTGTCAGCGTTTTTTGAAAATGGAGAACGTTGGAAGGGGGTGAATCCCCATCCGTAAACAAAGAAAATAGGGAAGGGATCCAAAGAGATTGCATTGTAGTACAAATATAAACCAAATTATGAATCCTATCGTGGTTGCCGTTTTATATTTCATGACGTTGAGCGATCGTATTAGTACGTCTTTGTAACCTAAAGGTCTTTGGGCACTGACCTCGTCAGCATTTTTGTTGCAGCCAACCTTTTTGGTGCGGTTGCTTTTTTTTTTTTTTTTTTTTGCAAAATCTTTTTTTCTTTTTGCGTCTCCTCATTATTGTACCGTACATCCCTTTTCCTTTCTGTTGTTTATCTTTATTGTTCAATTCATTTTTCATTACTTTTCTTCTTTTTGGTTTCTATTGGTTGCATCTTTTCTTCTATTTTTTTAACACGCTTATAGATTATACCGTACAATACATATTACATTATTACATACATTTCATATAACGAATTAGTTTTTATATGCCCTATTCACGCCTTTCTCACCTAGACAACTGTCTCCAAGCCGACGAAATTATCGACTTGGACGCATTCGAACAAGATGAACGTTGTACACCTACTCCCGCCATGGATCGCCAACCTCATAACTATCGCATTTCGTTTCGCAGCATTGACGACGACGAACTTCTCCGATTAACACGTACCTTGATCACGCCCATGCCACCATCCGTCACGGAGGAAGATCCCAGTGGTTTTCACTACGCTTCACGGCAACGTCAAAGAAGATACTCTCCTGAGACCGTTTCATCAACTGCAAAAGACAGAAGCGAAAGCGTCATGTTATTCAAGAAAATTAATGATGGTACCTGCAAAGCGCTTTCAAATCCAACCGGATCATTAAAGTTCATGGCCATATTTACTTTCTTTTTTTTTTCTCTACTACTGTTTATAGGCGATGAAGAAACCGTGATCGACCTTGTCTCCAGCGATTTGCATGATTTTATTGATCCCGCTGTCTTCAATGCTGCCTTGTCACGTCCTTCTAGCAGAGTCCCCACCCGTCATGATATTCATCGTCGATCACCTCTACGACATCCAAAAAGGGACATTCTGTAAGTTCCTTTTTGCATGAAGCAAGATGCGCTCCACTACTCATATTTTACTGACACACGCACACATACGATTCTCCTCCTCCCCCCCCCAAAAAAAAAATCCTGGCTCTCTATCTTTATCTTTTCTTCTCCTTTCTCTCGTGCAAATTTTCAATCGATATATCCAGTCAACCCATCCCTATTCTTCAGTTACCGTCCGATAAGAAGAGAACAGATCAGCTTACCGCATCATTGACCGAATCATCTTCGTCCGCAGATGCTACTGCACCCCGCCCCACACCGTCTTTCAGTGGACGTAAATTTTCATTAGATGCATCCCTTTCTTCTGCGGCTGCTGCAGACAATATGACTCTCCGCAGGAGCTCCGTGGCCGATCCCACCTCCATTGCAGCTCAAAACCAGTCCGTCCAAAAAACACGTCAACTACTTGACATTGTCGAAGCCTCCTACCAATCTGGAACAACCACTCACCGCCACCACCACAATACCACCACCACCTCTCCTTCCGCCACGCTTCTTCGTAGACAACGCTCCTATACCACCAATGAAAAACCGCGTTCCACCACCACTTCCCGTCCCTCTCCTTTACCCGCATCCTCCCCGGTCGCTAAGGCTGCTAAACGGCAAAGTCTTGATGTGGACGCACTGATATCCTTACGACGAGATAGCGATGCCCTTTTAGAGCGCCGCTACTCCCTCCTCAAAGTCCGAACAAATCGCTTACTGAACTCCCATCGTGATCATGCTGCTGGTTCGCCACCTGCCGATGATCCGTTGTGTTCATCCTCCTCTTCTTCCTCTTGCTCCCCAAAACCGTTCCATACAGACCATACTGTTGCGCCCATGCCCAACACAAATCGTGAATCCAACGCATCCTACAGCCTCCGTGAGCGTATACGGTATTCCATGGCTCAGCAGGATGAACCTTTCCGTTTACGGGATCGAACCCACTCGATGCCCGAACATCAACGTCAGGACACCGAGACACTGTCAGCTGCGGAATCGACGGCGCGAAGGATGCGAGCGGTGTCAATGCCTTACCGTGATGATGGTTCGCGAGGTCAACGAGGAGTAACAACAGATCGTCGAAGTTCCGCCCTTTTGTATGACACTCTCACCCAAGCAAAAACCCCAAATCCCATTGGATCGCCAAGAGGTCGACTACCACCACGTCATGATAGCCATCGCTCGTTAGCTTCTTATGCAAGTGATAAATCCTCTGCACAGGACGATGCTCTATCGTCCAGTTTATCACCCCGATTGTTGGCAAAAAAGCTCGTTCCGCTTGAAGAGACAAAGTATTGTACAACGGTCACGGGCCGGTTTCCTTTGGCCAGAGAAAATTCAAAGGAAAGACATCTTAGTCGACCTACCCTCTCGCATCAATCGTCCCACACTTCCTCCTCCGCGTCTACGACGCTTTCGTTCCTTTCCGACAACTCGAGCGTGGAGTCAGCTCCTTCTTTTCCCAGTAGCGATGATCCGCTTCACTCTCCACCTCACACCTCCACTGCCTTTGACACATTTCCTCTGCCAACCTCCACCAAGCTCAAATATTGGCGACCATTTGATTCCAAAAATGAGCCGACGACTCAACGAGATTCGCATCTGGAGCATTCACGAGCAAGAACCATGGGGTATGATCCTGCTGCACATGAAGAATCTCCTCGATCGTCGATGCGGGATTCACGAAGACGAGACGATATGCATCGATCGGCCGTCATCGATAGGGAGAACCATCTCGAGGCTGCATACTACTACAAATCCCGCATGCGGTCCATGACCGTGGACCAGCATTCCAAGGTAAACCATTTTCTTTGTACCTGGTTTTCTGGGGATTCACTCATCTCAAAAACTGCCTTTTATTTTCACAGCTTAATCCGCATTTGCGTGTCAGTGATGATAATGATGACGATAAAGACAGGAGTGCCCCCTCGGTTCCCACCACGCAGTCAGTCACAAAATCGGCCAAACAAGTGCTAGCCACCATTCGTCAGCGTCGACGAAGCGCTCTTATACAGTCCGAAGTCCCGGTCACTTCCACCGCGAATCGAGTTACCGATACCACGTTGATCAAAACGCGACGCAAGACACTCAGTGGCGAAGAACTTCGACCCTCCACGCTTGTTCAGAGCATGGGCCATACTACAACAAAACCGACTTCTGTTCGCTATTCCTCCCTTCGTCATGAACCAGCAGAGCACCGTTACTACGACCCAGCCAAACGGGTGAATCGAACTCTCTCTTCTTCTGTGCAGTCCCTCAAAGATGAGTCGCCCCAGCGAAAAAACCATACATATACCATCCCGCAATCCAGCCTTAGTAAGTATATGTGCTGTGAAGGATTTCCTTGTCTAGAGTCTTTTGCTCATATCACCTTGAAATTTTCTCTGTAGATCGATACTCGTCACGTCTACCCTCGGATAAATCGCGAATCGCTTTTAATGTTCCATCCAAACTCCCTCAGAGGTCGTCCATGTTCCTTCCCCCTGTTTCTCATCGCCATCCTGCATCGTAAACTCCTATCTCATCCAGCTATAACCCCTTATTTTTCGCTTTTTCATCATGTATTATATCTTCTTTGATTTATTGTCAAGTAAATAGCTTTCTATTGTTATGGTCGCGTTTTTTGAAGGTTCACTTTAAATTCCGTAAATCAGTCTAATTTTTCATCCACACCATCATCGTCCGTCCTTGTTAGATTGCAAATACAGAGCCATGCGTTAGGAATGATAATAATGTGCGCGCCGTGTCAAGAACGAAAAAAAATGGATCGAGTGTCATAAACGGACGCGCATTATTGACACAGATAAGCAAGGCCAGTGCGCTCATATACCTACCATTATTAAAATGTTTGGGAGTTATGCGCGCTAATTTTCAGTCGCAAGGCAGTCACATTGGGTTTTTGCTACATTTGTCGGCTTTGATTGGGTAATTTTTGAAAAACAAATATATATGATTGATTGCAACGAAACCAGACAGCTGTTGATCGGCCCGACCTTTGCGCTCGAATTTATAACATGAAGCGTAAAGCTCTGATGGAAGATCTAAAGAAGAACCATGTTTGGGAAGAGTCGTTACCCATGTACACACGGCGGAGTTTTAGAAGCGAGGCTTACTGCATCTTCATTTGCTTTTGGTGTTACTCCGGAGGATAAGCCGAGAACATTTGATGACTATGATCGTATCGTGTGTGCCGAACTTCCGGACAGAGAGAGATTCCTGATCTCTGCGACACCGTCAGCAGATGTATGATGCACGGTCCGTGTGGAACAACGCATCCGAGGTCTCCCTGCATGGAAAACGGCTCATGTAAAAAGCGTTACCCGCGCTCCTTCAATGAAGCTACTATCGGAAATCACAGTGGTTACCCGTTATACCGTCGTCGCAACAATGGTGATTTTGTGGTCATGAACCATGTCCAGCTGGACAATAGATGAGTTGTTCACCACAATCGTACCTCTGTGCAAGATATAACGCTCACATTAACGTCGAAATCTGTACTTCTCTGGAAAGCGTCAAATATCTGTACATACACAAAGGCCACGATCGTGCTGCAGCAGCAATGAATCATGCCGACAAGGACAGAAAATGTCAGGCTCCTGACCCGTTTGCGCTTTGGATGCAGTTCCGCCAGCATTTGGCAGAAGACTATATCCATTTTTGGAGCAATCAAAATCAAGACAATGATCATCAATAAATCGTGTACGATCGCGCTTTGCTGGACATTGAAGAGCATCTGAACCGCCAATCGAGTTCACTGCTGAATTACGATCGCTTTGTTCTTCCTGATCGCCAAGAAATTGGCAGAAGCATACTTCGCCGTCAGCCCAGACTGGTAAGAGAACAATTTGATCTCATCGCAAACGCTGCCAATGTTCCCCAAACACACGAGGGCCTAAACCGTGATCAACATGCCGTATACGACGCAATTCTCCAGAGTGTCACGCATGGAAACAACGAATCAGCCCGATTGTTCTTTGTTGATGGTTCTGGTGGCGTCTTTACCCTTATGTTGTTGTTTTTATTATTCCTTTATATCTTACTGTTTGTATTTTGTCTTATGCTCCTTTGCTTTCGTCCTTTGCTTTCATCTTTTATCTTTACAGTCTTTATCTTCAGTTTTTATTTTGGACTTTTTCCTGACAAAGAGTGAATTCATTGTTCTTTGGAGCTCTATTTTTGAAGCCTTTTCTTTTTCGCTTTTATATTTAAAGCTTTTATTTTTAGGTCCTTTCTTCTTTTTGTCTTCGTTTTTCTCTAACTTCGGTTCACCTAAGAAGCCCTGGTACTATTTTATTTCATCAAGTTCCTAGCTGCGTCCATCGCCACGACTATGGCTTTCCCGTGTAGCTGACTCGGTTAAATCGACCATCACAATCAGAAGGTACCATCAAATGGTTTTTTATCAGTTCTTCAACAAGGAAAAACACCTGTTCTTTTTCCTATTCTTCCTTAGCTTTTGGTTTTCTCTCCGGTTTCTTTTTCGCCTGGCAAGTCATCCATCCCTCCAAATCTTTCGACTTTGTTTCGCGCATCAAATGTTGCCAATCCGGTTTTTGTCGTCAAAAGGGCCTCGTCGGTGGTGTGGCTCTCTTTTTCATCGGCAACGCTTACGCGTCCTCCTCAGCTTGGCTTCACCTGGATTACTTCCCGTGGTGTTGTCTTTGATCTTCTTCCCGACCATTTTATTTTTGTAGTTTGTAGTATGTGCTTTGTATTTTATTCGATAGACTTCTTGCAGTCTTTTCCTCCTTTTTTTTCCCACAGGGTTTTTAGGGGTTTTTACAGACGCACCTATTGTTTTACTTTTTTATATATTTGTATCGTTCCTTTTTTTTTCGGCCGGGAAGCTCTGGATATCTGCTGCCTCACATAACAAAGGTAAAATATCTTGACGCCATTTGAATCAATCAAAGAGCGTCCTAACTCATTTTTTTAATACCCAACACTCCCACACATCATTCTAGATCTATTATAACCTTGGGCGGGACGGGACAGAGGGGGTCAAAAGGTGCTGCACACATGTTTGGAAATCATGACTGTACGGTATGCCAGAGTATTGACATTAATATACTAAAGTTTCATCAAGAGTCTCGCCCAGGTTATGCCGTATGCGTTAGGCTTTTGTCTGACGAATGTCGCTCAATGTAAGGGGGTAACGTCCAGTAGCAGGTGGCATCCATTGCACAGCGGGTGTACGGCTTGTTAGTATGTGGGTGTCTTTGTCAATTTCACTGTTATGTGAACGTGTCATCTGTGCCATGTCAAAATAAACTCTCAAAGTGCCATGGCCCTGCCAAATATCTCTTTTTTACCATCGGGCTGATCCAACCATTTTTTTTCGCTTGTCATTTGATTTTGGATTAACTATCCAGTGCACAGGCACCGATAACAACCCAGCGTCAAATTACATAGACCGTACAATGATTTGACTATTATTGTCCATGCGTGGGCCATCAGGGTAGTAGTACCATTATTTTTAACCGCCAAAGAATGCATATTCTTATACAACTAGATTGTTGTTATTGCATATGAAGCTTTATTGGCTAGTCCTGTGAAATTCAGCCAAATCGTTTTCGGCCGCTGCAGCTGTATCGAAGTCTGCCCAAAGCAATCGATAACAGAAGCTTAAAAAAATTGGACTACCAAGAAAGACACAAGTGCAAGCAGGAACTATAATGTTTATTATTTCTTTCGTTCCTTGTCTGATCCAACCGCTCGCAGTGGCACGCATGCATACACTTGAAGGTTCTCAGAACATCCGAGTTCTGGCATTTCCTTCATACGACCGTGCCCAGTTGAGTACGAGGTGGATCGGAGTGTAAAACATGTCCAATCATGGGATGATTGATAAGCCTCAATATCGACATGGACGGTGTTTCCTTTCCGCAAATTGTCGCCCCCACCCCCCTTCCCATTTCATTGGCACGACAGCTACGCCTAGGTGCCTGCTGAAAGTTTTATTTTATCCGTTTTTTTTTTTTTGTACGTCCCGCTCATACGTAAGCTGATGCTGGCTTGGCTGCAACTTTAGACCTCTTTTTGCCCAGTTTGTAGACAAGACCAAGTACTGTTGAACATCGCTCCGGTTCATTTTTTGGATCCAAAAAGAAACCGCCCTCCCCCCTTTTCTTTTTCATTCTTCTTCACCATCACGGCAGCCATGAGAAGCAAAAACACCCACAATGCTTGGTTGGCAGCCCAGCTTTTGGAAAATCTGTGGTTGCGCAGTCATATTGCTAGAACACATACCAGACGATGTAAAGGGGCATTGAAGCAACCTGCTCACGCCATTCACAACGCACCTTCTCATAAATCACCAGCAAGGTCATTGCCCAACGTCACAGCAACCGACAGGCACAATGGTTCTTGTCGTTGGCAGGACAATGGTATGGTACTGAGAACAGTCGATACTCTTCCCGTGAAACCATCGCGACCATCCTGTTCCGCATTACGGCGACAGTATAGTACGCAATCCAAGAATACCAGTACGGTAGCCCGAGAAACCACGTCGGAAGTGACCCATCCATCGAACGAAAGTCTGCTGAGCGGTACCAAAAATTACGATGAAATTCTGTCGGCTGCCTTGCAACAGTCCGATGCCTCCACCGCTCACTTTTTGATCGATATCACCTTGCAATTGCTACGCTCAAAGAACCCAGTGCTGGCATGGGAATGCTATACCGACTTGCGCTCGCGCGACATGTTTCAATACATCTCGCGCGATAAATTTAAACAGTTGATTTCACAGTTCAACAAAGCTTCGACGCCCCGGGAAGCACTCGAGTATGTATTGACCGTGACGGAAGATATGAAAAGCATGGGGTATGCTCTCGGACGAAAGGAGAAATTACTGCTGATGCGGTTACTGGGATCCAACGGAAAGATGCAAGAGATGGAAAAGATCCATCACGATTTGCTTCAGGAGGAATTTTTGCTGCCGGAAGCCGATATTCAGAAAGCGTACAATATCATGCTGCAGGAATACCAAGCCCAGATGAAGACCTTTGATAAACGTGTGGTGGCGGAAAAGTCCATGGATATTTACGGTGAAATGCTCGATCGCGGAATTCGTCCCGGAGCGGCCGCAACCCGTCTGTTTATCGAGAACATTCGTCGTGGCGACAGCTCCTTTGAAATGGTCGATACGGTGTGGGAATGGTTCTGGAACAAGCTCGGCATGCACGTCGGTAAGAAGAGTCATGATCTGGATCCCGTCATTTACAAGGAAATGCTGCTGTTCTTTGCCAGCGCCGGTCGACCTGAATACATGCTGGAAGTCAATGATTTGATTGTGAGAAAGAATATCAAACGCGACGTACGAACGATGACGGCCCTGATCCACAAAGTCGGTCGAAGCGGTGACATTGAAAAAGCGACGGCAATCTTGGACGAAATGAAAGCGGAAGGTTTGATGCCGAATATCGTCACGTTCAATGCTCTGATTGACATTCACGTTCACAAACGACCGGAACCCGATTTGGCGGGCGCGACGCGAATGTACGATATGCTCCATGAAGTGGGCCTGCAACCTGATGTCAGGACATTTGGTACCCTCATCGATATGTTTGCAAAGAAGGGCGACATTCACACCGTGCGACGATTGTATCAGGATATGATTTCTAACCACGACCTGAAACCGAACCCTCACATCTATTCATCCATGATTGAATGTTTTCTCAAAGTCGGCGACCGTCAATCCGCGATCGACATTCTTCGTATTGTCCGCAACAAAAAATCGTATGGTCTTCGCAGCGTCGAAGCAATTTCTAACCTTCTCATTCGATCGTATATCCGCGATAACAACTTGAAGAATGCAACGGGTCTGCTGCTGAACCTGCTTTTGGATGCCAAACTTCCTCCTTCTCCCATCACCTTTACCCCGCTTTTGGCTTACCATGCCGATTTGGCCGACGTGCAAGCCGTGGAAGACATTGTTCAAAAGATGCGCCAACTCGGTGTCAAGCCCAATGTATATACATATACCACCATTCTGGAAGCTTACGCCAAAGCCGGTGACATCGAAAAGGCCGAAAGTATCTTTGACGAGATGCAGAAACGCTGGCAATCATCCGTCCGCACTTACAACACCTTGCTGTACGTCTACGTCAAGCAAAACGAAATGACCAAAGTGCTCGATACCTATCAGACCATGGTGAAGCGATTCGTAAAACACAACGAGTTTACCTACGGTCTTTTGATCAGTTTCTTCTCGCGTCGAAAGGAACCCATGGCCGTGGAATCGTTGCTGAATACCATGGACACCAATCACGTCAAGCCCGGCGTCATCCCTTGGACCCTTCTGATGCAGACCTATTTTAACTGCAACCGTCCCGCCGAAGCAAGGCAGGTCCTGGAACGAATGACCCAAGCTGGTGTGGAACCCAACTATGTAACTTTATCGGTCCTGATTGACGGGTGTGTCCGATCGGACAGCCTGGCGCTCGCTGAAGAAATTTTGGAAAACACGCTCAGTGACGTCTCTTTGCAGGACAAGGAAGCTCGAAGACGATTTCCCGGTCGTCAACGTTTAGCCGATGCTTCCGTGTCCAATTTGAAGGAATACATTGATCAACTGCCGACCACCATTGAAGACGTTCTGAATCAAGACCATCCATCCAACCCCATCATCGATCGACCGCCGCCTCACTTATTTACCCCGTTACTGAATGCGTATCGTTTGCGAGGCGATGTGCAGAGCGTGAAAACAATGGTGAAACGCATGCTCCAACTTTCGGTTCCATTGAATGCCGTGGTATGTACGACATTGATGAATTTTTACAAAGATCAGGAACAGTTTCATGTGGTCGATCGTTTGTGGAAGGCTTTTCGTGAACGGGATGTGAGCCATGTGGATCTCGAAGACGATATTGGTTCCGTGCCCGTGTCGCTGGGCAACAGGGTTGACTTTGAGCTGTGGACGTTAGATCCCGATTTTTTGTGGTCGTTTGATGCGGGAACCGCGGTGGCACCGTCTCAATTTGCTTTATCGATTTACATGGACGCATTGACTTTGCAAGACCGGCACGACGAAGTCGAGAAGCTGTGGAGTGAATTAACCTCGGAAGGTTATGCGTTTGATGAGCACAACTGGAATCGGTACATTGTGACCTTACTTGATAAGGGCCAAGTTCTGGAAGCATGCAAGGTTGCGAAAGAGGTATTCCTGGTCACGAGCGATACCTCTCCTCAGTTGAAGCGATCTGTTCGTTCCCGAGATGATTTGGACGATGCGGGTCAACGCCTTTACTCTCAAACATGCCAACGATTTGCACAAGCCTTTGATGTACCTGAACTCTATGATCAATATCCTGCTCGCTTGTGCACGTTGATTCCAGACTTTATTCATCGATATCTCCAAACGCATTCATCGTCTCCGCTCGATCCTCTTGATCCAAGCGAAAAAAGTACCAACTGTTAATAATAATAACAACATCACTTCATCATCCCTTGTGATTCCATTTTGTAATTTTTTCTTTCTTTCTCTCCTATCGGCATTTTGTTCATTCCAAAATATACATGCTTTAGAGTTTCCATCCATGTGCTTGTGGTCGTATTTTGTTTTCATCGGATAATACAGTTTTAAGAATCGTTATCAAACTTAGTAGCCTTTTTTGCTGTAGCACGGTCTGATGGACTTTTTTTTTCGGTCAACGGCTTTAGGACCAGTTTCAATGAGCCCACTTTTGACGGCGTAGTAATTCTCAACTTCAGAGGAAACCATTTCTTCCACCCGTTTTAAACTGTAAAACCGACGCTCAAATAGGTCCTCAAAGTCTCTTTTTTTTCCGCTCTATTGTCATGCAGTATATGGTTTTTTTTTATTTTATTTTTATTTTTAGCTTTGGCTTTCTTTCTATTTACCAGTCAAAATATACAGAAAATAAATCGTATAAATAACGCCTTCCCAAAGGTTAATTTAATTAATGACCTCCAAAAAAAAAATCACAAAAACTGCTTGCTCAAGTGAGTATAACCGTAAATTAATGATAAAAAATGGAAGATCATGACTTGACTTTAATATTGTTATCGTTGTGTTTTCCTGTGAAAAAAAAAGGTGTAGTAAAAGAAAAAAAACGCGAAAAAAGTCCAAAAAGAAATGCCTTCTGCCAGAATCGAACTGGCGACCTTCTGCTTACTAGGCAGACGCTCTGCCAACTGAGCCAAGAAGGCTTTTCGATGATTTTATGATCATCGATACAATGATATAATGACGGCCGCTCAAAAGTTTTTCCGCCAATCATATCGATGCGAACGTCGGAAGCTCGGATGCTCTTTTTCCGATCCAATCAGGTTGCCTGGACACGAAGGGTCGTGAAACGGAAGAAAGTTCGATAGTTTATGAGCGTCCTGGAATATTTATTGATAGTTTTTGAGACTTTATTGTATTTAGGTGATTTCCAGACATTGTCCTTCATCTGATAGTGGTAATAATAGATCGAAAAGACAATTGGGATGGCCCAGTTTGCTTTGATCAGTTATTTTTTTAAAAAAAAGGAAGGAATGACTTTAAACCACAAAAGTTGATCAGCAAACAGATTGCTCTGTCAGTTGTATTTTCTATGACGGTATGTCGTTTAGTGTTAGTTAATGTGATTTTTTGCGGCCGAGTTCATTCTCGGGATGGCTGTAAGCCTGGGCAACAAATTTGGTGTGGCGACCCGTAGCAACTGCAAATGAAAACACACACCGTATTAACATAGGATGCTGATGACAATGATTCGGATGGAATTTTCACGTACCTAGACGGCCATCTGCTGTCAAGTCGATCGAAGTGAAAGCCAATGTTTTTCCAAGTTTATCACAACGTGCATCCTATTTTTGCATGTTGTTAGATGGTTTGTATGGAAAAGCGATCGTCCCAGAAATGTGTATTTACGAGAGTGATTGTTTGTCCTTCTTTGGCGCCGGAGATGTAACTGATATTGATGTCTGTGCTGACCCCGGTGGCAAATAATCCGTGGGATGCGAGGGCGAGAGACCCACCAATATCCACCTAGCGCATATGCTTTAGAAATTGAAAATAGGCACCATCTATCAATCACCCTACCGCGGTAGCCAACAGACCCCCATGCACCGATTGCAGACGGTTCTAATGAATTTCGTCATTGTCAACGATGAGAGTGGGGTAACATTTTCGGTTTGGTATCCTTGTTCATTACCAGATGCTGTTTTTCGACTTGAAATTTAGCTTGAACACGACCTGTCTCCGAGTTTACAATAGAAAGCTAAAATTGTCACGGCAAAATGTTGGTCATTGTCATTTTGAAGACGCCATGAGATTGCAACCCTAGGTTTCGGTTTTACCTTGGGTAGGACAAGAGCGTCGTAACCGCCGGCCGCATAAAAGCTCTACAAAAAGGATTTCAGTACAAATCAACAGAATTCAAAGTGTTTCGCAAGATCATAGAAAAACGGTACCTGCAGGACTTTATTGACCATCTCAGGGGATCTCACGACTTTGGTGGCGAACATGATGTAAAGGAAAAAACTGATAAAGAAAGCTCAACTACAGCGGAGAGTCAAACAATGGATTTTATTATTCCACACAAGAATTGAATGAAAGAAAAACAAGTATGTACAGCAAGTAAAATAGGATGACAAGGTAAAAAAGGAAGTAGAGAGAAGGAAACAAGAGTGAAGAGAAAGGGAGAATGATAACACAAGAGGTGTAAAGGTCATTACTTTACGTGTGTGTGTGAGAGAGTGAGTATGAGTGTGAGAGAATGTGTGTGTGTTCAAATATCTACTTCATCTTCAGTTACTGAACCAAATCGTTTCTTTTTACGTGTTGCATCACTACCAAGTTTTGTCTTGCGTTTCTTCTCTTTACGCATATGCGACGCGGATTCATCTTGGCTAGAATCTTGATCCAACTCTTTCTGCGCCAAAGCCTAAACACATTCCTTTGTTAGCTCTGTTCACACCGATGTTATTGTTGTTCTTATTAATAATCACCTTTTGATACGTGGATGAGGACAGTGAAAACAAACGATCCAACTCTGTGAATTTTTGCTTTCTTCTGTCCGGTCGATTGGTTAGGTAACCATCAAAACCCCGTATAATATTCCCATTGTGCTGCGTATCCTCCAAATAAGATCCTTCAAAGAGATAGATCGAATGTTCCAAGTTGATCTAATCCATTGGCTTCAGTAGCTAAATCATTGGGTCATTGGCATGTTTCGAAATAACTTACTAGATTGGTGTCCACTTGCTTCTTGCGACTCAAAAGAGCTTGTAATTCAGCTTTGGCTTCTTCGTACTTTTGTCTTGTAACAGCTTCTCCTTCTTTGGGGGTGGCATCCGGCATGGTAAAAGGCGGCTTATTTACTATGTTGAGAGGTCTCACCAAGGTCGGGTCCACCCAAAAAGAGGCTGGAGCGATCGGAAATTGAAATGATAAAAATTGGGCTGCGTCAGAATTTCCCTATACGAAAGAGCGCAGTGGAAATCGCATCTTTAGTAGCTTCGTGCAACCAAATATAAAAAAAAGAAAAAAAAAAGAAGGTATTCCCGACCCAAAGTCAAATAACCTTTTCTTGTTTCTTCTTGCTGTGGCAGCTTTGTTATTTCGCTGCGTAGAGAAACTATTTGTCAATGTCTGGGCCAGTTGTGGAAGAAGAAAAGACTCACGATACAGCCGTGGACTCGAAAGTGACCGCCAAAGAACAGGCACCCCTTCCGTCCATTTCGACGACCGTCGCCTCGGCTGAAGCCGACGATCAGCTCGAAGAAGCCCCACTCGCGTCGCCTCCATCGCCAACTTCTCCCGCTTCCTCTTCTTCAGATAACGGTAACGAGACGTCCTATGTTGATATCTCTAAGTCTGAGGTCGATCTTCGGGCGAACTCGCCCGCTACCGACACCACCGCCCATACTCCTCCTTCCCCTGACGAATCATCGATCCCCATGCCAGCAGCAACAGAAGTGTCGCAACCACTTGCTGAAAGAGAATCGCCCTTGCCCTCCATTGCCGATGCCTCCACCGACTTGCAACCCGAGCCATTCAAGGATACCAACGCGCAGGTTTCAGACGAGTCGGTTACCGACGAACCGCTTCCCGCGTCCTCTTCTTCAGACGTTCCGTCAACCACAGCAGCCACTCCAATCCAGGACACAGATATCATGGGCGAGACTGCACCAGCGGAGAAGAATCAGAGTGACGATGTGGAATCTAAAAGTGTAACTGACCATGATCCCGAGGTCAAGAAATCTGAAACAGCTGGATCTCCTACAGAAGTTCCGGTGGCGCAGGAACCCAAAGATTCTAACGCTGAAGAGCCTCCGGTGGATACAGCAAAAGATGCGGTTCCTGTACCGACCATCCAGATCTCCCCTGTAGATGATCACCATGATCACTATTTTGAAAACGAACTTGCAGATTGTTCCATCACTCAAGATGAAGAAGAACAAACGCCCATACCCAAAGATACTACGCCGTTGCCTTTGCCTATCGAGGAGCACGACTCGACTGCAAAAAGTGATACAGCTGATCCGCTTCCATCGGCTGCTCGCGCTGGATCGGAGCGCGAAACCGACCACGCCCAGCCTACTGATCCGAGCCGGCAAAGCCCCGTCAACGACTTTTATCACAACAAGAATATCCTTTTGACCGGGGCTACCGGGTTTGTCGGTAAAGCAGTATTGTGGAAGCTCATCCAATCCGTGGGTCAAGATGTTGGCAAAATATACATCTTGATTCGAAATGGAAGTAACAAACGTAGCAAAGTCGGTCGACCTACTGATCGCTTTTTCAGTGAGATCATCTCCAGCAAGGTAAAAATGCAATCATGACTATGGATTTGATGAATTTTTGTTAATGGTGACCGTTTGCTTTTATTTATTATTGGCCATGGACAGGCTTTTATGACGTTGAAACGGCAGTTGGGATCGTACTATTTCCAAAAGATTATAGACAAAGTGGTTCCTGTCACCGGCGACATTATTTCGCCGGATTTGTCCATGATGGAAGAAGATCGTCAAATGATTATTGATAATGTGAACGTTGTAATCCACTGTGCGGCAACTCTGGATTATCACGAGCGATTGGATCTCGCACTAGAGGTAAGCCATTTCTGAGTCCCGGGTTTGGGCGAGTTCATGATGACCCTAACCTTAACGTTTTATTACAGACCAACACGCTGGGCACTTTACGTCTAATGGATTTAGCCGATGAATGTCGCAATTTAGGTAGAACTCACTTCCTTGTCTTGATTTGCTCATCTTTTGGAGATTAACCCAGTGATTCAATAGACGTCTTTGTTCACATGTCGACCGCTTATTTCAACGCAAATCTTCCCGACGGCTACGTGCAGGAACGTGTTTATCCCATGGAGCTCGGTGATCCAGAAGAACTACTCAAAGAAATTGTTGCCCTGGAATTACAAGGTAAAAAAAAAAAAAGAGTGCCGACGGTGGCGGTACCCAGACAAACATGGGAATGAAAAGGGAATAATTTGGAGAAAGATGCTTATATACCTTGAACAGATATTCCGAAAATGACCCAGCGGGTTTTGGCGTACTATCCAAATACTTATACCTTTACAAAATCCTTGACCGAGCATTTGATACTAAAGAGAGTGGATTACAATCGGTTGGAGGAAGCCCAGGGAGGAAAGAACCAGTGGCCGGTGGCTATTGTTCGCGCTACCCAGGTCGGCGCAGGATGCTTTGAGCCTCTTCCGGGATGGATGGATGGGATCTCCGGTACCAATGCTGCCGTCTATCTTTTGGGGCACGGTATCCATGCCTTGCCATCGGATATTGGCGATTTGACGGCCGATATCGTGCCTGTCGACTATCTCGCCAAAGTCATTATTGGCTGTCCTATTCGTTTGATGCCGCCGGGAATCAAGTTCATTCTTCCTTACAACGAAATTCTCCACGACGAAGACGATCACACCGCCAGTATTGCTGTCCCCCAGATTCAGTACTTTCCCATCATTTATCAGCTTTCCGCTACGGCGATCACTTCTATTACCTGGCGACAAATGTATGAAGCGGTGCGTCATTACTGGAATCGCAACTCTCGCGTCAATCTTCCACCGGGCCGACAGTATTTTATGAACAATAAAGCACTTCACCGTGCAAAAACATTTATGCGAAGCCGGCTACCCCAGTCCCTGACTTCGGTCACCACCGTCATCACCAACAATAACCCTATCAGCAAACGATTTTCCGATCCCAACCTTTCGAATCGAGCCATAGAATTGGCCTCGCGTGCCGTAGAAGCCAACCATCCGTTTGTACGACACCGATGGACGTTTGATCATCAAAATGTCGACGTTGTCCGTGGCCAGCTTCAAGCCGATCCACTGTTCAATTTGGACATGTATCAAACCATCGACTGGGAAACCTACATGCTGAGTTACAGCTTCAATACACACCTTTTCATCTCTCAGGGTGCGGTGGGTCTCCGAAATATCACCCTGCCCGCTGGCTGGGATTGTGCCATGTACTCCAAATTGCCCGACGTGCGAAATTCCATCATCGACAAGCAAATCGAATCCGTCATTTTCAGTGCCGCCGATATCAACAAACGCACCGATCGCATGCTTGCGCAGGTGACCGACTGTCTTGAACATCCCGGTCTCGATACACGCGATAAAAAGAAGGCGGAAGAATGGGTCAATGACTTTGACGCCAGTTTAGATGATTGGTGCCATGATGATTCGGAAATCTTGAAAGACGGGCGTCGTATGGCCGATCTCGGTCGCTGGTCGTCTCAATCGCGGGATCATGACGAAGCTCTTCGTGTGGTGGTATTGAACGATCCTCGCGTAGGTCACAGCATACGGCAGGTAAGCTATACTTTTCATAGGCAGCGGAGACATGACACTGATTCTTTTTTTTTTCTGGAATGTACCCAGATTATCGAGACTTCCGGTGTGCCTCAGCAAACGGTGGTCGGCGAAGCTTACAAAATTCTTCAACGTATGCGCGAGCGCACTCAGCTTGAATATGTGTGGTTCGCCGGGGCGTTCTTGGATGCTCTATTTAAACGTCTTTTCATGAGTATTCGTATCTGCGAAGAAGACTTGGCAAAGGTACTTGGCAAATGCCAAAGAGTGCGACGTGTGAAGGGGTAACTTGATATTGAACCCTCATCTTTTTTTTTTCTACAGCTCAAACAGCAGATCCAGGGCAAAAATGTGGTTTACATGCCCGTGTCAAAAACCATGATGGATCAACTACTAATATGGTATATTTGTCTTCGATATCATTTGCCCGTCCCCGCTATTGTATGCGACGAAGGTAAGCACGGCTGACTGTTCAATGTGAAAAAAAGGGTATCAATGGACTCTTATGGATGCATCATGTTTTAGCTTTGGCATTGCTCGGCCCTATTTCTGATATAATGAGAATTGCCGGCGCATTCTTTGTACGACGTGATCAGAAAACACGTTCGCCGTTGAACACCGCTGTCACTGCCGCTTACACCGAAGCTCTGCTGAATGAACACGGGGCATTATCCATGTTGATCGAAAAGACACGTTCTCGTACCGGTCGCGTGCAGAGCGCATATCCCGATGGCATGATTGAAATGATTTTGGACGCATCACTCGAAAAGGGCTCCAAAACACCAACGCAAGATCCGTATTCTCCCCCTGCTTCGCCCGCACCTTCGACTGAAAGCGGGTCCAATCACAGAAATGTCACCTTTGTGCCTATCAATATAACCTACGAAAAGATCCCGGAATTGCGTACGCTCATTGACCAAGTGCTGGACCAGAAACCGAGAGAGACCTCGACGACACTGGCATCTTCGTTGCTTCGACCGAGTGCTTCAGTGGCCGATCGTGCCGCCAACAAAGACAATGGGGCCGTGGAACAGGGCAAATACGGTCGTGTGTTCGTCAGTTTTGGCGAATCATTATCTTTGCAGGACGTCATCGAAGCCACCGGTCCTTGCTCGACTTCCAACTTGAAGTAAGTGCCATGGATAGGCAGTACGGTAAATTATCAGTGTTGACATGATCCCACGGCAGAGATGCGTCGGCTCATCGTAAGGAAGCCATGGCTGACTATATCGCGAAAGCGGTTCAACGTAAGCAGCACGAGGCTACCATTGTCAGCCCAGTGGCTCTTGTTGCTGCTACGGTGCTTTTCGGTCGAGCCATTAACGGGATTTCCATGGGTAAACAGACGACAAAAAAGATCTAAATATGTTGCTTCGACTATTCACGCCTATTTTGAATTTTTTTTAGGAAAAATCTATGAGCTGGTTGGCTGGTTGCGCCATGAAATTTGCTACCAGTACAAGATGAAGCTCGATTGGGAAGGTAAACATCGCTCATGGATGATCGTGATACGTAAATTTTATTAACCAAGGATCGTGAAATATAGAAGAAGAGGATGTGCAAACGATTGTTGCTTACGCACTCAATTTTCTCGATGCAAGAACCAACATTATCTACGACAGCAAGCGCATTACAGACAACACCAAAGTGCGTGTGGTGGAGCATGCCGATAACGTGATGGACTTGTCGTACATGGCGAGCCAGGTAAGATACATTTTTTATTTTTGGCATGAACCACATGTGTCACCTGACCGACTTCTTTAGTTGATTGAGATTTTCTTACCTAAAGCAATACTGGCCGTTGTGTATCTGTCCGCCGCCCCTCTCGAAATCACGCGAAATGAACTTTATGATCAATTTGCCTTTTTGGTGCGTCTCTTCAAGGATGAATTTATATATCCATGGAATGTGGAGGAGGTAAGGCATATTGTCGAGAGAGAAAAATGCCTCGTGATATACTAAGCTGAGACGGGTTTGTAGACATTCCAATGTGTGCTAGATCAGTTCGTCTTTCAGGGTATCCTTGTCGCGGTGGAGGAGGACAAGTACAAGAAAGCAGTGACATCGGACACCGATGAACATGTCTTTACTCAGTTATGCTTATTGGCGTCGTTCTTATATCCCATCCTCGATGCTTATTGGATCACATCATGCTCCTTGTCAGCGCTTCGCGATCTGCCTTTTATGCCGCGAAAGATTGTTCCTATTCTTGCTCAATGGATTGCCGCCCACCTGATCAGTGGTCGACGTACCATTTACCGTGAAGTCCTATCGACCGAAGCCAGCCAGAATGCCGTGGACAACTTTTTAGCCATCGGTTTTATCGATGCCGTGCATCCCAAGAGTCACCTTTCACCAGATGCCCAGATTCTTTTGCTTGAGCTTGGTATCACCACCAACGAAGATCTCGTCATGGTAGCTCAACGGTCTGACGTGCCCGCTGCTGTTACGAATACCACACCCGATAATGTAAGTAGTTAAACAGCATCACAAGAACACAGTGGGAGAAAAAAAACAGACAGCATTTGCTAACAGTGCGGTATCAGAACAATGACGGCAAAAATACAGGCTCGCAAGATTCACTCTCTCGACTCAAAGATATTGCATCGTTGTGTCACGAAATAGAGAAATACCGGTTTGGAGCGAATATTCAGCCTGCAAACTACCAGCAAAACGCGCAGGTGTTTGATAAATGCCAGAATCAGATTCGCAGCATCTTGCGTGCGGAAAAAAGCTATGCCTCGCAACATGGTATGAATTTGATGCGCGCAGAAGATCAAATGATCCAACTCGTGTATTCGCTGAAAATGGCGGCTTCGAGTACGGCCGCTTCTGGCGAAGCCGGTCGACGCAACCCCAGACGCGTATCAGAAGTGTACCATCTGAGATCTACCTAAAACAGACCATCTATTATATCCCAAGGCCATTACCACCCGCTTGTTCCATATTGTATTGTTATATAAAATAAATACGTGTTTTTATTTATTCCCTCTGATCGCTATTTCCTCATCGCTGTTTCCTCAGAGGAAACCTCTTGCCACAAACAATGGCTTAAAATACAAATCGACTCCAAACGGGACATCGTTTGATCATGGTTTTGATTTATTAGGTGGAGGCGTCTTTTGCTCGGGCATTTGTTTGTAACAAACAGCTTCGAATGTTATGAGTGATATGATTACGAACACTTCCCGTAGTCACTTTCGCTTCAATGGATAGAAACATCAACAAATTCAGCAAGCATGATGAAAAAAGGGAAAATCAAAAGATCAAAATGTCACTGTCCAGATCATGCCTTGTCTAGAGTTATGATGTTCCGGAAAAACAGGTTGGGGAAGAGAAAGCATGAGTATGCGTTTGATGCTTCCTTTTACTAAGATACAATTTTTTTTTCTTTATAAAAGGCAGCTTTGGATCATGGATGTACAAAAAAAAGGAATATGAAGATGATGAATAAAATGAGAAGATGGGGGTAATAATGAAAATGTGAAGCGTGCGAATTACTGAATCAGTTTGGTCAGGATGTTCTTCTCATCCAGCTTTTTAAATAAGGCTTTGATAAAAGGGAAGTAATCCGCTTTACGTCGTGCATTCTCCATCTATAAGAAAACAAAAAGCAATCATTGTTCAATGTTTTTGATCTTTTTATGTTTCAGTGATGCCATACTTACTTCTTCATGTTCTTTTTGTAGTTCTGAATCACGCAACTGGGCTTGTGCCACTTTGTTTTCTTCATCGAGTGTACAGCGCCGCTTTCGCAGTCCTTCTACGGTTATTTGGCGGATATCTTCTTTGAGGATGTCTTCCAGTGCATCCTTGTCGTACTCCATTTCATCATGTGTTCGCTTTTTGCCAAGATTATCCTGAGTATTATCGCGCCACGGAGGATGCAATTCATCGAGCAATTCGTCGATTTTCGAAATGTAGAGACTATTAAATTCGTACCGTTGACGCAGTTTGGCCGTGGAATCCGTCACAATCGCCATGAGACTAAAATCGATAGATTCATCCTCGTTTTGTCTACAATGCACATAAGTCATCCAACCATCTTTTTTTTTTCCAGAAGCCGCACAAGTCGCATCGACTTACGGTATCATTTTCTTTTGCAATAGTGGTTTCGCAACATCGAGCCAATTATCAGCCGCACAAGGTCCTAAAGTTCACCATGTAGTAGGTATTATTAGAATGTTTATACACAAGAGGCGTTTCTCTTTGGCAAGGCTTGCCTATGCTTACCCAGTCGAACGGGGTATTTCTTCATCCCATCCAATTCCCATAGATAACCCTCTATGGGCACGTAACTGACAAAGTGATACATATCTTCGTTTACCCATTGTCGTGCGTCCTTCTTGAGTCTCCCTCGTTTCTTTGGCGCCTCTTTCATGCGAGGCAAAGCATTCTCGGCACGTACTTGATTTCTTTATGAATGAAATCAAAAAAGAAAGAGCCCGTGTAAGTGT
The DNA here is from genome assembly GCF_025331425.1 of Radiomyces spectabilis. Lineage (NCBI taxonomy): Eukaryota > Fungi > Mucoromycota > Mucoromycetes > Mucorales > Radiomycetaceae > Radiomyces > Radiomyces spectabilis. The sequence continues at coordinate 1,256,857 of NW_026251930.1, forward strand.
CATTGGAAAAAAAAAGACAGTATCTGAGAAATGCTTACGACGCGAATGTGTTGTGCGTATTACGGAGCATGTCGCTGTTACCCACGGCCAAACCGCGAAGCTATAATTTTCAGGATTAGCCTTATGAATTACTTCTTTGGCTTGAGGTTCAGCACTTACACATGGATCGAAATCTTTGGTAAAGTGTTTGAAATGGCGTAAATAATTGCCAATATCCACATCATCGTTACAATTCAAGAGAATGCCTAAGAGGGCCAGCGTGGCGCACACGTTGAGCACGACTTGACAAGAAAATATGACCTTTTCAGCGCCTTCGTCTGGTTCCTCTGGATGCTCAGGCAAGAGATCTTCCTTGTATTTTGACGCGAATATCAGGCCGTGAACTGGTCTGAACAGAGCCGTCCAAGTGCAAATGTTAAAACAAGCATTCTTTTTCTTTTTCCTCTTTATGCCATCAGCCGAGGAGACTTACGTGTCAGGTAACATATTGAGATCCCAGACTTCTTCCACCTTGAGATTTTTTACGCCGTATTCTTGCATCATGGCATTAAAGATGGCTAAATAACTTTATGAGCTTTGAAAAGCGTCCAGCACGCGTAACAAAGATCAAAAATATTTTCGCGCGTTTTTACCAGGATCCGATTCAATGAGACACCATGCTTTGTTTGATACGGAAGAAGGATAGTCGACGGTCATGAGGAGTAAAGACAAAGTACGTTCGTCTACCAAAATGCTTGGTGCTCGTCCGGTTTTGCTGCCGGTGGTGGAATCCAAAAGAGGCCAATTCAAATCCGCCGTCACTTATAGGGTGAGCAAAGGGTAGCGAACAGCCCATAACTTATTTTCCGCAGTAACATTCTTTCAGCCATCGATCAATTTTTCAACAAGCTACAGTATGATTCATATTCAAAAAGGCTCAAAAAAGCACGATGGCGAGTCAATTGGCCTTGCAGACAGCGGCTTCGTCATCAACCATGTTAGGGGAAACGAGCTTCTTCACTTGATCGAGAATCCGCAATTTGGATCACCTTCCATATTCGGAAATGATTGGCGTGGACCGAAAAAAGAACTTCTTTTTTTTTTCTGACTGAGTTATGACCACTGTTCGGTTTTCCCTCTTCATCCACAGTTCATAATGTATTCAGCAGGAGGAATGAACCTGCCGTCTTCCTCTCCATCCAAAGGTACGTTTTCCTTACCTTGCTGATATGCTTCGTCTGGTAGTTCTATGTGACTGATAAAGAGAACTGCTTTTAGGAATACGCTTTAGCTTCATCACCCCTACTGACCAAGCTCGATTCGAAGAGCAATTTGTACGCCTAGCCGGTCCAACTGGAGGCAATAAGATATATGGTATATATTTAAAGAGCTTTCAAGTATCAGCTGTATTTCTTACGCTTAGGGTTTCTTCCATAGCGCAAAATGTCAAAGCATTCTTTGGTGGATTAAACCTCGACAATGAATCGCTTGCCAAGATTTGGTAGGTCATCTTCTTGCTTGTCACTTTCCTTCTCGGCTCAACTTGCTTACCCTGTGTTCTAATATTAGGGATTTGTCGTCGCTGGCCAATGCACCTTATCTTACGTTTCCAGAGTTTGCACTGTTTATGTTCTTGACTTCAGCGAAACTGAGTGGTAAAGCCATTCCTAGTTCTTTGCCCTCTTCAGTCAAGGAAGAAGTGCAAGTCGCTATTGCGACACTTAACTCCACAGAAAATAATGCTTCTCAAATGTCCGGGTTTGGAGCCCCTCAGGTTCAAATGCCCATGATGACCGGTATGCCACAGCAGATGCCCGCCATGACCGGCATGTCCAACCTTCAACCGCAGATGCCCATGCAGACCGGCATGGGTTACAATGCTCGTCCAACCTCACCCCTCCCTTATCAGCAAAGCATGCAGACAGGATTTGCCGGTGCCGCTCCTTATCAGACCGCCATGACCACCGGCATTGGCCGTCCTTTGGCACCGCAGATGAACAACAAACCCCGTATCGACAATACCGATTTCAGTCAAAAAATGATGCCCAATCAATCGGGTGCCACCAATTTGCTCATTCCCAGTTTGGGAACCCAGCCCAACGAAAAGATCTCGTGGAAGATCAGTCCCGAGGAGAAACAACGCTACCGAGAAATCTTTTACGCCTGGGAAACTTCGGGATCAGGTTACATGACAGGCGATGTGGCAAGAAACGTGTTGACGCAATCAGGTTTGCAACAATCGGATCTCATGAAGATTTGGAGTTTGGCCGATCGGGATAACAAGGGCAGTTTGGATGTCGACGAATTCGCTATTGCCATGCATTTGATTTACAGAAAATTAAATAATTTCGAAATTCCTGCTGTGCTCCCATCTGAATTGGCTCCGCCCTCCAATGTATTGAAGAAATACATTAGTGGTCATCGAGGACCTCCTCCTTTTGGATCGCCTTCGCCGACTCAATCACCAGCCGGTACGCCGGAACTCAGGGATCGGGATGAAGGTCGTGGTGGTTATGTTTCCAATGCTCGTCGAGCCGTGTCGAACCGTTACGGAGCCGCTCCACGATCACGTTACACAAGAGACGACAGTGACGAAGAAAGCGGAGATCAGGACCAAGAAGACGGTGCCTTGGATGAATTGCGTCAAGAGATCGCTCACATGAAACGCACCTTGGAACAGGTCGAATCATCGTCAGGTCGTAACAAAGGTTCGCAGTACCGATCCACAAGCAGCAAGTATTCTTTGGAGGAATTGAAGGAAAAGATTCGAAAAGCGCAGCAGGAACTCCGGCAAGCGATGCGATCCAACCCTTCCGCCTACAAGGTTCAGGAAAACGACGATACGTTGTTGGATTTGCTGGAAACGCAGAAGTCATTGCAAGAGGAAATCCAGTATCTGTGCAATCGTGATATTCCCGTGCTTGCTCGCCAATTGCGTACTGCGGCAGCGGAATTAAGAGATGCCAAAGTTCGTCGTTCAAAGAAACAAGACGGTGCTCAAGATTTCATGGCGTTTATTCAACCCACCGGACCGGGAGGCGCCATCACTGAAAGCGATCGTGTCCGTGCCAAAGCCAAAGCCATGATGGCTGCTCGCAAGGCAGGCAACTCGGTCAATAGTTCCGATTCCGCCTTTGATTTGAGAAGAGCCGAACAGGAAAAACAAGAGTATGATCAGCAAGCCGATCGCTACGAGCGTGAAATGGAACGTTCTCGTGAAGCCCTCCGAGATTTGCGCGGGGATTTGCAGTTCCTCGCTTCCCTTCAGACGTCCAAAGCCACAGAGGATAAGAAACGATTTGAAAAGGACCGCCATGATATGGCGTACGATCTTCGACGATTTTTGGAACAATTAGAACGTGACCAATACATCACGGAACCCATCACTCCCTCTTATACGGAACGTCAAAGTGTGAGCTCCAGTCCTTCCATGAGTGGCAGTCGATCCATTCCCAGCAGCACCAGTCAAACAAATTTGACCGCCAATAAACCAAATACCAGCTCACCCGCTGCTTCGCCCTCACGCCCTAGAACAGCCGAAGAAATTAAAAAGGAGGTAATGAACAATTAATGATCTCGTTTTTTATCCATGTGAAATACGGATGGTCCCCTGACACTGATTGTTTTTAGGCCGAGCGACGTGTTCAGGAGCGTTTGGCCGCGCTTCACGCGAAACGCAATCCTTCGGTTCGCTCTCCGACCGCCGAAAATAAAACGACGCCGGCGAAACCTCACGTCAATGAAGAGGAAGTGACAGCGCAACGTAAGTTTACCCCGCAAGAATTATTTAATTCGACCACCACATGAGAATAGTATTCTTAAATGCATGCATATGTACAGAGCGACTTCGTGAAGCCGAACGTCAGGCGCAAGACCGGTTGAGAGATACGGAAAGACAGCGTCAGGAAGCCGAAAGACAGGCGCAGAATTCCGAAGCTGACAGACAACGCGCGGAACGATTGAGACAAGAGGAACAAGTCGCTGAGCAAGAACGATTGCGTCTGGAGGAGGAGCGTGAACGTCAACAGAGAGTGGACGAAGAACGCGATTTGGAAGAACGCCGCAAAGCCGTCTTGGCCAAGGAAGAAGAGGCCAGATTAGCTCGCATGAAGGCTATCCAAGAAGCGGAAGATGCCGAAAACGCCGCACGTCAATCTTCCAACGAAGCTCCATCGGCTCCATCGACTCCATCCGAAGCGCCCGCCCCGGTGCCAACAACCTCATCTGCCTCGTCGCCACCCCCACCGCCTCCACCCCCACCAGCTCCCCCAGTTGCTACGCCTTCGACGGAAACAGCGACTGCCACCACTAGTCCCGCTGCCAAGATGAGCAGTAATAATCCATTTGCCAAGTTGCAAGGAGGAGGTCAATCCGAAGCTGCAGCTTCCGCTCCGGCCATGCCCACAGGAGCACGTATGGAAAAACCCGATGCAAAGGAAGATGACAAGGAAGAGGAATCGGCAGCGGCGGCAGCTCCAGTCAATAACAAGCGAGTGAGCTACAATCCCTTTGCCGCCTTTTCTGCCTTCAGTGCTACCAAAGCACGCGCGCAGGGCGACAGCGAATCCGAAGATGATGACGGCTGGGACGTTCTTCATCACGACGATTCCGATGACGAGGTCGAATTCCCCGCCGCAGGCAGTGCCAAAAACTTGGCAGGCTTGCTTTTTGATGCCATCAATCAGCGACAACAAAGTAAGTATCTCATTCTTTTTTTTATGCAAAAGGTTGTACAAAACGCCTCACCTATGATGCTTGGATTCAAGGCCCGACTATGTCTTCGCGTGGGGTGTCACCGAAACCAGCCTTTGCTACTCCTCCAGAGTCGCCAGCTGCTGGGTCTGCAACCGCAGCTACTCCAACACCGCCGCCACCTCCACCAGCTCCACCAGCTCCATCAGCTCCATCCGCTGAATCTGGTGGTGTACCTCCTCCGCCCGCTCCTCCAGCTCCAGCTCCTGCACCGGCATCTATGCCTGCGCCTAGCACCGCTGCATCTGGTACACCTAATCGTAACGCTTTATTAAGTCAAATTCAACAAGGCACACGATTGAAAAAGGCGGTAACGAATGATCGCAGTCAACCCGCCGTGGCTGGACGCGTTCAAGAAGATGAGAATCCCTCACCCTCACCTGCACCAACTCAACACCAACCTGCCAGATCGCCGGAGCCCGTAGCGGCTCCTTCTGCCGCTCCAGTGATGTCATCGCTCCCCTCAACACATCCTCCAGCACCACAACCTTCCGCACAACATAAGGAACAGTCACCATCCGATGCAGGTAAATATAAAAAAGGGACAAACGGAACCGTTGATTATGGTGTCTAACTTGACCTTATGATACGTTCAACGTAATTTGTTTACTTTAGTGGAATATGTGGCCTTATGGGGTTATCAGGGCCAGGGTGCCGATGATTTATCATTTGAACAAGACGATGTCATTTTAACCCATGATGTCAATGAAGCGGACGATTGGTGGTTCGGTACCCATGCCACCACCCATCAATCTGGTTATTTCCCAAAGACCTATGTAGAACGTAAATCCGAGGGTAAGTTTGAACAGGATTGTCATCTAAAAAAGTGTTGAATATGCGTATTGATGATTTTCCCCCCTCGCAGACAAACCGGAATTGAGTGTTCCTGTTCGTGCTCTTTATGATTACGAAGGTCCAAGCAGTGAAGGTTGTCTTACTTTCACGGCGGGCACAGAATTAACCGTGATTGATAAAGATCTGGGCGATTGGTGGAGAGCCCGTTTACATGACGGCACCGTCGGTCTGGTTCCCTCCAATTATGTAGAAGAAATCTAATTACATACAGCACTTTTTCATCTTATCGAATCGTGATTAAGAAACAAGAAACAATATAATACATTCATCTTTCAAACACATCTGTTTCCATCCTGAAGAAAGGAATAATGAGATGCATTTGCATCCCAAAGAATAATTAAAACGTTTTTCATTAACTGATAAAAAAACAACAAAGAGTAGGGAGGGCAATAATATCTCGGTGGCAATGTTTCACAGAGAGAGATAGAGATGATTGAAATGTAATTTTTAGTTAGTGAAAGAAACAAAAGGGGAGTGTGACATGTCGATAAAGATATAGAATTAATGCATAGAGACATTACTGGATGCAGCAGGGATGGGAGAAGGAGCAATGATACGATAACGTGGCGAATAAGGATGGGAGTGAGAAGTAGATGTGGGATTGGAACTGGGGTTGGGGTTGGAAGTAAAAGAAGGACGCATAGGAGCTGTTGCCATCATCTAAGAATTCGTGTACGAAATAGGCTGTCAGCAAACGAATCTTCCCGGGGTCCACTCCTTCCACTATGCGGCTGTCGGCTGACTTACATCCATATTGTGCTTCCGTTTTCGTGAATGGGAATGGGAATGGGGATTGGGATGACGAGGGGCGATGGGCGTTTCATGCTCAGACTTCCGCTTGTAGCGCCGGCTATGACTGCGATGATCATGGTACTCCTCGTCGTCGGAATCCTTGCGTTTTCGGCTGTGCATGGGTGGTGCTGGCGGTTTCAGAGTCAACTTGATCAATGTCTGTGATTTTGGTCGATCCGGTATGAAGCTAGGACTGGTATCGCCCGCTTTCCTTGCACACGCTGGGCACGCGTAATGACCGATGGTGTCCAAGGGTGTCTTTGTAAGTCCAACGCAGCCGACGTGGAACCATTCATTGCAATCTTCGCACTCAATCATCTGCATTTCGGGATCCGACGCATCGTATCCTCGGCGACAAATACAGTAGACTCGATCGTCCGTATTGGATTGAGAGGCATACGAGGCATGGTTCGTGACAGGTTGCCGGGTTTCAGCTGGCGGGGTCGCTAAACTGACAGGGGACAAATTTCGTACTTTTCTTCGCAAGAATTCGGTTTCGTCTGGCAAATCGATTTCAAGCCCTTCTAATTTTCTAAGATGCTTTTTGATCATTTCCAGATCTTCGACTCCCAAATGCGGCTTGGATCGACAAAAGTCTTGCGTCTTTCCTTGGTAGTACGTCATCTTATCCATGATCTTTTGTATGCTGCCTAATTCCGGTGGCACAAAGTTCAATGCTTGAGCCTCCTCAATCAACTGTTCCAACTGCTCCAGTCGCGGTCGTCGAGTCAGGTATCGAATCGTTTTCTTGCTTCCGTCGCATATCGGACAAATATACGAGTTCTGCGTCTTGGCTTCTCGTCGAGATACTTTGACACAGGGGCCGTGATACCATTCATGGCACACATCACATTCAATCATCAAACCGCTTTCGGGCCTTCGACAGACACAGTAGGCATCTTCGGACGACTGATCCTCATCAATGATACTGCTGATACTCTCAAGCACCTCGGTCAAAATTGTCGATACAGATTTAATATTGGTCCGTGATGCCGCAGCAAAAACTTTGTTCACTTTGCCTCGCCAAGCCTCGATTGAGTGCAATTCTTGCTGAAGCAGGGAAGTGTCGTCCTCCATATCCACGGGAATCATCGTCAGCGCTTTGATCACCCGTTCAAGTTCGGCCATCAGAATCTTTTCCGCGGATGGTGCCCGAATATGCTGGATCAAATGTTCGGCATCTTGCACAGTACTCATGGCGCGATTCAGTAGCGCACGTAAGCTATTAACGAGAGCCGGGACCGTCGGTACACCTGCTTCGGCTTCCAGCACACTGCGAATTTCATATAAAGTAGTTTGCTGTTTAAGTGCTTTCTCGGCACGTTGAATCCATTCTTGACCGAGTCGTTCTTTTTCGACCACAGACTGATAAACTGGATCGTCTTTCAGTGGCAGCTTGTACGTTCGTGCGTCGTCAAGTAATTGCTTCAATTGGTCGTAATTGATGGGGGTGGCGTTGAGTATTTTCGGTGCTTGTTCAATCCATTTCCGGCGTTTGATGGCAATATGAAGTTCGGCCATTTCTTCGACGTCTGCGTTTAATCGAACGCCTTCGTTTAAAACCGCTTCGTAATCGCTGACGGTTGCCGAAGGATGAGCAAGTATCTTGGCCGCTTCCTGTTTATAATTCGTCAATTTCTGAGTGGCGATTTGCAACAGTTTAATTTCGTAAGTATTGAACGTCATGCGCGATGCTTGATCCAACAATTCGAGCATGCGACGATACCGGGTTCCTTGGTAGTTCTCGGTCGACGGTTCCAGTTCATGCGAATCGCGTCGTCGTGGTTTTCGAACGATATATTTATTAGCCTCGTCAATCCAGTCGTTCACTTGGTGCATAAAATCACGTAACGGATCGATTTCACTGGCAGGAACCGACGCCTTTTCGCCTTCGTGCAACAATTGACGGAGGGTTTTAAGACTGGGGCCAGGGTCGCTGCACATGAGCTTTTTCAGTTTCTGGCTCCATGCCGAAGGCACACTCGCAATGTTGAAAACGTCTTGCACGAACGCATGTAATTGCTGATCGGAATATCGCATGCAGAGGCTCTTTTTTGTGTACTCGCACGTGCATAACTATTGATTTTTTTCAGGAACGAATTAGCACAGGGTAACACGCGATGCATGGTACGCATGACTTACTTCAGCGATATGGTCAAGACATGATACTTTGCTGGTACAATCGCAGGCGACGTGTGATAAGTAGGTGTAACAATGGCAAAAGATACATTGCAGTTCGTCGTCTTGGTCATTCTCGGCATCGTCGGTATTCTTTTCCATAATTATTTGCTTAATTCGAGGACACTTTTTCCGTAGTCGATTACGTTCCGTGATTTCTCGTTTTTCCATTTCTGCCAGGGCATCTTTGAGCCACGTTGCCGTTTCAACTGATTGATCGTGCATAGCAACCGTCATCAACAATTCGTCGTGAGAGAAACAAGGTTGGCGTCGATATTGTTTGTACCGTTCCGCACATTCGAGACCGTAATCTACCCATTCCGAAGGCGCGAAATTAACCGCTTCACAAAAATTGAACTAGATGACATGACAGCACAACAAGAAGAAAAAAGGTCAGCATATAGAAAAAAAAATATCACCCATTGTGGACCGATATTAAAACTTACGCCATGGTTGAAACCTGAGTGATAAGCTTTTGGAAAAGTGACGACGAACTGGCCTGGGCGTTGATCGACGGCATAGACTTTTACGTCATCTTTTAAAAGGCGGCCAGGGCTCAGCATGGTGACAAGTTGAAATAGTAAATCGGGTTGCTGTTCGAATAATTCGGGGACCGCCTTTTTCATCGAAGCTTCGAATTTGGCGGTGTCACTTCCAGGGACACCATACCATGTCTTGGTTTCGCCCCAATGCATGTAATTGATGGAATAGGTGTAATGATCTTCATTGTGCCAGCAGAAAGCGGAAAAACACATGCCCACGTACAGCCACGGTACCATCATTCCACTGATATCGGTTTTAATATAGGTGAAGAGCGATCGAGGTAAAATAGGAATCATATTGAGGTTCCAGGGATCACCAGAGGAACCTCCGGCGGGATTCCGTTCGACTGGCGCAAATCCACTAAGTTTCCAAAACGAGGCAAATCATGCCACATGATGATTGTCAATATTGGAGCTCCGTTTGAATAACAATGGCCTTATTTTTCCTTTCGATTTACCTTCCATGTTGTGTGCTGTGGAGATCCGCACCGTATTCAACTTCGCATGTTTCGTGAGGGTCTTCCACCAAGCGCCAGAATTCATCTTCGCAGTCTTCCTCTGATATTTCTCGGCAAGAGCTGACAGGTTTGGTTTTTGAAAACCATTCGGTTTTGAATTTGTCACAGACTTTTTGGAAGGCTTGCAAAGAATATTCTTCGCCATCCTCGAAACCGTAATCCCCACCGGCGGCCGTGAGACATTTGACGCAAAACCAATCCGATTTTGGTATTGAATTGATGGGTGGAGAAATGCAATGCATATGGTAGCCACGATCACAACCATCACAAAGCAAAATTTCTTCTTCTCGATCTCCCTTTCGGCAGATTTCACAAACTTGACCGTTTTGCGAAGATTGATTGTCGGAAAAATCTATACCAAAAAAAAAAAAAAGTCAAGGGCACATGTAATGAAAAGAGAGAAAAAAAAAAAGGTCCATGAGTCGAGTGATAAATATTGAGTGTGGAGATTTTTGTTTCTGTGCAAGTTACCATCACGTCGCATTGCTGTGAGTGAAACGGAAGGAGAGTTGTTGCCAGAAGCTTGTTCTTGCTCCTGTTTATGTTTGGCTAACCAAACTTCGTAAGGTAATATCACTCGTACGTAGGCCGATTTCAGAGCGTTGGACATGGATGTGCATTGTTTTCGTGTATAGCCTAGACTTCGACCAATTTCTGCCCATTTCTTTCCGGCGACGACCTGTAAAAAAGGAGAGGAAGAGGAAAAAAAAATTCCAACATGAGGATGGTTAGAAAAATTTGATACGACAAATTCAATAGATGATGATGTGATCCACTGCTAGACTCTGTATATATGCTTTTTTAATAAAAGAAAAAGGAGATGAAGGACTTACACTATTGTATCCTCCACGGTTTGCGACTTCTTTTTTCAATTTGAACAAGTCGATAGGTCGTTTATCCAATTGCGGGATTTTGTTGACTGGATGACCAGCCAAACGATGGAATTTGTACAGTTGTTCCAAATAATTCACATTGGCTCTTGTTTCGCCTTCCATGCTATTTAGTTTTTGAATGCGAGTTCTGAATCGGAAGACCTAACGATGACAATTGCGTGATGAGAGGTAGGGTTCATCATGGCCATGACATGAGGGGGAGGGGTTTTTTTTTTTGGTGTGTGTGTGGAACAAAAATATGAGTGAATATGTTGGATGGAATAGATAAATACCTCCGTATTGAGAGAAAATTCAGGCTTATAGTGAGCTGGAGGGACAATTTTTACGATACCGTATTTCTCTCCTTCTGCGCGAATACGTTGTATATACTCTATAGGGTCGGTGAACTCTTCTTCTGTAGGGTAATAAGTCGGTGCTTCTGTCAGGTTGAAGATACGAGGACGAGTGCGCATTTCAGCATCACCGGTGGTTTTGACAGTGTTGAGATCAAGCGTTGTAGCAGGTTCATCGTTCGTGACGGTGGCTGTTTTCACTGTTACACGCATAGACGATAAGGAACGAGGTAAAGCAAACGAGGAAAAATAAGTGGAGGAAAAAAAAACAAGGAAAAAAGAGGAGTGAAGAGAATTCAATGTTCAAAGACAGTGGTCTTTTTCAATGGACCGGCTGGAGGATTTCTTCCGCCAATCACGTTTCCTATTGAAAAAAAAAAGGAAAAAAAAATTTCGTTGGATCCCCTTCTCACTGCTGCTTTTTTCCTTCCCCACTTATGCTCAATATGCACACTGGATGTCTTTTATGAATGAGTGCCTGGTCATAATTAGGGTTTAATGGATAATTTTCTAACGACATGTTCTAGTACGGGAGAACAACCGACTTCGGCTTTCCATGATATTAAGCCATCCGCACGAGTGGCGCCCAAATTAATAATACCGATGGGTTTGCTTAATTCATTGGCCAATCGCACTAATCGATAGGACGAATAGGTCGCTAATGAACTGCCAATGATAAGCATCGCACTACTGTCCCGTACTTGGTTCTCAGCCTGAGCGGTGATGGTGGACTGGATATTTTCTCCAAAAAAGACGACCTTAGGTTTCATTTTGCGACTTGAACACACATGGCATGGGGGGATATCAAAATCTGTGTAGGTGATGTCGCCTGGCAGTTCTACATCGCCGTCTGGATTGGTTTTGGGTTTTTCACCTCGCAGTTGCAGTGAACGAGCATAGTTGGCCCACTTTGGATTCCTTGCATTGAGTCGACGCTGATACAGATCACGATCGACACTGGTTCGACAGGACAAGCATTCCACTTCTCGCAGTGAACCATGCAGTTCGGTAACGTGCTGCGGTGACGTGCCAGCTAAATGATGTAAATGATCGACGTTTTGAGTGATAATATGCTGAATGTACTGGTCTCGCAAAAGTTGGGCCAGTAAATAATGCGTCGGATTCGCTTGTGCTTTGCTCATTTCTGGCCATCCCAAATATCCACGCGCCCAGTATCGACGACGAAAATCTTCGGACGATATCAATTCTTGAAAAAGAATTGGACGGTGTTTTGGATTACGTACATAGGTTCCCTATAAAATAAATAAAATAAAGAGGGCATAAATACATTGATCGTTCTCTCTTTCTTGAAACTTTTTATTTTTGCAGGATGGACGCTTTCTGGAAGGACACTGGTCACTGTGAAAAGAGTCACCCTTATCGACATGATAAATGGGATGGTACTAACCTGAGTACCTCGATAGTCAGGAATTCCTGAATCGGTGGAAGCGCCTGCACCTGTCATGACAAGTACTTTGCCTTGATAATGGCGTAAAAGATCGACGACAAGATCAGCAGTTTGATCGATATCAAAAATGGAATCAGCTACAGGCACGGCTGCTTTGAGGTTCGGTATACGAATGGTAGTATTCCATATTTTCGCTGCATTCGATAAGACGTGCTGTTGCAGTAATGGACGAGAGGAGGTGAGCATGACAGGTGGAATTTCCTTTGTGGAAGTCAAAGAAGTTGGGAAAATGGAGAAAAAATTAAGGCTTTTTGCCAAAAATAGTAATCTGAATTTCTTTTGGCTGAATGTGAACCCCGCGTTTATTCCTTTTCATACAAGCGACATGTTTCAAAAACCGAGTTGGATCCCTTTTTATCAGTTGGAGCGAGCCTATCCCAAATAGCCAAAGAAATCAAGAGACTATCGGTAGGTGAAGAAATGCAATCCCGTTGAGGAAACTTCAAATAGCGAGATAGTCGCTTTTTCTCACCTTTCCACTGTTTTTTTGAATGGAGGTGGGCGGTCACATTCGAACAAAAAGTCAACAACCCCAATTTCTCAACCCGCCCGAATGAAATACCCCTTGCCCAGTGTTTCTTTTTCCTTTATTTTTTCATAGACCAAAAAAATAGGTGAATACAACATTGACAAACACACACATAAGTGAACTCATGGTTGACCTGTGCTAACGGTTAACTATAGTATACATAACTTTCCTTTCTCGACGAAAAAAAAAAGAAAAAAAGTTTATCTGCTTTAGACAATCAGGTAAACCATTCCACCATGTCAAACCAACCCAATTGGACCGAAACAGCGACGCCGTGTTCAGTTCACCCTCACGCTCGCCATTCATATGGATGACTTCTTCAGATCCACCTCATTGATAGCACATGCTGATATTTCTGTTTTTCTTTTTTTCTTTCATTTTGGTCACTCTTTTTTTTTATAGCACAATAGACAGTGATACTTAACCACGTATGGCACAGGTACATTTCGACCAGACTTTAGACGACTCTTGTTATTGTTATTTTCATATTTCATGGTTGCTTATCTTGCACTCTTTTTTTCTTCTTTTTTTTTTCTTCCTTAGAATATACCTCTACCTCAACCATCCAAAAGAAGAACTGTAAGTGCTGTGGCCATCGGTATGACGACCTGTTTCCAAGACCCCACGTTTTTGATGGCTTATTCTAGGAAGATGCTGAGGTTCCGGGCGGTATTCCCATCAAAAGCCCAACGAATACAGATGCATCGTGGAAAGCGGTGGGAAGTCCCAGTCGAAGAGGCAGCCTATCGATGACCGCGTATATGCATAGTCCTTCCAATTCGCCGCGACTCAATGCATCCGATTTAAGTGAGCATCCTGCAACCACTTCAACCAATGCATCGGCCGGTCCTCGACGTTCTTCCATAGTCGATAATCAGCAATGGGGTTCCTTTGGCGGGTTCCAATGGGAGGGTCCTTCACTTTTCAACGAAGATAATCATATCAATGATCACTGGCATCCACACCATACTGACGTCATGGACGATCCCAATTTGCAGTTATTGAACAACAACAGCATCCTGTCGGTCCCAATGTTACCCGGTGTATCACTCGAACCGATTTATCGCCAGCAACGTAGCTTATCTTTCTCTATGGGTCAGGATCCTACTTTTTTCGGATACGACGATTATGAGGATGGTGATGAACAGGGCTACAAGACCTCGTTGGCTACAATGGAAGAGGAGGAAGAAGTGCTGGAAGACGAATTGGATCAGTTATCGGCGGCTCGATTTAGAGCACGGTCGAAATCGTCCGGGGCCGCCTTTGGATTATTGTCCTCGCAGCAAAGAGCGCATCTTCAGTCGCTTCGTCGTGGCTCGGAACAACAGGATGATATTTTATCCCAGCGTCGACGTTCTTCCACCCAATTTTGGAACGCTGCGAATGCGCCCATGTCCATGGGAGATAAAGAACGCTTGGAATTGCTGCAACGTAGATTATCGACTGCTTCCTCCGCCACCGACTACACGTTCCCTACCGATGGCCCTTCAGGCTTCAATCTACTTCAGCAAAGGCGTCATTCGTTAAATCAGGCCACCCCGACCAACATTCAACAACTTGCCGAGCAACTTGAACAGACCCATTTGCTGCGTCACGATTATTTGATGGCGTCCAACCCACCTCCTCCACCTACGCCCCAGTTCTACCAGCCGATGCCCCCTCAAGGGTTCAGTCCATACCATCATCACCTTATCCAACAGCAACATCCGCACCATATTCACCCTCATCAGCGTCCCATGCCCACCAACGACGATGGGCTCGATCCGTCCGATGCACGCGCTTTGAATGACATCGGTAAAGGGGTGCCTCTTCAACGGTTGCCTACAGATACCATGCTCTACATGATCGAATTCAAAGCGGGTCGCACTGATTTCTTTTACGCTGCCGACCCTCAACTACAACTTCAAGTGGGTGATTTAGTGATTGTGGAAGCCGACCGTGGCAAAGATCTCGGCAAAATTGCTCGCAGTCACCTGTCCGTCGATCAAATCGCGGAATTGCAAGCACGTAAACAGCAGCAACAAGCCGAAAAGAATCCTGAAGATACTGCGGAAGATGCCAAATCTCGTGAGGTTAATGTGAAGCGCATTTATCGACTGGCCATGCCCGACGAAATCAATCTGCTTCTTGTCAAAGATCAAGATGAACATCGCGCCTTGGCTATTTGCCAGCAAAAGACCAAGCAGAGAAAACTGCCTATGGAAGTGGTCGATGCAGAATATCAATGGTAAAGTGATCTTTGCTATGTCAAACTGGGATGTCATCCGATTTATAACCCACACTTATTTCAGGGATCGCCGTAAATTGACTTTTTACTTTGTGGCCGATCGACGCATTGATTTCCGAGAACTGGTTCGTGAATTGTTCAAAATGTACAAGACTCGTATTTGGATGTAAGTTGTTTCTTTTTGTCTTTGTATGCGTCTGTTTGGCATCTTCATCGTACTTAAAGTGGCTCGTCTTTTCTTTTCTAGGTGCGCTGTGAATCCTCCCAGCACATAAGCAAGAGCTACTCTCCAACAAAAAGGAAGAATAGGAGACATACACGTATGAACACACTAACAAGAGTCAACCACACACTGTGAAAATTTGCAACAATATTCAATCATTTCAATGATCAAAAAATAAGCGTGTTCATTTAGTAACCCATAGTATAGTGTCCAAGAATAAAGACTACAATTTTTTTTTTTTTTTTTTTTTTTACATTGCCATTCTATATGGTGCCTCAATAAAGTCGTTGATCGATATGATGTGAAGTGTGTGCTGAAATACGAGATGATTCGGATGGCCTGTGACGCTGCTTGAAAATTCATGTCTGAAAATGGTAATGAGAAAACAAAAATTACAAAAAACGACTCGTGGGGTGCGTCCTGGTCCTGTTTCTTTGCGTGAAAGCCAGCATTACTGTCGTTGACTCTCAAGATTCATGGTCCACACTGTGATTCGTCCTTTATCGAGGTCTGAAAACAAGCAGGAACTTGTATATCTTGACTTCCAAGGAAGCTTCGTCGCCGATGACCATGCCAATGTGAGCGATGCCTATATTGGCGATCTCACGCTTGAAAAGGTGAGTCTTATAACACGGTGAAACAATGGAACAAGGGTTGACCCATTGATCTCTCGAATATGCTAGGACAAAGCCATTCTCTCCATTGGCCATCATCGCTTGGAAGGCAAAAAGGTGAAGTTGCCGAAACCTTTTGCAGTCATTCAAAAGAGTGAGCAAGATCTGATGGAGACTGATACTTCCCCTGGTGCATACTACGATGTCGTTACGATTCTACGCGAAAAGTACGTTTTCAATACGCGTCCTGGTTTAGTTGTAGAAGAAAGCATGCGAGGCTTCACCAAAATTGGTGGTTAAAAGAATTTAGTTTACGAACGAAATAAAAAGAGATCCTTTTTTTTTCCTTCTTCTTTAAATGGGGACTGTTTTATTGGATTGTACGACATTAACAAGATAGTCTGCTATCGCAAGTCATCATCACCGTCACTGCCACCTATGCTAATTTCTTCGTCCTCGTCATCTTCTTCAATCACCACCGGTAATGTGGTCGCGTCAGGTTTGGAAGGGCTTTCGGATGCTGGTTTGGTAGGTGGGGCCACCACATTCTTTGATTCGTTAGCAGTAGTTGATTTATGTTCCACCACCCGGTTCGCCACTTCCTCATTCTCCGCTTCCTTTTGACGGTGCTTGGATCGTTTGGCGGCTATGGATTGTTTTTTCGTGCTTGCAGTTGAGGTTGGATTCCGTGTACTTGATAACGCTCCGTTCCATGACGCGGATCGTTTGATCATGGTAGGCATTGTTTTACCACCACCGGCCGCCCACTTACCGCCTCCGGCCCATTTGCCACCTGTGCCTGTAGCAGCTCCTGGACGCCTGCGACCAAACGACTGCTGTTGGGTAGGATGATATTTACTTTCTTCGGCATCTTCTAACAAGTGCCGCCTTCGTTTCATCGATTCTCGAGGAGGTCGGATATGTAACAAAGGTCGTCGTTGAGGCGACGAATGCATGATAGGACTGCTCGCTCGATTTAATAATTCCTCCAAATCCATGGAATGACCCGTTTCCATGGCATCAATAGCCGCATCGCGCATCTTCTTCATACTGAGGCGCACTTCTTCTACTTCTGTATCGGTATCAGTATCTTCGTCGGAAGCTTCGTCGTTCACTATGTCCACGTCGCTTTCGTGCGCCTCCTCTTTGGCCGCGACAGGCGATGTTGGCGTGGACTGTGAAACACCGCTTGTAGACGCTGTCACGGCCGGGCAGTCGATCACCAGCACTTCTCGGTTTTGCTTACTGTTATTTTCATCGAATCGGCCCAACAGAGGCGCTTTCAACTTGTGATCGCCGATCTTCAAAGTCTTGTTGGGATGCGTCAGTAATAGTTGCTGCAACTGGGCCGCGCGTGTTTGGGAAGGTGCTTCGGTGCGACGGTCGGGGGACATTAAATAACCGCCGTCCAGGCGTCCCGGTGACATCTTTCTTAGAGCAGAAAGAGCCAAGGGCGTCAACTGAGGCGTAGGTTTCTTTCGTACCCTTGGCACCGAGATGGGTAAAGGAGAGGGGAATATGCTTTCTATATTGTCGCTTAAAAACGGTCCCAATCGATTCTGGATCGAGCACGTCACAGCCAATTCCTGAGCGCGTCGAAGAGGAATCCAAGTACCGAAGAGAGGACTGGCTCGGTTCGGCATACGTACGCGTTCCATTTCAAGACTTAAAATCATGCTACGCTCGCTTTCCGTTTCAATGCCGCCCGCCGTCAGTAATGAAGTACCGTTAATGAATCCCGTATCCAAGCGACGCATGATCCGATATTCGGTTTGCGTCTCCTTCTTGGTGAGCACTGCCACGCACACGGCGACATGGTCGATCAGCGTAATATACATTGGCGGGTGAGTCGTCGTCGTGGGATGAATCATGACAGTCTGATCGTTGGGAGATTTATCGGCAGGTAAGGGGGTAGGCATGGGAGTAGTAACGGGTGCGGTGGCAGGTGGGGTCGGAATCTCGCGTTTCAGCAAGGCTTGCAAAGCTGGAAATCGGGCTAATAATGCTTTGAAATCAATCGGCGGTGGTGGCGGTGGTGGCTGTGTAGATGATGCAGCACCTGATGAAGCAGGCATGATGTTGGTTGAAGATGGTGACGAGGACGTCGTCCCAGGCACAGTGGATGACGGAGAGGCAACATTGGGAACGAGCGCCGCATTGCCTTTGGCCATGACCTGCATGTAAGTAGCCAGTGATCGGATCAAATCAAACGTAGGTTGCAGATGCGCAAGACTGGGAATCGTGGTTGACATTTGATGAAGCGCGGCCAAGTTGAGATTTTGGAAATTCATGGTCTTTAACAGATCGGCTGCTGTCAACGGGGGTTGAGATGCCGTGGGCGTGGCGGCTGAAGATTCCTCCGCTGGCTTGACCGATGCAGGAGGGTCATCGACCGCCGATTCCGCAGGCTTTGGTTCATCATCGTCTTCAAATTTAACAAACAAATCATCTCCATCTTCGGCCATGGTATCTGTGTGAGTCAAGGACGTTTCCTGGATCGACTGTCGCCGTATTAAGGACTCGACCGCTTTTACCATGACTTCTTCCGCTTTGGTGGAAACATCTGGCAACTTCGTCGATCCTGATGGCTCTGTGATCGATGTCACTTCTGCGCATGGATTATTGTTAGCGATCCGTATGCTACGTTGCTTTTATCTTTCTTGTCACTTACCATCTTCTTCATCGACGGTACCTAGAGATTCGCGATCTTCCTCAGTCATCGGATCATCACTGAGCAGCTTACTCAGACCGGGCGAACTTTCAATCTCAAATTCATCCACCAACTCACGCGCTCGACTCAGTGGCACCCTGTATCATCATTAAAAAATCATCATAAGCCAAGAATCAACAAATAAAAACACTATAAGGGATAACATACCAAGCCCCTCGACAATCCATAGGGCCTTTACTAAGCGTGACAACATGTCGATCACTTTGTGATTCCGCTACTGCATCAAAAGAACCTTTGCCTAGCACCGGTTGCGCGGCTTTGCGAAGTTGCGTTGCGTTGACGTATCCCTCAGCGAGATAAAAGTATTGGCTGTTGCGGCGTCCTTTTCCATCGGCGTGACGTGTGCGAAGCGCTATATGTTCGGTGGCGCCATCCTTGGATGCAATGAAACGCAAAATTTTTGTATCTGGGATATCTTCTGGCGAATCCAGCTCGTAGCATTCGAGATTGCCAATCACTTTTCGTGTGATGGTAAAGTGATGACCGCCTTTGGAGTAAGACATCCGGGTCATATTCGACTCTTCTTCTTCTTCTTCTTCTTGTTCCTCTTCTTCATTTTCTTTTTCTGCCTTTTCCTGCGATGACGAGGTGCTTTCTTGCTGTTCTTTTTCAGTCTCGGAGGAGGAAGGAGGTAGATCGTTTAATTTCGGCTTGGTTTCCGCCGCAGGCTGGGAAGAGCTGGGGGGGACCATCAGGTCGGTGCGAGACACACGTCGAATCGCGTGAGGGTTGCTGGGAATCGGTTCAAGGGTTTTGTTTCCGCGATGACTGCTTGCAAGCAACGTCTTTTGCAGTAAAGAGTGTTCTTTGGAGCCGAGATTGACAGACATGCTCTTTTTCCGGGCGGCACGACCCGAAGGATCACTGGCGAAATAGTCATCTAGCTCCGAAACGGACACGGATTCTGGACTGGCGATATTGAAAGACGTTTGATTGGGGGTAGTTGCATCCGACATGAAGACGTTGTCAAATTCTTGATCAAAGGTATACGGCGTCCAGATATCATGATCGGTCAAAGCGTTGCCCAGGGATAGCTTTCGGCCCATCAAACGGGGGGATGACATGGAAGGTCCGGCCGCTGCCGCAGCAGCGGCAGCTCGGTCTTGCGGTAAAAGGCTGGCCCGTCGAATCGATCGGCGCCGATCACGATTCACTTCAATGTGAGCCATCGTTTCGTCTCCCTTGAGCATCTCCTCGTAGTAATCGGAATAGTCGGCTTCACTTTCATCATCCGAGGGCGGTTCTTGCACCGAGGAAGTCGTAGGCTGAAACGTATGATCCACCGCCGATTCGGAAGGCTCCGGGGATGGCGCAACGGGAGACACAGAAGAAGGTGTTTGCTCATTCTCCATGCGGGGGCGTTTTGCCAGCGGCGTATCTTGATCGGATTCATCGTCAGCGTCCGTGGGGACAGGTTGAAGGGGGGACAGCCAACGCTGGTTTTTCTTTTTCCGTTTGGAGGAGCGTGTATGCATGTGGGATTTTGTGGGTTCGCGACGTTTGGAATGAGATGCAGTAGACGATGATGGAAGTGGGTGTTTGGACTCATCTTCCGACGACAGAGAAGATGCATCCGAGAGTAAAGATAAATGGTCAAGTTCTGAAGGAGATGAAGGGGATGCAGTTTTGTGGGAATGATTAGAGGATGACGATTCGTTCGCTGGAACGCTCTCGGTAGCCAAAGAATAATTAATTTTGCGTGAGTGATTTTGATCCACATGCTTGGCCAGCAGCGGCGGTCGAGGAGGTTTATGTTCAGCGGCTCTTTTGAAATGCTGAGATATGCGCGATGACACGGTAGCGAACGGCGTCGCACCACTAAAAAGTTGGATAAAGGAAGCAACAACATGTTGGGTTAGTAACACTCGATGCATTCACCCCGGTTTCGTAACCAAGTTACCCCAAGGTTGCATATTTGTGCTTGACAATGATATTGGCCAGTTCTTTAGGCGAGCTCGGTTTATTGCCCATTTTTAATAGGGCTTTCAGGATAGCCGTGAACACCTTATCCTTTGCATCGTCTGGGTGTATGGACACAGGTAAACTTTGCTTGGAAGGCTTTGCATGCGATACCGATGCATTGGAAGTGTCATGCCGCAATGCCCGCGATGAAGAAGTGTTTTCGGACATGAGTGTTTGTAACGTAGGACACACAGATAAGAGAGGTAACAAAGGTCAACAACAAACAAATCAAAGGGCGGGTATCGTATGCGCCGCTACAGACAACTGACAGGCGATACAAAAGCAAAGAAGAAAGAAAGACCGTGGCCAAAAAAAAAAAAAAAAAAATTAAAAAAAAGAAGGGAAGATGCCTGCCACTCTGACAAGACCCCATCTTCGACAAGGGCGGCAAAAAATAGAGAGGCGGACATTGAATAAAATTGACATGAGGTTGAGTGCGAATTTTTTTTTTTTTTTTCATTGCATTTTTTTATGAACTTTGTGGGGCCCATAGTTGAAACTGTACAAAGCAATAATTACTCGAAAAATAACAACAGATAATTTGTCACATGTAAACGATAAGAGAGAAATAAACACAATTTATTTTACAAAATATGAAGAATGATTGAATGGTGGCGATGAAAAAAGAATATTAAAGAGCAAAAAGAAGGATCCGTATTTTCATTGGACAGGGAATATGGGAAATGAGAAAATCCCGACCCCGTCCTTTTCTTCCGGGATGCTTCTTTTTTTCGCTGCTTGTTTATTGTGAATATCAGTACTCCGTAGCATTATCGGTTGCAGAAAACATATTCTGTTCAGCGCATTGTGATTGTTGAGCATCCGTATATAGAGACATTGGCCAAACGGAGGGTGAATGGTATCCCGAAGCGCATTTTTCCTTGGAAAATGCACATCGATCGCCTAAGATCATAAATAGTCAGTGTCATCATACGACAAAAGATGATGAGAAAAAAATAAATAAAGGAAACATGGATAATTACAGTATGTTTGATCTCGCATTTTTCGCCATCGCTTTGCTTCTTGGGTTTTACACGCGGCACAAGTTTCGTGATCAGGCGCACCTCCACGTGCCACTTTCGTCGATCCATCGGGTTGAATAAAAACCCGTCGTTTTTTGCCATTGACTCGTTCACTTGCGAAAAAAAAAAAATTAGGTTGCGTTAGAATATGTATGTTCTTTGTTGTGGAAAAAAAAATCAATGTAGAACTTACTATAACCCGCAAGCATTGCATAACAGTTTGCCACCGGCGACACCTCGTCGCCAAGACGGAGTTTTGGTGGCACCACAGTTCGAGCACTTCTTTTTCTCTTTGCATTTTGCATGGCGCGACTTTTTGCGCGAAGGCGACGAAATTGGTTTACAAGGATATGGATCTAGTGCGCCCATATATGATGTTTCGTTGGATTGAAACCAGTCGTCACTGGCGGCCGGTGTGGGTGGATATCCAAAGAAGGCCGGATGACCCGAATCCAAAGACGGGGTTCCCAAATGTGGAAAATATGTAGCATGAAGATTCGCTGTTTGATCAAAGAAACAGTAGTCACCACCTAAACCTTGATGATAACACGCAGCAGCTGCCATCGCAGAGGCAGTTACTTCGCTCATGCTAGAAGTCTCCATCGATGAAGCAGAGGTTGGCGATACTAGCGAATCGCCGGAAGAATTCATATCAGCCCACAACATGGCAGGAGGATACAACGGCTCAGGGGAATGGGATTGGAAACCTACATACATATCATACCCATGGACATGAAGCATAAGTAGCGATGGTAATCAAGTTCTTATGTACAATAGTTACCTTGCATGGTTATCATAGTAAATCGAGGATATTAATACAATAAAAAAATATAGAGCGTGCCAAAGAAATCACCAAGTGGAACAAACAATGAATTTGAAAAAAAAAACAAAGGAAAACCAAGAAAATTGATTTATGTAAAGATATGCCAAAGGATGAGTGAAAAGATTTTGTTTATACAAGCAGACGCAAAAAAAGAAAAGAGTTCGACATTAGTCCTTTTTATTTTAAACGCAAAGAGTTTGCTTCCTCGTTCCCTTACATTTTCCCATGACGCTATCGCTTATCTTTGAGTTAGTTGGACAATTTTTTTTTTCTCTTGCGAATAGACATGTCAAAATTTTAAGCAGGGCGATGGACAACGAAGCATTGAAACACGCGGCATTGGGGAACCCACCATTTTTCCCAGGCATACGTGTCCTAATTTATCATGTTGACTCAAAAGGAGGTTTTAAAAAAGTATAGGCGCAAGCATATGGAAGGCAGAACTAAACACCAGTCAAACAGGTAACTCCTTTATTGTTGTAATACTGTCTTTGTCCATTATTTCACTTATGTCATATCTCTCACAGCTAAAGCTTAGTCATGTCGCTTATCTAAATTATCAGCAACCGGCTAATGAAGACAGCGTTCTTTGTCGGAGAATACAGCATAAGAGCCTTTCGGTTCGTCAAAA
Source organism: Radiomyces spectabilis (assembly GCF_025331425.1). Lineage (NCBI taxonomy): Eukaryota > Fungi > Mucoromycota > Mucoromycetes > Mucorales > Radiomycetaceae > Radiomyces > Radiomyces spectabilis. The sequence continues at coordinate 1,279,928 of NW_026251930.1, forward strand.
ATAAACACCAAGGCTTAGACTTCCAGAACAGCCATGGCTCGGGTCGCGCATAATTTCTATTGTTCTTTAGACATTCATGGCCTTCTCTTAACAGTACCAGATACATAAACTGGAGCGATTTTTATTTTTTTGTCTACAACACGATCGGCATCTTAGGTAGTTGTTCCTTGCCGCTCTATGAAAATCTAACTTGCTTATAAAGGAGAGGTCTACATTCTTCAAAAAAATATGTCGAATTTTTTTCAATGACTCCAATCATAGGATCAGTAGAAATGTGACATTTACAGCCACGTTGCTAGTTTACCATGACCATTGACTTTTTGATAAGCATCGAACCTCTCGCTTTATCGCTGTTCTTCCACATGCAAACTTCATACCCAATGGATCAAAAAATGCCAATAACTAAGCTGTTAAACCAGTCACTGTGGTTAAAATTTTCCATCGACAGCTTCTGGAAGCATAACTGGCCCCCGATACCTAAAAAATAGACATAATCAGCTATTTCCCATGATGATCCCACTACTTTTTTTTTTCTCCTGCATTTGGCATTGATCCTTTGTTGTGCTTCATCACACCGACCGGCACACTGATTACCTCGGTACTTCCTTTTTTATTTCTGCCTACAGCAATTGTCTTCACTTTTTATTTCTTTTATTTGGGGGCTGGGGGGGAGTACTCTTGCTTGTGAGTTTACCTGCAGACACAAGAGGCATGGAACAACTTGCCAATGAATTTGTATGCCCTGCTAATCTTCTTCTCTCTCCCCAGAGATACGAGTAAAATAGAAAAATGACTTTTTCTACATCTTTACTCTCAAAAAGCCATGGATGAAAAAGACCAGCAGCAAAAAAAATAGTAGAAAAAAGAGGTCCTGCCGAGATTCGAACTCGGATAATGAGATTCAGAGTCTCATATGCTAACCCTTACATCACAGAACCCCTCTTGTTTTTTTACAACTGCTCGCACATTTATAAGCCAGTAAATAGGGACAAAAAGCTTTGAAATTGCGTGCAATAGCTTTGATTTTTGTCTCTGAAAATAGTAAATAATAAGGGAAGAAGGTAGGGAATGTCTGGAGTAATATATGTATGTTGAATTGTGAGTATTAGCCTTTCGAAGTTTTGGCTGAATTTTAAAAAGATATAAAAATGTACGTTTTTCGTAATTGTATGTTGATAAAATAAATATTTTTTGAAAACCTATAACAGTCATACCTGGGACGAAAGGTGTTGTGCTTTATTCTTTATAGCGTGGTATGAGCGGATTATATGACTAGCAAAATAATGGAAAATCATTTCTCTTTATATGGAAAAATGTTTTGTTTCATTCATGTGTCAAGTCGTATAAAATATAAGCTGAAATCAAATTGGCTTTAACTGTAAGGCCGCCAAATCACTCTTTTCTGACGCTGCGAAGAGTTCGCTGTCGCTCTTCTTTAGTGTATCATTTTTCACGATCACCTTGACTTATTCGATAAACATGAGTCGCATGGTGCCAAGCTTGCGGATATGTCCTTGTATTCATTCGTGTCTTGAGTAGCCTTGATTGGGTCGGATCTTGTAGTCCTTGGCTCCTCATCGGTTGGTGAAGTTATGAAAAGCGATTATTTAAAACTACCTTATCTTGTATGCATAAATACAAAAATAAATATTGGAATAGTATCAGCAGAACGCCATTTCTCAAAAGCAATATAAGAACGCTGTTATCTGAGTCTCGAGTTCATTGTGCGAGCAAACTACGGAATGATGCTGCAAGATCCTCCAGTCATTTCCTTCAATTATCCTCGCTTTTATTCAACGATCCACCTATCACCACTTACTGCTGCAGGTGGGTAAATGTTCGTTTAAAAGAATAATGCTCGGTAGACAAGGAGTAAAGCCAATAATTTATTGTTTTTTAGGCAACGACGGCATAGGGAATATGTTGGTTGATAACACGAAAAGGTTGAATATTGTAGACTGTGATGACAACGTGTGATTGGTGCGATGTTAAACTGTGGCATAAATGAGGAGGGAAACTGGTGTAATGCAAGCATAAGTACTTGACTAATGGCATAGGAGACTAATGGGTCTTTAGTTTTTTGTTGTCATCATCGTCAGCAGGTTTCGTGACCGGTCGCTTTTTTGCTGAAGTAGCTGAAGTATTGTGAGAATCTTTGTCGTCTTCAAACATGTTCTTTTCATAGGATCTGTCGAGACGGTACGCAATCAACGAACTGACATTGTAAGCCGATGTAGAAAACGATCGAAGTCGCACGTGTTGTCCACCGCCCTCGATCAGAATGGAAGAAGGGCTTTCATCCTCCCAAGTGCTAGGTATTTGAACATCATCTTCAGCGTAACTCATAATATGAAACGTTGGCGGGACGTCAAAGGCAGGAAGGAAACTGGTACTGGCTGTGATCTGGCGCAAAATCGCGCGGATTTGTTCAGCGAGGACTGCGTCTGATGGTGAGGGAACAGTCGATTCGGAGGATCTAGAATATCCACTGTTAAGCAGATGATAATACACAGAGTTGGTTGGTTGGTTATTTAACTTACTCATCCTTTTCAGCATCTCGTTTGAGATCAAACTGCCATCGTTCCAATACTTCTTCTGTGTCTCGAGAGCGGAGGACAACCATGAGGTTTTTGAGCTTATCTTGCGACAGCCATTCTAGAAGAAGCCAATCCAATTTAATACTAGGTAGTGAAGATTGAGTCTTACCAGTTAATTCCATACCAGACAATTGGGGAAGGCTTCGATCCAAATAGGCGCGAGCAGATGGATTAACCGTGCGCATCACAGATAGACCTCCGTATTTTCGGGTAGACACGAAATCGGTAGTAGGATAGACGCCGCGCTGATATAAAATACTAAAATAACATGCACTGTAAGTATGTGACGAAGGTCAATGTCAAACTGCAAACAACTGGTACTTACGAGCTTACGCAGCATTCTGCAAGAGAGTATCAAGGAGATCAGGTCGGTTACACCCATCACGGTACATGTCGTTTATTTCACTTACCAAAGAATTCAGTAATGGTACGGGCAGTACCCTTAAGCATGAGGTTGTTACCGCTAATAGGTGCACTCATGAGCAACGGTGTGATTTCAGGACAAGTGGGTGAAAGAGAAGTAAAGTCAGAAACTCTTTCATTTTTTTTCTTTTATAGGAATTTGAAAATTTTCGGTTCTCTCAATTCTGGGTGTGCGCTTCTGTTTAGCACACATTTTTTTTTTTTTTTTTTATTGACGTTCACAGACGATGAGAGGAAACGGTTTTGTTCTTTTTTTTTTTTTGTTTTTGGTAGGTTTTAAGGCATAACTGGATTTGACCTGTCTAATGCGCCACGTCTGGCGCAGCATCATTTACGGCGCGTAAAACGCGTGAAAAATATCCAAAAATTCCGCGTTTGACCGCCGACGGCGTGTACCAGGGTAGACGCGCACCATCCTGTCCCTGTTGCTTTTATGGATCACCATGATGCATATCGTAAAAATAAAATGTTCGTTCCAGCCAACAGAAATCATCAAGAAGAAGTGAAAATCGCGGCTATGAATTGTGTTTGAGTTACAGCAGTGATATCACTAATTTTTCCTCCACTGTGGCTAGTGTTACGGAATACAAATCAAGAAAAGTCCATGTCTATATGTGGAATTTCTTACGCTATACACAAAGCGTGGACGAGAAACATCATAGTTCCCAATGTTCGTGACAAAAAAACCACAAAAAAAACCATAAAAGTGTAAAGGTGTAAAGGTGTATTGTATGAATATAATCTTCTTGTTTTGTGACATGTCATATCGGTGCACTAATCTTCAAGTTTTTTCTTTTCTTCCTTATCCTTCTTGACCTGTATTTCGAGAACAATTATTAGCCATTTCTTGCAGGTAATCTGTATGATATCAGTGTAATAGTGTCTTACCAAAGTCGTTTGTGAAAGTAACGTGCTGTTGAATATCTGCCGCGTTCACTGTTGGCCGTGAATTTTGCACCGCTTTCAGAAAATCTTGGAGCGTTAATTCAGGTTCCAGCAGTTGATGGGCTTCAATATCATTCCAAGTCATTTCTTTCGCTTCAGGATCTCCCGGTGAACAAGGCGTCAAGTATTGTTTTGTCACACCCGGCTCCAGACACGACTGAGCTTCCACCTAAAGAGATAAACGGGCAAACATGTAAGAAAATAACAATAAAAAAATCTCGGCATCAGCGGCAGACAAAAAGAATCACTTACCCATTTGAAATGTGTAGCCATTTGAACTTTACGAATCGGCTGCATTAACGCATCTCTGACTAAAATAGCAATATCCGAACCAGAATATCTGATAACAGAAAAAATCACCATCAGTTGCCATGATACACATACAAAGACAATAGCAATACACTTACCCATCAGTCATATCGGCCAATCTTTTGTAATCTGCAGCCGTCAGATGACAAGGGGTCGATCCAACGTTGAGCGCAAACATGGTAGCTCTCGCAGCAGCATCGGGAAGAGGGATATAAATACGTTTTTCGAATCTATGGAAAATAAAAAGAGAGACGAAGATGAGTAGGCGAACAACCGAAGCACCGAGTTTTGTTGGCGTTACCTTCGACGAATGGCGGCATCTAATTGCCAAGGAATATTGGTGGCGCCAAGCACGAGAACACCGTCCATATCATTACCCACGCCGTTCATCTGCACCAGGAATTCGGTCTTGATACGACGAGCCGCTTCCGATTCGCCTTCACCTCGAGCACCGCACAAAGAATCCACTTCGTCGATAAACACAATGGCTGGTTTATTTTCTCGAGCCATTTGGAAAAGTTGTTTCACCAATCTAACCATCTCATCAGTCCACGAGTTCCTTCTGTAACACCGTCGTTGCGACTGAATGTGAGAGACACAACGTACCTTTCACTTTCACCGAGCCATTTGGATACCAGATCCGATGAGGAGACGGAGAAAAAGGTGGAGTTTGCTTCGGTAGCGACCGCTTTTGCAAGATAGGATTTACCTGTACCGGGAGGACCGTACAGCAAGATACCACGCCAAGGCTTACGTTTTCCAGTGAAGAAATGAGGAAATTTAATAGGTAAAATGACTGCCTCTTTGATCGCTTCCTTTGCTCCCTCCAAGCCAGCTACATCCGACCATTTGACATCCGGCTTTTCCGTTAAAATGGCACCTGGAAGAGAAAAGATAAGTTTTCCCATCGCATGCAAAACAGTTGGAAATAGATCTTTACCAGTTAAGCTCGCACGCATCTTTTTCAATTCAGGGTCATCGTCATCGTCTTGATCCCCATCACCTTTTTTACTAAGAATAATGAAAAACTAGTCAGCCAAACCATTTTACAACAGAACGAAAAAAGTATGAAACCAGAGGGACGTACGTCTTTTTCTTGCTGGCACCATTGGCGCCGACCACTTCTTGCTGCTTCTTGTCTTCTTGGGTATTCAAAAATTCCTTGAGCATCTCTGCACGATCGAGATATTCAACAAAGCGTTTTCGTATCGGTTCCTTTAATCGATCGTTCTTTTCATCTATGCAATGGGCAGCATAAGGTCAGTCATGGAGCATGAGCTTTCGCTTGGCGGTTTTGTGCCAGGTTACATTTGATAGCGGCCATGAAGTATTCGAGAGCATTTTGATAGTGTGTGTAGGCCTCTTTATAGTTGCCCTTGTGATCTTCTTCGGTAGCCTTTTTTACAATCTCTATGGCTTTCTGTCAAACAGCGAGATATGGTTCAGAATGGAGTGCGAAATACACCATGTGAACCCCACGGGCGGCACTTACAGCAAGAAAATCCGAGTTTGACATGACGCGAGAGGTAGCGACAAGTGAGTGAGAGAGTGATATAAAATAATAAACAGAGAAAAGGTGATAAAAAGGTAAGGTAAATAAGGGTCGAGGTGAGTCAAGAGGAATGGAAGAAAAGGCAATGGAGAAAAACCTGGCAAGTGGAAAAAGGAACAGGAAGGTTTTCTGCAACCCTCCGAAGTGTCCGAAAAAGGAAAGTGATGAGAGAACTTTTCTCAAACCTTTCCCGAGCCAACCATGATCTCTAAAAAAGGCAAAGTGATCAAAGCGGATGTAGAAAATTAACGTCACTTGCTTTTTGTTTACGACCGTTATATTTTTTTCTTTTGGGCCATTATTTTTTCTTTCAAGTGCCTTTCCCCACTTACTTTTCTGGACCCAGTTTACGGATCTATTTGATACCATGGCGGACGACGATAACAGAAGTGAAGATGAAAAGATTCAGGCCATGCTTCAACGAAATTCCGACGCTTGGAAAGACTCACCAGCTCCTCCTGTGAATGCGTAAGTAAAACCATATCAGGACTCACTGCACCATTCAACTTGCGCGCGTCATTCTTTTCTTCTTTCTGAAGTGAAAAAGCGACGACTTTGATAGTACCTTTCTTGCTGAATCAGTGCTAACAAAGTTTAATTATACCGTTACATTAGTGGAATGGATTCACAGCAAGGACGATCACCTCAATCTTTTCGTAAAACACCCATGAACGCCATGGGGGGACTCGATCCTATGATGGGCATGAATATGATGATGAACCCTCAATTTCAATATCAGCAACAATTGCAACAAATGCTAATGCAACAACAACTTCAGCAACAACAACAACGCCAAATGCAACGTACCACGACCATTCCTCCAGAAACTCAGAAACCTCCTATCGGCTATGTGTGCTTCAAATGTGGACAACCAGGTACATGCCGAGCCTTCTTTTTTCGCGGGAGCTAGGACTCTCTCATTTGTCGATTTAAAAACTAACGTTACGTTTTGAAGGTCACTGGATTTATTACTGTCCCAATGTACCGAAAGGCCAATTTGTGCCTCGCGCTGGAAGCACCAATGGAAGGTAAACACAAACCCATTTTTTCAAGTATCCTTTTAATAGATACATGACACTGAATCTTTTTCTACCATGTTATTAGTGCTCAGCAACGGACTATGGATCAAAATGGTGCACATCAGGCGCATCAGAGACCAACGGAACTTATTTGTCGTATCTGTGGCAAGCTGATGAAGGAGGCTGTTCTTATTCCGTGCTGCGGCAAGTCTTTTTGTAAAGAATGTACGTATTATGACTGTCTATTAGTTTATGTTATTGTATATTTGTATTTTATGGGTCAGGCAAGTGACAAGATACATGCTCTTGCAATACGTATTCCTATCTTCCAACTTATTTCGGGGAAACATCATTGCCTGTATGGATACCGTGCAAAGAACAGGAGAAAAAAAAAAGGATATGATGAAGGAGACGAGGCTCGCAGAAAAAGAAAAAAAAGGACCACAAAAAAAAAAGAAAGAGAGAAGAGATAGAAGTACGAATGAGCCTAAATGACGCGTCATGGACAATGCTCCCCTGGGAACGATGCAATCATTTTGCATCTTCCCAACGATCCTATTTTGGCTGCCATCATCTTTAAATTCTTGCAAAGAAAATTACCATTGCGACAGATAGCTCAATAGATTTCTTTATTTCTTCATAGGTATTACGGACAAGCTTACCGAAACCAGCAAATGTCCCCTTTGTGACACCGAAGATATTCAGGCAAAGCAGTTGATCCCCAATCGGTCACTGAGACATGCCATTGAAGCCTTTAAGGAACAAGAAGCCGCCATGGAGAAGGACGGACAGCAAAACGATCAGGATCATATGGGCGAATCGTCCTCGCAATCGGGACAGCAAGAGTCTATGGATGTTGACACGTCAGCGGTAAAAGACGCTTATTGTAACAAAGCATAACACCGACGAACCCGTTAAGCTCACTCTGTCTTTTTTTTCCCAGTTGCAGCATTCCGTTCCACCAACTAGCAAACAGTCATCTATCGGGACAAAAGGTGGTTTGCCTATCCAGGTATTCGAATCAGAAGAACGTACTACTCGCGCCAAGCATAAACCTTCAGCTGGGCCCGGCATGGACATGGATGCAATGGGTTTCCCTGGCAATCCTGCCATGATGGTGGGAGCACCGTCAGCGGACATGTTTGGTGGCGCTGGACCTGATATGCCGTGGATGGGAATGGGCATGCCTCCACCGGGTATGAATCCAATGATGGCCATGGCCATGGGCGGTCCAGAATGGGGATTCGGTAAGTCTTCCCTCTTTTTTTTTTTTTTTTTTTTTTTTTTTTTTTTTTTTGCACTGCGTAAAAGGAGGGTGTGAGATATAAGCAATGAAACAAAAAGATCGTAGTAACTGATTTTGTCTGATGTAGGCATGCCACCTGATATGGCAGGTCCTGGTTTCCCTCCCGGTTTCATGGGCGGTCCAGATGACATGTTTCCTCCAGGTATGCCTTTCCCTGGTATGCCACCGCAAGAGATGTTTGGATTTGGTGGACCGAATGGCATGCCTCCCTTTCCAATGGGCGGCGGAGGTCGAGGTGGACCAATGCGTGGACGAGGACGAGGTCGAGGTGGTTACGTACCTCACATGCGACCGAAAAGCAATTCTGTGAGCGAGAGACGAAGTGAAGCTGAGCATAGTGACACCAACATGTCGACCAAGGGCATCGATATGGCAGGCCCCGAAGAAGCTGTGCCCACCGGACCAAGAGCCGAACGTGATCGCAGAAGCCCCTCACGACAAACTTATTCTTCCAATCGATATCGCCATTCCCGCTCTCCCAGCAGCCGAAGCCGTCGACGATCCAGCAGTCGTTCACGCTCACCTGTACGTGCCGAGGATACAGGACGACGAGGTCATTCATCCGTTAGCCGTTCGCCAGTGCGATCACACATCATACCAGAAGAAAGATACAGACGCTCTACGACAAAATCAGATTCAGGACGTCATCGTCATTCGTCGAAACATCGCAGCCGAGACTATGACAGAGACCGCGAGGATGATCGAGACAGAGAAAGAGGTGGTCGAGAAAGAGATCGTGAGAGAGAACGCGACCGTGATCGGGACCGCGGAAGAGATCGAGATCGAGATCGAGAAAGGGATCGCGACAGAGGTAAAGATCGAGACCGAGACCGAGATCGGGAGAGAAGTCGGAACAGAGATAGAGATCGGCACAGGGATCGCAGTAGAGATAGAAGTAGCCGAGATCGTAGTCGACGTCGAGATAGAGACAGAGGGTAGAGGAAAGCTAGTTTAGTCATTACACATTATTGCTCTTCTTTTTTTTTCCCTTTTTTTTTCTTTTGGTTATTTTGTTTCTTTCTTTATGATGTTTATCATATATGCAAATAAATAAAGGTCTGTTTCAACCAACAATATTTCATGAGAGGGTTTGTTGACCAAATGTAAAAAGTCTTGCATTGCATCGATGTGTGTGTAACAAGGGTTTTGTTCGATTGGGATTTTTGCCTGTGGAAAAAAAAATTTCTCCCGCCGTTATTTGATTTGCGCTTTTTTGCCTCCTCATTGGTTGCATATCCTTCTTCTTCTACAGACGTGCTGCTTTTGGTATTCTGGTGATCATGCCATCCAGCTCACCTAAAACTGAGGCACCTCGTCCCCAGGCGACGCGGCAGCCCCAGCAACAAAACCAAGATCAAGGATTCTTTGCCAAGTATGGACGATCGATTATTCAAATGGTCGCCATTTGGCTCCTTATGAGATGGCTGACGAGTGGTAAGAAGCCCATGATCGAGTTCACTGGAAGGTAACAATTTCTCACGATTTGTCATCTAGGATTGCAGAAACCACCCACTCCGGAGCCCACGACAACGCAGCCCGGACCCGCTTCCATGGCAGGCAACGAGGATGCGACTCGCGTTTCGACTTCTCTTGCCGAGTTCGACATACCTGTACCCGAAGGCGTGTATTACTCGCCGTATCGTCCCATGATTCCTTTGGAATCATTACCTAATACATTTGTACCACTGTGGCAAAAGGGAACACCTATGGATCTCGATATTTACGCCAACGAAGACGAATATTTCGTCGATTATCATGCATCACCTGTGTGGCAAGCCAAAGATATCACTTTGGGCGATGCTGCTGATCGTCGCGAACATAAAGTTTGGATTCCGACAACACATGTAAGTGCTAAAAAGACGATCAGCACATCTCGTTGAAACGTAATGGCTTACTGTTTGCAAACACCTTTACAGTCACTGCAACATAATGGTACATTGTATGCCCATATTTTCCTTCGCCGTAAGCACATGCCGATCAATCCCGAAAACCCGTCCTTTATTCCTGATGCCGTGGTTTATCTCCGTCACAGTAAGTTTATGAGTGCCAGTTTACGCATTAAATATTTTGTGACTCATTGCTGATATGTAGCTTTGACGAAATTCTATCCAAAGAAAGCAAGTGTAAAGGAAAGAAATTTGCTGCATCGCAAAGACGAGGATGACCACGAAGAGGACCAACAAGACGATGAACCCACACATGCAAGTATTGTGATCGGCTTGATATTGAGGATGTGTGAGTATTAATAGAAAGATATAGGAGGAAGAAGTACAAGAGGACACATCCACCGGTAAATCATTGCTTGCTTCTGGGTTGTTGGCCAATATCACACGTCGTGCTCCATTAGTGGCTTACTGGCATGAAAATGTGACTCTGTCCATTATTACCGATTCAAAGACAGTCATTCCAAAGAACACCTTGCAACCACCTGTATTGAAACGTTCGTATACAGATGTAGCCGGTCTTACAGCAACATGTGATTAATTGCGCTGGGGGGTTTTTTTTTCTCTTTACAGACATACCGTTTGATACAGGCTTGACAAGAGATGAGACTGGAAAAGTTGGTTTCTACCGACCCATTATCTACCCCAACGACTTTTGGCTTTTGCAACAAAACGCTTATCCTGTGAACTCCACTGTCAGGTATATCCGGGGAAGTGGGCGAGGATCCCAAACAACCGTGCAAGGCATTGTCCATGCTAACTTTGTGATGTTTTTTAGTGTATTGCCATTGACTATCCATTTGGAACCTTTGTCCATGTGGAAGTTCAACATCTACGCCAGTTTTGATGAAAGCATGAAACAGCAAGCCAACAGTGCCTTTGGTGGCATGTCATCGGGCGAAATGGATGAAGTGAAGCGCATGTTTATGGAGACAAACCCCATTCTGCTCGGCACCACCATCTGTGTAAGCTTGCTCCACAGTTTGTTTGAAATGTTAGCCTTCAAAAACGGTGAGTTTCGAGAGAAATGAATAGTGCTACAATGTCATACTTACACATACATTATACACCAAAAAAAAGATATCACTTTCTGGAAGAAAAAGGACAACAGTGCTGGTGTGTCTGTCCGCAGTATCCTTGTCAACATCTTTTTCCAGATCGTCATCTTTTTATATCTCATGGACAACAACCAGGAAACCTCTTGGATGATTCTCATTGGACAAGGTTTTGGTTTGCTCATTGAAATCTGGAAAGTGTTTAAAGCGTTAAAGTACGAACTGACCTGGACTCGCGGATCCTTGCTCCCTTCATTGCGGTCGCAACCTGTGCAAAACACTCAGGAAGAGGATGAGACGGCCAAGTACGATGCGATTGCGTTCAAGTATCTGATGTGGGTCTCTTATCCTTTGCTGTTCGGATATGCCGTGTACTCCCTTTTATACGATGAACATAAAGGCTGGTATTCGTTTGTTCTCAAAACCTTGGTGGAGTTTGTATACATGTTTGGTTTCATCACCATGCTTCCACAGCTCTACATTAATTATCGTCTAAAGAGTGTAAGTAGAAAAAAAAAATAACAATGAATGGCGGCTTGTCAAATGCAGATCAATTCATATACCGTTCTTTGTAGGTTGCTCACATGCCATGGAAGACACTGATGTACAAGTCGTTGAACACATTCATTGGTAAACTCCCGTAATGGCAAGAAGTATGACTGACATGTACTGATCTGATATTTTTACTTTAGATGACTTGTTTGCTTTCGTGATCAAGATGCCTACGTTACATCGTATTGCGTGCTTACGTGATGATGCTGTATTTGTTATCTACATCTATCAAAGATATATTTACAAGGTGGATCCTACACGAGCCAATGAGTACGGTCAAGTGGGACAAGATACTTCCAAGGACGAAACAAAGCAAAAGGAAATAACGGATGGAACGTCTTCAGAGACAAAGAAGACGCAGTAGCGTATTGATAAACAACTCATCTGTTGTAAATGTACTATATGCGAATCATCCAATGCATTCACATCTTCTAAATAAATTAGCGCTTTTTACCATCGTCGGTAACCAACAATCTACCGAGTATCATTTGATCAATTTATTTACATTTTTCATTATGCACATGAATTACTGTAACAGAAACGTAATTTGAAGAGTTTTGGGGGTTTGAAAATAATCGACAAGGTAGTTACAATATAAACATGGTTCTCATCAAGCCATACATATTAAGTGAAAAATGAGGTTTAGCGGTTTTCGGAAGTATCGACCTGCAACAACAATTCTCTGGGAGCGTCGAAGCGAGGCATGATCACTTCAAGGAAATGGATATGGCCTGGTTGCTGACCGACCTTTTCCATGGCGGCTTCAAATTCTTGGCGGGTACTGACCTTGCTCTGCACACCAATCTTGGCGTGACGAGGGAACTTGTGATTATGTTCCATGTTACCGCCAAAGTACTCGATGGTGTCGGCATACTTCCACATTTGGTAGTTGTTGTAGTCTCGGTGAAGACCGTGAATCAACTTTTCAATGAGGTAACCGTCGTTGTTCAAAAGGAAAATCACGGGTGTGGCACCTTGATGGATCATCACGGAAACTTCCTGGACTGTCATTTGGAAGGAACCATCACCGACAAACAGGAAGACCTGACGGCTTTTATCAGCCATGGCCGCACCGTAACACGCGCCGACGGTGTAACCGATGGAACCCCAGAGGACCTGAGTGATAAAAGTGGAATCCTTGGGTGCACGCATATTGAAAACGCCAAACTCAGCGGTACCGGTTTCAGCAATCACCACGGATCGAGGTGGCATGTAGTCGGGCATCTTGTTCCAGAAGTAGCTGTGGGTGATTTCCGTTCCATTATCCGGTGGGTTGGGTTGAGCACGAGGACCCAAAGTGAATGGGCGTTTCTTTTCGGGCAAGTTTTTGATAACCAGAGGGAGGAACTCGGACATGCCGACCTTTTCGTAGGTAGCACGACAGACAATGGTGGCGAACGTGTGGAAGGCGATAATCTTGTCCTGATCCAATTCATACGAGAAGCCACCTGTGTTAAAGTCGGATTGCACCGAGCCAATTTCCAAAATCAAATCGGAATCTCTAACTTCCTTGGCGATCTCCTTCAACGACACGGAACCACTGTAGCAACCGCGATAGTGCTCGGCGGATTCATCGACAGCTCCTTTACCCATGGGAGCCACGTAGGTGGGGAATCCCGTTTTGTCAGCGAATTCTCTTGCTTCACGCGTGAGGTTATTGCGGAGGGTGCAAGCATCTACCATGATGATAGGATTCTTGGCTTTCTCGATAGCATCAAGCACGGCTTTCAAAGCGGCCTTTTGCGTATTGGGAGGATTCGGGGGCAAAGAAAGATCCAAAGGCTTAATGTCGCCCGCGTCAAGTTCCTTGGTGACGAGGTCGATAGGAATACCAAGATAGGCAGGACGACGGCTCAGACACATTTTCTTGATGACACGATCGATTTCACTGAAAGCATTGGTTTCATTGATCATGGAATTGGCCACGGTAATGTTGGCAAACATTTCTTGGAAGACACGGAAGTTGCCGTTGCCCAAAGTGTGATGTAAAATGGCTCCTTCAGCTTGAGATTTGGTATTAGGCGCGCCAACGATATGGAGAACAGGGATCATTTCAGAGTAAGAACCAGCCGTGCCATTGGCTGCCGACAATTCTCCCACACCGAAAGTCGTGACGACAGCCTAGCCATTGTTATTCAACAGGTGAATAAACATTCAAAAAAACCCAAACCGGTTTTTATGATTTGGATACTTGGATACTTACACCGGCGCCACGAACACGAGCATAACCGTCAGCAGAATACGAAGCATTCAATTCGTTTGCATCATTTCCCCACGTCATGTCCTTATCATCTGCTCGTTTCATCATAGCGTGAATAACTGTGCAATGCCGTCATCTTTCAAGGACACATCGATTTTTTTTTTACCTTCAATAATATCCAACAATGGCTGATTGCGCGAGAAAAATAAGAAAACGAATATTATAAGCTATCTTTGCCAAGGCATCTATGAGCAAAGCATACAAACCATATTATAATCGCCAGGACAGCCGAAAATGGTGTCAATATTGAGCTCCTTCAGGCGGTTGATGAGATACTGGCCAATGCTAATCTTTGTCATTTTTTGTAGCGTGTAACGAACGGTTTCTTTTTCTTCCAAGGTAATTAGGAGAGATAGAGAAGTTAAAAAGTACGATAATTTTTTAGTGGCAACTGAAATAGGTTATAAACCCTTGTTATCATGACAGATCACCGGCAACCCTTAATCGGATAAACTATGATTCAGTAATGAAGTCAGAATCATGCCAATTCCATCCACCCATGTTATTTTCACACCCCGACGCGTTTGTCTCGTCATAGGTTTTGGACCACGACATGCATTAGTGAACCGTGCTTTTTCCATCGATTGTAACAAGGTGTGGTGGACAGGGAAAACGCTAATTTGCAGAAAGACATTGCTGTTATAATCAGTTGCAATTGATATTTGTGAGAAGCAGCAATCTTTTGTTAATCGAGCGAAATATTATTGGCATTGGGGATACCTTAATCTGCACAACGATAATGTTATTGTGTTTTTTCCGCAACCGTTTGACAGGAGTACAATTTACTAGCGCAGCTTGAGATTGTTCGGCACAGTGAGTCCTTTAAGAATATCAAGTGTCCGAATGAAATTCTGCAAGTGAACAGTAGGTGGATACTGTCTTGTTCCGTGACAGCGTATCATATTTGTCAGCAAAAAGAGACCCCATTCCTGTGAGTTTGAATTGCTTACGTTTCAACTTGATATTTATCCTGATATCATATATGGGAACATGCGGAACCTCCTGGTTCATAAAAATGATACACCGAGTTTTGTCTGCAAAAGGACCAAAACAACCGGAGTATATCCCGAAATCCGCCGGTTTCCATAACCACGAATAAACCACCTAAAGAAACATGTCCATCCGCCATGTAACGTCAAAGGTACCATGTAGGAAAATATTATTCATCTTCTTGTCTTGCTATCGTATATGGTAATGGGGGATGTTCACGTAGCAAGCCTTGCAGATATTTTTGCGATACCGAATTTCGATGTGGTTTTGACAGCTTTTTTTCCCTACTTTTGGTTAATTTCGCTTACAAGGCAAAATTTTTTTCTTCCATTTTTCTCCACGCCATGGCAAAGATTAGCAAGCTTACTACATTCTTCGTTCTCTGCACAGGCATGGCCGTTGGCAGTACAGTCGTCAACAAGGTACATCCAGGCTTCGTTTTTTAATTATTTTTTTCCACAATGGCTAACGTTTTGAAAACTAGATCATGAAGCCTGATTTGGTACTGCAATGACCATCATTAGCGCGTGTCCCCATTAATCTTTACCCCACCATTAACTTTTTTATTGCAAAAATCTAGACAATTCCTTTGCCAGCATCTGTCAAGAAAACTGACGATACGAATCCACAATAAGCGACGAATCGAAATATGCAACCATCAAACTTCCAAATGTTTTCAGAGCATGGCACAGCCTGATCTTGATCGGCTGTCGTGCAATCAATACCTTTTCACTTACGAATGGACTGTCTCCATATACACCCCATCAGCCATTGCAAACACATGACTACACAAAGAAAAGCGATCAAGTCAGGGCTTCATAATGACGGAAAAACAACAATAATAAATAAAAAAACAAAGAGTCCCTGTCATTGTAAGGAGTATCACAAGGAAAGTGACAATTATTTTTGACTCGTTCGTCCAATGACAATTCTTTTTGTATTATTGGATGTCTTTCTAGATGAAAATATATTTACACGATGAAACCATAACACAAGGTGCACCTCAGAATGCACTGTCAACAGTGCCATTTAGAATCCTTTGTTGACCAACCATTCCTTGATCTCGTTGACGTAAACACCCTTGATAATGATATGGTTATTGGTAGGATTGATTCGGATATGGTCTTTGGGTGCGTCAGGGAACAATGGCAGAATTTCGTTTTTCAAAGCTTCGGCATTGCCTTCTATGCGACGAATGATGGTGAGTTGCTGGGTGCCACCATTCTTGAATTCGGAATAAACGGGCAATCCCTTGTTGGCCGTTCTTGAAACAAAGTAACTCGGCGTTGCCTCGGTGGAATACAATCGTCGGCCACACACTTGAATCCAGGAGCGAAACATGACAATTAGGCAGTTGGTATTCTGTAGAGCACAGGGGGTCAAAGAACAGAAAAATAAAGCTCGCCTGTTTACAAAAACCTCTGGGCCCAAAAAGACAGTCTCATTTCCTTTTTAGGAAAGTGGCGGGGAAGAAATTTCTCATTGGGGAAAATTGTGCATTTGCATTTTCCAGAAGCACAAGTCATGTTCCTCAAAGCATATGAATTTTTTTTTTATTACATATTACTATGAGCTATTACTGCTTTTTGATACTCTTGCGTTCTTTGTTGGTGGTTGACTCTGCCTCGTGGGGATTATCTTTGCTGGAAAAGCCTTCCACCTATACATAAGATGTGATTGATCAGTACGAAACAGCAAGTTTTCGTCACGACATGATATCAATAGACTTACATCCACATTAGAGCTTTTTGGCTTGTTCTTGTCTAATAGCTCGCCTTGCCAGTAATCGTCGTCGACTTTTTCACCTTTTTGGCGATAGCTGACTTCGTCGTCTTTGAGTTTGTTGAGATATTCTGTAGGATCTCTTTCTGATTGCTTCTTGTTGGAGTAGCATGCGACTGACAGTCTGCTTTGTAATAAGTTTCGGCCGATGAGGGCTCGTCTGTAGATAAGAGGGTTCATTATGGAGTTGATGCAATTAAGTAAATGGAAGAAGAAGCGGTGAATAATCTTTTTTTTCTTCTTCCATGAAGTCATTCTGAAATCGTCATGATTGGCAGTGTGACTGCACATAGTCGCAATCTATTTGAAACCGCCGCTCCATGATCGAAATCCCGGCTTTCCAAGCCTGCTTCATATAAAGGTTGTGATTTGATGCTCAAGGGGAGATAATTCATATCATAAAATGCATTGCGAACTGCCACCCTTATGCCTGCTCATTTAGCGGCTCCTTTTTTTTCCTGTGTCATTTGATATGTTGAGGCTTCTCACGAGTAACTCCCGCTAAGTGACGCGTTGAATGGCCTATTGAAATTGGCGCCCAAAACGTGTATATCAGTGTTCTGTCCTTTTCCTTAACTTCTCTCATAGCTTTCAAAATCATCTTCGTTTCTGAGGTTGCCTTTTTATAGTAACTGGACAAAAGCGAGCTCACGTTCGTTGATATTGAAACATAAAACCGGTAAATATTGATTTCATTAAATTGCTTATCAACTCACAATCGTCGACCGCTCCGGTGCGAGTTTTTGCCTATTGACAAGCGATGAAGTATACTACGTATTTTCGTCCAAACTTGATTGATTCTTCCGGGCAACAAAGGCATTTGAGGCTTGCAAGTACGTTAACTGCCTCCATAATTTTGCTTTATTACCATACTGATTCGTTATTTTCCCTGTTTTCCGTTCGTCCGTCTGACCACATATTTGACATGTTTTCATACCTGGCTTGTTGCTTCTCCACTTATTGTCATTTGACTTTTTTTTTTTTCAATATTATGATTTTAATCAATATGACTATCGTGTATTTGTAATTTAGGCAACAAAAGCAAATTTAATGAATAACAGAGAGTAAAGCACGCCTGGAAGGCCCCTTTGGAGTGAATCCAACAGAAATTGTACTAGGGACGACACACGATTACGGTATATCATTTATTCATTGCCTTATCGTAAATGACCAGCCCAGCATGGTTCTGCCAGATAAAACGTCGATAGGGGCGGAAATCGTTGAAAATGTGGCAAGTGCGGGCAGTGAAAAAATTTATAGTCGCGATTTTTTTTTCTGTTGCTGCGTTATTCAACAACCAAGGGTTGATCGAGCTACAGGAACGAGCAATAACCATGGACGATTTCAACTCAATCTCTGAGGTGCATAATAGGACTCTGTACTAAAAGGATAAAGCTCAATATTTACTTATATTCCTGTAGAGCTGTTTCTTGGTGTTACCAAATTCGGGATCGTCCTCGATCAAAGCATCTTCGAAACGGAAGCGACCAATTTCGAAAAGTAAGTTGGTGTTCCATTGGCCCAAGATGATCTAGCTTCTTAACTTATTTCTTGCAGATATTCGAATCACCCGACGCGCTACCGACTCCAATGCCATCGAACATAATGGCTTTCAGCAGTTATTTGATCGAGAAGAATCGGTGGACGGCATGTTAACCCGCAAACGCGCTTTTGAATCCACATGGCAGCAAACAAGCACGCTCATCGATGTACGATCTTCTTTCCTTAAAAGTCACGCTATATTTGACTTATGCCTGCTTTACTTTGGATTAGACCATCTTACTCGACATGAACCGTGTCGCCTTGGAAGAAATTAGTCAGTTTGTCGACCGTGCCCAGGATCAGTTCAACGGCATGAGCGGGTACATTTTTCTTCAGTTTTCAAGCTTTGGATCTTATGAGAGTGTATATTGCAATTTTTAACATCAGATACTTAGATATCTTGCATTACCGTACCACGAAATTCCTACCGGCCTTGTATTTGCAGGCATCAATACCCCAGATCACGACACCCAATTCCAGCAGATTGCGAGCCATTTGCGAGAGCCTACTTCGCCATTGAACAAGCGTAAAAGGGCCAATTATGTTTCTCTACTACACTCGAAAGACTGTTCAAACGTGAAATCGATGATGAAACATATGATCGCACAGTTTGTGGACAGCAACTTGCTAACAACCAACGATGGAGACGACGCAGATCAAGACCGGGAAGAGGAGGAGGAGGAGGAGGAGGAGGATCCGCAATCTCGATCGAGCGATGTTTTGGAGGTACAATATCACTGTAGCCTTTTGTATAAAAGGGGAAGAGATAGCTGATTTCTAACCTGCATTGCAGACACCTCGTCCAGTGTATCGATTACAGACTTCAGGACGCAAACCGACACGATTGCCTAATTATGATATGCAAATTCTGGAAGGATGGTATAAACATATCACCAAACATCATCATGATCAAGGGTCGCTTCCCAACCTTGCCATTATCCTTCAGGATTTTGAGTCTTTTGAACCTTTGGTGCTTCAAGATTTTATTGCCATTTGCAGGTAAATCCATAGCAAGCTCGAAATATTGCTATCTGATTTTTGCTTTACTGAATTCTCCAAAAACAGTGAATATCGATTGCGCCTTCCTATATGTTTTGTTATTGGCGTGGCAACATCCATGGAGACATTTCAACAATCACTGACCAAGTTTACTTTGAGTCAATTACGAATCGAGAAGTTTTGGCTTCAACAAAGCGATGTATGGTTCAATCGCATATTGGAAAAGGTAATATTCAACCATCCTATTTCCATCGCTAGATACCTTTTTCTCATATACTCATAATCGATTGCGTAGATTTTTCTCGAGGAATCTTTTACCCTGAAATTTGGCTGTCGTCCATACAAATTCTTATTGGATCATTTCTATCTGTATGATTTCTCCATAGGCAAGGTCACAGCCAGCATCAAGGTAAAAAAAAGAAGGCTTTTTTTTTTGCAGATTTGCATACTGCGCAATTTATATATGCTAATAACTTCCGCTGTAGTATGCTCTGATGCACCACTTTTATGCCAATCCGTTATCCATCTTTTTAACTTTGCTGTACCATGATAAAACGAGCATGCAGAAAATCACCAAGGAGTGGTACGAGAAAACGATGCTTGGGGAACATCACTTCAACCGTTTGCGTATGTTGTCGTCTTTTCGTACTCACGTTGAAAAACTGGCTGGGGAAGATCCATCATTGGCGTATCGTTTACTGACGGACGATCAATATCTTTTAACCGAAGCGATTCCCAATTTTCTCTGCAGCATCTTGCGTTATCAGCGCGAGTTTAAACTGGGTCTCGAATTGCTTCACGTATTACAAGCTCAGTTCCCATCGTTTTCCGCATTGCGGAAATCGAAGCGGATGCTACTTCTCGAGGCACTCGAATCACCCGAGGGATTGAATGGTGAAAAAGGCGTCACCAAATGGCTTGTGAATCTTATTCGAAAGCTGGAACCGGAAGCCCTGGGAGATTTACTGGATCAATTACGGGAGTGGGTAGAGTCCGATCCAGAAAACATGCAACACCATAAAGAAGAAATTGCCTTTCTGGACGATCTGGATAACCGATTAAATCGGATTATGGAAGGTAGCGAAGCGTTTATCCAGCGCATGGAACGCAAAAGACGACGGTTGGAAGGCATGGTACTCCCAGATCTGGAAAAACGACGATCCACACAGACCGCACAGCGTGTGCAGCAAGAATCCATTGAGCATCTGAAGCAAAAAGGAGCAGAATGGTCCAAAATTGCCATGGATGTCGCCGATTGGTGTAACCGCCTCTTCGCGTAAGTCATTCCATCTTTTCTTCCTCCCCCCTCCATCCTTATCGTTGCGTATTGTCATGTATCAACTCACAGAGCCATGTCTTTTTTTATTTTATTTTATTTGAATCTAGCACTTATTTGCGATCCTATACTGAATTACCGATGCACGAGTTGGTGTATTACAATACTGTCAGATTGCACGAAAAGGTAAAATTTGGGTCGCCCCTAATTGCATCGACGTGACCCATCAATTCCAACCCATCTCTCTTCTATCTAGTCTTTGGAAGCTCAACCACGTGCTACGATTCAAACGGCATTGATGCAATCCAATCATTATCTTCATTGTGATTGTTGTGCAGATGTGGATCCTGACCAAATCTGGCCTACGGAACATGATACCTGTATTCTGTATAAGCTCTACAACGAGTGTGGACGCATGATCAACCTCTACGATTGGTTTGTCGCCTTCAGTTGTATCATTGAGCGCGAAAAACGATCTGACAAACGCAAGTTGGATGAAAAGGAGATCCAGTAAGTTGATTTTCGAAAATGGTGTTTCTTTTTTCCAGGTGGCCCCGTATGCGGAAGTTATTTTTTTTTCTCAATGGTCCCTTTCCCCTTGTTTAGTGCACGATTTATCCGTTCAGTGGCGGAGCTGCAATTCTTGGGATTTATCAAACCCACTCAACGCAAAACGGATCATGTTATACGACTGACATGGTCGAATATGTGAGATATGACGACGTTTCTCACAGGCAAGACAACCCTTTTTTGTCGATTGTAAATAATTATTATACAAAGCATCATTCATCATTTTCACTTCCCATTTTAAGTCTAGTGTCGCTTGTTGAAAACACATTGCTTGATTTGGTAACAAACATGATACGATACTATTATTTTTGTATCTGACCCAGCGGGATAACACCATTTCTTTGGAAAAAAAAAAAAGTGGGCTTACATAACTTGCGCAGAACAAGCAGTACCTTGGGATTTGAAGCAATAAATCATCTTCAGGAGCGGAATAATTTGAAGAAATATAGACTTTGTTGCAATTCTCCGTCAATTTCCCGCTCTTAATGGTGCAATTTGAATATAGCTTTGTTCCCGAAGCATCTTAATGCCCGCTGCATCTGGTTACTGAAGCGGGACATAATCTTTCTTCCTGATCAACGATCCGCATCGGCATCTTGTTTACACCCTCTCCTTATGTTCTTGCTATATTGCGATTTTTTTTGACTCCTATCTTTTTATGGACATCGGGTGCTCATGGTGAAAGAACAGCCCTTTTTTTTTTTTTTTTTCTCAAAGGCGTTTCAACCCGTGTGGACACTAAATGCCGTTAAAAGATACTCCGAGGAACCAACCCAAACGGAACCAGAAAAAAAAGAAAGCACAAGCATGCAAGCTCAATTTTCTTTTTTTCGCTTTCCTTACATCATCAAAGAAGAGGGAAACGAGCAAAATGGCAACAACTGAAATAAAGAAAAAAGTCATATGGTCTGATTATAACCTTAAAAGATACGCAAAACGCAAAAGAAAAAAAAAGGCGTCATTTTCAGACAAACCAGTGGTATCTTTTGCGCCTTTTTTGCGACATGGTCGTCGGTGTGTTAAGCGAGCGGTGCCCCAGAAATACCCGATTTCCACGTGTCCCACCTCAGCGAATAGATAGGATAAATTATTGAAGAGGAAATATAAGCTTTTTGGTATTCACAGGCTTAGATGGGTAATGGGAGTGACATTTGATATTCTCGAGATAAGATGGTTTCATCAAAGTAAAAAAAAATGTTTATATTCGTTTGCAGAACGCTAGACACATGCCGCGTAAGCGTTGAACTCGTGTCAATCAATGATATGCATTGTGTAACGCTTTAATACAAGCTGTGATTTGGGTTTTTTCATGGGGACTTTGAAAACCAGATGTTGAAGTTGGTCATGGTTTGCAAGTTCTAAAGTTAATAGATGCAGTCTAATAAAAATGAGAGCGCGTGCGATGAGTTGGGACGATCATATCGTCCTGTATCTCCTTTGCGTGATCCCAAATATAGAAATCCAGCAAGATCGCATTGATATGGGTGTGGGGGTGCAATTCCTTGATACGCCGACGGATCAGTTCCACTGACCAAATAGAATTGCCGCGGATCTCCACCTCATCGGGCGAACCGCTTGGTAGCCGTTCATACTTCTCGAGCTTGGCCAGCAGATCCGATGAATACCGTAAAACGCCTAAATGATACAGTGCCTATCCGCATCATCATTACGGTGAGAAAACTTTTTCGCTATTGGACCAGAAGTGGGGTTCAAATCAGCAAGAATTATTCACCTGTGGTACACTAAACAGTTATAGTATGAGCATTTTTTTTTTTCTTCTCATTTTTCCTTCTTGATTACAACAGTCCAAGTCCGTTGTTTTCGCGGCCCCAACCCCCCCTTTTTTTTCCGCCGAGAGAAAAAGTCACTTACCGATAGTCGGCAAAAATGGTAATGGTATCAATGTCGTTAAAATAGCCGTAACTTTGTCCATCGAAGCAGGCCCTATGAAAGAACGTATCAGTTATCAGATACAAAATGCGGAGAAGCGGTTACCGATGAGCGGAATTCTCAGTAAGCTTTTTTTGGGCATGGAGAAAAAGAAAAAAAAAGTACAACGGACAAATAGACTTCAATTACCATAAGTCCGCAATCAGAATTTGGGCACGCTTCAAAATATAGACTAAAAGGTAATTTCCCAACCCAAAAAAACAAAATCCCGAATTAAATCTCAGCCATCACACCCTGTTGGGATCGTTTGCATTTCTATTCGCTCCTGCTTCGTTACCTTTTCGGCCGTGGAATTCATGGATATCCCGAAAAGAGGGAAAATGATCAAGAATTATCGCTAATAGCGTTTGTGCTGAGCCTTGCGCTTGTTCAATACAGTTCACAAATGATCCACTAAATCTCTATCGTAACATATAAATGGTAATTCATAAAAATGGTAACAATGCATAGTGAAACAGAAAAAAAAGAAACCCAGGATGAAGCGAAAAAGAAAAAAACGAAAGTTTTTACCTCACATAAAACATGACCTGCTTCTCGCATTAACCGGATGCGTTCCTGGGGTAATGGAATGGTTTCCTTGGTATCAGATTCGAATACAGCCTTGAGATCCTCATCGGAAGCATCCCGATACCAAGCCGGTTGAGTCACTGGAATTCCTTTGTCCAAAGCTGCAAAAAAATAAAAAATTGGTATCCCCATCACAGGAAAATGGAGGATAGGACCAAATCAATGCCTTGGAAAAAAAAAGTGCTTCACCAAAGTGCTATCATGCACCCCAAATCTCATCGTCCGACTAACCTCGATTGATCGCAGCACAAAGTGACCAATAACCAGTGTAACGTCGGTCATTGTACTGAACTGCGTACCGATCCGGATGCGGAGTGGATTGATCGGCCACGTCCAAGTCGCTCCAAAATGAGAAGTTTAACAGATCAATTAAGAAAATCCTGTAAACAAATGATTCAATGACCATGTCATTCGCCAGCCATTGGAAATCGTTTTTTTAGGGTCTCACCAATCAACCGTATCTTTGTTGGCAATTTTGGGATGGAGTACATGTTCGTTCCAAGTTTTAGTGCTGTAGACCCGGGTTTTCATGCTTTCCAAAATCTGAATCGTGCATGTATCAGAAACAAAAACCTTCCATTCATCTTATTTTCTACCCCACCAATAGCCTTTCCTCGGGCATATGGACAACAATGGGGGAATTCGTTTTATTACCTTTTCAGCTGCACTGTCAATATTCTCTAACGGAATGTGAACATGTTCACTGTGCTAAAATGTCGACCTCAATGTTACTCAAGCTGATCCCACCATTCCCTCATTCCTCGTGATCATCATGATCAACTTTATGGTTTTGACACTACCTTGGCAATAAATTCAGCACTTTCCAATACGGTTGTCATGTTAATGCACGATAATTGGACAGTTTTTCCCCCTCCAACAATAAAGTCACTTCGGGAAATTGGGCCCAAACAATAAACAACAACAAAAAAACCACCCAGCAGAAAAGCGCAGCCATTGGTTTTCACCAAATGACGTCGATGTTTTTGACACTGATCTGTGATAGGTTATGATCCATGACCCTATTGATTTCATCTTCCCTCTTTGAGTGGCTCGTTGTTTAAGTGTCATAAAACTCTAACCACTCAAAGGGAATGACTGCATTGAAAAACACTTCAATTTTTTTTTTTCTGTTTCGACCGTGATGGAAAAGTGTGAAAGGATATTTCTGATCATGTGGAAAGACGCTCGTTTAGGATTTTGTTGATACCGTGTGAAAAATAGGTATAGATTACATGTGCTATTGTGTGACTATTTCATGATTTCGCGCTTATCCGATCTTTGCCAAAAAGTCCCCCAGTGGTCCGACCTACACTCCAAAAACTTTTTTATTTTATTTTGTAAAGGCGAATGGACCAAAAGCAACGGATAATAGAATGACCGGCGAGTCAAAGTTACTGAGACTGAGAAATACCTATTCAAAAAAAAAGGCACAGAATAGGTTTTAGATCCTTGTCCTCCGGCCCCACGGTAAATACTGCAAGGAACGTTCTATACTACATTTCGATAGAAAGTCAAATGATGGTCAAAGTGCAGGATAGAACAAAAGTCTACATGTTTACATAGAATGGCTTACCTTGCCCTATCCTTTTTATGAGTTGATCTCAATGCCCTCAAAAGGAGGCACGGGAAATTTTTTAAGGCCAGTGAAGAAGGGAAAGGCGGGTAAAAAAAATCAGGATCAGAGACAGCCATCAGATCCAATATATTAGGTCAACCACAGAAAATTCAAGGATCAACCCTAAAAAAAAAGGCACCTTTACTTTCACTGGTTAAGGGACCCGTTTCAGATCTCCGTACATTTTTTTCTCGTTTTTGTTAACCCAGCATTCAACCCTGCACATGAGTCCATAAAAAAAATCAACTAAGGAAGCTCGTTTGTTAACTTTTAGGCTTGTTCCTGCTCTTTTATGACGTCAGTTATTGGGAAAACAAATAAGCTGGAAACGTGGCGGGCAAGTGCGGGGCGCTGAGACAAAATATGACGATGATCCAAATCTGTGATTGGTAATATAAGCTTGCGGGATCTTAACTGCTTGTAAAATTTGGGCAATCGTGTATAAAGGTTATTATAAATCGGCAAGGTTTCTGATTGCCAGAGGAGGAAAAGGTTCACAGCCGAGACGTGGAAAAAAAAAAAAATTGGTGTGCGCTGACGCTTTCCCAACACCCCCCCCTGGTTTGTGTGTTGGCTGACTTTAACCAGAAAATTTTGCCATTTTCGAGCTCCATCAAGACTATATAAACGAAACCGCCCTTGTCGATTATTCGCAATTCTCTTCTTTCCTTTTTTCCTGTTGCCTCGCCATTTATTTCCCTTATAATCCAATACTTTTGCTGCTTGTCTAGCAACTGTTACTCCCCGTATTTTTCTTAATTTCCTCTACTCTCCCCATCATTGGCCATGGCAGAGAATAATACTGAAAAGCCTCCCCAACAAAATCTCGACGGCAACCTTACGACGTTGACCGTCGAAGAACTTTACGATAAGGACAAGTTCGATCTTTCCACCATGGAGCAAACCGACGTCTTCGTTCTCTTGCAGTAAGTTGCTCATTTTCCTCAGTCTCACTTTTTTCATTTCCTTACGACCCTGGTTCCTGTGGAGTCCCAAATAAACAATATCCAATCTAATGAAAAACCCGTCCTGTTTCAATTTTTTATCTCACCGCAACCAATTAAATTTTTTCTTTTTTCCCTTTCCATCAATTTTAGGACGAGCACCGATGGTTTGACCAGTGACGAAGCCGCTAAACGTATCGAGAAGTTCGGTCACAACAAACTCGAACAGAAGGAAGTCAACCCTTTCCTTCAATTCTTGGGCTTCATGTGGAATCCCCTTTCGTGGGTCATGGAAGCCGCTGCCATTGTCGCTATTGCTATGTCCAACGGTTTTGGCAAACCCCCGGATTATCCCGATTTCATCGGTATTGTCCTTTTGCTTTTGGCCAACTCGATCATTGGTTTCATGGAAGAACGTCAAGCCGGTAACGCTGTCAAGGCTCTCATGGAGTCTCTTGCTCCTGAGTGTAAGGTCAAGCGTGATGGTGAATGGAAAACAATGGAAGCCTCTGAACTTGTTCCCGGTGATGTGATCAGCATCAAACTCGGTGACGTTATTCCCGCTGATGGTCGTTTGATTACTGTAAGTTTTTTTTTTATATATATTTATAGAGCAAATATTTACCCAAATTTTTTCATATGCTAATGATTTTTATTTGTTACTTTTTTCTTACTCCCCCCTTTTTTTTTACTTTCTATTAGGCTCACGGTCAAGTGTCTATTGATCAAGCTGCTCTTACTGGTGAATCTCTTCCTGTTGGCAAGGAAGCCGGTGATGAAGTTTTCTCCGGTTCCACTGTGAAACAGGGTGAAGCCGAAGCTGTCGTCATTGGTACTGGTTTGAACACTTTCTTCGGTCGTGCTGCCAAGCTCGTTGGTGATGCCTCTGATGATGTTGGTCACTTGCAGCAGATTCTTGCCAACATTGGTAACTTCTGTCTTTGCACTATCGGTATTTTCCTTCTCATCGTCATCATTGTTCAATGGGCTGCTTTCCATTACGATTACCGTCGTGGTGTTGATAACATGCTTGTCTTGCTCATTGGTGGTATCCCCATTGCCATGCCTACTGTCTTGTCCGTCACCCTCGCTATTGGTGCCAAGCAACTCGCTGAACACAAGGCTATTGTCACCCGTATCACTGCTATTGAAGAAATGGCTGCCGTGACCATCTTGTGTTCCGATAAGACCGGTACTTTGACCTTGAACAAGTTGATCGTCGATAAGCCTACCATCAAGCAATACGCCGAATTCGATGGTGATGATATTATCCGTTTCTCCGCCTACGCTTCCCGTACCGAAAACCAGGATGCCATCGATTTCTGTATCGTCAACTCCTTGCCCGATCCCAAGGGTGCCCGTGAAGGTATCGAGGAAATGCACTTTGAACCTTTCAACCCCGTCAACAAGCGTACCGAAGTCACCTACAAGAACTTGGCCGATGGCAAGGTTTACCGTGCTACCAAGGGTATGTCCCACACCATCTTGGATCTCTGCTCCCGTGATAAGGACGAAGCTCAAATCAAGGCTCTCAACGATGATGTCGATGAGTTTGCTCGTCGTGGTCTCCGTGCTCTCGCTGTTGCTGTCGACGAAGTCCCCAGCGGTGAAGTTGACGGTGAAGGTCTCGGTATGCGTCTTATTGGTCTTTTGCCCATCTACGATCCCCCACGTTCCGATACCAAGGAAACCATTGACCGCGCTATTGCTCTCGGTGTCCAGGTTAAGATGATCACTGGTGATCAGCTTGCCATTGCCAAGGAAACCGGTCGTCGTCTCGGTATGGGTGATAACATGTTCTTGTCCAAGACTTTGAAGGAAGGTCCTCCTGCCGGTTCCGGTTACAGCGATGTCGATACTATGGTCTTGCAGGCTGATGGTTTCGCTGGTGTGTACCCCGAACACAAGTACGAAATTGTCGAACGTCTCCAGGCTATGAACCACATGACCGCCATGACTGGTGATGGTGTTAACGATGCTCCCGCTTTGTCCAAGGCTAACGTCGGTATTGCTGTCGCTGATGCCTCCGATGCCGCTCGTTCTGCTGCCGATATTGTCTTGACTGAACCCGGTCTTTCCGTTATCATTGAAGCCATCATTGGTTCTCGCCAGATTTTCCAACGTATGCGCAACTACTCCATCTATACTTGCTCCGTCACCATTCGTGTTGTCGTTGGTTTCTCCATTCTTATCTGGGCCTTCCAGCACGATTTCCCTCCCTTCATGGTTTTGATTCTTGCCATTTTGAACGATGGTACCATCATGACTATCTCTACCGATCGTGTCAAGCCTTCTCCTTACCCCGATGCCTGGAACTTGCGTGAAATTTTCAGTTACGCCATCGCTTACGGTCTCTACCTTACTGCTTCCACCGTTGTTTTCTTCGCTGTTATCTTCAAGACCACTTTCTTCGAAGACAAGTTTGGTGTTGAGAACTACCACGATGAAGCCAACCATCCCATCTTCCACTCCATTGTGTACCTTCAAGTGTCGACCATTTCTCAGGGTTTGATTTTCGTCACTCGTTCCCGTGGCTGGTTCTTCACTGAACGTCCTTCCATCATGTTGTGCTGTGCCTTCATTGTCGCCCAGTTGGTCGCTACCTTCATTGCTGTCTATGCCGACTGGCCCTTCACTAACATCCAGGGCTGTGGTTGGGGATGGGCCGGTATTGCCTGGATCTGGAACTTTGTCTGGTTCGCTCCTTTGGATCTTATCAAGTTCGGTATGCAAAAGCTCTTCGAACCCAAGAACACCTTGCAGGAAACCAAGACTCCCATGGCTGGTCAATCTCGTCGCGCTTCCGCCATGTCCGGTGCCTCTTCTGCCCGTTACTACGCTAACCGCACCAAGTCGCTCAAGTCCATGGAACGTCCTCAGAACTTTGGCAAGAAGCTTTTGGGCAAGAAGATGTCTTCCGATCCCAAGGAAATGCGTCGCTTCTCTTCTGTGCAGGTAAATAATAATTGTAATCATCATTGAAATTCTTGTTCGTTGTGTCTAACTCTTTTTTTTTTTTATACTATCAGACTTCCCACGCTGCCCAGGTTTTGAACAGCAACAACAACTCATAATTTATTTTAAATCTTTTTTTTTCTTGTCTATTCCCTTTTATTAACGATCCCTCTATTACGTCTATCCCTTTTTTTTGAAGCAGTCGGTTTCGTGTATATACACGTCTGAATTGATAAAAAGTGACGCTTAGTAGAGGTTTTTTTTTACATGTATTTTTTTTCTTTTTTCTTTTAGAAAACACTATTATTTTTCTTAGAGACTTATCATAAAACCACATTAACAAGTAAAACGTACCATTTCCTTTGCAACATATATGATCTTGCAATGACTACATTATCTTGTTTCATGAGCACATCCCAAATATTCCCCTTGTCTTTTTTTCCCGCCCAAGAGTGCCCGTTTTAAAATGAGATGCTTTAGAACGAAAATCTCGAACAAAGTTTTACTTGTCGGCAACACAAATGATTACAAGGCGATTTCATTGGTTCTGAAATTCAAGATAAGCTTCATCCATTTTGAGAAAAGCAAGATTTTTTTCTTTGGCAATCAACAAAAAAAAAAAAGGTTTTTTATATTTTTATTGGGATGTTGAATGATAGATACAGTGTGTTGAACGGTATAGGAATTATTGTTGAAATGAGACATGATGAGATGTAGTAAGTGTAAAATGGAAAGTGGAGAAAAAAAAAGAAAAAGGAAAAATAGATATAGAACGAGCATTGTTGAGCTCTTAAGAGGTATGTGTTGAACATATACAAAGCGTTTGTTGAGAACGCGTAATAAAAAAAGAGAAATAAAAAAATATCAGACAAAAAAGAAAGAAATGTGTGTACAGAAAAAAATAAAGAAAGAAAGTGTAAAGGTTCAGTCCTGCTGAGGATACAGCATGGATCGTAAGATGGCACAACGACGTTCCAACATACCGAGGAAACCGTGCATTTGCTCCTTGTTCATACGACCCAAAAGTCCCTTGAAACGAGAATCGTCGAAATCGCTCAGTTCCTTGGGCGGGGCAGGTTCGATGTGAGGCACTTTGCTTCGAGGCAACAACTCAGCCGTATCTTCTCTTGCGCGCTTCTGAGGGCTACGAATTGCCAAGGGACGCTGCTCACGACGAAGTTGGCCAACCGAGCCACAACCGTTGCATACATGCTCGCCACGTTCGTTCTTGCGCCAAGTTTGGGGCGTAGGACACTGCACACATGGTTGAAGCAATGCACCCTCGTGAAGCAAAGGAGCCGCTTGAGCCAGCACAGGTCGAAGAAGATTGGCCACATCATCCATGGCGGGAAGCGCCGTTGTCGAACCCGGAGTTTGGATTTGCGAAGCGGACGAATTCACCGACGAAGACTGTTTGCCGGGTGAAGAGGCCGTTTGCTTTTGACGAACGTGCAACGGACGATGGGTGTTGTATTGCTTGTAATACAAGCCGCAGGCGTTGCAAAGCGAGTGCACACGATCGGGAGTACGGCGCCACAGTGGCGTTTTGGTGACATGACAATTGAAACATTCCAACTGACGAGGAGGGCGGCTCGACTTCTTGGTAGGTGCAGGAGCGGGAGCGGCAGGAGCCGTTACCACGGGCACAGAACCGTTCGATGCAATCGAGGGTGAAATCGCCGGGACAACGCTGGTTGGCATGGAAGGTGTAGTAGGGGTGGGAGGCGTGGCAGCACCAGCGATAGGGCTCGTCATGACAGGTGTCGTCGAAGTCGCCAAAGCTTCATCTTCAAACTTGACAAACTGGTCAAAGTTGGTCTCCGGTTCTTGCTGCTGGTACAAAGCCGACAAAGACTGCAAAACGGCCGCGGGCAAGTTTTGCAAGAATTGTGTGTCAAAGTAAGTCGCTGACAAGGGAGGGCTGTCAAGACAAGACGAGAACGAATTGACCGGTGAAGGGAAACTGCTGCCTTCTGAAGGAGGCGACGGCAACGAAGTGTCTTGCAAGAAATTGGCCAAAAGCTGGTCCTTACCAAACAAGTCAGTGGTGGACAAGAAGAAATCGTCAGCTTCGGTCATGGTTTTTAGATTGTGTGTGTGTGTGTGGTAGGACGGAACAGGCTTGGAGGGAAGGAGGAGAAAGACCAAACGCACAGCGTCAGAAAAAGAGGAGGAAGACTGAAAAAACGGACAAAATGACAAAACGTGGAGTCAGTTAAGCCAGGATGCGGATTTTCACTATACAGTGGGAGATTGGACGAGAGGAAGAAGAAAAAACGAAAAGACGTATTTCTTTTCTTTCTTTTTTCGTTTGCACTAGTTGTTGTAACCGAAAAGTTAAGGATGTGTGGAAGAAGAAAAAGCGGAAACGAGGCACGGGAAAACAGGCCTTCATACTTATACTTTACGACTTTTTTTTTTTTTTTTTTTTTTTATACTCTTATCGTGAACTCGGTGGAAGCAGGTTCCAAAACGATCTTTCCTTTTTTTTTTTTGGCTTGCATATTCTATTTTTCATTTCATTTTATTTCCTTTGGCACCTCTCAATGCATACACATACCCTGTGCAAGGGTCGATGACTTCGCTTTCTCTTTATTTATCAAGTTAATTATCGTGCTATCATTAGTTATTCAATTTTTTTGGGGCAAAGGGTAACTGGGTTTGTTCTAGTCTGAAAGATTCAATACATCCTTATTTTGTGTCCCCAGCCTTCGTCAACACTGACTCACCGTTTTGTGCAGCCAATAAGAGTACAGGTGCCCAGATTGACGTGAGCACGTCAACCGATTGGGCCAAAACCAACCTCCGCTCTAACACCTTGCTTATCGGTCCAATCGCACTCCACGCAACTCACGTAGTATTATCTCTTGCTTTCGCTGGCCTCATAATATCCCGCGGGGATGGAGGTGAGTCACCTCCGCCCCCTTTTTTCCTGCCACCCTACTTCTTGATCCTGTACGATCTGCATATCAAAATTTACATTCATTGTTCTATAGTCAATAAGGCGGACTCACACTTGGCCTTTTGGATAAAGTGATGATGGTGCCTTGACCGAAAGGGTGGCACAGACTGTTGCACTATGGTTAAAGACGTGCAACGTGGCGGTGATGGGGTGCAATGCGGATTGTCAACTTTAAAAAATGGAATCTACTGCTATTGGTCCCAGCATTGAAGGACAAGGATGCAGCCGTTTAACCTGGTTGGCAGACATGGGTAAATGATGTGATGGATGCTGATTTTTTTTTATTTACTTTGAACGGTACATGAATGTGAAAATGCAAGCTACGATAAAACAAATCATATATACATTGGAGCTGGCAAGTGAATGAGCAGCGGAGGCCGAGGCCAGAGACGGTTCACTCGACATGGCCATGGACACCAGCTGGTGATTATGAGCACTCGTTGTTGTGGAACTTTGATTAGACCGATTCGTCGTGCTTGTGGGCACCATAACTCCGTTCCGCTGGATCACGACTTGCTTATCCAAGTGTTCCTTCTTTTCACTGCACGGAAACGCAATGACATCGAAATCGTCACTGCGACAATAGTACAGCCTTGCGTGCTTGCGACAACGAAGGTGCGTTTGATTATCGAATACATGGGCCGTGCTAATGCGAGATCCACCAATACAACATTCAGGGCATCGAGCATACTTGGTATCGGCTGTATCACTGTAAGAAACCGTAAATTCGTAGTTTTCGGGACTGTCTTGTTCAGTATAGGAAAGCATCTTTCAAAAACTCAATTCAATGTGTTATCGATGAATGAAAACAAAAATCCAGAAAAATAAACTTGTCCGCTTTATTATTTTGTGCACCAAGCTCAAAAATGTTGCAAAAAAGGAAAATTACAGAAGAAAAGCAAGGAGTGTGCCTTGAAACCCCATTCTTGCTTTTCACCCTTGAAAAATCATATGCATGATTTAACCGTACAGCAGTTCTCAGACAAAACAGTCGATTGGTATGCTACATGAACGAAGTTCAATTGGAGGTTTTTTGCTTACAAAATGAATAACAACAGTGATGCCACAAAAGGAGATGCTGAGAAAACTCTCAAAACAGCGCTTCGGCCTGTGCGTCTTCCCCTGTGGCGGATCATTTTCTATAAAAAAAAAGGCTTCGGACATTATTCGAATCCCCAAAAGTTTCAATAGCCGACTGATGATCTGGGGTCACAGCGAGTTTCCTGAGGTTAAAGAGAGACGCAGACAAAGCTATCGATGCATGGAATGAGACATTAATGTTGACAATGCTAAAGAATTCGTCTTTTTGTTTGCTTTATAGTGAGTCTTTGATGTATACCCACATATATGTGCAACAATGGGTATTGCTGGTTATACCAAGACGTTTTCCGTGCCATCGGCTGGTCGAACGATCTTAATGTAATACTGTTGGCAGCTTATGACGTACTAGTGTTACTCTATTCCACTTAAACTACAATAGATGCATTACCAAATCGCTTTAATTATGCATATACTGTATGCATGTATGACGGCAACATTTTTGGCTTGATCTTGAACGATGTGAGGGGACATCAGAATTTTTAAGCACGATCATATGATAACGAGTGCTCATTTCTGAGTTTAAAGTTACGAATCTACTCGCCTGAATGATAATCCGCGATGGGCGTCGGGACACCAGCTTTCTTCCAACCATCAATTGGAGGAAGATAAGTCGACAGCTCACTGTATTTGTTGCAAGAGAATCAAAAAAAAAAGTCATTTTGCTCTACGGAGATTTGGTCAAAGGTTTGAAAATGTACTCAAGTTGAGATTTAAAATTGGATGGTTGCGCGCTTTTTAGACAGCAAGGTTATACTGGCTTACGAAATAAAAACGCTATTCTATAAGTGCTGTTATACATTGCAAAAGCTATCCTTGAAGGATGTCTCCCAGAGCCACTCAAAAAACGCACTTTACATAGGTGAGAATAAGGAGATTGAGGAATGGTTGCTAGAGCTCTTTGAAGGATCATCGATTTAGGACCGTACATAATCAGAAAATCTGGCCTGACGAACGAAAGTTTAGGACATCTTCTGAAGGCCACAGGAAAATGAATCAACCGATTATTATCTTTATCTGTATATATTTCTACTTATACTGACTTATTGTTTTATTGTGCTTCACTGGCATCTATTTACCTGCCAGTATTGATGGGTATTATACAACTCTTTTTTCCATCTGAAATTCTATTGCCAGTCTAAACGCGTACAAGCAAGCGTGATTATTCGAGGTACTCGAAATTTCGTCTGGTGAGTCCAACGCAGGATAAAATGATGAATGTCGACTGGAGTGTGCTTCTTGGCCATTGGTTCCAGTTGTTTGGCCGGACTCAGATAATTGCTGATGAATGAGTGCTGTTGCTTTGACGGAGTTTGAAACTTTCTTGAGATGGAAAAAACATGCAAGCCACTGACGGTTACGTTATCCGCTTTTCTTGCACGATAGATCAAGGGAAAAATCAGCAAGTCAGATCTGTTAAATCATGGCTCAAGTACAGACAACCGACCCGAATATCGATGTTGCTCCTGCTCAGGAGGTTCCTGCTTTCTTGGGATTGACCCAGCAGCAGTCCGGATTACTGGTGGCGCTTTACAACGAATCTGATCCCGAATTTGCCAAGCAGCTCCCCACCGCCATGCCGGTGGCGGCTCAGCAACTGGCAGCCGAATTCGAAAAGCGTAACAGTGTCGGCAAGAAGGTAATTGCTGTCAATAATGTAACCGAAACTGAAGACAGCGGAATTGATCGTATCATGTCCTATTTGGGGGTCATTTATTTTATGCAGTTGGAACGCGCCCAAGACAAGTATGCTGAAGAGTATAAGCTTTTCGAACAAGTTCAGCAGGAAGCTGTGGAGCGTCTTTCCAAAACCGATATGAATATTGACGAAGCGGCCAAGGACTTGAATCTCGATGAAAGTGCCCAATGCAGTATTCATGATCTACTTTTGGGCAGTTTGTTATACGGTGGTCTTCGTCGCGAACCTTCCGGTCCCGATGATCGCGCCAGCCTGAGCCCGGTGGCCAGTCCCAATTTTGAAGGTGCGAAACGCTTGCTTGAACGCACATTTGACCTGGGATACACCATGGCGGCAGTGCAAATCGGATCGTTCTACATGCAAGAAGAAAAGCTGGCAGCTGGCAAGAATATACCCGGTCACGATCCCAAGAAATTGGCCTACACATGGTACGCCAAAGCCGCCGACCAAGGCAATCCCGTAAGTTTCACACCCTTTACTCCACATAAACGCTTGTCAAAAAGCTCAACCCTCTCTCTCCTAGATGGCATGCCACAAGATCGGATACTTTTTGGAAAACGGTATCGGTTGCACTCTGGATGTCACAAAGGCTATCGAGTATTACCAAAAGGCTTTGGATCAAGGTAAAACGCTTGATCAGGAAAGAGAATAAACTACGAAGGGAAAAAATTCATCGAAAATCATGGTGATCAAACAGGTTATCCCGACACGGCTCATAATCTTGGTCTCATCTATCAGGGTAATACGCCTCAGACGGTGCCCTTCAAAGACATCAAGAAATCCATCGAATTCCTCGAACGGGCCAAGCAATGGGGCTTTGCTGCCTCGGCCAATGCCTGTAAGCTGCTCAAACTAACTTTAGCGTTTGGAACCCCCCCCCCCCCAACTGATTGTATGTTCATGACAATGTAGTGGGCAGATTGTATTTGCTGATGTCCAAGGATGAAAAGCTTGCCGAGGAAGCCGGTAATCCTGGTAGTGATAAGGATGATTATATCATTAACGGCATCGATTTGATGGAGGTAAAAGACAATGGCATCGAAAGAATTATGCTAGCGTGCGCTTGCAATATTGACCGATGTATGCTTGCGTTTGATATAGGATGCTGCTAACAACGGAGATGCCGACGCCATGCTGATGTTGGGTCTTATTTTCGGTTCCAAGGACTACGGATTGTACGATATGGATAAGGCTCAAAACTACATGGAATTGGCCCTTGTCCGTGGCAACGTGGAAGCTTACACTTACCTTGTTCGCATCCTGCGTGCAAAGATGGCGGCACGCGTGGCTCTGGAAAACGAGAACTTTGAAAACTTTGAAAAACTGAGTGCAGCCGAAAAAGAGAAACTGATTCGACAATTGGCCAAGGATGCGACTCCTGAAAATATCAAACATGCAATCTGTGCCAACCCTGCATGCGATAAAAAGGAGCAAAACGCAGGTGACTTTAAACGATGTGGTCAATGCCAGCGTGTATCCTATTGCTCGCGTGAATGCCAAAAGGACCACTGGAAGGCCGGTCATAAAGTGGTGTGTAAACGATAATAGAAAAAAGAATCGACTCATGTAGATAGTTATTTGTATGTTTATAAACAAAGCAAAAAGAATAATCTCTTGTACGAAGCCATGGCTTCTTGAAAGAAGCAAACCGCATGTTGTGACGGGACCAAAGACCGAACCATATATTGCATTTACGATCGATCGATCGATCGATACCTTGAGTAAATTTAAATCGAAAATGAAACATAAGCTCAAAAGGGCCCTCCTAAGTGTACAAAGGCAAAAGTTGGAAATCGATATAGGCTAAATGGGAAAATCTCAAGGGGAAAAGCATGTTGTTGATGGTGGGGGGAAGTGCAAAGTTTATGTTGGTGACTGGCTTCTTGTTAACGTGATCGCTACTAGGGACGACATTGCCTTCCCTTTTGTAACCCCAAGTTTCTGGCCCTTCTTGCAGTATCAGGAAAAGCGATATATATCATTTGTTGCAGCTTTGATAATATACTGTCAATTTGGACATGTTTATAGGAATTCAGTTGGTCTTGTGCCTGCAGGATTGGCGTGATGATGCGGCATTGATATGATAGGAAGAACATTGTGCCGACAACGGAAACTCTTTCTGAGGAACCCTCGCAAGGAGCGCCTTATTCACTAAGTTACATCTTTGAATTAGGATGAAAATTGTGCATATTTTGATACGTAGGAAGCTCTTGCAGGGGACCTTGCTATGGAGCAACACGCGTCCAGGCATTGAACTCCATCTGCGGAGCCATTACATCATGTCTGACACGAGGGCATGGAGACACCGATATCCATCTTGCTAAACTTCACCAAACACTTGAAAAATCGAGCGAACAAGTCATGACGCGTCATATGCAGCTTACAAATACTGTGCACGATCATGTGTATACGCCAATTAATCAATAACAAAGAAATCCAATGAGTGTTGATCTTGGGCTAAAAATGCGCTAAAATGACACTAAAACGAATATTCCAGGTAAGCGACATGGTCATCCCAGCAGGTAATAAAGAATAAAATTTGGGGGCAAAACATATATTATTCACTGATTTCTCGTGCTCCATATCAATGTGGTATGGCAACCCGTCTGATGGGTAACGCATGGTGTGACACCCGACATTTCAACGAGTTTATTCTCATTGTGTAACAGAACATTATGTATTTCTCCAATCATGGATCGCAATAAGCGTTCCGTGCACATTATAATCAAAGATCTACCTACCCATGTCTATTTTATCCCGAAAAGACGTCAAACCGAAACAACCAATGTAAGTAACAGTGGGGTTGTTGAGAAAAACCAGGGAGGTTCATTCCTATTTTCCCCAAAACCGTACCAGTTCCCTGGTAAGTGAAAAATGGTTCTTGGCTGACCGTGAAACAACTGAAACAAGACATTTTATAAATATAGAAGAATTTTAAGGTCCAACCTGAGCCATCCAAAAAAAAAAGAAACCCCTCTCAGCTGCCGCATCCAAGCCCAATGAATTGTCCTCAAGTATGCCTGTGTGCGTGGGTGCACCGGTTTTCGGATGTTGGGTGCTTATTTCTAAACAACCCGACCCCTCCATTTGGTTAGTTTCGGCCAGAAAGTGATTGTCACGCATTACCAAAAATTTCCGATTTTAGGATAGAATGTTATAGAACACAATAGAAATGTATATAGAACAATTTGTTCATTGTTCTATAGAACACGATGTTCTCAATTCATTAGGAATGGCAAATAAGCAAATTATATGGATGCGGGAGGGACTATATACATGAAGAAAATACGTAAGGATGGGTCATGGAAGGGAAATATTACAAAGGGAATCTACAGCTGAGGAGACGAATTGGACGGTTCAGAATGGATCTCACATTCGAAATCGGATTCAGTAACCGGAGAAGCAATAGGAGATTGACCTTCTTCCCCTCCAGTACTTGACGATGGATAGGGTTGCTGTTCCAATAAGGATGAAGACGACGAGGAAGATTGCCCCACGTTCAACATTCGAGTACAGGCAGTGAACTCGGCATAAATCTCGCTGGCGACCTTGAGTTCGTCGTAGATGTCTTTTCGAAACGAATCGATACAGATCTGCCGTAAAGGACTTGTGGATTCCAGTTTTCGAAGTACCAGTAGGAGGAATTTGCACATTTGGGTAAATTTGTGGTAATTTTCTGACATGTATTGGTTGATATGCCGCAGGAATTGATCAGAACTGATAAGTGAGTTGGAGAAACGGCCTTCCGCATATTGCTGATGGATCATATTATGGTAATGACTGTGAGGATGGAGAGGGTCGTGGTGATAGGCGATATGAGGCGCGGGACAAACGGCAGCACTGAATGTACGAAGGTCGTTGACAACGGCTTTGGCACGGTAAAGGCATCGGGTGAAGTCGACAAAGGAGCGTTCGTCCGTGGAAAGGTTGGATTTATATTTGGGAACCTTGTAGGATTCGTGATCGTACGAGTCGTCAGGGAAGGCGTCCGTTACACTGCGCTTCCGCGATAGTGATGCGTAATCCTGACTACTAAGAGACTCGCACCCATTCATGTGTCGAGTAAATGTTGGTGGAGATGATGAAGAAATGTTAACGTAATTAAGGTGTAACACTACACAAAAAAAAAAGAAGCTATGGTTTGATTGAAATGAAAAAAAGAAAGATGAAGAAGGGCTTTTATATAGTGAGCTTTTTTTGTTCTTGGTAATTTGTGGCGAGGGCAGAAAAAAAAAAGTGATGACGGTAAAAGAAAGCACGTTGATTGGTGATCATGACAAATTTATATTCAAAAGCAAACGATTGGCAAAAAAAAAAAAAAAAAAAATTAGAAAGACAGACGCAGAGAACCTTTGAAAATTCTGTGAGCTTCTTCGCTGCGGTTTTAAGTGGTTAAGTGATTGAGTAAAACTATTCATTTCCAATTTCTTTTACATTCCATCAGGTTTCCCCTTATGGTTGCCACTTACAATTGGATTATCATTATTATGACGTTAATACTTACTCACGGCTTATCCATTCCGGTTTGTAAAAAGATCGATGTGATTCGTTTGGTTTGTTGAATTTCTTTTTTTAGGGTTTTTCATCTGCAATTCATTTTCACATATTTATTATAGCTCCTCAAAGAAAAAGAAAGAATGAAATATATGAACGAATCACAGCTTCGAATAAAAGATGGAAATAAAGAAACACTTTTCATTTGTCACATTTGCTGAGCGACAACTTGCTGTTTTCCAACAGCAAGTTGTCGGACAGGGAAGTTTTTCTGATGGTTGCTTTATGCATTATACAAGATCGTCGAACGTTCCAGCAAAAAAACTTACGTCTGCTTGATGTTAAACCGTGCACCCATGTTTAATGAGGAAACAACACGATGATGTTTCTCTGACTTCATCATCATCAAATTAATTTGTTCCGATCCGTCTATCACTGGCAATGACCCAGATTCATTGTTATTGTTATTGTCATTATAACAACAAAAATAAATCACAGAATATCGAACCCCTTTAATCAGGAAAGGTGTGTATTGGATGATATGAACATTATGCAGGGAGGTTACTGTGATGATGATGAATCAGTGCAATTTTCAATCTCATGCAATTGTGATATGATTAAACTCGCCAACTCTATTCTTGGTGGAATGTGTAAAGCAACATGTAATTTTCTACTCGAGGTAATTCAGAACTGATATTCAAATCGCACAAGCCATTTACAAATCAAAAAAAAAAAAAAAAAAAAAAAAAAAAAAAAGACGGGTGGCTGCATGCAGTATACAGGTCTTCGTTTTTGGGAGTCAACAGTGCTCTCATTGTTCGCTTGGCTTCGAATGGCATCTGATAACGGAAAAATTCCGTCGCGAACGTCCTTCTTTCATTGTATATGTCTTCTTCTTTTCCTTGTGCTTTTGACACAATGCGGATGGTCGCTGTTTCAATCATACACTACTTGTACGATGCGATCGTCAGTGACAAATAATGTATCCCATGAGCAATCATGCCTTATGTATATTTTGCATCGTATATGCCCCATTTGTAGATTCACTATTGTAATGATATGCGTCAGAGGTTGTAATCCTGTATACAATGTGTCTTGTCCTCCCATGCAGATAACGCAGGAGCCATCCTTGCCAATTAAGGTCACAGTGCACATTGTCATGGATTGACAAAAGAATACTCAAGAAGATGATAGAAAAAATCTAGCGCCTTCTACAACGCGCCATGGGATTACATACCGGAGATCCTTTCTTTTTTTCAGTTTCCGGGTTTCAGGAGTAACTCGATACGCCATTGTCGGTTCTTTGCAATTATGGGAAGCAACTATCCCAAAGGGCAGCGCCCAGTGAGCGAGTCTGCTGAAAATGCTCCTCAGCTATACTATGCTCATTCGTCTGTGTATTTTTGGAAGCAAGCACGTAGGATGAATAGTCATCCAGAAGAACAGATCTGAATCATTATTAGGTGTCACGAGATGCATACGGAAAGAGTGTGTTGCCATTTAAAGTTTTCTTCCGTTTTCTATACAGCGCAGCCTACTTGGAACAATATGCCTTTTTGTTTCTCATGTGCAATCGCTGGTTTTTGAGGTTACCAGTACTTTTAATATTTTAATGGACAGCAATGACGATTGTAGACGATCTCGCTTCTATTTATGTGTTTTATGTCGTCAGAGGGAATCAATCTGTTCGCTTGTACGCCGTAGAGCAGGTCAGAAGAGCGGCGCTACTTATATTATTTCCATGAAGAATACCTTCTTTCCTTCTATGTGATTCTATGGTATGCTTGGATTAGATTAAAAGCCAATGAAATCGTTAGAATATCTTGAAGAAAAAGGATGATCTGGACAGAAAGTAATAGAACCATCTAGATCCACCTGAGCTTTCGCTTAGGGGACTCTGAATACTTTGCATGCGAGCGGTAAAATTTCATTCGGTTACATCACACCATTTTCTTATAAAAAACAAAGGGCCCTATATGTATACATGCCAAGCTCCAAGTTTCGAAACTGTAACGATTCCATTCTTCCACCCTCGTCACGTACGGGGTTTATAATATCAGAGAAGGTTTTGCGGACATGGCCGTGTTCTGCAATACATTTTTGCCATTTGTATTTTTATTGACGGTGGTTGACCTATCATCGCGTCAGCGATTAAAAGATTGAAGATCACCCAAATAGTATTTCTCACGAAACAAACAGAGATTGGCAATCGATGCAAATTTTATATATATTTCGAATGGAACATTTATTTGCTATTTGTATTTGCGGTCCGTGGTGAACTCCTACGGTGAAATAGAAGCTGTACCACCCAATAGTTATCATGGCTGCATGGTGACAGCACTTGTTTGGAATGTTTCGCCGACAAAGCCTCATGGTCGGAGCAGAATCCACGAAATCAATTTATTCTATAGTATTCCTTTGTCAAATAAAGTTGAGAAAATATGTTGCATAGCAATGCTTTGATCCATCCTTGTATCACCATCCTTTCTAGGTATATGAATCATGACATCTGGCACGTCCATCACGAGCTTTGCCACAAAGGAACTCACTCAAATAATGGATGCACGCCATGATATCATGGTCCAGGTACACGCTGCGAATCCGCCTTTACCATCATGTTTTTAAGCCGATGATCGTCGGTTTTGTTTTACGTCTCCGAATGAAGATTGTTTCTTCGACAGCGTTCTATCACCGGGCCACATGCTGTCTGCATGCTGTCCTAAACCATGTCGAATAAAACGTCAACAGCACTCGATAAACAAATTTTTTATTTAACATCGGCCTCGAGGCTGTGCGGCTCGTTCAATGCAGCATCGCGTAAACTGTATATACACAGTATTGGTGGAGAGGCTGATGATCTAACGTTACCAATCGAAGCGAAGGCGGTGTGGTCATTTACCCGTGGTATGATGTGCGGTGATCAACTGCTGTTTGAGCAGCTCTGGCACCTAGGCCACTGATGAATGATGCTGATACTTTCATGAAATATGATATCAAGACGAAAAATAGAATGAAAATAATCTTTTACTGTGGAAAAAAGAATGCCTATGCAAAACAAAAAAAATAATTCTTGTCCTTGTTCTGTGGTTGTCAAAAAAAAATGGAAATAAATCTAGCAGAATGGATGGGGAATTTACTCGGAGGCTTGGTTGGCGATGGATTCCTGTGATTTTCATATTGCGTAAGTATCTTTTTTCTCGCCAACATGCAGTAGAACTGTGTTCTGTTACTCACATAGCCGGGGAAGTCATAGTCAATACCGAACTTTTGCAGTTTCTCGCGTCGTTCCTTTTCTTTCGCGACCAATCTTTTTGTGACTTTCTTTTGCTGTTCCTGGCTTCTCTTTTTGTTCATCTTGGTACGAGCGACCTTGGCCCAGGGAATGACCTTGAACTTCTTGTTGGCATTTTTGAACAATTGGGGATGGGCATGTTCAGCCGGTATCAGTCTGCCTATTAAGTCCCCCGGGATCGTTAGTTGCCTTGCATGACCCCTCTTATTCATTCGCTGTCAAACTCAGATAACTTACATTGCAGCATGCGACCAAACAATAAGTAGTTGTGCATTGTCTCCACGACGATCTCAGCCACTTCCTTTGACTCAAATTCAATGAAAGCATAATGCTTAGATCCACCGGTTTTCTTGCTACGTGCAAGTCGAAGTTGAGTGACGGTACCGAACTGACTAAAGTAATCCTTCATCTGTTCTTCATAGAAACCGTGAGGAATACGACCGAGATAAATGATGCCATGATCACCGGAAGACTATATCCATATACAAAAGTTTTTCGTCATTGAGTATTCTCGTCTTGGTGGTCAAACCTCTGCCCTCCAGAAAGAAACCTACCGGAGCTGGTGTGCGTTTATCGAACTTGGCTTTGGTCTCCAGTTTACTTTGAGCCAACTTTTTGTTGTTCACGGCAATGACTTCCTTGTTGGTTTCAAATGTATCTTCATCCACTTCCTCATCGGAACTGTCCTCTTCATCTTCATCATCGCTGGCCATATCGCCCAAAATTGCTTTTCGAAGAGCTTCCTCTTGTTCCTCGGTTAATTCGTCATCGTCACCGGCGATCACTTGTTCAGCGATCGCTTCCTGCTCGTCATCCTCTTCATCGCTACTGCTCAGTTCTTCCTTCTTTGCCTTTTTAGCTGGTGCTTTTTCGGTCTTGGGTTGCTTGGCAACATTAGTCTTTTTCTTTTCCACTTTAGGTTCCGATGCCTTTGATTTCTTGATCGGCTTTTTCTC
Source organism: Radiomyces spectabilis (assembly GCF_025331425.1). Lineage (NCBI taxonomy): Eukaryota > Fungi > Mucoromycota > Mucoromycetes > Mucorales > Radiomycetaceae > Radiomyces > Radiomyces spectabilis. The sequence continues at coordinate 1,323,580 of NW_026251930.1, forward strand.
TTCTTGTTCGGATGTTGCCTTTCGCTTCTGCACCTTCACATCGGCAGTCGGAGCAGTCTTTTCAACAGGCTTTTCCTTCTTCTCGGCAGCCTTCTTCTTCATGGCAGCTTTTTTAGGTTCAACCTTGGTCGGCGCCTTGGCTTTGGCATTAGCAGGAGCAGCCACCGCCAAGTCTTTGTCTTTTGCGAATGTCACCCGTTTACCAGAAGGCTTCGTTTCTTCGGTCGATTTCGCGGCCTTGGCCTTCACCGGCTTTGTTTTCTGACCCTTGTTGGCAACTTTGTTCGATTTGACGGCAGGCATGATCGTCTGATCTCTTTATTATTTGCAATAAGGGGATTTGAAAAAAAGTCAAAATCTTTTTTTTTTTTTTTTTTTTTTTTTTCTGGAGACAAAAAGTCAAACACATTTGAGCAGTCCCACAGAAACCGTCACTGAGCTCCACTTGGAAATGGCTTGCTGAGAGAATCCTCGGTTCTTATTCCCTTTTTTTCTTTGTGTCTGGTAGCTTATAATGATGACCCCATTTATTTTTTTGGTGAAAAGACAACCTTGTATTTATTGGCAAGAGTTGAATTAATTTCACAACCTTTGTTATATTTAATCGACGGAGACACCATCTTGTAAAACTTTTCGGTTAGCTAGGAAACAAGTTTTTCACAAGCTGCCGGATTTAGCAAATTTGGTTTGTATAATAAGGTCTACAGGCATTGCAAGAAAAGAAATACCAGATATGGGATAATGTACACAAGAAATGAAGTTGATACAAAAGATACAGAATTCGTCAATACCACTGGCGCTCCTACACTATATTGAATATTTTTAAAGTAAGCGTAGGTGTCTGAAGGCGTAGCATATTTTGTCGTGCCTCCTCCGAAAAATGTGCTGAACATTAAACTTGACACCGCCAGCGCGTTGGATGTGCGGAAAACGACATCGTTTTGGTAAATGACCAGATTGCCATCTTGCCACACTTTCAGTATGCCGTTGGATTCCGATGGCGGATCGTTGATCTGTACAAAAATTTCCAGCTTTGTCCATTGATTCTTTTGCAACTGTATCATTCCGCGTGAAAACGACACACCGTAATCGTCGTGACATTGGGTCAATGGATGTTTTCGACAATACTCGGAAGCTCGTGGAATGTAACCATATGCCTCTCCATTTCCTGCATGATATTGAACATGATGAGAATAACAACCCCTTGTCATGGAATAACATACAATACATCGTTTTTTTTTTACCTGCTTCTCTCCACATCAGTCTCATGGAAAAACATTGATTATCGTCTGACTGTTGTCCGCCAGAACAGCCTACTCCAGGCGTACCTAAACAAACCAAGGCACTGATTCATCCATGTTTCTCCCCATTCTTCTCTGTAGGCCTCCTACTTACCGCCAAAAATACCGGGAAGTTTTCCACCCAGAACCCAATCGAAATTGGAAGCAAATGCTACTTCATAGCTCAGAAGAGCACTTGCAAAGGATTGATTTTGAAGTGGTTGAGTGTAAAAATCCGTTCCACCGAGAGCTACATTACTGGATCTTGTGGCGGATGGTGAGTACGATCCTTGACCGTACAATATTCGCAACACAGTTGATGAGGAGGAGCTGTTGCTAGAAATGGTATCCTCTGTGAAAGCCAAGTTCGTATCACCGTAAAAATGCTTATATGGCAACGACCATTGCTCAGATATGAAAGCCTTGGCATCATCCATTGCCGTTGATGGCATGGGTGCTGTCCAAGTAACCTTTAAGCCTAAGCTTTTAGCTGCATCGGATACACCGGATTCTTGCGCAACAACAGTAATATAAAGACAAAGGAAAACTGCGGAAATGACAAAAAATACAGTCATTCTAAAGCAAAGAGAGGAAACATGGACGATTTCAGTCTCAAAGAGATAATAAACATAAATTTCTGGTTTGATCATTTTAAAGGAAAATAACAAAATGTGACGCTGCAAAATGCAGGAGAAGTTTAAAAGCATATATAAAAACCGGCGATCAAGGAGAAGCTGTGGGGGGGGGGGACTACTTCCGTGTTTCTTCTTGTTTTCTTCACTACCTCGGTTCGACCAGGAAAAAGAAACTACAATATAAAGAAAAGAAAGACTAGAGCATATATTACAACTTGGAAAGTTTAAAAAAGAACAAACAAGAAGCCAAAGCAAGCGGTGGGCATGCGACCTTGCGCATCGAAATAGATTATTCCATATCTTCGTCTTGCTCGGAATTCAGCTCATCTTTGTGGGCCTTTTCGTCTTCATCTTCATCGTCTTCTTCCTCATCAGACATTCCTCTCAGGGTTTCGACCGCTTTTTGTGCATGATAATGGACAAAACATGATTTTACAGGAGGGTCGTCGGAACCAACAGGTGCAGTGGTGGATAGTTTACCTGATTCCTTGCTCAGTAGACGTTTCAGCATTTTTTCTGCCATCATCTTGCCTCGGAGTTTGTCCGTCACCGCCTTGAGACGACTGTTTTCCAATCGAGCATGATCCAGCTGACGTACCAATAATTCGTTTTCTTTCGTGAGAGTGGCGATCATGGAGCGCATTTCACCATGCTGCTGATTCTTCTTGGCACGGTACTTTGCCGAAGCCGTTTTATTTCGTTGTCGTCGTTCTTGTAGCGATAAAAGAGATTGAGAAGGTGGCGAATTCGACGAGTGATCGGACGACACCACGTCGTACGATGGACGGCGACCGTAGTTCTGGGCCGTCTTACTGCTGTGCCGTAAGGACGTCGATAGTTGACGGTCGGGAGAGTTGGGACCGGAGGAATCGGTAGAAGAGGATTCGTAAGGAGAGTATTGAGGAGAAGTGGAGGTTTGTGTGACCGAGGTAGCCGAAAATGCCGAGGACACCGATCCTGGTGATGGGATGTAACGGTCTCGGATAGCGGACCCGGTCGATGCTGAGGCACTGGGGGACATGATGGATGAAATAGCCATGGGTCTCGATTGTAGGGTCAACGGAGCATGTGTAAATTGATCTCTTGCTGAAACTGACATGGTGAGTGCGAAAACTAAGGGATTCATGGTTAGGCACATTCGGGCGCCATTTTTATATTTCCATCGAACATTGACTGTCTATCGAACCCGGTTTGTTGGAATATGAACGATGTTATTATAATATGGAATCCTTCGTCAGCCTCGCCATCCACAGTAAAATGAATGATTAACTGAATGAAATTTCGGAAACAACCGAGCCATGTCCTAATGGATCACTTTGTCCAACAGCCGAATTATCAATGTTACTGAGAATAAGATAATAACGAGAGACGAACCCACCGGATGCACATTGGGCTCTCCATGGCTCCTATTATTCGGACACGGAACGAACCAAGAATCACTACTGTGCCTTGAAACAGATGCATTTGCTTCCGGTCGATTCATTCAAACTTTAATTTCTTGGGTGAAGGTAGGTTGTGTAAATTTTGTGCAGAATGTATCTGGGTTATCATCCTTTTCCATCTTTTTACCCGAAAAAAATTGACAGATTGGCCTCTCACTCTACTGGGGCTTTTCGTCGCTTTTTGGTTGCAAAGTCTATTTTTATCAAATTGGGTAAAGTTCTCAAAACCCACCATTGAATCTATTGTCGATCATATGGTTCTCATGATGCACTAGCTCCACAGTCGAAATAAAGATCCCCTTTGTCTTAAAAGTTATTATTTCTTTAGATGGAAAAAGAAAAAGGCCAAGACGGTATCGTAAAAACCATATTCAATCATTAGCCTCGGTGACACGGCAGCCAATCACCGTTGCACGCACCTGACTCCTATATCCTCGACAGTCATCTTTCCAAATGCATCATCATCGGGACAACAAACGGCGGCTTCATGATCGGTACAACACACGATTTTATTTGTCAAATTGGAAAAAAACAGGTGGATAGTTCACTCTCCAGCAGTCCATGTTACGTTTAAATCTTTGTTTGTAAGGAAAAAGGAGATGGCCATGCTATATTTAGTGGTGACGGTAGCGTCCTCCACGTTCGTAACCCCATCCATACTCCCAGCGACCTCTACGGCCTCGATCATAGCGGCCACCATAATCCCATCGTCCTCCACCACGATGTCTTGCTTCTTCAACCCTGCGAAAAACATCGCTATTTAGTCACTCTTCCTTAATCATGGTTGCAGCCGGATTCATTCTTTCACTTACATCTGGGGATCGACACCTTCCGCATACTGAGGATAATAACCGGGATCAGCAATTGCAGCATTGCCCGCTGTATTTTCTGCAGATGTCACCGAAGATGCCAAGGCACCGCTTGCAATAGCGAAAATAACGAGCACAGTTGATGAAAATTTCATTGGATACAAAAAGGAAATTATGGATGATTATCAAGACGATCCTATTATCGATCTCCTCTTATATATGGAAGATAGTCAAGTTGGTGCGCTATTTTGCATCCAATTATAAAAGAGTAATCCGTGAGAAGCCGCGAATGCGATCTATCAGTCCTTGGACACTTCTTTTTTATCAATCCAGCGATAGACAGCTTTATAAAAATAGGTGGTTTGAAAATAACAATGATAAATATACAAATTATATTACATGACATCAAAGATAAAATACAGCAAAGGGGGGAGTGGTTGGTAAAAGATACAGAAAGACATGACTAATAGACTGTCACAGAAGGTGCCTCGACCAAGAGGGGCTTCATGAGAGCAAGATTAGCGTGATGGCGAACACCTTTTCTTTGTTGTGTACGCTTTCGTATAGACGTGGATGTGGATCGACGGATAGAGGCAGGTGATGAAGTCACCGTAGAAACTTTATATTCGGGAGCATTAATCTGAGCAGCAATGTCCTGCATTTGGGTAGAGAACAGCTGAACCTAGTTAGAGGGTTAGGATGGATCTGAAGTGAGAGAGCTCAGCTAGTCTTGTCAGCACTTACATCAAATTGACCGGAAAGGATATCGTCTCCGCCCATATGGCCTGTATGCTGCAAGTCATAATCACGTTAGAAACTGAGCTACACAAACTTTAAGAAAATTAAAAAGTACAATATCTACTGTACCTTGAAATTTGTCGGCTTGCCAATGATGCTCTTGGTGACTTTCTTGTATTTGGGTTTCTTGCGCACAGACACACTACCGGCTTTCCTGTTTTTCTTGCGTCGGCGTGCTTGACTTCCTTTTGCGTTGTTTTTCTTGGTTTTCTTTTCTAAAGGCGTCACGGAAGGTTGAGCCGGTTGAGAATGAATCTTTGGCGTTGGGTGAGTGTGGCGTTGATGAGGATGAGGTTCAACGTGACCCGTGCTAAAAGATTTCAGACTAAGATGCTTTGCTCTGGAAATGGTTCCGCCCATCGATGATAAATTTAACTGTCAGAAAATATATGGGAAACGATAAAATAATAAAAAGAGGTTGATAATGAAGAGCAAAAGGAGAAAAAAAAAAGATAATGAAGCCCAAAGTACGATCCTCTTGCTCTTTTTTAAACTGTTTTCGTGGAGACGCTGCCTTGCCTTTTCGGGTATTGTAAACATTCTTCCTTGGTGAAAAAACATTACCCGGTTTGGAGACAATTCGGTGAAAATGAAAACAAACAAAAACGAGTTCTGCTTCGCCATTCCGTGAGGCAGAACCTCGTCATGACAACACTGAGTCAAGAACGCCACACCACACTGCAGAAAGGGAGAGTCGGAGTCATGGCTGGGTAGTGCAAAATGGCACAACAGCTGGATCGTCTTCCATACATTGGTTATCGTATGGCCTATTAACGTGAATCCACGTGGTACTTCATTTGCAATGAGGTAATGACATCGTCGCTCCAGTTGTCCTGTAAGACACACTGCATCAAACCATTTTGTTTTCCTCAATTATCTGCTCGTGAATTTCTACGATACAGAATGTTTGAATCTTTCTCCACAGGGCGGTTCATGCTTACAAACTAGGAAGAAAGACGATACTTGAAATTCGATTATCAGACATTGGTTGCCTGACTATTTTAGTCTTTTCCTGCCTTTGGCGTGGATGAGACTCGCTTCACTGGCATAGTTTATTTCTATCTCCGCCGTAAGCAGTTCATTTTTGTTTGGCCATATTTGGCAACTTTGACAACAACCACTACATGCTTGGACCACTCCGGTTGGCTGCCAAGTACCGATAACTGATCCATCACCCTCACTTTTCTTCGTATATTCATGTGTCCTTTATTGTCAATATTCCAAATGATATCAAGGGACACACTTGGAGAACATGCGTTTGCTGTGTTTGATCTATCTTGAGACATGCAGATCGGTGACTCAGGATCGCGAAAACGGAATTGTCAAGGTCGAGTGAGGCTGTTGCTAAGGGGTAAGGACATCCTTTTATCCGTTGTCATTGGACACCAGACTGTAAATGACATTTGAATGGATGCTACATGTAAACAATGTCTTGATGCATATGAATGCAGTTTACAGAAATTGCACAATTGGGCCGAATCAACTACAGGGGTGAGAAATTCAATGGGATCCATTTTTTACGGTGCATGTAAAAATAAACTTGGTGTGACGAGAGCGGGGAAACGACACCAGCGAATCGTACAACCTTAGAACTCCTAAGCAGTCAATGAATAATGTGCTGATTCCTCTTTTCATCAGACGGAGCAAAATAGGAAATTTTGGACCCAAGATGTGCAACGTATCAGATCAATCCAACTCGAAAACCAAAGATGTAAGTTACAGAAAGGGGTTATTGATTGAATGTAATAAAGAAGCGGAGTTGAAGCGAGGTAAAAAAAAAAAAAAAAAAAGGCGGATCTAACAATCCCTTTTTCTCTGATTTCTTGCTTTTCCTTTCTTTTTGTTTGCCCTTACTGTCTCTTGTACGATATGAGCGTGTGGATGCTGAAAATATCGTACCGATGGCGGCTGTTACTGCTTGCCATTGTTGCTATTATCTTTTTGATGCAGGCCTGGATGCTTACTTCTCCACAGAACTCCTCCATCGACGTTAATGCCGCCATACTAGATAGTGATACCGTAAAAGACGATCCAGCACCTCCTACACCACCTTCATCACATCAACAGCTATCGTATCAATCCAAGCTTCGACCGATTCAGTTTGATTTCACGTCCTTACCTGAGTCAAGTAAACGAAAGGCTGAATTGAAGGAACGACAGACAGCTGTGAAGGAAGCATTTTTACACGGATGGAATGGCTATGGTAAGGAAATCTGGTTGCAATGACAGGACAGGATCAAGGAAAAAATTGATACAGTTGATTCAGCAACGTACGCTTTGGGCCATGACGAAGTGAAACCATTGACCAACAAAACACATGATCCGTTTGGCGGATGGGGAGCCAGTTTGGTAGACTCGTTAAGTACTATGATGGTCATGGGACTGGACGAAACGATGGACGCAGTTATACCCGAAATTAGCAAGATTAATTTTCAACTGGATGAGAATGTCAGCGTGTTCGAATCCATTATCCGGTACCTGGGTGGACTGTTGAGTGCTTACGAATTATCAGACGCACGGCATCCTATTCTACTTCAAAAAGCAGAAGAATTAGCTCAGGCATTGCTTCCTGCCTTTGACACGGCTTCTGGATTACCGTACCATCTGTGGAATCCGGTCAAGTAGGTTATCACACAGTGCGAGAAAGCCATCAGAAAAAAAAATGCTAGTTCGCGCCAATGCTCAGCGGTCGATTAGGAAAGAATCGTTGAACAACAGTACGCTTATTGCTGAAGTGGGAACGGTGCAATTGGAGTTTATGGTTCTGTCTCATCACACCCGCAACCCAGTGTATGCACAAAAGGCGCAGAAGATTACAGATTGGTTGGACAAAGCAGGTTACAGACATGGATTGAATATTGTGGGACTTTTCCCTACCGATATTGACGTTCACAGAGGTCGATTCAAGGATGGTAAATTGTTTGGATTGTTTTGTTTTGTGTTGTGAAATTTATTAATGCTGGAGGTTTGTTTTTGTATCATTAGCGACATGCACATTTGGAGCCATGGGTGACAGTGCATTTGAGGTTTGAAATTCCGCCCAGATGGATCGCGAAAATTAGCCCTGGTTAATGAACACATGACGGTGCTCTATGCATCATGTAGTATTTTCTCAAGGAGTATTTACTGGCGGAAGGGTCAGTACCCCAGTATGGACGATTGTGTAAGAATGAGCTTATAGTGGATGGTGTCTTAGAATTAGTTCATTGCTAAGCATATTGTGTCACATAGACCTTCACTCCATTGACAGCATGAAACGTTACATGCTTCGTCAATTGCCAGGTTCTGAGCTCTTGTTTCTCCCTCCTTTTGATACAAGACACCATACTGCAAAACGTACGATGGATCACTTGGTAAGTGGGCAAAAGCTATTACTAAAAGGCTGCAGATTCCCGAGGGGGGGGGGGAAGAAAAAAAGGGACAACGAAATTCTGGTTTTGGGCTTGTTCGTTCGTGCAGAAGGTTAATTCTCCGTTGATCTCAGACATGCTTTGTACCGGGGATGTTGGCAATGGGCGCAAAGACATTTGACAGACCAGACGATATGGTGGTGGCAAAAGGACTGCTTGAAACGTGTGTGTACATGTACCGAAGCACAGCCACTGGTCTATGTTCCGAGAACTGGCAATTCGAAAATGACGAGCCTTACAATCCATTGACCTATTCAAAGTCGAGAGAGCAATTAACGGCATCGCGCGACTGGTGGTACATGCAAGGAAACTCAGCACAAGATACACTGGTGGAACATGAAACATCGGGAAACGCTCATGATCAGGAGACAGTGACTCAATCGTATCAACTTCCGCCCGTTTCCTTACCCCGACCCTCGGGTCTTCAAAGCATGGACAGACGATACCTTTTACGTCCGGAAACTGTTGAAAGTATCTGGATCCTTTACCGTGTTACAGGGGATCCCAAGTACCAAGTAAGTGTGGATAGGTATAAAGATGATGATCCGCCGTTTTTCTAATCTTAGGTGTAGGAATATGGCTGGGAAATTTTCCAAGCCATTGAACGATGGTGTAAGACGCCAATAGCATATGCAGCTGTTCGCAATGTGGAAATAGCAAGTGAATCATCGAGATCAAATCAATTGGATTCCATGGAAAGGTAAGGACGGATGATCCGTGTGGTTCAAGAAGAAACCACCTTCTCACGGCAAATATCCAGCTTTCTTTTTGCAGAAACCCTCAAATACTTATACCTTTTATTCTCGCCTCCTGATTTGATCTCTTTGGACGAGTATGTGCTTAATACCGAAGCACATCCGTTCCGCCGTAAATCCCTTCAGGAATGGCAGTGGCAGCATATCCCTGTACAATCATAAACATTTTACCCTGTAAAAATCAACATACAAACGGCTCGCCATTGAATGGCGGCGTATTTTTCATTGGAACTTGTGCACAGGCGTCCCTAAAAAGGCATGTCATATTTGTTTTTATGTCTCAATCATGACTACCTGCCAGATCAAATGACAATATTATTGCGTGCTTGTTCATGTTTTCGTTATGCAAGCTAACCTAACCTCTACTGTATTTAATCACACAGTATTGGTATGAAAAGTATTGCGCCATAGAGTATGCTGTCGTACGCAACTTTGTTTCCTTGCATTGCAACAATCATGTTGTTGACGCACTGCTGGCGTTCATCTTTTGAAAGAGGTATACATGACTACAACTGATCCATAATCCATCACCACAGCCTCCAAATATATGATACAGCTGATTCAACCAACTGTTTTGAGCAACAATGTCTGGAATCTGTACTGATCTAAGCTCATTGTAAAGTCGGCCACGACCGTCACAAACGACAATTTACAAATTCCTTGCAGTATACAGTATGGCCCATGATATGTAGAAGATTCGTTGTATTATAATATGTAATGTTTTTGGATATAAATTACCTTTTTGACAAATGAGCTATACGTGAAAACAAAAACACCCTGTTTAAATCTCCAACACAAATATCCATTCGCCCCAGAAAACTTGGTGTGATTGAGTGCAGCTTTGAGCCAAAATTTTGTGAGGCGAGAAACAACGCGGTTATTGATACATTTCGTTGTTGTTTGTAGTTTTCTGTTCTCTGCCGCAGAAGATGTATACATTAGAATAATGGCCCCAGCAGAGGATCGTGAAAATCGTCTATGCCTGCATTGACGTCTTCGTATTTGATGTGTGTTTCCAGAAAATCCATCGCCATGTCGTTGGAGAATAAAGTCTGACCTTGCTTAAGAAGAGGCATACCGTTGGTAGAGTTCAAAAGAATATGATCATGCGAACCGATCACCAGAGCGGCTTGCTGGTACACATCGTCAATATTGAGAGTAGGGGAGGGAGAGCTGTGACTGGAAGGATTTTGACTAGCGGTGCTTCCGACGCTTAACTGGCAACTGGATTCATCCACGTCGGTATGCCTTGCGAGGTCTTGGCTTGCTGGCGGTAGCATCAACTCGGTTGTTAACGAAGGCGACTCGATTTCTGCTGGCGGTGAAAAGCAATCGCGAAAGTCCAGCGTAGCAGTGCTGCCAGTATAGCATGTTTGTTCTGAATTACGACGCGTAGAGCACATTGAATGATTGGCTAATTGTTGCTGCTGTTCAGCGAGCGCTTTTGTAGTTAAAGGGGTGGTGTTTTCGTGAAGACGCGGGCAGGGTGGAGTGAAGGGAGCAGGAGGGACACGGGACGAATATTTTCGAGTACGAAGGTCAGGCATAAATTGATTTCGGTAGGTATCAAGAACGTGTTGAAGCAGGTTTTTCTTATTGGCAAGCTGACGCGGATTCAACCAAGCCTAAAACCAAGCCGCCATTCGTTGAATATGACGAACAAAAGACGATACAAATGGTAACCCAAGAAATACATACCAGCTTCCATCCGATCTCGTTACATTTCGCTTCGTCAAGACGTCTCTGAGGAACGGAAGTGGATGAAGAGGAAATGCTAATAGCTCGGGGAAAGACGCAGTTGTTTTTGCGAAATGCCATATCAATAGCATTGAGTGAGACTGTTTCGATACTTATGCGGATACGGCATTTGTTGCCTGTAGCATGATCCTCAATGGTAATGGTTTTCGGTTGTCGATCATCTGAGGATGGAACGATACATTGTTTGGAATTTTTCCCGGAGAGGACATGTTCATCTTCCTCACGCTGTTTCCGTTTACGTAAAGTCCCTTTGAGCAGTTTTTCTTGGCGAGCGACTCGTCGAGAGCGCATACTGGGGTAACGATTGCGATAAGAATCGACGGCGCGTTGAATCAGGCCACGTTTACCGGCGAGTTCTTCTTTATTGAGCCACGCAAGTTTCCAGCCGAGAATATTGCACTCGGTTTCGTAAGCCCAGCGATTACCACGGTACGTTTCGCGCGGAAGGTTGGCACGTGGATAAACCTACAATCCATTTTAGTTATCGTATTGGAAAGAGCCAATAGAAAGCGTTGCATTGTGTTTCAGCAGGGTAACCAAGGAGACACGGTGTGGATGACTTACACAGTTCTCTTTTTTGAAGTTTTCATCCAATAAATGGATATCCACTTCATCAAGGTCAGTGCGTATACGATAACGTCGAAGCGTGCGATGATGGGAATAGACAAAACTGACCCATTCGACGCCTTCGCGGATCTCGGTGAAAGGTTCGTGACTTAATTCAGGGGCGGTGGACGAATTCCGAGCATTGGAGGAGGGTGGCTTGGCGTCGTCAGAAGCGTCTTGTTTCAAAACCGGCATTTGCATGAGATGAGAGGCAGAGGATGAGATGGCATCAGCCAATGCTTTTGCGACTTGCGTCGCGGCAGAAGTCCACAGATTTTGCGTCGTTGTATCGTCTATCATGGCCGATAATTCGCAGCTAGGTGTTCGGTTGGTCGAGGTGGCAACCGACGTGGATGAGGAGGGTGACAATGGAAGAGGAAGGGCGCCTACGTAGAAAGCGTGAATAACCGAGAAAAGAAAAGATGATAATATGAAAAAGAGGAAGCGAGTAGTTCACCTGTATCTGAAGTGGAGGAAAGGGTTTGTTCCAACGCGGCAGTGACCAGCTTTTTCTCTTTGATTTTATTGAGAGCTTTTTCAATGATCTCTAGTTGTTCGGTGGATAGTGTTTCTAGCAAGTTTTCGGCGGATTCAGATGGATGGAGTAAATCATTCACAGAAAGCTGCTGTGGATGAAGCGAAAGTGGGGTAGTCGTTTCATTGGCAAGGTTCGTGCAGTTAGAAGAAGACGAGCTATCAGCAGCCATTAGAGAAGTATCAAGGGGATGATTGCTGAACTCCATCCAAATGAAGATGAAACCAAAGTAACAATAGTTATAATAAATAAGGGGGGAGAGAATTGATGAAAGGAAAGACAAAGAAAAAAAGAAGAAATTGGAGGTGTTTGATGGCTTGAATTCTGGGCGAAAAAAAAAAAAAAAAATGCTGACTATAAAAAAAAAAGTTAGTGTGCGGAGACACAATGGAATCAACAACACGAATAATGCAGTAATAGTTTTCATACAATTACTTGGCTGCCAGTTGATGGTACCGAAGCTCGCGTAGAAGAACCAAACCGTTGCAGGAAGGCGATATTGTATCAATTGCAAAGCACTTGTCGTTTTCTTATCTGCAACGTCATTTATAGTTCACTATAACACCAATCAAGCCACATCATTTTCCAATACGTGATGGCACAATCATTGTTTCGTTTGTGCCAAATCCAAAGCGAGGTTACTCAACTTGTTCGGCACGAACAATAATGGAACATAGAGACTTTAACTTTTGAGCCTGAACTGTTCCAGCATTAATTAATCTTGAGTAGATGCACGTATTACTTGGATGAATGACAGAAAAAAAAAAAAAATCATACGCGTGGTTAGTTTTGTATGCGATCAAAGGAAAGTAATCAAGTAAATTCTTCGTAAGAGTGACAAAAAAAAAAAAGATCGACTGTCCCCACGGCGGAGGAATCGGACAACTGAATTCCCGGTCCAATCAAAAACTGAGTTTATTTTTCTTCCAACATGAGACAATTTCAGACATGACCACCAAACCCCCAAAGATTGCTCAATGCTTAAAAGCTCACTACTGAAAGAGTAGAAAAGATCAACGAGGCCATGGAGTAGGAGGCCAGGTAGGACGCCATATAGGTGGAGGAGGCGGCCAGGTAGGACGCCATGGAGGTGGGGGAGGCCAGGTAGGGCGCCATGGGGGTGGGGGAGGCCAAGTAGGACGCCATGGAGGTGGAGCAGCTGGCCAAATAGTATCCTGCTCTTCAACACTAAAAGTAAAAGAACTTCAGTGGCTAGTTATAATTTTTAGACACGTCATTGAGATCTTACGGAGCATACTGTGCGGCATATTGCGGATCGTCCTGCGAAGCGTAATCGACGCCGGAGACATCGGAGACATCCAAGTCAGCTTCGTCGATGCTTTCGACCGGAGCAGCCAAAGCAGGCAACAATAGGCAAGCAGCAGAAATTAGAGGAAAAAGAAGACGCATTTGATTGAAGGTTGTAGTGAATAATGTTTCGCCGACTGCAGCAGATTGCTTTTTATATGGTCAGACCGACGAGTTGTAACGTCCATCTATCAGAAATATTGATAAATAGTTGTGTTAAAAGAGGTCGATAGAATCCGTCATGCTTGGATTGTAAAACGCTTTGTTATATTGAGAGTGGGATGAGTCGCATGCAATGGAAGGCAGCAGAAATCGAATGAACGGAAAAGGAAAAATTGAGCGCGATTGTTACTTACAGGGCCCGGGAAAGCGGATCTCATGCACGCCATGCATAAATATGGCAACTCAGATAAAATGGGACCAAGTTTCTGTTGGACAAATAAAGACGGGTTACGAGTGACATGTCGTATTTTATCCTGAGTTTTTTTCAATCTTCACAAACCTCGTGGTGTTCACTTACTATATCATTTTCCCTTGCCGTTTTGTTGTATCGGTAAAGCAATTTATTGAACTGCCGATGTGAAAGTGACAGCTTATACACACCGAAGGCTCGGTCTTCATAAAAAATGATCACAGTTGCCATTACAAAACCCGTATTTTACTATGTCACTAAACTGGTGCAGAAAACCTGATCATTTTCCTTTTACCGTGCATATCAATGATGGCTACTTCCTGCCGTTGAATGCGCGATCGTAATGATCGGTCTTCTCCGACACGTCGGTTCTTTGAATATATTTCCCTGTGCAACAGCTTTGATTAAACGTTATCTCAATTTCTTTTTTTTTCTTTTTCTTTGCAACCGTCCGTCTTTATCCTTTTTTTTTTCTTGCTTACCCAAATACAGCGCCAGCATGCCTCGCTTAGATACCTCTGAAGGAGAGCCGACCTCTTGTCTTGCCAGCATTTTCTCGAGATTCTCCTCGAGACAACAACCGGTGTCAGTTTCAGCCAGTCCAGCATATGACTACTCAGCTGTTGACACCCCCGATACCGGGTTGCCCGCTTATGAAGAATGTGTATCTCAGGTATGTGATTTTTTATAAAAAGCTGCTGAAATATGAATATCACCCAATGTGGAATTAGCTTGGACATGAATACAGTTTCTCACACTCGTTTAAACCAGGCATTCGAACATCTTGATGTCAAATGCGATGGCGAAATTGAAGCTATCGTTCACAAGGCCGTCAACAATATCAGTGCAGAACTTCGTAAAATCAGTTTGGACGTACGTTACCTATCCCGCGTGGTATAGACTGGGCTTGACTTTGTTTAACGCTCTATCTTATTTTATTTTTTAAACCACAGCTCCACGACAACATGGAGACTGGCATGAAGGAATACCATGCCCATGATGTTCTTACCAAGTTTTTGGAAGAACAAGGCTTCAAGGTGACGCGCCACGCCTACGGTATGAAGACCGCCTTTACTGCTGAATACAGCCGCGGATCGGGCAGACGCATTGGTTTTTGTGCCGAATATGACGGTCTTCCTGGGTAAATTCAGATGGGGAAAAAAAAATGTCGGGTCGTACAGAGACTGACAGACCGGATGTAATAGACTTGGACAAGGTTGTGGACATAACTTGATCGCCATTAGCGGTCTTGCTTCCGCTGTCGGTGTAAAAGCTGTATTGGAAAGTGGTAAAGCTTCCGGCAAAGTAATCTTGTACGGTACTCCCGCCGAAGGTAAAGTGCGAACCATGGTGTGGTAACAAAGACCGTGAGAACGTTGCAGAATTCTAAATTTTTCTCGTTCATTAGAACTCTCAATCGGTAAAATTGTCCTTGTGGAAAAGCGCGCTTTCCAAGACAATGTAGATGTCTGCTTGATGTTGCATCCTGCGTAAGTGCATTCCAATCAAGTAGTGCGTTTTCGAAACAACTAATGTTTTTGGTTCTCAACATTTACAGTGCGGTTGACCATCAATACGGTGCCATGATTGCTATTCATGACGTGAAAGTCGAATTCTTTGGCAAGCCTACTCATGCTTCAGGTAAATAAAATAATCATGATCGTTTACGAGACATAACAAATATTCATTGACCTTTTTTACTTTTTTTACATCAGCATCTCCCTGGGAAGGTGAGTTTCGGTTTTCTGCTGTAATTTTCATGGAAATAGGATTATTGATGTTGGATCGATAGGTGTCAATGCATTGGATGCTATGGTGCAAGCATGGAACAGTATCAGTATGATGCGTCAGCAATTGCTTCCAACCGACCGGTAAGATTGAAAATTGGATAGTCAGCAAATCGAGTCCCAGTATTTGATGTGCTTAATGAAATCAAACAAACAAACAAAAAATTAGAATTCACGGTATCATTACCGATGGTGGTAGCGCAGTAAGTGGTTGACGAAAGACAAGTTATTGTGGTCATATCATTCAATTTCTCTTTTTCTTTAGCCCAATGTGATTCCAGCGCACACCTCTGCCTTCTTCTTCGTTCGTACCACCAAGTATACTCAAATCCAGCGTCTGATGAAGAAGATGGAAGCTTCCTTTGAAGCCGCCGCTATGGCCACTGGCTGTGAGGTGAAATGGACATGGCGTGAAATTGGTGTTACAAAAGGTATGAGAAACAAAATCAAGAAAAAAGTTCACAATAAAGTCAAATGGGTGAGCTGCATAAAAAGATGACTAACTATTCCATTTTTATTATGATATAACAATAGATGTGATTCAAAATGATGTGATGGCTGAAACTTATGCAGAATATATGAAAAAGACGGGCATTCGATTCCCTTCGCGTGAAGAACAAATCAAGGCCGGAGGAGGATCGACCGATATGGGCAATGTCAGTTACGAAGTGCCCTGTATCCATCCCTTGTATGGCATTCACACCACCGCTTCCAACCACACGGTGGAGTTCACTGCGGCGGCTCGCACCGAAGCGGCGCACAAAGATACCATTAATGCTTCCAAGGCCTTGTCTTTGACCGGTATCAAAGTCTTATTGGATGCAGATTATTTTGACGCTGTCAAGCGCGACTTTGCCAATTCGATGAAAGAGGCAGTGGCAGCTTCGGCTGATCTTTGAACAGGACCCGGAAAAAGAAGGAAAGCGAGAACCAATGAGGTATCCAAACGCGATATCTGATTGGTTAGTTATGCGCTCGTTTGTTTTGGTTTGAAATTTTTTTGATGACCGAAAAATGTTTAAAATAAAAATATGTCAACTTTTTTTTTTTTTTTCTCCTTGCTGAAATTGTTTCTCCAGGTTTTTTTCTTGTCTATTCCCGTTTCAACCCACCTTTTTTTGCCCTTCCGGAAGCTTCGATAAGAGAAAATGAAGTTGTTCAAGTCTGTTCACGAATACAACTACCCTTGGAATTTGGTGTCAGCAGCCAACTGGCAGAAATACCCTAACGAACACTGCCCTCATGTTCAGCATGTCGATGTCCTCAACCGCTCTGTTGATCCTGAGACCGGCATTTTAACCACTGAACGACTCATTACCGTGAACCAGAATATGCCCAAGTTTATCTTGAAGGTGAATACAGAAAAAAAAGTGTACAAGTTAGTACTAGGTTTTTCGGATTTGCTGACAATTTTTTTTTCTTTTTCTTCCGTTCAGCTTCTTGGCACAGATACCACTCATTACGTTCATGAAATTTCTATTATTGACCCAAACGAGAAAACATTGACTATGCACAGCCGAAACCTCACCATGAGCCATTTATTGGCTGTCAACGAAACGATTGCGTATTCAGAACACCCAGAGGATAAGCAACGGTAAGCTTTGGATCCTTGTAGTCCGCAGTAGAGACAACCTTGTGACTCATGTCTTATAATACTTTCTTTCTTTAGTACACAATTTACACAGCAAGCGCAAATTACCGCGGGCACAACGTTGCATCGATGGGCCAACATGGTGGAAGATGTTTCTTTGAAACGATTTCAACAAAATGCGCTTGTAGGGAAAGAAGGGTTCAACAAAGTGCTTGAAAGATTTGTCGTGATGTCCGAGGCGGCTTCCGATCGTCAACAACAGTGAAGCATCCCTTGCTAGCTTCCAACCAAAACCACCTCTTATTTATTATTACTTGTCATTATTCTTTTTTGTTTTTATTTTTCACATGTCAAACTTTTTCCAAGCCATGATTCCGTGAAACCGATATTTCCCCATGCACATTTATTTATTTTTTCATCTTTCATCGCATTCCATCTTTTGCTTTTGCTTTATGATATGTCATTGCTTGATCATTTAGCGTGATTATATAATTTCGTTATATACAATAAAAAAAAAGTACTCGCCTATTGTGTAATTCACATGTCAACTTTGAAAAAAGGGAAAACTGGGTTTCTCCGTCCAATTGTGTTCCACTTGCCAATGGGTGGCACCAAAACAAGGGAAAGGCGAAAAGCGAGGGGCAAAGCGCCAATCACTTGATTGACAAATTTGGCAAAACATTGGATCCCGAAAACCGTTTCAACTCCGCCATCCACCATTTTTTTCCCTCTCTTTCTCCACCTTTCTCTCACTCGTACGATATCTGCTTACTCACACCTACGATGCAATATCTTCAAAAGTATGAGGACTTTCTGATTAAAAATGCCTCACAAATTACCAGCATTGAGTCTTCTCTGCGATCTTTGACTTATATCTTGCCCGGTAAATGCGTACCATTGTTTGACTCACTCCACGGCATCCAAAAACTGACATTGCATATTATGTAAGGTCGATTCCATGACGCTGAATTTGCATCTCAAGCAGGTAACGACGGGAAAAACTGTTTGAAAGCAAATAAATACGCGACTATATACCTATGATCTAATGTCCAACTCTACTCGACCTTTTTGCTTGATGCCTGTTAGTGTACGCTGCCATCAATCTCGTAAGCTTATATCACAATTCCATATTACGACGAGCCGCCAAAGCGTATGCCGACGAAACGAGATCCGAAGTAGCTGAAGAATCGACCTTCAACAAATATATCAATTTTTGGTCCAGCAAATCGCATACCTATAAGCATGTCTCGACGTTGCTGTCCGTGATCGCTTATACCCAAGTACTGATGGAAATGGGGGTTGCAAAGAAGTGGGGTAAACGAACGCAATGGCGCTGGGTAGCCACACTGGAAGCATTAAAGTAAGTGCTTCGATTGCACGGATTTTGCTACGTACGGTGATTCAGTGTGACTCATATTTCTTTTTTACTTGTGCGTATCAGAGTGATTTTGAGATTGATGCTATTCAAGTCAAGCGGTCAACGTATGACCTTGTATCCTACGCATTTAGAACGAGATGTGGATCCAGCGACATTGGCAGCCGATGCAGAAAACGTGTCGGTGCCGCGTTGGACAGGCCGACGTACAGGCATTGAAATTCCCCGGATGGATTCGACCATTGAGTTTAACCCAATGAAGAAGTCCAAGGATTCCCGCAAATTCGATGATATCAACGACTATCTTATGTCCAAAGTATTGACGCCTGAGAAATTGCAAAAGCCTGGTCAAATGGTTCACACGATGCATAAGCTTGGCGGGCTAGGCGAAATTCTGTATATACTGCGACCACTTGTTTATGGTAAAAATGAATTAATACAAATAATGGGAAAAAGGGGAGGAGGAAAATTGTAGGAGAGGAGCGCTAAATGATGGGTTTTTTCGGTAGTGTTGGCTATTATGCGATACGGCAAAAGATCTTGGAAACCGTGGTGGGTGTCATTGCTGGTTGAACTGGCTTCCCAGGCAGCGTTGCGCAAAGAATTTGATCAAGGCCCCGGTCGACGCAGCAATATGAAGCCTTTGGAAAAGCAAGAACTGTCAAGAAGAGCTCATTTGTTGTGGTTTAATCTATTGCGAGGAGCATTCTATACCAACATTACAAGGTAAATACGGTAGAATTTTTTTTTTCACATGGATAGTTATTGACTAACAAATTATACCCAAAAAATAACAGACCTCGGCTGGAACGTTTCTGTAATCGTGTGGAAGACAAGGCACTTATATCTATTGTGGGAAATGTCATTCGTACCTATTTACCGCTGTGGGAAAATGTGTATTTTTATACATCATCGTCATAATAAACAGATTAATGACCCTATTGTCAGGCTATAAAAAAAAAAGAAGGGCAAACAAATGATGAGGGGGGACTTGATTACCATTTTTAGACATGCCGAGATTTTTGATCCAAGTCTCCATGCCTTGGTTTCATCTGGAAATTTACTACATCTCGCAACTGATGCCACTTTTTCTTAAACCTTGACAATCTCTTTTTATACATTCTTGGTTTTTCTAAATATAGCTGAGCTAACAAGGACGACGTCATTGCTTTACAGTAAAAGCTAAAGAGATGTGAAACAACCTCAGCATTTTGGGTTCAACGGACGATGAAGCTTGCATGAGACAGCGTAGGTTGGTTAAACTTCTTATGGCTGTGGATATGGATTCGGGTCTAGGAACGCATTGATGATCAGGATCATTATAAGATGACCGCATGGAGTGACATAATATCACCAATCTGCAATAGCCCGTAATTGAGCAAATATATTCAATCCCTGAAAAGATTGGTCCGTGGGCCTTGAACTCGTCAATAAATATGACTCAAAATCCTTGCTTCGTCAAAAGCCCTCCAAAACCAAGATCACGAATCGGTTCATGGTACAAAGCGTTAAGAGCCGACCAGTTTCCCTTCACGAATATGTGTCTTTGCCAAGCATATTTTTCAAATCTTGAATGAGTCTTGCTTGACGATGCAGTTGGAGAATCGAAGTTTCCGAAAGAGGAGATTTTCATTGACGTGGTTCGTGATGGTATTTCCCATAGAATTTGTTGAGAACCTCGAATAGGTCGAAAATCGGTTTCGATAGACGACATGATTATCAATAGAGATGGTTCGGCTCGAGTGCCCCGAGAGGACCTGTTCAGCTTTGATGACTTTAGGTTCTTGGACTTCCAGATTTTGTAAAATCCGACGGTACTTTTTGGTCTTCTACGTCGTTCCTTGATGGTTCTTTATATACTGGAACTTGATGGGATTAACCGGGATAGAGTCTTTGTGCATATAAAATAACATAATTCTCTTCCCTGACTCCACCACAACGGATCAACCCGTCATGGCACGTGCCAACTGACTTGCGTTGAACCAGTTTGCTCAGCGTACTTGAAAGCTGTGCCGCTCATACCAGTGATCTTGAGGTATTCATCCAAACCACGACCAAATTTCAGCGCCAGGCTGTGACGAACGAGAACCAGACTTTAGCAGAGAAGCCTTGGATATCTCTCCTTGCAACAGTCGAAAAATAGAAACATTGAAAAGAGTAGGCGTGGAAAGGTGGAATGAACCATCTCCACTCGTAAAGAGTATCAAGATACTGTTCTTTCAACCAATACCGGAGTCGGTCAAAATACAATTACCAGGAGCATAGGCCCTAGTTGTCATTATTGACAAAGAGCTCCTCGTCCGTGGAACGTACTTGAAACCATATCTAGAATCAATCCCACATTTCTAATGAGAGAAGCGGAACTTGCAGTTTCCTTTGTAAGTAGTTGTGCTTTTTAAAAAGGGAGAAAAAAAAGTAAGAAGGGTACCTTTTTAAGATATACAAAAGGAAGTAGACTTGGTAACAATGTGTATCCCAAATCTGATGGTTAGGCTTGGCCTGAAAGAATTCTTCATCATGTTTGTGTCATGGACTTTTTGGATAGTAAAGTGTATATATTGTGGCGTGCAGGTGGATGGGTGCCACCAACGTGTGATTGCCACTTATTGTGAACACGATATCGCGTCAGAATTCGCAGAAGTACTATTCAAAAGGAAATATGAAGATTCATCACATATTTTTTTTAGTTGCTCACTTCATATTCAAATTGGCATGTGACAATGGTATAGCGTCATGTTGACCATTTTTCAACCGATAAATTTAATCAGCCAAACAAACATAAAACCTCATATTCCACCCTGTTAAGCCGTATTTGGACCGACGCATTGAACCTTGGTGAGTGTTCCTGTCAACGAAATGCATGAGAGACCATGTGTTAATGTTCGTTTCAATGGCAAGAGTGAATGAACTTGTAAAGAGGAAAACGTGTTTCCTTTGTGGCTGTGCCGTATAAAAGGGATAATTAGGTGCAAGGCGGACGATCAGGATTGGACTTTTGTGCATGCATGAAATGACTGGTAAAATCTTGGTATTTTATGAGTGATGTCATGTTCCTAGAGTGTTGGGAACTTATTCATGCAAAAATCTTCACAGGCTGCAAAGAAAACAATTAATAATAATAATAATAGTAAAAAAGGGAGCATTCATAATGTAAACATCCATCTTCATTGGTAAAATGAGACGACATATGCTTATCACGCGTAGAAGGGTTGTCTCTTTGATATACACACGCCAATCCAAGGGTACAAAATAGTAGTTTGCATGACTGTCACGTCTTCAGAGAAAAAACGATGTCGCTTTTTCCCTGTGGTCCTATTCCGGCCCTGACCCCGAAATGCGGCGCCACTCATTCGTCTCCGCATACAAAAATAAAAAAGAATACACAAACCATAAAAAAATCCTTTGATTGTGGGCACTTTTTTTGGTTCAGTTTTTATTTTCCTTCCTTGGCTTTCTCTTTCTCTTTCTCTTTCTTCTTTCCCTGTAAATTCTGCTCAGTTTTTTTCTTAGACTTTGAGCTTCTTTTACTTGTATTATTTATATCACTTTTTTTTTCGTTTGCAGTTCTATTCTCCGTTTCTATTTTTACAGTTACGCTTGTTCCTCTTTCTTTTCTTTTTTTTTGTATTGGTACAGGATGCCATCGTCCAACAAGAAAGAAAGAAGAGGATCTTGGTTTATGGGCTGGTTATCAAACTGGATGCAACGTAGCAAGACAAATAGTATGCGTTCATCACCTTCTTTGTCACCAAGAGAGGACCTCAGCAAACAAGGATCCATGGATACCCCCAGAAGTAGCATTGCAGAACCTATCGATGTACCTAAAAATTCTTCCATTACGTTTATGCCAACTGTCACATTACCCCACCGACCCACCGTCGCCAACTCTTTATCCTCAGAACGCCGAAACTCTCAACAAACCATCGGTAGCTCGGTACTGTCAGACGACCAATTCTCATCCTCATCATGTCATCGCCGTGATAGCAATGAACGCAATGTGTTGAGTGAATTATGGTCAAAAGCACGCTCCCGCCACCCTCATTATCCGCGATTTCACTGGCCACATTATCACCATCGACGGACCAACCACATTCACAGCCTCAGTAGCAGTCCGCGACGATCCGATGAAGTGGTGCTTGTATTACCAGATAACTCACTAGCTTCCAGTTACCAGGATCATCAACATCGACGCCCACCTTCACTTATGGCTCAGCACCGTCATGGGAAACGCCACTCTATCACCTCGCTTATATCAGGCGACAACACACCTGTGAGCGTGGGATCCAGACCTGCTTCCATCTTTTGTTCTCAACCAGCATCGCCTAATTTTGCCGCTTTGATGAAAGACGGTCATCTTTTCGATTATCAAGATGACGAAGACATCGATCCGTATTACCTGGATGAACCTACCGATCGCACCGACCGATGGGTGGTCAAGCACGAATTGGTCCACCTTGCCTTGGATGGGTAATCATCTAGCTTTTTCCTTTTTCCTTGCATTCTTTTTTTTTGGGGGGTCGGATGGGGGGTGGGAAGAGGCGAAGCGGAACGGGGGGAGGGAACAAATGCTTTTTTGTGTTTAGACGATTTAAAATTCATGCTGAAAGAGTGTCGGTCCTGAATTTTTTTTTTTTTTCTCTACGCTAGTCTATTTTGTAGTCCGCTCGATGTTACAGCCGACAAGCATGTGTTACATGTTGGGTAAGTTAAAAAAACAACCCCACGAGCAAAGTCTGTTGAACTAATCGAAATGAATTTTTGATGATGTATTTAGATGTGGAGAAGGAGGTTGGGGAATAGAAATGGCGCTCAGATATCCCAAATGGATCATCGTGGGTATCGATGATTACGAAGGAGGCCCTTCACCTAACCGTCGTATCGTGCCCCGGAACTTCAAATTCATTCGTTGTTATGATACACTTTTGGAAGGCCTGAAAAGTTTGCCGGATCATGCGTTTGATCTGGTGCATTGTCGATTTTTGATCCTGTCCTATTCATTTGAACAGTATCGTCAACTCGTCAAAGAATGTTGGAGAGTAACCAAACCGGGTGGTTTTGTCGAAATCATTGAGATGGATATGCGGATTTACCACGGTCGTCCTCTTGTCGGCTCCGTCGCTCAAACTTTGAATTCGGAAGGTAATCCATCCTTTTTTCATTTTTTCTACCGATGGTTTTTTTTTTTTTTTTTTTTTTTTTCTCTGCCGTGATCTTTTCTGCTGCTTTTTCTTTCCATTTTTTCATTTATTCCTGATCCTTGTCTCTCTGACAATGCTTTCATTTCTCATGATGCATATGTTCTGTAATCACAAGTTTTATTTGCTTGTTTTTTATGTTTTTCTTTTTCCATTCCCCTTTCCAACCCACTTCAGAACCATCCGAATTAATACTCCGCTTGTTAGTTATTCATGTGATGGAATCAAGGTCACTGGATCCCCGGTTGGCGCGGCGGCTGCATGATTTGTTCGATATCAGCGTCAAAAGCAATTACACATCTTTACCGTTGGGTGTGTGGGGCGGTCGTTTGGGCGTTATGTTCAGAGATGATGTACATGATCTTATTGATTCGTTTCAAACTGCTGTGGCGGAACTGAAGCAGACCGAAACGCGTGACGATCAACAACTGGAGGCGGAGTTCGAGTTGATGGATGAAGAGATGGAGTTGCAACGGGCATTCATGAACTTACACCATTGTTTCGCACAAACGCCCCTGAATGTCTAAACTTTAAGTTTTTTTTTTTTTCTTTCCACTGCATGTTCATCAGCCCATTTGTCACTATTCTATTCTAACATTGTATTTCATTTCCTTTTTGCATTTATTCCCAGCTATTGCATATGTCTCTTCATGTATCTTTTCCCTCTCTATTGTGGTCTTTCTTTTCAGTTTTTGACAATTTCTTTTTTTGTCCTTTGCTCTTACATTCTATTTTCCCTTCTTTTTTTATATCTTATAATATTTATCTACAATATCAGTGTAATAGTTGACATTTTACACGCTTATACCTCACATTTCTCAGGATCTCCTGCATCTATATTGATGACTTTTGCAAGGTCGTAATTATAAACTACAACTTTCTACCAAAGTGCTCAATATCACCACGTATATTTCGTGATTTCTGTATTTGACTTCAAATGTACAGATATTTTTGTAATGGAACTGAGGTTGTACCTGCTTACAGAAAACTTACATAATGAATGAGCCGGAATCACAAGAGAACATTTACACCTACCCTTTGCCTAATAAACCTTCTTTGTTACCAAGCAACAGCGGGCGTTGGATATTTATGTTGGCGATAGACGAATATGTGGACGGTCCTGCATTTCCTTTGCCCCATGTCCTAATCGATGGAACCCTTTCTATCTATTCTCATCGTTTTTGTCAATGTAACCACTCATGGATATGTGTGGACGTTGGTGTTATTGCGGACCGATTTTTTTTCATTTCGCTGCTGGATCTTACAGAACGGTGTGACTTTCTTTAATTCCTGTCCCGACCAATCCAAGTGTCGTCGTAAATTAAGAGATAAACAAGTGTTGGATTATCGTCACTTTGCCTTTCATTCATCAACAATATGTCTTACTTTGGTGCCAACATGCAACAGCAAGCGGTGAATCCGCAAAACATTGCCATGGCTGAACAGGAACTCGAAATGGTCACTGATTTGTTCAACCGGTAGGAACGACATTGGAATTGTTGATGAGACAATTAACTGGAGGAGAAAAACTTACCCGTAAAACATTAGTATTGCCGATTCGTGCTACAGCAAATGCATCAGCAAGGACTACGAGACTGGTGACCTTACTCAAGGCGAAGCTGTCTGCATTGATCGCTGCGTTGCCAAGTTCATCGACGTCAACACCAAGGTCGGCGAGAAGATGCAACAAATGGGACAACAACCTCAATAGAATACCCCATTGTATTTTCACTTCCCCTTTTTTTTCTTCTTCCTTCTTTTTTCTTTCCTCAACCGTTTACTGTGAATCTTGCACCTATCATTCACCTGTCGAGTTTATGTAAAAATACACCATGCGAATAGATGTTTTATGTGTTTTTTCTGATAGACAAATATTTTGACCATATAAAAAATTTAGTTGTTACTGTTTAAATCTTCGCAACTCTTTTCATCCAGTGAATATCTTCATAATCAAGTATAGAACAGCTCCCAAGAAACGAACAGCGGCTAGACCAGCTACCGACCACAAGATGATCCCAAGATAGAAATTTGTGCGTTCCTCATAACTTCCGAGCCAAATCAACTCATGGGTGTTGGTTACCACCGCAACCAAGGCCAAATTGGTGATAATCCATGCCAAAACAAGTCGTGTACGGAAAGATCGATAGTAATCTTCTTGCTTCGTTTTCGCATCTCGATGGACCACAGGTTCTTGGACAATTTTCCTCAGATCAAGGCATGCTTCCTCGTACTGCTCGTTCAAATCCTTTTGTTCGGTCGGCAGTTCCACTTCTACCGCATGATCTCCATTCTCGTCCTTTTTGGCTTTCACCACACCAAGATCCGTACTAACAGAGTTATCACCTTTGGTTCCCCAGGAGACATCGTGCGTGTTACAGAATGCGTAAATATTGAGCACATTCGTATAACTTGGTGACATGAATATGTACGGTAATAAACTCGTGAACATATGCCACGGATCGAGGAACAGTATGCTCGCTACAAAGTACATGACGTACGTTGAGCAGATGGATACAATGATTTCACGGAACGCGCTCTGGCGTAACAGAGCTAGCAGTTTATCGTCGACGTCTTTGGCGCTCTGGAATGCTACGCGGATTCCCACAATGGTAATCCACACCGTACAGAAAAGGATATAGCCCATCAACAGCGCGAAAAAGAGAATAATCATCGTATACGCCCATTTGAAGCCTTGCGGTCGGTTTCCCATCGCGATAATGAACTGCACAATAAGCAATATTACGTAAATGTAGTTTAGCACTACATGCAGGATTTCGGCAATCGAAGGCGAAAATGGTTTGGGTGACAGTGCGTCGGAACTTAGCGCATTGGTCAAAATGTAAAAGATCAGATAAAAGTTGCCCTACAATGTTTAAACCGTAGGTCAGCTCATCACGACGCAGGTGGGTGAAAAAAAAGGTTTCCAAATAGTCGGGCAATGACGACTTACAATGGCAAACCAGGAGAAAATAAGATTGTACAGCTGATAAATATCCTCAATCATGAATGCGAATTTGCGTAGAATATTGTGCTTGGAGCTCCAGACCTTTCGCCAGTGGACCATGGAATAAATACCGGCAAAGAAAGATCCATTAAGCCATCGTCGTCGCTGAGAAATAAACTCTGGAACGCTGTCCGGTACATCGGTTTCACCATAAGCACTTGATACATAATGCAGGACCCAAGCGGCATGCTTTTTGGCTACCAGTTCGTAGCAAAGAATGCGGTCCTCAGCAAGGTACATGTTGGCCGTAAAGATATCGGCATCGCTGCCATGCATTTGTTCACCCAGAAAATATTTCTCCAGGGGACCATGACCATTGGCATCGTTCTGCAACGCGACATAGCGATACGCCGAAAAAGCACCTGGTAATACTGAGATGTGGCCAAACACCGATTCCAGCGGTTTATCGAGAATATTCGACATTTTATACTCGAAATTTTGAGAAGCCACCAAGGGATTCAAGAGTTGTGAACCTCCAGGGCCCAACATTGCCTTGATTTCTCCACATGCGCCTGCTACATTCTTATTGATATCAAAGGCTTTCCACAGATGGTAGATGGAAGTGTGGCCCGGTTTGGTTCCGACGTCCAATAGAACACACACTTCCGGGTTGATGAGCGGGCCAAAAGCTTGAAAGAACCAACGATGCGAATTGATCTTTTTCTGATTTTTCTCTTTTAGGCAAAATAGAATTTGTGCAGGAACCACGCCTTTGTCTGCGCCCTTGAATTGCATTTCCGGATCAACCGAGATCTGGGTGGTGTGCTGTGGATAAAAAGTCCATGAATTTCTTGGTTTTACCCAATGATGGAAATTTTTACCAAAAATAGATGGCAATCGTACCTCATAAATATGGGCTGTCACGGGTTTTCCTTCCACGATATTTTTGGCAAGACCTTCCTGATACACGCCCATGGCTGCCAGCACTGATAGCGTTCGTGGATGAATTTTTGCTCGACCGTCTGATACAATACACACCACAACCTTTTGCCAACCGTTGGGTCCCCAGGTGGACGACCTGGTGCGAGAACACAAGTGACTAATGTTCTTCATGACGCCATGCATCGTTCGACAAAAAAGCACTTCGTCTTCCTAATATATACGAGTCAATCATCGTCTCCATAACTATTGCTCGCTGAAAATAACAAGCATACATTGTACATTGTCAGCACGATGAACAAGGTGGTACTGCGTCCAAGCAACTGCTGTCGTAGCTTGTAGTTTTGTTTCGCAAAATCGGCAGGATCGCACGTCGCTGCAGTATAACGCATGTGGGTGAACTCGCGGGCGTCTCTTCGTTGCACATGTTGGAGATAACGCGTTGGTACAGGATTCTCCAACACCAAATTACCGGCTGTTAACTTGACTTTTTTTACTGGAATCGACGCATAAGCACACAGTGGGTATACAAGGATGCTGAAACATCGACTCTGATGGAAGGCTTACCTGTTTTGTATCGTCTGGCTTGCCGCCTTGGGGCTTCTCCATAGTGAAACTGGGGGGAAGGTGCGAACTGAACAGCAGGCTGTGGCTGTAGAAGCGGCTGCTGCATCCCATCTTTCATGGAGGATGGTTGCGCATAACCAACTGAGAGTGGCGTGTGGTAACCACTAGGCACAGGCGATGGCTGATACCTCATTTGTTGCAATGGATGCTGTTCGCCATTGGTATGGTAACGTGCCATATGTGGTGGTCGCGTAGGCATGGGAGAGGCTGGATGCTCATGATGTGGAGAAGAACTGTACATGGCTGGATTTATGTATCACCAACCAACAGTGATAATCTAAATATACCATGATACACATTAACATATGATCTTTGAAGTCGTATTTTATAAAGATCAGTTTACGTGTAAAAAGGACTATGTGGCTGTAAACGATGAGCAGATCAAGAGGTACAATAAAATTGAAGCGATACTTGGATGAGAAAAAAAAAGTTATTTCATGAAATTTTCAATCTGTTTGTGATCACCAACGGTTATGAAGGTTTAACAAGCGTTAATTGCATACTTTCGCTTCTTTAAATAGCATCAGAAAAAAAGCGGGGCGACAAGTAAAAAGCTCGGGTTCGAGATCAAGGAGTTGTATTTCCAACTGTTCTGATTTGGTGCAAGGAGAGAAAAGGCAACTCCTTGATATTCGTTAATTTACGAATAGGCTGAAACTAATACAAAATCGCCATGATCACTATAATCACCATCAGTAATCATGCTCTGTCATCCTTGTCATCAGCAGCGTTAGTATAACTAGCGGATGACCTGATAGTCGGTATATATGCATTGTTTATCCAGATCCTCTAATGGCCCTTACGGCGATAGCCTTGCTAGTCGTTTACTCAAGTCGAGCAATTGCTGTAGCCCCAATTTACTGAAACACTTCCAATTTATAATGTTCGTCGTTTTCAAAATGCTCTCGCTTTGTGCCACAGCCTATAGAAAAATATCTACATCGATGGTCCCTTTTTAGTTTTTGTCGACGATTTTGCCAATGGGATCACCAGGTAACCTACTAATTATCCTGTATCCTATGCGTATCATCATGTATGAATGCCATATTCATTGCAGATGATAGACCTTAAGCGTCAGTATAGAAGATTGTCATTACAGCATTGATTCATACAAGATGTGCGATCGCTATCATGCTGAGTATGCAGTATGCAAGTTTCATGATGGGTGATATCAGATATCTGCGAAGCGTCAAATATCGCCATCTCGGAATTTAGCGCTTTGCTACTTTCTTCCATTGGAGTCTATGGGAACCTCTAGTATCTCGTCAAATAGAAATAACGTCAATGTCGATCATCGCCTCTTACTTAGTTGCATTTAGACAGCTGGTCATACTGAATAAACAATAGGACGATCTCAGCGTAAAATACCTTCACAATGCTCAAACATTCGCAGGGGCGCTGTAATCAGCAATTGCCACTAACGCCTGACATTGATTTGCTTTTTCCATCATTTTAAACTCACAAAACCATATTTTACTTGAACAGCGGTAGACAGCAACCGTGTGGCTGTTTAAATCATGGTTTGACAATGAGTTTTGGAACAGAGCAGAGAACATAGTGGAGCCGGCTGAACGTCATTCAGTACGGCAAGTAAAGATGAATGGATTTGTACCTTTCAGATCCAGGAGGGAGGAGGATAAAATATAGCTTTTGAAAGACGTCAGAGATTTACTTTGATATCACGAGCACAGAATTACCAAATATCGTTAGCAGATCCTTTTTTACTTTCAGGTGCGGAGCATAACTTTAAAACCTGCTGAAGTTTCCACTCTTTCTGTTATCAGATAAAACGTTCTGTGCATCTCATTATAGTGTTTGCCGTGATTTATTCGACGAAAGGGATAATTTTTACCATTCACTCAATCTCTTTTTTAATCTATGTGTATACGCTGAAAAAAAAATCCATCTCATTCACTCATGATGCTCCATTCCAATAAAACATTACGAACGTCAAGTCCATAATTGACATGTCGTCGTTGCCATGGCTTTCCTCAATCAGTCAACTACTTTGTAATCTTGTCATCCTAAGGCTACAGTTGTTTTCTTTGTGAGAGGGCGTCTGGTTCGGGAGAAAGAAAAAAAAGTCGCCACTGCCGCCATTTCGGGATTTCAGTTACAATATTCTTGCGAATCCATAGTGTATGCAAATCAGACATTAGTTCGTTACGAGCCATGACAAAGTCAATGTATGGTTTATCTGATACCAGAGTACTTATCAGAGCGTTAAAAAAATTACACACACACGTTGACGAGCAATGCCTGTGCAAAATGTTTGCGCTATCCTTGTCAAAAGATATGCATTTCGCTTCGAGACATAAATTTGAGAGTAATAAGAGCAAAACAGTCGACGAACTGCTTCAATTGCAGATAATGTGAGAAGAGCTGTTGCAAAACACAGTTGAAAGCTCTTATATAGTATGCGCTCTTTCTGTGGTTGGTGCAGATTTCACTCAGGATAGGATCTCTTCGGAAGCGGTGAGACAAGATCGAAGCGATAATACTATTCTTTGAATAATTGTGGTTGCTGTACGACAATGGGTTGCATGAGCAACGTAATACACTATGCAAGAGTATATATAGCCAAGTTCTAATAGTGTTATCTAGAGAAACGAATGAGATTTTTGTTACGATCCGAAAGCACAATGATAATAGAAGAGATGATCTGTCACAACAAAAAGATGAATCAAAAAAATTCAAATAGAGGGAGCTAACCAAAGCCGTTTTTCCCACGACGCAGCTGTTTTTGGTAATGTTGACGAAAAATTATTAAACTCTCCATACCCAATCGTGGTACTTCACATTGAGCGAGACATCAAAATGTACCTTGTTATTAATGCTGGCTGTAAAGCATGGCTGCTTCCATGCCGTAAAATGACCCATCCAGGAAATGGAAGGCTGTATGGGAAAACTGTGTCGTCATGGCGAATCTCCGATCTATCGGTCTAAATAAGGAGAAAACGGCTTTACGGCAAAGGGAAAACCAAAGGGCGACCATCTCTGTGACATAAGTGGACCTGAGAGGTTCTGACAAAAAGTCAATGGTAGATGAAAAACAAAGGAGAATTGTGTGAAGCCTTAGTCAGGACACATCCACATTTGGAACTTGCGTGGGAGAGCGGCATCAAATAGGCGTCGCGGTTATTGGAGAATACCCTAATTTTTTTTAATTTGGGACACAGTCCTTATCTCGCTGAAAAGCTTGAATGTGGATCAAAAGGATCCAAACACCAAATCTGTCTAGTACAACCTCATATTTGTCAGCGGGCCACTTTGACTGGCAAACAAAGGCACGCTTTAACTCACAGCGTTCAATTCTGCACCCAAAAAAGGAATCACTGAGCCCAATACTTCCATTCGGGGATCTTCTCTTTCATTCCTGAATAACCCGTATCCATTGGACCGATCTCATGAAGTTGTACAAGATCGGAGTCTGCAAATATTAAATGCACAAACAGCCATGGTGCATTTTATAAAGAAAGCCCTTTTTTTTCACCATCGTTCCCCACTTTTTTTTACTACTTTTTTTCCTTTTATTGTATATCTTCCTTGTAACATATCATCTTTTTTTTTCTGCTTCTTTATTCATTACTATATTTTTGGGTCTACGTTCTGTTCCATATTACTCGATAACAGGATATTAGACTTTTTTTTTTTTAAATAACACGCTCATTCCGTTCGGTTCCTCGCTTTCGACTCGTTTTCTCGATCTTTTTATCTTCCTTTTTTTCTTCTTCGAAAATTCAGCCTTATTCCGTAGTCATTAAATGGTTAACACGACCCATGACCTGACCCGGCCCACGGAAGTGGAAGAATCCGGCGAACGGCGCTTCCAAACGGAAGAAGAGATCCTGGCATCTTTTGGTTACAAACAAGTATGTCCAAATTTTCAATCTACGCAATATCATTTCCGCAACCTTTGATTCGACGAACTCACACATTCGCTTTTTTTTTCACCAAGGAAATGAAAAAATCAATGGGCACCATGTCAAACTTTGCCGTGGCCTTTGGATGTTGTTCGATTCTTTCGGGTTTAACACCGGTAAAATATCATTAGAACATCTCAATAATTTCATTTTTTATATTCTAATGTTATCCGTAGATGTGGGGTGACGCCATGATGTCTGGCGGATCCATCTCTATTATTTGGGGTTGGATTCTCGTGTCTATCTTTACGTTTGGTGTAGGCCTGTCACTGGCTGAAATTTGTTCAGCTTATCCAGTGACAGGTGGTCTCTATATCTGGGTATCACGTCTTGCCCCTCCCGACTGGGTGCCGATCTCCTGCTGGTTGACAGGATGGTGTAACTGGTTAGGTCTGACCGTGGCCATCACCTCAGCTGATCTCGGTCTTGCCCAATTTTTGGCTTCCGTGATCGCTATCAAGGATGAAAATTATGATGCTGGCATCTATTGGCAATACGGTATTTTTCTTGTGATTGCCGTTATTCACGGTCTCATCAACTCGATCAGCGTCAAATACAACGGTTTCTTCAATCAAGCCTCTCTATATTGGCATCTGATCGGTACCTTGATGATCATCGCCGTCGCGCTCGCCTTGACTCCCAACAAACCAACCGCTCAATGGGTGTTTACCTATTTCGAAAACGATACTGGATTTTCCAACAACGGCTACGCTTTTCTTATCGGTCTTTTGCAATCGCAGTACACTCTTTCCGGCTTTGACAGCGCGGCTCACATGTCCGAAGAAACTCGTGACGCTGCACGAAGTGCCCCCAAGGGTATTTTGTACGCCATCGGTACCGCCGCCATCGTCGGCTTCGCTTTCTTATTGTCCGTCAATTTCTGCGTCCAAAACTTCCAAGTCCAAGTCGTCGAAACGTCCATCAATCCCCAGATGACCAAGGTCTTCCTTGACGGTGTCGGCTACAAATGGACCGTCGTTTTCAATGTCATTATCATGGGCGCCATGTTCTTTTCCGGCTCGGCGTTGACGCTGGGTAGTTCTCGCATGGTATATGCTTTTGCCAGAGACGGTGCGATGCCTTTCAGCAAATATCTCAGCTACGTTAACCGCAAGACCCAGACACCGGTCTATGCCGTGTGGGGTAACGTCATCTTTGCCATCATTGTCGGTTTGCTTTACATCGTCAACACGACCGCTTTCAATGCTATTGTGTCCATCAATACCATTGCATCGTCCTTGGCCTACTTTATTCCCATTTTCCTTCGATTAACCGTCGCTCGCAACAAGTTCCAACGCGGCCCTTTCCACCTCGGTCCCTTTTCCGACGTTATCAATATCACCAGCTGTTTCTGGATTTTATTCACATCCATTTTGTTCATCTGTCCCACTGAATATCCTGTTACTGCCGAAAACATGAACTACGCCTGTGCTCCACTTGTCTTCGTGCTTGGTGGCTCTGTGAGCTACTACTATTTCCGTGCCAAGAAGTGGTTCACTGGTCCTGGTAACAGCTTGAAGGAAGACCCACAGCTGAAAGATTCTTCCGAATTTCACTACGACAGCAAGCCGTCTTCGGGTGATAACACTGTCAATCACTCTTCCACCGCCCTTGATGAAAAAACCGAAGAAGCCACCGGTGTCCAGATTGACCAAGTTGAACGACTCTAATTTTATCTCCTTTACTCTTCCCCTCCTCCCTTCTTCCATTTTATTTCGATTCCTCCTTCTAGATTAACTTTCTATTTCTTGTATCTTGGAAAGCTGATAGATTTTTCAAAAAGCGGAACAGAATTCCTCTAAAGTCTTTCGTCTATCGCTTCACTTGCTGTATGTTTATATCCGATTTGTATGTAAATACATTCAAAATTCTATTATCTTCATTGTTATGACTTTTTTCCATGCATGCAAATAATTCTCTAAGACTATCATTAAGATCATCAATCGCATATACCATACAATGGTGCTCTGTTGATAATAAATTCAAGGCCAAAACGGGAAGCCCAAGTACCTTTCAAAATTATTAGCAATCGTGAAAGTTTCCTCCTATTTTTCTACCTGTGGATTGTCTTGGCCACTGAGGATTAAGAAGATCCAGCAAAAAAATTTACCTAATTATGCAGCTCAAACCGATAACAACGCCTCTTTGAGTTACTTACCAATCGTCGTAGTAAATATGCGCCACAATGCAAGGAACAACAGCGAAAATCATGACTGTTTTAAGCCTTCAGCTCAGGGAAATTCATTCCGCGCATCACCGTTAGAGCATGCCAAAAAAGTTATATTCATACTGTATCACAATGTATGGACGCTTCGAACCGCTTAATCCCCTCATATCAGCCCGGGCAGTCAGTTATCACGGACCGTTCTTCGCCGAATTTGTCAAAATCAAACTTTTTCCTCAACTGCCGCCGTTATTTTCACTCCCAGATTCAAGATTCCGGACCGGATTGTGACGTCATCACCTATACGTCCTCAGTATCTAAAAAATTAATCGCGCGGTGAGACAGCTTGTCCGAGCGGTTAAGGAGTGAGACTCGAAATCTCATGGGCTTTGCCCGCGCAGGTTCGAATCCTGCAGCTGTCGCTTAAACTTTTGCAATCCCAATTTCTGCGGATTGCCTATTTTTTTTTGGATATCTTTTATTTTCCAAATTAATCATGAGAATAAACCTTGTTTTTGACAGCAGTAAAAGGATCAATGATTGCAGCTGCAAATTGCAGCAAAAGCGCAGTGAAGGTCGGAATCGCAAAATCTTTTTTTCCAACAGGAGTCGTAGGGTTAGACTCCACCCACGAAAGAAGCAAGTCACTGTAATTCAGCATTTTAGCCAAAAGATGATTATCTAATAACGCAAAAGGATACCATCTTCGGGATTATTGCAAGGATGAACTTGTCATTGTAAGTAATAGTACCACAGATATAGAATTACAAAAAAACGCAGAAGAGCAATGGATGCAGTACAAGTCGCGTTGGAACTCGGACGTTCCCGTTTGGATATTACAACATTTAGCATTGTGAGAACAGTGAAATAATGTAGAGCTTGGAGAATTGGTTGATCATTTACTTACTGTAAGGGTTATCAGATAACTAAAATGATGTGTAAAGAGGAGAAGAGCAACTTCAAGGGACATCACGAACGGGGGGCGCCGATCGGTGGTTGTCTGCGGTCGACAACTCGACATGCGTTACATAATGCTGGAGTACACACCAGGAACGGCACGATTCATGGGCAGGTATATGTCCAAGACGGATTGTAATCTTTTCCGAATGAATCCATCTTTTTTACTCTTTTTTCTTTACATTTTCTTCTCTCCTTAAAGACAAACCTCGCCACTTGGACATTTCCCGGATAGCTTTAAAAACATTTTAAGTTTATCAAATTTACCTAATTTTGTGATTACCATTGTTTGTACTCAGAATTTCCTCAATGAAACTGTGAAGTATATTTGCAAAGTGACAAGGGAAAAAAGTGACAGTTTCCCACGACTGAAATCCAAAAAAGGAAATCGCCAGCCAAAAAATTTCACACGGTTTGAATCTCCACACGCGGGGTGGAGGGTTTTTTTTTTCGTTCATGAGGATACGTTTTTCACTGGCATTTGTTCTTTCCTTCTTTTTCCTTTTTTTTCCTGCTTACAGCTTCCTTTTTTTTTTTTTTTTATTTGTTTGGTATCATGTTACGTTCCTCCCTTTTTCGTCCATCCGCGTTACTGTCAGCACACCTCAAACGAAGATGGCTTCATGCCTCTGCAACGGTAAGATACGGGTTTTCCACACAAAAAGTCCTCTCACACGCACCAAGCACGCTTAAACCTGATACTGACTTTGTGCGGCCTAGATACCCAACCAAGTAGCGACAGCTAAAGTCGTGGAAAGCAAAGCCAATGCGCCGAGCTGGTCTGCCACGGATAAATTTACAAATGACATGACGTTCATTCAGACCATGGAAACCTTGAAGGCATATCGAGTCATGGATCATACTGGCAAAGTGCTGAACAAAGACCACGAGCCATCCATGTCCAACGAAGAAGCCGTGGAATTTTATAAGAAAATGCTCGTTTTACATACCATGGACGGTATTTTGTACGAAGCACAGCGTCAAGGACGTATCAGTTTCTACATGACTCATTACGGTGAAGAAGCCATGATGGCCACAGCGGCTGCTGTGCAGCCGGAGGATGTCGTATTTGGACAGGTATGAATGACTACAGTGGGGGAGAATCAATCAAACTGGATATTGATCGAAAAGTGAATGATAGTATCGTGAAGCGTTCATGTTGGTATACCGTGGTTTTACCATTGACGAGATGGTGAACCAATGTTTCTCGACCGATTTGGATTATGGCAAAGGAAGACAGATGCCAATTCATTACGGATCCAAGAAGCTCAATTTCCAAACCATCTCTTCGCCCTTGGGTACTCAAATTCCGCAAGCCGCCGGCGCCGCTTACGCTTTGAAACTTTCCGGACAACAGGCTTGTACGCTCTGTTTCTTTGGTGAAGGTGCAGCATCGGAGGGTGATTTCCATGCCGGTCTCAATATGGCAGCTACACTTGGCTGTCCTACCATTTTCTTCTGGTAATTACAATTCTGCTCATGATGATATAATCGCATTTGTCAAGACGAGACAACGATGGCTTATATTGAGTATCTTTTTTTAGCCGCAACAACGGATTCGCCATTTCAACCCCTTCGTCCGAACAGTACAAGGGTGACGGTATTGCCAGTCGTGGTGTGGGCTATGGTATCGATACCATTCGTGTGGACGGTAATGATGTGTGGGCTGTCTATAATGCTACCAAGGCAGCACGACGTATTGCCGTGGAAGAAAACAAGCCCGTGTTGATCGAGGCCATGACTTACCGTATCGGCCATCACAGTACTTCGGATGATTCTACAAAGTACCGCGACCGCAAAGAAGTGGAAGAGCGTGCACAATTTGACAATCCGATTACGCGACTTCGCCGGTATTTGGAGAACAAAAATCTGTGGGATCAAGAAAAGGAAGATAGCTGGCGCAAGGATGTCAGAAAGGAAGTCTTGACCAGCTTTGCTGCCGCCGAAAAGCGCAAGAAGCCGTCCCTTCAGCATTTGTTTACCGATGTTTACGATGAAATCCCGGCCAACCTCAGGGAACAGCAACGTGAATTAGAAAGACTTATCAAGCAGTACCCCGAATACTACTCCACCGAAGAATTCGCCTCATCGTAATAATATCATTGCAAACAAACTAGATGCCCCTAGAGCAGTTTTTCCCCATTGTTCATTTTATTCTTGTATTTATATAACCTTGCTCAGAATAAAATCATCACTTGTAATCATTGTCTGTGGCAGAACAAGACCGATAGACTTTATACACCATATGAGCCCTCCTATATTTCCATGTCAGCCGAGGAGCGAAGCATTTCAATTATCACGCACCGGGTTTCTTTTATTCTTTCTTTTTCTATTGCATTATATAGATAACAAGCCGTACACCCGCTGTGCAATGGATGCCGCCTGCCACCGGAGGCCGCCCTCTTACATTGAGCGACTCTCGTCAGACAAAAAGCCTAACGCATACACGGCATAACCTGGGCGAGAACTTTGACGGACTTTGGTATATTAATGACATTCTTATGGCAACACCATACAACGTGAGTTCTTTCTGAACACGTGCAAAGCAGCACTGATTGACCCCCTCAGTTCCATCCCGCCCAGGCTATGATAGATCTAGAAAGATGTGTGGGTATGTTGGCTATTTAAAAAAAAAAGAGTTAGTAAGTTCTTTGATTGATTCAAATTTTGTCAAGATACTTTATCTTATGTTATTTGAGTTTTCAATAGCCAGTGATCGCTTGATATGACTTGGATTATATGACATTGAAATTTTTGAATTGGTATACGTTCATTACATCATAGCAAAGGAAAAGAAATTGGACTTGCCTTTAAACCAAATGGTGTACCGGGAAAAAAAGATGATACGGACCGCCAGGTAAGCTTCTTCTTCGATGCGGTAAATAAAATTGCTTCCAGGGACAGTTAAGCGATGGATCGGTGGTGTCAGCTTGGCAGGCAAAAAATATTGACGTGGCCAGAAGTGACGGTAATTTCGAGTTGGATTCCAGATATCGAGAGTTTCCCGAATAAAAAGACAGAAAAACAAATATAGTATATGATGATAAAAAAAACAATGGTCGCGTCAGTAAAAACCTCATAAAAAACCCTGTGGGAAAAAGAGAGGAAAAGACTGCGAAAAGAATATGTACATGAAATATAAATACAAAATACAAACTATGAACTACAAAATACAAACTATGAACTACAAAATACAATAATCGGGAAGATATCTCGAAAACCATATCATGAGAAGCAAACCAAAGGAGAGGCAAGTCTGTTTTGCGGGAGCAAAATCGATGGTAGACCACTCGACGCTTACCTTTTTGAGGATGGTAGTTGATTTAACCAAGTTTGATACACGGGATAAGAATGGTCTGGATGATGGATGCGAATGGGATCTTGATACAATGATACCGAGAGTTTTCCAGTAAAAAGAAAGAGAGAGAGAGAATCAAGATAAAATTGAAGACCAAAATATATGATTTTCCATGGATGAAACAATAATTACCCCACTGATGCATGAATTCATAGATCGAAGCACCTCTGCTTATGTATTTTTCGATATACAGTATAACTGACAAAAAAAAAAAACAAATTGAATGATGCTACAAAGCCGCCAGTCGTATCATCAACCACTTTTCTTCAAAAAGAGCTCTACTCACATTTTTATTTGAAAGACGACGATGCTCTGTTTGACCACAACTGGCGCAAACGGCATCTTGCTGCTGATTGTTTCGCCTATTATTGTGAAAGTGGGCAGCGAGGCATGGTTGAAAGATAAAAAAAAAAGGTTTAACAGGTCCTGATAACTTAGTGTAGATCATGTGATTTACAAAGCTCAACGACGCATCATAATACATCACCATCTACGCGCGGCACTTCTGCAAAGGATGGACTGAATCCTTCCACACGTCGTCGAGCGATTTTATATAGATAATTGATGAATGAGCAGGCGGATGAAAGGGTGTTGATGCATGGTTGAGAATTGAGATTATGTCCGCGGATCGGACAAGTCACATCCTCAAGGTCCGCTCGATGCAACGCTGTAATTCAGCCTAGGTGACACATAAAGCCTCTGCACACAATCCCCTCCCGTTTTAACGGTGTCGAAACCCTTTCCTCCATCCGTCGCTCATGCCTGCGCTTGATTTACGGGGATGTCTTGACGACTCTCCCCAGTTTCGAAAGCGCATTCATGCTCACGAAGAATCCGTTCACCATTTTGAGAATTCATTAAAGACACTTTTGAAGTTAGCGCGTTCTCAAGTGGATTTATCAAGCGGTAACCTAATGTGAGATTCAGATGGGACAGCAGACAACTAAATTTAGTTTATCGTCACCCAGCCTACAGCCAACAACAGCAAGAGTTAGCACGCGAGTTTCTCTCCTTTGCTCAATCGCAAGATGATCCCATCGTTGGCAAGTATTTCCGCATAAGGCAAATATTCGTGATGGGACGAGACTCATGAACCAAAATACGTTACAGCACACGCTTCGGAAAAGTTTGGCAAATCCATATTAGAAGTCGAGAAATGCCGAGACATGTTTGTGAGTAACCAGAATTGCAGTATCTACACCTTGACGTTAACCTTCATAACAATGCAGAATGCACATACTGTGGATACCTTCATCAACCCATTAGACTCATTCGTCAAAAGTACATTGCATCCAGTCAAGGTAAAAAACTTTATCCATAGCTAGACAAATAAAAGCTCAGGTGGGTTCTGACTTGACGGTGTGGTAATATAGGAATTAAAGAAACGGTTTGAACGATCCAGTGACGATGTCGATACGTTATTAGCGCGATATATGAGTAAACGACCCAAAGATCCAACCATTTTTGAGGTAGCTTTTTTCGTGCTTATATCAAGAATGATGTCACTTGGACTGACCAGGGAAGCTAGTCGGCAAAAGAACTGGCTGATGCGCGGAAAGTTTTTCATCAAGTGTACATTGAGTACGTCAAAAAGCTCAACGATATTGAAGCCAGGAAAAAAGTGGATTACATGGAAAATGTGAGTAGCACGAACAAGTCCCGTAAAAAAACGCAACTATGCTTATTCTATGTACAGGTACTGGCCTACATGTACACCGAATCGGTATTCCATCATCAAAGCTACGAAATTTTGAAAGACTTGGAGCCATATATGCGGGATCTTACCGGTAATTGATCAACACATCTTTGACTGGGAATAGCAGACTGTGTATAACCTTTACCTGTGTTTAGGATTGTTACATGATGTAAGGTTTGCAGCGTACAATGACAGGATGCACACGCTCATCTTTTTGTCGGCGTAGACTCGTCAACGATACAACGAGGAATCCGCTGAGAGTGCAGAGTACCAAGAACTGTGTGCCAAGGTACTGCCCATTGAATGCAATTTACATCCCGGGATCCATCGTTGTCTTTCTTACATATCTCTACCCTAGAACGCAGTGGATCAATATAACCCAATGCATCACGAGATGCCAGCTGGAACGCTCGATGATACATCATCGGGCGCCAATAGCAGTAAATCAGGTTATCTTTTTGAAAGAAAAGGGGGCCGAGTGCTACAGAGCTGGACTCGCAAGTATTACAGCATTGACGGTGAAGAGTTAACATGTTGTACTCGAGACGCCAAGGTCAGTGGATTAATTAGCAACTCCATGTAATCCATGGTACTGACACAAAAATGATATCAGGCATCCAAAGAAGACGATGCACCCCAGCGATACAATTTACGTGTATGCAGTATCAGATTCACGGAGGGTTATGATCGTCGATTCTGCTTTGAAGTGATTTCACCAATGAAGTGAGTGAACAATATATGCCGTCTAGTTGTGTTGTTATTTGATTAGCTCAATCGATGATGATCATATTAGGGTTCTCGTATTGCAGGCCGAGAACGAACTCGACATGTTGGATTGGGTAAAGAGTCTGAAAATGGCCAGTCAAATGGCGCTCAACTCGGACCAAGCACCTGCACAGTCACTTCAGCGACCTCCCAATCGAAGAGTAAGCTCAGTCATAAATGATTCATGACGAGTACAAATGTTAATTGGCAATGGGCTGCTTAGGGATTATCTGATCTATCACCTCATCTGAAGCTAAAGGAGAGTAGCAGCGGATCTGGAAACGAGCGGGAATTATTGAAAGAATTACGGAAAAGGCCAGGCAATGATCGATGCGCGGATTGTCAGGCCAAGGGTAAGTCATTTGCATGGAGTTGCACAACCCCGGTATCACTCATGCTTTAATACGTGTAGATCCTGAGTGGGCTGCTACCAACCTTGGTATCATTATGTGCATCGAATGCTCGGGTATCCATCGTAGCTTGGGGGTGCATGTGAGTAAAGTCCGTGCCCTCGTGTTGGATAAATGGGAAACAGAGACGGTAGAGGTCAGTAATCGAAAGAATTTTTGCATACACAGAATGTGCCTTTTGACGTGGAAATTTGCAGATTATGCTTCGAATTGGCAATACGGTGGCCAATAGTATTTTTGAAAGCTATATACCCAAAGATATGGAATCATTCCGTATTGAACCTAATTCTTCAAGGTAAGCATGAGTCAAATCAGGGCCTCGGAACGCTCTTGGCTGCCAAAGCATTGAACGTCGTTTCTCATGTGGTGGTTTTCTAGATGTGAACGTGATTTATGGATCACCGAAAAATATGTGAAGCGCACGTTTACAGATCATACATCCGATATGGATAAACCATCCCTGGATCAAGTACGTTGTAAAAACATGTAGAACCTGACAGTGAATGAGAAATTGATCAAGCAATGAAAAAAAAAAAGGCATTCTGGCATGCTGCGACACAATGCAAGTTACCGGAAGCATTAAAATACCTAGCCCAAGGTGCGGACATTGATTACAAGCATCCCGAGGAAGATGAACAAACAGCTTTACAACGAGCGGTGCATCAGGGTGACGAAATAGCCGTGGAATTCCTGCTGCAATGGTCGAGTGATGTAAACCAGCAAGACGCAAAAGGATGGACTAGCTTACACTATGCCGCAGCGGCAAACAATGTTCATCTTGTGCTAACTCTGCTGAAACGTCATGCAAAAGCTGACTCGACGAATAACGATGGAAAGGTGGGTGGCATTGGTACCAACGTGGGTTTTTATGCAATGACGGGTTGACCTCTGACAATTATTGGTCATCGTGATAGACCCCTCTGGATTTGGCAGTAGATAACCAGAATGTACAAGCAGTAACCGCTTTACGGTTATTTGCGTTCGATAAGCAACATAATTCATCGCCTGCAAGCTCGTTAGATTTTGGGTTTCGAGAAGCCATGTCCTCTTTCAAGCACAACTCATTCCAGAGCTACGGCAGTTCTCAGTCCGCCTTGGATTTAAGGCAAACCAAGTCGTTATCTGCCAAAGAAGTGGAACTTAACGACGACCAACACAGTTCCTTGCTCCACTCTTCCGATATATAAAATCACCATGCCTAATAATAATAATTCTTTCGTCATTACTATTATTTCCATCCTTTTTCTCTGTCTCTTTTTTTTTTTTTGGGCTTCTAATCGGCCTTTTTATCCCAGTCTTGCATGATAAGTGTTCCCCCACCCCGTAATACAGTAAAGCTGTCTAGAGTTCGATAACGTAAATCGTAGGTTTGGTTCAGAAGTGAGTTGATATTTTTTTTCTTGCTTCAGACAACTATCTAATCGACAAAAAAGAAATACCGAAGAACGTCCCTTAATAGAAAGTGGAGGGACGCTTGGCGACAAAGAGAGAACGGTGACCCTTTTCGGCGCGCTGGATACGGTGAGGCAAGGGGAAGGAGAGACGAGGAGTCAAAAGTTGCTTAATGTACTGGCGACGGATATCGGCAGACTTGATTTCAGCGACCTTTTTTTCAGAAAGAACCCCATCGAATTTAGTAAGAAGAACATCCTCGTTGCTTAGCAAAATCATTGTCTTGCTGGTTGTCAACTTACGCGAATGATCTGGATAGAGCTGAAACGAGCACGGTGACGAGCGGCCATATCCTGGTAACAGGTGTGAACGGCTTCAACGCGGGACATTTCACGGTATTCCTTGTACATGTTGTGGGTACCGGAACGAGAATCGTAACGGAGCCAGACACCAAAGTTCTTGATCTGTTCGGGACGCTTTTCGTGAATCTATTGACAAAAAAAAATCACCCATTTCAAATGCCAATGCAACTTGAATTAGCACTCCATTATACTCTCTTTTTTCCGATATTTCTTTGTATCAAATGTTTACCTCGTTCAAAGAGACGATTTCACCAGCGGCCTTCTTGACCTTGCGGAGCTTCTTCAAGAAGTACCAGAAGCGAGACTTGGCCACCACAGTGTTGGGAGCAAAGATTCTCATGCGGTAGAGCTTAGGAGAAGGTTCCTGCTCGGAAGGGAGCTTGCGCCCAACGACCTGATATTCAGAAAGCTACAGAGTTGCAATAAAACGATATATGAGTATGGTTTTGGAGTGAATGGAGTAACAAGGTCGATATTCAAGAGGGGTTCATGCTTGAAAAGCTAGGTTCATCCAAATGCATCCAATCATCCATTCCATCCAAATGCAGATGAATCCTCCTCTCCAACGACGAAAAAACGGATATGGATACTAACTCTAGACATTTCCTTCTGGGTTTGATCAAGGATATGAAAAGGGATGCTTCAAAGACCAGCCTTTGAGTCCATGTGGGGGCAGACGGACAGCGAGTGCATGTCCGACCCGGAATTCCCATCCTTCCGGAATTACGGCGCATATGGAGTCGCCGGACGGCATTTTGAAAAATCTCAACCAAATTTCAGTAAACTTTTTGTTCAATGTAATTTTTTTTCTTTCTTTAACACAAAAAT
Organism: Radiomyces spectabilis; assembly: GCF_025331425.1. Lineage (NCBI taxonomy): Eukaryota > Fungi > Mucoromycota > Mucoromycetes > Mucorales > Radiomycetaceae > Radiomyces > Radiomyces spectabilis. The sequence goes on from NW_026251930.1 coordinate 1,367,641, forward strand.
AACCTGATACAGTACTGGGGGAAAAAAAAAGGTTGGATGATACAAAACACTGGGTTGGGTAAATGGGGGACGGGACGAGGGGGGGTTATCAAAAAGGGAAATAGGAAACAGTAATCGAAACAATAGGAGAACAACAAAAAAAAGAAGGGTAAATCTAATCGTGAATTATTTATTAAGTAGTAATGGGTCGCTGAAGCCTTGGTCTTCCTCGAGGTTTATGATCCACATCTTCGCAGCCTGTTTTTCCGGTCGCCACACATCGACGACAAGGACGCATGTTATCACAACGCAAATGCGACCGCTTGCAGTGATTGCAAGCTTTATCGACATTGCGCGACTTTTTCGCTGTTTTATTGAGAGCGCGATGGTTGTATCGGGTGGTGTACGCGTCTTCATCACTGTCGTCGTCGTCGTCGTCGTCGTCGTCGTCTTTCACAGCATCGTCCTCGTCCCCTTCTTCCTGCAGTGGTTCATCGTCGGAATCCTCGTCAGAGAGTCGTTGTCGCGCCAAAAAGGTACTGATACTTTCTGAATGACGCATGGTATTGCCAGCCAAGGTCGAAAGACCGGAAGGGGTAGACTGAAATCGTTTCAACCGCATCGCCGTGGCATTATCACGCTTTTTCGTTTGCTTTTGCTTTGTTTTGGACTTGGTATCGGTACGATTGCGGTAACCAGTGGAGAGCGACTTTCGAGGTTTGGCACGGTGATTATTATTGTTGTTCAGTGAGGAAATGGCGGGCATGGTATGTGTAGTTGGCAAAGAATGGGACGGCATCGAGGAAGGATTGGGCCATCCGTTCATGAAATGACCTGGTACCCAACTTCGCGTCGATATGGAAAGATCGCTGTCAGAATTATCATCCATGCTGTCGTCGTTGTAGTCGGAATAAGCAAAAGCTTGAGTTTGAAGCGCCAACGACGAGGGGACGGAGTACGTGGATGTCATGGTCGATGTCGGTTTCTTTTCCATGTCCAAGTAACAGAAATCGGAAGCCTGAAATGGAGCATACTGCGTGGAATCGGTTTCAGCCACAAAGGCATTCACATCCTATGAATGCAAAATCAGTGGGTTACTCTCCCGGTGCTTACATGGGCTACAAATTTTGGAAAATTGACAGATTCGACTTACACTGAGGCTCACAAATTCTCGAGGTAAAGAGGAAGTATGATTGGAAGGCAAAGCAGCCACGGAGGGTTGGCTTAAAAAGGGATCAGTAAAGGTAGGATCGTTGATGGCATGCTGATAGGATAAAAAGGGTTCAGATAGATCATAGAGCCAATGATTACTTGTATCCTTGGTAGAATACATGGTAGTAGAACAGAGATAGTTGTAATCCAAGTTTGACGTGATATCAATCGGAGCCGTTTTCGATTTTGACTGACCATCGAATAGCGACGATGGTGTGGGTTGGGATAAGGACGCGGTTGGTTCTTGGGAAGGCGAGTAGCTTTTGAGATACTGGAGATACGAGGTCGGAGATTCGCTGAAGGTGTGGTAAAAGCTGTCTACGTCGGACGGAGCAAAGCTGCCTGCCAAATGGTCGTTGTGCATAAGGTCGGGCGTGCAGTCCACAAGGGTTTGAATGGTCTGATCGCCCAAGTTGAGTGGTATGCCCGATGACATGTGTTGTTTGATGTAGGATTGTGATTCGAGATTGTTCGGCGAGAAGTTTTGAACAAACATATCGGCTGCATGGTCATTCGTAGCACATTCGCTGAACATGCCAGAAGCATCGAACAGTGGGTCGTGATCATATTCCATAATGCAATGCTCAAAGTTGCATCGACTTATTTTACAGAAAAATCAAAAGAAATATAAGTCTATGATGAAAATTCCTTTTTTTTTTTTTTTGGTAAAAATTTGATGCTCTTGGGGTAGTTTGGTTCGTAAAGAAAGGATGCGAACCCACACTACACGGAAGCAAGAAAAAAAAAGCAAGAAGCAAAAAGGAGAAAGAGGGGACAGAAGGTATCAGAAGAACAAAAAGATTAAAGAGGCAAAAAATATGGGAAGGAAGAATGGATCAAGTAGAGTATCAGCATTCTTGCACTATAATGAGAAGCAGGCAAAAGGCCAATTTTCCCTTAGAAATTTGGTCAACTCAATAATCGATGTCCATCATGGGTTATGTCATAAATACGAATAGTTGCAAGTAAAAAAGCAAATAAATAATCAGTGGCAGCCCGAAAGATCGTGTTATTCCACTTGAGGGAGAAAAAAAAAGTGCTCGAGGAAATACATCCAAGGGTGATCGTCCGTGGCGGGTTTTGTGAAAATGCCAATGAACAAAAAATGCATACCCCGTTCGATAGCAAATTAATCTGTTGACAAGACAGATACGCCAACGAGTCTATAAGCTTCAGCAAGCATCCCGTTATTTCGTATAAATGATGTAGAGTTCCAAATGTAACAATCATCCGCCCCATTGAGGGTTACGCAATGATGACCCGTGCAGCCATCCGCGTCAATCCAAAAAAGGCATTTTTCAAACAGCTGCAGGGTACAGATCAACAGGCTATATTTTCCATGCATGGGGTTTGAAAATGAACCACTTCTTTTTTTTGGGGGGAGGGTCTTTGTCGCGATTGATCTTATATTGACAGTCCTCGAGACAATATAAAGATGACTGCATTGAACAGGGTTCCGGTTTCGTCATTTCGGAAAATATGTCAATCCACGCACACACCAAGACGTATTTTAGAACAGTTCATTATTATTTCAATCCAACGAGATTATAATTATTAGATTATTACAAAAAAGGGATTTCAAATACTATGCCAAACTATTCAAAAAAGCATAATATCATTAGCTGTAGTCAATAATAAAAAGAGTAATAAAGGTAGCAAGATAAACAATGCGGTTCTAAATAGATGAACCCTTTAGTGGAAGCCTTGGGCGAAAGCCAAACCAATGATGGCCAAACCAATAGCGTAGAAGATGAGAGCATAGATCAAGCGAGTGAAGCGGTTCTCAATGACGGTTTCAACAAAGAACCAGATGACAGCAAACGCGAAGAAGATCCATGCGAGAATCATAACGGCACGAGTGGAACCACCAGCAAGGTTGTTGATAACAAGCACAGACAAAAGCATCAAGACGAGATCACGAAGCATGTTCTGAGCACGTTCAACACGGTACTAAATGGTTATCGCAATCAACATGGGTTAGTTCTCATGTCACTGAACCAACAAAAAATTACGCCTGTTATTTTCCAATTGCAACACTTACGAAGAGAGAGGAAGTCCAGGTAGGTGTGGCAAATTTCTTCTTGTTTCCAACTTCGGCATCAGTAGCAGGGACGGAAGCTCCAGTGCCATCAACGGCAGCATTGTTGTTGTAGGCACCGGCACCGGCAGCATTGTTGTTATAACCAGCATTGTTGTAATTACCAGCAACAGCATTGTGAGAGGGTTCATCACCACCAAAGGCGTGACGAAGGAACCAAACGAGACCCCAGAATACCCAGAGAGTGGTGAAGGCGATCCAAGCGGATCTGACATACCAGTCGTTGGTGAAGCCGTTAGCAACAGATTGATGAATGGTAAAAGACATGCTGATGACTTGTAGTAGTTGTTTTTCTTCTTGTGAAATGCGAGAGAATAAAGAGATAAACTTTTTGAACCGACAACCCTTGTCCGAATCGACCCTATATATACCTTTTTCATCGAAGCTAAACTTATTCCCTTGCCTCCGATCCTGAATGAAACATCTCATTTTGTCATAATTGATGACATCTTTAGCTTAACCCAGGCTAACCCAATATCCCAAAACGGTAATCTTAGAGACCGAAAAAAAAAAAATAACCGCAAATAGGATCAAAGTGATGTTGATCTTTACTGATAAAACAGTTTTATCCAAATGTCCCTATATTTTTCTGCTCACCTCTTGCAATGATGCTATACTTTGAATGACGCATCGGTTATTGTTCCCTTTACCTATGGAAAAAGTATTCACGGGCGGTCGAAAATTCATCCGCCCTCTGAAACGATGTAAGCATGCGCTTCGGATAACGACATCTTCAACTCCGAAACAAAATTTCCTCATTCACGCACAAGACCTAAGAATTACGTCTAAGCAATAATATGCCATTATTATGTCAGCGGCTATTTCAAGGCATCACGGTACATTCGCGTATATTTATGCAATAGATGGTTAGCAGCTCATTTTTGGGCAGTAGTCAATAGTCGCCCAGGATACTTCTTCGTGTAACTGTGGTAATCACGTTCTGCATTAATCGGAACGCCATTAGCCAAAAAGAGCACTTGAACAACGGACATAGCCGGATCATCTGAAGAATCGAAAAGAACATTGTCGATTCCTTTTTTTTTTCCCTATTCCCATCGAGTTAACTCATAGTGACGGATTTGAGTCTCATCACTCGCCATGAACAATTCTGGGGCCCTGTGTGACGATCATACCAAAATAAATGATGATCAATTTATCACCCATTACTTCATTGAACATGCATTCCTATTGGATTTTCTTTTATTTTTATTTCCATCTCTCTGGGCTTTTCTTGCAAAAAGTACGAATAAAGTTTTTTCCTGGTTCCTTCATCACCGCTCCGAAAGTTGTCGAGGCTCGGTGATCCCACCCCCTATAGCTCATCCAAAACCCGGCCATTGAGAGATTGTCACGCTGCTGAGATCAAATCGACCGGATGAACTCCATTCATTTCCGGTTTTTTTTTTTTTTTTTTTTTTTTTTTTGCATCGCTTTCTGTCGACCCTGCCCTTTAATGAAACCGATGAACTCCCTATTTATTCAGAGGGCTCGCCGTATTTTTTTTATAAGTCATGACTAGTCAAAGGAAAATTTTTTTCATCGTTTGACATGCCTTGGCAAAGCAGCGCCTGTTCCACTGTGAAAAAAATGAATGTTCCTTTTTCTATACACCCAGACATCAACTGGCTGCATTACGTTGCCAAAGATGGACCAACGAGAAGATATTGTCTAATTATTGCTCAGTTGCCTGATACAATATGTCAAAATCTCAAGTCACCTGGCTCGCTGTTCTTCAAAAATACTATTATGATACAAGTGGAACTTCATGCAACGTGACTCTATATGCCCGATACGCACACATGATGAAGCCCATTACAGCGATTTTGAAAACTCTTTGCAAAAGAATCGCACGTGTTACTGCTTCCATAGTGATAAACAAGACAATGCAGCTAAGCATCGACTATCTTTTCAGTCATTAGCCACCGGCTCGCCATGGATCTGTCATCCCATTATGGAAGCGCGACAAAAATAAAATGAAAATCAAGGCATGTCACAAATGATGTTATATGTGAAACAAGCCGATCTGGATCCTTCCATGTCGTCAGATCCTTCCATGTCGTTCAGTCATCCTAACCCATCGGTAACGTCGGTCCGTAAAGCATAATCGGAAAATTAAAAATATTATGAGTATCTGATAAAACATGCTTTTTTTAGGTGCCATATCAAAGTTTGAGCTTGCTTGCTTGATTTTCATTTTCATTCACGTGACTTTTGGAAACAGACAGCTTCTTCCACATCCCACAACCCATTGACTTATCTCATGGTGATAATCCTTTTTCCCAACCTATCATACTATCGGCATTGACGCAAAAGCTTTCTTAAGCAATCCCATCACCAAATCCAATACCATTGACGATTGTTTTTTTTAAGACCGTTTGCGCGACCTGATATTAAATTTATTGGCACAAAATTCTTTCCAATGTTTGCAAGACAGTCGCATCTTTACTCGTCATCGACAACAACGGTTTCGAGACCTACGGTATACATGAGATTGGTTGGTTAATATTGAACTTGTAATCAAGCAAACGACAAAAAGCGAAATTACCCTTGAAGCTGGAAACGGGAACATAGGTGACATAGGAGTAGAGCTTCTCCTTGGCATCTTCTTCGTCGTTACGCTTGCGGGCAATGCGGACACGGATACGGTGGTCAATGTGCTTGACACCACGAGCCCAAATGGCCTTGTTAAGACCAGCATCGATACGGACATCCTTGGTGCCCATGGCCTTTTCGGCGAAAGCCTTGACGGCCTTGATAGCATGGGGAGCACGCTTTCTCAAGGATCTAAGTGGAAACAAATGGTTGAAATGAGAATGCTGCCCGCTTCATTGGATTGCTTGAATGGGAGGTTTGCGTTGAAAATTTACCTGCCAAAGACGAGCTTGTGCATGTGAATGGTGTACTCGCGAGTGACAACATCAGCGAGGGTGGAACGCTTGGTGGTCTTCTGATCCTTGGCCATCTGCATCCGTTCAATATTAACTCATCCATCCACCATCTAGCTGCAATAGTTCAAGTTACTTACGGCTCGATGAAGGGTTTAGTTGAAAGAAGGATCCTTCAAGTTGCCGACTTCTTTCCCTTATTTTGCCTAACGCCTGCCCCAGCTTGCCTGTTTCTTCGATCAAAGTGCGGCGCGAGTCCGGTTATCGTCGGATGTTCAATCGCCGGACCCGAGTCTTTTCTTCGGAAATTCGACCAAATCTTCGGCCCCGCGCCCCTCTAAAAAGTCAATCGCTTCCTGATCCGAGATTTGTCTCTTCCTCCTCATATTGCCAATTGGCAAATGCCAGTTGTATACGATTTAACGGAACACTGAGAAAAGCAGTTACCTGAAGATGTGCTTATCTAATTCGTCTGCGTCCGGTTCAGCATTTTCTTAATACCCTTGAGAAGGCTTACACAAGTGTGTATTCAAGCATGAACGGCCCAAGTATCAACTCCAAAACCCACACTCAGGCACACGACTAAAATGCATAAATCAGACATAGACAGTCGTGAAATTTACCTGACAGCGATGCTGTTACTGCAATTTTGTCCCACATGTTGAAGTCCCGGGACAACTATAAACAGGGCAAAATTCTGTAACTGTCCGCTCTGCGATAATTTACGCGAAAAATTGAATACGTAACCGAATCCCGCATATTGCTCTGTAGTTTGTCCAATGGATTATTATCCGTCGGACATGAGAGCTTTATGTGAAAAATAGTTTAGATCGCAAACAAAAAGATATATGACGCAAAATGAGCTGAATGAAATAGCTCGTTTCACAAACGGGCTGTTGACCCCTGAAGCAAAAGCAATATGGTGTTACAGTCCTTTTTTTTTTCATTGTTCACCATACTCGGAAGACATAATAAAAAGAGATGTACAAAGATTGATAAAGTAGCGTATTTGAGTTGTAAATAATCAACTGTCGATATCACATCAGAGAGGCCTATTTATAGGATTATGTCCTACCAACCTGAACCGATCGATCAACAAGGAGATGCACATAACATGCCAAAAGTCAATTGCTTGGTACGATGTCTCTTTTTTGGCATTCTAAGCATCCTAATTCATATTGGGAATGACTGCCGTTGTCCGACTCTCCGTTATTTTTTTCCCTTTTTTTTTAACAACGCAAAGGGCAGTCCATGATCCTGTTTATCATTCGAAAGTTGCGTGATACAACAGTTGTTACGCGCTTCATCACTTTTATTTCAAACAAAAGCAAGGTCCAACCATGGAATTAGCGTATGCCGTTAAAAGGGATCGTCTGCGGTAACGACAGGGAGTGCTTGATCCAATGATATATACTGATTTAAAGTCTTTCTATCAATAATAGTCTCATACACCCATGTTCTAATGCAGTTTTGGCATCAAGGTTGAGGTCCAGGGTCCTCTGTAAAATTTTTGAAACTAGGGGTGTGTGGGGTTGTGGGTAATATGATTAAAACCTTCGAGATAAGGGTTTTTTTTTTACTTGCAATGAGCTTCAGTTCCAAGGAGACGGTCGTGCTTCAGTCTCCATAATTGTTGCCAGGACCATTGCCCGAGGGTGCACGTTGACCGTCTGGCGTATCTTTAAATCATACGATGACCTTTACGTCTATTCTGGTGAAAGCTTAATCATGTTCTGTTGTAGGTTGCCACTTCAAGCAATATTCCGAGGAAAATCACGATCTCCGTTATCAATGGGACGAGATCCATTTATTGTTGTAATATACAAATAAATCACGTTGTAGCAATGCCTCACAGCTCGTTTAATGACAGTGCAACTATTTTTGAATCACTACATTTTCCGAGGATGCCGAGATTTCTTATCGCGTTTTTTTCAGCGGTATAGATAGATGTGACTCCTAAACCTATTATTAAAGAAGAGTCCACAAGAGCATGTAGGAGATAAGTGGGCTTCTTGCCTTTTTTTTACAGCATGTTGTTGATGAGCTGCGTGCTCAAGCACCAAGGAGAAAGGGGGGGGGGATGAGAAGCACAAAAAAGGTCGATGTAAAGACAGACAGGAGCAAATGTTACGTGCAATATACAAATAGGTTGAATATCGCATGCGCTTGACAGTTGAACATGAATGATGGTTGAAGTTTATTCTACGGCAAAGTGCCATAAGAAGGAGTTGTTTTTAATGGAAAAAAAATATCAAGGAGTAATCACCAATCTCTACTTCTACCAACTCACGCACGCAGACACACGCAGATACGCATTTTCACATTCACACTTGTTCAGAGGCCCACAGTCGTAGGAGCTTTGGAAGCACGAGGACTCGCGTCCTTCATCTCCTTAGTTTTTTTTAAGGAGGTCTGTAGATGGAACGTGTAAATACATTCTAGCACAGATTGGGTTGGAGTCAATATTAGATCGAGCCAATCCGCTTCCAGCAAAGATCAACATTGGCATAACTTGGGATTGTAAGAAATTAATGCTAACGTATCCTGTGATTCCATTTCATTGTTCATTTTTCAATGTTAAAAATCCTCTTGTAACCATGAATATAATTGGACGAATGGCAATTTCTTGATTCTATTATTCACGAAAAGTTTCATCTGCTTTAGGTCATATTACGAAATGATGGAGTTCGAAAGTGAAGGGGGTTCACAAGAGAGGAGAGACAGAGGAGAGCAAAGTTTATAGAAAAAAAAAGTAAGTATTTGCTTAAAATATGAGCAAGTGTGTTGACTGGTTTACTGGTGAGTGGAAGAAAAAAAAAGTAAGGCCAGTTGAGATTTTTTTTTCCTACCACAGCAGTAAAAGGCAAAAAAAAGGGAGGAGCATACAATCGTTTTTGCTACCCCTGAATATTGAACGGTCTAATCTTTTTGATATTGTGGTCTCCCCTTGCTTCTTTTTTAACCATCTGTGAAAAAAGATGTATTGAAAGGAAAAAATAGAAGGGGAATGAAGTGCGCACAACCTAAAAAATCACATTGGTTGTAACCGGTTCAGACATCCTCGCACTGGATGGTTGATCATTTTGGGTGCATCCCCTAGAGAGCATTGGTTGTCGATCAGTCTATTTTGCTCAATCCAGCACTTTGTCTGTCACTGTGCAAGTTTAAATAGCCTTCCCACATTTGGGGTTATTTTATCAGTTCCCTTCATCTCTTCTTTGGGCATATAAGGAAACCCTGGATTGCTATCCACCTTTTTTTTTCTTCCTTCTTTCTCTTGCTCTTCTTGAGACAATCAGTTCTTTTATTTACTATCCATCTTCTCTTGTTCTTCTTCCTTCTTTGACTCTTTTGTCGTGCACCATTAAGACACCGAATTTCTATTTTATTGGTTCTAATTATTGTGCTACTGTTGGTTTATTTGCATAATGGATACCCAAACCATGAATTACGGACAACCGAACACGCCGGCGATCCCGGAAAAATTACCCAGTATTTCCATGTTGGATGAGCAATCCACCTCACAATCCTCGTTTACTCATTCACCCAAAGGAGTAAACCAAGAAGACGATATGCAACATCGAGCTTATCCTTCGCAACAACAACAACAACAACATCACCAGCAGCAGCAGCAACAACCGCCGCAGCAAACGCAGACGAATTCGTTCCTGCCGCTTCCACCTCCTTCTTATGTGTTTAATCCGACGACACAACAACCGATGCAGACCGGCCTGTATAAGCAGAGCATTTCTCCCCCTTTGACGCCCGCCGTATCGCCATCCTCTGTTTTATTGGATTCCATGCAATTCAAGCGCAAGTTCTCGGTCGATGTGGGTCCTTTCAGTTTTGGCAGCGGCATACCGCATCCTCCAGCCATGCATGATCAAGATGCATATCGACGAAGTTCCTGTTCTGCGGCCATGTCCGTAGATGACTGTTTGCATGAATCGTCCAGCTACTCCACAGCCACCGCTGCCATGACGACACGTTGTCAGGATTATTCATTTTTGACCGCTGAAGACCCTACCATGGCAACCTTTACCACGCCTCAGCCATTCAAATCACCCATGCCTAAGCGCACTTCGCGTCAGTTCAACGGATCGTCGTCTCAAGCCCCCAATGCTCAGCACAAGCATGTGTGCAAGTACGCTCACTGTGGATGGAGCTTTAAGCGTTACGAACATTTGAAGCGTCATATGCTTGTCCATACGGGTGAACGTCCTCACGTCTGCCATTTCCCGGGATGTGGCAAGAGCTTTAGTCGATCCGACAATTTCCACGCTCATTATCGTACGCATACCAAGAAGACGATTATGCAGCAGAACCGACGCATGTCCCAGCAAAATGCGCACCTTCAAACCACGTCTTCTCCAACCACGTCTTCGAGCCAAGCTGCTGCTGCTGTGGCCGCTGCTGCTGCTGCCGCCGCGGCTGTTGCCAGAACTTCTCAAGGATTTGACGACCGAATGCCCACTTACTTTGCTCACACCAAGGATGAGTCGTTCGATATGCCTTATCCAGATATGTACGATCATCGTCAAGCCTATATGACGGAGGTAAGAACGCAAAAATGTCTAAAAAAGACCAGAATAATGAAAGTGTAACAAACAATACTCTCTTTTTCTTTAGGGCCAAGAAGATTATGCTTGTCACCATCCACATGATCCTTACATGCGCTCATTTCATCCCTCTGGACAATTCACAATGCAAGCTTCACCTTTGAGTCCATCGTCGCCTTCTGGCCATTCCTTGTTGAACCATGAATCCGCTTCGCAGTCCCCCAACCCATTCTTTTCCTCGACCCCCATGGACCATACCCGTTCTACTCACTCTCCTTTCTATTCCATGAATTCCATGCCTGTTCTTCCTCCACATCCAAATACGCAACCTTCTTCTCATCGTCAACCAACGCAAGGATCGCCTACCACGACATCCTCAGCCATGGTATCAGCTTCTATGCCTGGTCCTTATGTTACGGACCAATTCGCTGTTCCTTCCAATCCACGTCGTTCGTCCTCTGCCTCGTCGACTTCCTCCTCCAATAGTCAGCAGAAATCACACGTATGTCCTGTACCTGCATGCCAACGCCGTTTCAAGCGTCTCGAACATCTCAAGCGTCACATGCGTATTCATACCCTCGAGCGTCCTTTTGCATGCTCTTTCCCCAACTGTCACAAGACATTTTCTCGTTCAGATAACCTTTCTCAACATATGAAGACGCATCAACGCGTTGAGGACCGACGAAGAAGACAGCAACAGCAGAATGAATATTCTCCTAATCAGAACGGTAATTCTATGAACGCCGCCGCTGCTGCCGCTGCTGCTGCCGCTGCTAGTATGGGCATGAATTGGCACACAGCCAATGCTGGTACCGTCGGCTGCTAGACGAAAGGTTTCATTATTTATGTTCACCCATCATCTATCTTGCATGTTCATATTTTGCTTTGTTTTTATTCTTTGGCTTGGTGGAACTTTTTTTTTCTTCTTTTTCTTTGACTCCTTTTTTTTCAACCCCTCCATTATTTTTTCTCTTAAACTTTTGAACCGTTTTTTTTTTATTCTTATTTTGTTCTTTGTATAGACCATATGCTTCTTTCAAAGCGACATGACTTGCTTTAACGATAACTTTATATTCCATCCTACATCATTGGCAGGTTATGTTAGCTTTTTATCATTGCTTTTCATTTTTTTTGCTGCTTTTTTTTTTCCTTTTTTTTGTTTTTTAAGCATCCTCTTTTTTATGATCCACATAGCTAAAGTTTTGGAGCTTCTTAATATGGCCACACTACGGCGAATAAAAAATACCCAACCTTTCACATACGCTGCTTCACTCTTTCGCGTTTACTTACAAAAACTGATAGTGGATGTGTTTCCATGGCTTAATATCTGAAAAAGCATTATTACTATGCAACGTATACAAAGAATAATTGCCTTGCTGTTGTATAGTATTGCCACTTTGTTTTTGCCATCTCTTTATGCAATCATTCACAAAAAAGGAGACCATTTTCACATATCATCGACAGAACGGTAACTGGCTTTGTATTTGCATCCAACGAACCTCGACAACAGTAATCAGCATACGTTCTTATGACATGAAAGACGAACGAGTATATCCAGTAGCATCGAAATTCTGGCCTCATGTATGACACTGGCCAATTTGTACTCGTAAATAATACAGCTTAATGGTGCTTATTGAAATAAGCTCACTGTAGTAAAAAATAACGATATGATTTAAAAAAATAATACAGTTACCGCTCAATTTAAGAATGCTTATTTGAAGAATGCTCGCTTTTAGAATATATTTGATTCTCGAACTAGTTTTTTGGGACCCCTGAGAATGGGCTGTAAGTATTCCACGGTTTGAGGAATAATGTAATGCTTTACAGTGAACGGCGTTCTTTTTCAACTTTGAAGAGCAAGTAAACCACACCGCGGCCGCATTTGCCACCTTGTTGGTCCATTTAAAATTCCCAATGCTGATCGCGAGAGTCTCATCGTCACGAATTGCAACATGACGTGTCGCATTTTGACCTCACAATCCTGAGAAGCGCCACCGCAATGTTGGAAAGCTTGGCGGACTGCGCCTTCCTTAGCAAAAACTTCTTCCCCTCTACTTCCTTTTTCTTTTATGTTTTAGCAAAACACCACTATGAAAAACCAACACCTACAATCAGTATTCCTGGTGATTTATTTTCGCCAACACACTTCCTCATTGCTCGTCTACGAATTCTGACATTCTCGACGCCAAGAGCAGCCTCCTTCAGAGGAACAGTCATATACCACTTTGACGTTAACTGAGCCAAATGGTTGTGAACGGCATAGTTGCAAGTGAGCTGCAAGAGGCAGGAACACATGGATAAAGAGGACGGTCTTTTTGGGCAAGAGGCGTTGATTGGACGTCTTTATTGAATAGAGGAGTCATTGGTACAAATAAAACAAAGAGGTCTATCCATGTTGTATCTCATCTAAGCAAAGCGTTTTCATTTACTTTCTTTTATATGAAAGTGGCTCGTCCACAGGACATTAAGCTCACTTTTTTATTTTTCATTTACCTTTGTTGCGATTAAAAAGCAAACCCACCGACATACCTTCCACAGTGAGCGCGCTGATGGCTAGTCAGGCGCCCAAAGGGAAGAGCCGACGGGAACGAAAACAATCTTCTTCAGAGGATGGCCAATCCTATCATTAGAAGATGGTTTTCGAATTTTTCGCCATACCCCGAATGCTTTACCAAAAACCGGAGCGTTCATCATTACCAGTGACCACCAGCCTAGCAGCCCCTGATTCCGAACTGGCGCACAAAAGAAAAAAAAATGAGGAAGGAACGCCCTCTTTTTATATCTTTTTCAAAGATCGTTCGAGGACCTTCGATTGTGACCCTCTTTTTGACTGCAAATGCACCTCATTGGCTCGATTCTCGCAACAAAACTCGCGAAAAGTGCCTCACACTTCTTTCGCGTAAGCGATCCAAAGAGGGACTGCGGCACCTTGCTCATGCTGGCAGAATCACCAGTTTCTGTCGCATACGCGTTGGAACATATAGTATATAACCTATAGCTGACGTGCTTTGTGAAATCGGCTTACTCTCTTTACTTTGATTTTCCTGTATGATAGTGGGTTCCAGTGCCTTGTCTTGCTGCCGAGCTTGCAGTTTTGTTTCCCCTGACGGCGGACCGATATTACTATGACAATAAACGTCCACGTATTAACTCCATGGGGTCAGGGTGTCAGTCTCAGTGCGTCATGTTGCAATGGCGACAGAACACGGAGAGCGCCATAAATGACAAAGGCCGATGCGAAATGCAGGTGAGCATGTCCGCAATAAGAATATGCTTTTTCTACGTCAAAAAATGTTCTTACAGATATGCAAAGCAATTGAAACACGCATCAGCGCAGTAACAGCACCTGTTGCTTGCCATTTGTGATATGCTATATTTTCGCATAACTGTATGGACTTGCAGGACCTATGCTTATCTCCTCTTGAAATTTGAGTTCTCATTCTCCGCTTCACTCCACAATAACAGGTTGGGCCGTTTGTGCGTTTGATTCAAATAAATCTTAGCAAATCATTAAAGTCATCACTCGATTTTAAAATTACTTTTTGGAATCGCCATGATAACTTCTATGATACGTCGTATGCTAAAACAAGATTCGATTTCAGCATCACTGTCCCGGGATAATTCCAAAATCGAGCGGTGACTGTATAGATCATTAGCAGACTTTTGGGGACTAGAAAAGTTTGCTTTCGCTTCAATCTTGCAATGTCCGATCGTACTTGCACAAGAGCGTTGTTTCATCTATCAAGACGACAATGCCAATGTGAGGGTGAACGTAATTAAGCTTTTAGTTAATGGGGGTCATCAAAAGATACAAATAAAAAATACAACAAAAAAATACATTAAGAGGTATTGATTGATTCACTAAAATGTGTTATACGAAGGTTGATTGGTCTGGGTATTGGAACGTTGAGGACCACCTTCTTCTTGGGAGACCAGTAACGAATCGGCTTCAGTTTCAGCTAAGTTATTCAAGCGTTAGCAAACGTACTCACAAAGACACGAACGAGATACGAATATTTACCAATGGTAGTGGGTACGGCTCGATTGTTGTGGTTAGCTCGAGGAATGGCCAAGCAGCGAATGCCCAGATGATCGCAAATGTCGCCAATGACAGCCGTCACCCACATGAGATAAACAACCACATAACCAGCAAAGAGGCCTCTTAGCCCTCCATATTCCACAGCAGGAGATAAAACAAGAATTCTGAAAAAGGGTTAGAGTGAGCGAGGAAGAAAAGCAGATCCGGATGATGCTGAGAAAAACTTACGATGAGATACAACCACTGTTAACGATCAGGACGCAAATCCACAAGGGAATCAATGCACGCTTAAAGGTAGGGAACGGCGATTTTGTGAGATGAGCCAAGATGATATCAGATGCCATCATGCCGAACACGAGACCAACGGTTAGCGAAAACAGAATCAAGTGCTCATCAGCAAGGATCGATGAGTAAGGCGAGAAAACCCAGAGACAAATAGCCGCTACATAGGCCAATAGGGGCAAGAGTACTCTTGCAAATTCACGAAGTTGGTTCAGAGACTTTTCGCGACATGCTGAAGAAATCGCGTACAAGCTACAGTGCAAAAAAAAGGGTTATTCGTACATCAACAAGGTATTTAAGGTTCGTTAGTGTTACTTACCAAACAGGGCAATGCGTAACCACGAAAAAGAAAACCATGCCCCATACAAATACATCAGCAAAAGTGGTGGCTTCAGGAAGATACCGAGCAATCCAGGATAATCTGGCAACCTCCGTCACAGGAATATGCCATGATGCCGCACCTGATCATTTGCCCTTAGTTTCAAACGCTCAACCGTGGGTATTGCCAAGTTCCATTTTACTTACCGAATAATCCTGACCAGAGGATCGCAAAGCACGAGACCAAAATGCCTTCGGTGGGTCCATTAACGTAACCAAGGTAAAGCACACCAGTGTAGTATTCTTCGGCCGTGGACAAATAAAAGCCCACCACGGTCACCACCAACAAAATCAAGGTTGAGCTTGTGTGACCTAATCCAAGTGCAGCTGCTTGCAGCAGTGCCACATAGGTGCAGTTGAGTGCATCACAACCGTGGTCAAACAATTCTCCCAAAGGCGACGATGTTCCTGTTCGACGAGCTTGCCGACCATCCACATTATCAAAGGTCTGATACAAAAATAAGCCTGCAGCAAAACTAAAGTAAATCCAAGTTGGCCCCTCCGTTCCAAGGTCCGGCAACCAGATGGCAATAAATACGACGTTGATGATCATAAAGAACAGGCCGATTAATGTAATCAGGTTGGGTCTGTTCAAATCCAAGATGGATAAAAATCGAGCAAGTATTTTGGTTAACTATACTGTACACAGCGTCTCCTCCTTACTCTTTTACCTACGCTATCCATGTTGGAAACAAGGTAATAGCCCAGTTCCAATAGTGTCTCAGGACGTATTTGGTTAGTTGCGACCGATCCACAGCAGCATATTTGTAGTATCGTAGGTTATCTAGTTGTTCCTGACTAAGACCGAGTGTTCCAAGTCGACCCATGATAGTTGAATGAACTTGACGATGCTGAAGTTCGACAATGAGAAAGACAAAAAGGAAAAGAAATAAGCGAGAAAAAGGCAACTTTCGCGTTCTTTTTTTTAAGTGGCGGAATTACAAGAGGTGAGCCGAGTTCGAAAAATAAAAAAAAGTCAAAAAAAAATCCCTTAATTTTCTCAACTCCGACGACGCCTTCTTTGGGCGCTCTAGCTTATTTGCGTTGATCATAAGGAACTTCAGGAACGCCATCATATTGTGGTGACAAATGCTGAAATTCTTCCCGATAAGCATCACAATCAATAGTGTTGAATGAACATAATCGTTCTGAATCATACCGTTGATTCGCTTTCTTGCTGATGTTCCCAGCTGTGTTCTCGGTTGTTTTCATTGCATGGATTAGAAAACGTTCTTTGGTACTTCAAACTGCGCCAAACAACGTGTAGGTCGCTAATGAAGTTGCCTGCCTGGATATATGCCTTATATGGCAGGACGGTGATGAAATGAAAGATCCACGAGAATTTGCGTCCTAGTCAACTTTGCTCTCTTCCTCTCTTCTTCTTTTTCCCTTTTTTTTTTTGCGGCGTCTTGTTCTGTGTACGTTCCACCGCATCCTTTTCTCCTCTCTGTCCTTTCGGATATTTCATTCTTGCTTTCGTTGCGATAGCCTGACTATTTCCCAATTGAACCAAGAAAAAAGTCTTTTGGCTGATTGACAATTGAATATCAATTGGCTGCTTGTGTGGTGTCCCTGTAATTTTTTTTAGTGTTTGACAGTTTATGTAACGTCCAAGCATGCCCAGTTCAGACACACAACAAGTACCGACTCTCGTTGTAGAGTGTGATACGTCTCAGTATACTCATCAAGGTGCTCATGCCATACGACGATCGCCCACTATCGACTATGCCGGTGGTCCTATACCAGAAGCCATTAAAAAGAGCTACGTCCAGCAACAGTTGCCTGTACGAAAGCAAAGTTTGGCCGCTTTCAATACCCGACCTCCTTCGAAAGCAGGTTTTTGCACTAGTCGCTTCAATCGATCCATCAGCAGTGTCATTAGTGAAACGTGCACCATCGACAGCACGGTTCATCCGCGCGAGGAAGACAGCAACAACGGTCTTTCTTCGCCTCCGGGATCCCCCAAACCCGATCATTCACTCGTTGTTCAATCTCACCTTTCTCCTCTTTCACCAGATCTCGTCCCCGAAAATAACGATGCACTTCATCTGTCATCTTCCATCCCAGATGATGACGAAGAATTCAACTTCCGAGATAGACCGCCATCGTCTCTTATCTGCGTTCAACCGGTCGATAACATGTCTCCTTGCTCCCCGGAAGCCGAACAAGTATACGATTTTCCTATCAATTTCCCGCTCAAAGTAACCATTGGCGAGAACGACCAACTCGAACACCTCGAAGAAGAAAAATCTGCATGGTCTGCCACGGGTGCCTCACCTTTGGTATCCGATATACTGTCGGATGATGATGAAAGCCAACTGAATCCCGGTTGGGAAAGTCACGCTTCCATTCAATCACGCAAAGGCAGCATTGGTGGTAAGTGAATCAATTGATCAATGTATGCAACGAAAAAAAAAAGAAGAAAAGACAATTGATCCAGAGTTTTGGGTGTTCTCTTTTTTTTTTTCAATGTTTGTCTTTGATTGACATAGACATCAAGCCGTTGAAGCATCGAGCCTCAATATCGACGGTATCCCTAGCCGAATTAACAAGACGCATGTCCTATGATACTGAAAATAGCGATTTCACCGACTACCCCTCGGACCCAGTGAATGAATCCATCTTCCTTCAGATGCAACAAAAGCGGGACGAGCAACGCAAATCCATTTATGCATATCGTTCTCACGGCGTACCTGTTTATCCCGCGTTTTTGTCCAAAGTAGCTCAAGAACTGTACAGAGTTTTGACTACCACCACCATGATCAAGGATGACATTGAATACCATGACGTATTTACTGGAAAGGACGCCGTCGTAAGTTTTTACCACATTTATACCTTGTCGAATGGGCCAGGGGATAAGCGCTTATCAATTTCATCATTTTCGATAGGATCGACTTGTTCATATACTGCGAACCACCGATCGAAATCTGGCTTTGCTGATGGGACGATCTTTGGACGATCAAAACTTCTTCAACGACGTCAATTACGAGCATAAACTTCGGGATTCCTCTGAGGAATTATACCGTTTTCGTGATACGGCGGGTGTACCTGTCAGTGCGGAAACTGAAGAAAAGAAAAATGATCTCGGTAACTAGCGAATGGCTGTCACTTTAATGAGGAATCGGGTTTTAATTTGATCTTGTATAGGAGTGCTGGAGCATGACATTGAGCTACCCAATGGCGTCTTTACTCTTCTGACAGAGTGTTATTCACCCACCTGTTCACGAGATCAACCCTGTTACAGTCATCTTTGTCCGCGAAAAATCAGAAAGGTAAAAAATGGAATCAAATGGCATTGTCATACTGATATGTCAATTGGGTGGTGGTTATAACCAATG
Source organism: Radiomyces spectabilis (assembly GCF_025331425.1). Lineage (NCBI taxonomy): Eukaryota > Fungi > Mucoromycota > Mucoromycetes > Mucorales > Radiomycetaceae > Radiomyces > Radiomyces spectabilis. The sequence continues at coordinate 1,386,411 of NW_026251930.1, forward strand.
AATTTTTTCCAGGATAACCTGAAGCAATCACAAGCTCCATCGTTGCAGGAAAAGGTAGCAAAGAAAAAATATCTTTCCTAATGCCATTGGCGATCTGGCCTCTCACCTTACAATGACTGTTTTTGCTGCTTTTGCTGCTTCTGTAGGAAGAAACGCATCGATTATGGGTCCATTCAGTATCTCCCGAAACCGTGGAAGCCACCCCCAATGCCGAAATTAAGCGACAAGAGTGCATTTATGAATTGATTTATACCGAAGAAGACTTTGTGAAAGACCTTCAATACGTTCACAACGTGAGTCATTGGATTGAGATTTTTAAATTGGCAATGCTGAGCAACTCACGAACAAAGACGTTGTTCATGTAGTTCTGGGTCAAACCCTTGGTCACGTCGGATGTAATTCCCAGTGAGCGGCGAGAGTATTTCGTGCAGGAAGTGTTTTGGAATATGGCGGATATTGAGAAGGTGAATGCAGGGCTTTCCAAGGCGTTGATAGAGCGACAAAAAGAAAACGAACTTGTCCACAGCATAGGCGATGTCATTCTGAAATATGTATGCCAATTCGATCCTTTTGTGGTGTACGGTGCGCATCAGGTGATTGGCAAATTTAACTTTGAACTGGAAAAGAAGCGCAACCCCAAATTCTCGCAGTTTGTGGAAGAAACGGAGCGGAAACCCGAATCCCGTCGGTTGGAGCTCAATGGTTACTTGACAAAGCCCACCACCCGTCTCGGTCGCTATAATTTGCTGTTGAGGGAAATTCTAAAACGTACACCCGAGGGGAACCCGGATCGTGAAACGCTCCCCCAGGTCATGGAGCTTATCACTCGATTTCTGGTACAAGTCAATACGGAAACCGGCAAATGCGAAAACCTTTTTAGCCTTCAGCAGATTCATGAACGACTTTATTTCAAGCCACCTATTGACCATGTGGTAAGTGGAAGGGACTCGTTTTTTGTGAGCGATCACAACGCCTGAGTTCTTTTTTCTGTGGTTGAAAGCATAGGACTTGTCCCTTCTTGATCCTCAACGCCAACTACTGTTGAAAGGACGCATGAAGCGAAAAGGCAATAGTTCGTCCGATGCCTCGGACCTCCAAGCTTTCTTGTTCGATCATTATCTTGTCTTCGCCAAAATCAAGTACGACAATCACTTGGAATATTACCGCGTATATCGCAAGGTACAGTCTCAATTATCCTTTTTGTATGTTGCGATGCAATGTTGATTTTTTTATTATTATATATAACTCTCTTGCAGCCTATTCCAATCGAGCTTCTCAGCATCTCTGTGAGCGGCAATAACCGTGCGAAGCGTGCGAGTGCCATATTGCAGTACAGTCGATCGGCCACGTTAACGTCGCCTACGCCAACTTCCGTACGACCTTCGGTGTCCGATACACATCAGTCCAAACCTGGTAATCTCGGCATCACATTTTATCATCACGGGCGACGAGGTTCCCCACCGATTACATTGTATCCGTCGAATGCATCGAGCCGAAAACTATGGATTGAGAAAATCGCCGAGCAACAACAACTGTTTGCTCAAAAAAAAAGTGTATTTACAGTGGTGCCAATGGTTCAAGCTCATTTTATGATTGCCAATCGAGTCCACAATACAGTGACATTAGGTAAAAACAACCCAGTGACTAGATCCAAAAAAAAACCCCAAAACTGACCCATTCTTTCCAATTCCCTGGTAAATTATCTAGATGACGAGCAGAATGGCAAGCGGCTGCTAGTAGGCACAGATCAAGGCGTGTATATATGTAAAGGACCCAATTATGAGACGGTCTCGCGATTTTTACCTCTGGAAAAAGTATCACAAATTGAAGTGGTGAATCAGGCACAGCTTCTGGTTTTGGCTGATAAAACGTTGTTAACTTTTCCTCTGGATATGTTAACTTCGGAAGCGTATTCTCCCGTCAAGCGAGGTCGGGCCGTAAGTCAGAATACGGCCTTTTTCCACGTCGGAGAATGCATGGGACGTACACTTGTATGTGTGGTGAAAAACAATACACTGAGTCAAACGACCATCCGTGTGCTGGAACCTGAAATGACCGAGGAGGGCAAAAAGAGCAAGTCCATGTTCAACTTGAAGCGACTGGTGAAAAGCGGTTCCGTCGCTTTGAAGCCCTATAAAGATCTATACCTGCCGAGTGAAGCCTCGGGAATTCAGTTATTGAAGACCAAGATCTGCATTTCCAGTCCACGCGAAATTGGGGTGATTGATATGAAGCATTTCGGGGTACAAGGTAAGCCTTGCAAATTGTGACACATTGGAAAAACTGGAGCTGATTGGAGAGAACCGACAAGCCTTGTTGGACCCAGCGGATGAAGAGTTATCGTTTGTCTTTTCACGAACCGATGTGCGTCCGATCACAATTTACAGAGTACGATTTGCAGAATATTTCGTTTGTTACAATGGTATGTATGCTGAACAGTCGCAATATCAGAGAATAGAGAGCCTGACTTTTTATCGGTAGAATTTGCATTTTTCGTGGATCAGAGAGGACGCCTGATACGATCTAGTGTCCGTATTGATTGGGAAGGTGCACCGGACGCTTTTGCTTTTAGCTATCCATATATTGTTGCTTTTGAACCGGATTTCATTGAAGTACGCAATATCACCAATGTAAGTACAAAAATATTATATTTGCAGATAGGACAGACCGATGCTGATGAGTTACGGCGGCTATTAGGGTTCCCTGGAGCAGTTGATTCGAGGGTCCAATATTCGATGTACCAATTCTTCTCCAGGGACCATTCAGGGTACTATGAATGACCCAGAGAACGAAGGTTTCCAGTTGCTATTCCAGTTAGACTTGCATACTTGAAGGAACAAAGGTTATTACTGCTTTTTCCAAGGTCTCCAAGCCTATTTCCCCTAACCCCACCCTTTATCCTATTATTTCTTTTACCGCTTTATCGTTTCCGATCTTTTTTTTCATCCATTCTAGTACTTGTATGTTCCGCCCGTTTTTCTCTGCTAATCCATGTAATTGTAAGTGCGACTTATTGTCCTATTGCTCAAAAAGGCAAAACAACAAACAAACAAACAAAACAAATACAATCCCATAAGAAAAAACCATCAAAAAGTGTACTTTATCCATGGGGTAGTTCTGACAAAAAAAAACGTAACGGATGTCCGCCAATGAAAATATAAAATACGACACTTCTATAGAATAGAGATGTTATTATATGGTCGGCAATGTTTCTGTCCATCTCAACGGATCCGTTCTGTTTACACAAAATGCCATGAACAGTTTATTGATCTGAAACGAAATGAAAAAGGAAAGAAACGCAAAAAATAGAAAATGTATTTTTGAGAAACACATATGCGGCATTTCAAATCTCGTGAGTCAGATTGGGTCGAAAAATGATAAGCATTCGGTTTGGTCTACAGTTTTTTTGTTGTCATCGTTTGAAAGAAGAGCCTCCGACTTGCAACGATAAAGGACCTCTTTTTTTTTTGATATATTGGACATGCCCATTCGCTTAATTCAACCGCAATGAGTGATAATAGGTTTCCTATTCCTGAGGCCTATGATGCAGCATCGCTGTTTCCCCCTTTGAATTTTGACACTTCGACCCATCCTCCGGAATCGTACGATGCATCCGATCTCGGCTATCTTGCAACTCAACAAAAAGACACCGCAGACGGCTTACTGTGGCACGATGTGAATACGCTTTCTATTCCCGATGACAATTCGCTTGATCAGGGTTCCCAGAATATGTGCTCCGAATCGTATCGAGAATTACCGCCCAACGCACCTGTATATACAACCCCATCGTCATCCACAGCTCATGACGAAGGTACCAATCCCACAGAACCTTCAAGCAGTCATTCTTCCGTCTTCAATATTTCGTGGGGAGGGAATGATAAGCCTCCGACAGAATTGCATCCTGACGAACCGAGCGACCGGCCGATACGTAACCGACCTTTACCAAAACCCCGTGGGATCCGAAAATTGCCTGAACCGGAACCAGCGGAAGATGGGACGGTCGATGAAGATACCTTGAAACGACGCAAGAATACGCACGCCGCACGACGCTCACGATTGAAAAAGCTTCTTAAAATCGAGCATCTGGAGAATCGAGTCGACGAGCTGCAGGCTGAAAACGCCAAATTAGTACTCAGTAACGCTCTGCTGGAATCAGATAAGCGAACCCTGCGTGCCAAAGAAGTCGAATACAAGAAACGTATCAAGTACCTGGAAGAACAGCTCGGCAATCATCGTACCATGTCCTCTAGCTCACCGTTATCATCCGATACCTCCCAAACCCAACCCCATTCCACTACATGGGAAACTGGCGAAGACTTTGCTATAATGTAAGTCATCCAGTTTTCCCCCCTTTCATGTACAATAATTCTATTCTTTACGTTATGCATTTATTCTTTTGTTTCTATTGTTTTTTTTTTATATTTCTCAAGGTCATAGCGTAGCGTCTGTGTCTAATTTTTCTCCCCCTCTAAATCGCTATAAGCCATTTTTCCATTTTCCCGTTTTCGTCCAACAGTCCTTTTGAAAAAAAAAAAAAGTAAAAACTTGCCTCCGTACAAATAGCCTTTGGAACGTGACTCGAGATTGTTGTATACTTTTCATGGTGTTCATACAAAACTCTTTGGTATTTTAAGCTACTATTACGATTGGGGTTCAGGCATACAGGCAGCTTAAGTGAGCGAGATCCGCATCGCAGCAGTACATTATTCGCTGTCTACCCAAAAACCAGAACAGTGTATTTTTTTGTCTTATGACTTTCTATTACAAATCGAGCAATAAATCAACGCCTCCAGCCGCTTGTTGTGTTGGTCGCACATTTTGCTGGTTCACGATATCTGTAGCATATGGATTGACAGATGGTAAGCCGTTGAGGCCGTTGATACCATTGAAGGAGAATCTATCGACCACTTTTAATAAGAAAACTTCAGAAATCACCCGTGGTTGGAAATCTCACTTACCTGTTTGCCGTAACGCTATTGTAGCCTAGATCATTAAATGCTGCAGGTGATTGCTGTGCTACGGCGGACGGTGAGGATGTTGTTTGAAAAGCCTGCTGCATTTGGGATGAGATTGGTTGCTGTTGCTGCTGTTGTTGTTGTGGTTGTTGCGGCGAAGGCTGTGGAGAAAAGAACGTAGATGAAGTCGGCTGTCTTTGGAGGGCAGGTGATGGTATTAAAAACCGTGATTTGTAATGATGGATAAAAGTGGTAGGACTCTTATGGTATATTGATGCCAAACTGGAGATGTGGAGCAAAAGTTCATCCAAGAATGCAGGATCCATATTATCGCTTTCAGTGGATATGGATGGTTTATCTGACAGCACAACGGCCTATTTAGAATCCATATATTAGTTGACACCCGGCATACGAGCCAACTATTTATTCAATCACCCACCTTGGCGGCAGCCGGGTCCGTGGATAGCAATCGCCAGTAAATATAACCGCGATCACGCAAATCCGGATTATCCGCTTCTTCAGTAGCCCATTTGAGTACTTTGGGTACCAGATCCTGGCCGGCCGTGGGACGTTTAATAAAGAGCTTCACAGTGGCTGTCAACAGTGCCAATTGAACCTTTTGTAACCAAACGAATTGCGTTAAACATACTGCTGAGTTCGATCCTGCCCTTTTTGTCTTCCACCGGTCAATTTACCTCGACAGGTTCTTCCAAAAACGTGTATAGGAAATCATCCAATAACTCGTCGGCATTCTCAATACGGTCTGCATATTGACCGATAATCCAAATCATGGCTGCTTTCGCTTCCGGTTCATCAAGACTATCCAAATTTTCACAAAGCGTACCAATGATGCTTTCGTATTGGTTAGGATATTTGCGGAAAATGTCCTAGATTGCAGCGTTAATGGATGAAGGCTCAGGATGACAACCACGTGAGCAACGAATGATCATTCAATGATCGGACCCGTTTTTCTGAGCTTACCTTGATCACGACAATCGCTTCCTGTACGACATAATTGACCTTGGTATGGATAAGCTCTAGTAAAGCGGTAATGCATCGTTCGGCGGCCGCTTCAATCTTCACGGCGAGACGACCAATGGACCGAACAGCTTTCCGAACGAAATCCACATCGACTTCGGCAGCATATCTATCGTACAGATTTTATAATACAAATGAGCATGTTCCTGATCTAACTACATTGTCCATGTCTTACTCTTTCAATTCGCTCAGGACTTGATCAACGTTTTGACTGTTGGCTAATCTGAAAATAATTTCGAGCTTTGCCAATTTCACATAGATCGGATCATTGTATTTGCAAAAGAACACTTTCATATCATTTCGCAGCACTTCTGGTCGACGTTGAATTACCAGCAGAATATTACGCAAAGCAACGTACTGAACCTCGGGAGGGGAAGAGAGCAAAGTCACTGCGAGTGGGTTGGACAAAAATAAAAAAAACGATTTTTATCAGTCCATTCACAGGATGCAAGACATTCCACTCCCTCTTTTTTTTTTCTTTTTTCGTTGCTTACCCAAAGGTGGACTCAATTTACGGCAAAAGGCGACAATATCACTCTCGTTCTTCATGTAATTCATCAAATACATGATGACTTTGACACAGGTCAATACCACCGCCGAATTGGCATGTTGCAAACGAGGCGCGATACGTTCGGCCAACATTTCCGCATCGCCAGCTTCTTGCGGTACGTAGTACATCAATGCTTCCAATATATAAGTCTGACCCCATCTAGATTTCAGAAATCCGAGGTTAACTCTGGTACAACCTGCACCAAAGAAAAATCAGTTTTAGTTACTTACTCTGAGCACTCATTCAGAGCAGCGGCCAATTTGCTTGCAATCGAATGGTTCAACTTTAACTGAATATGTTCCGAGCGTTCTGAAATTTCTGTCAATGCAGCCACTGCATTTGCAATCACCTAATACGATTTGTTGAAAAAGGAAAAAAGAAGCGCAAAAAATGTCATATTGAGCCATTCCAGAAGAGTCGTGGTAGTGCTGATGAAAGAAATCTTACGGTAGGATTGGGATCGGTCAGAAGATCTCTGAGCATGTCGATAAAGTGCTCATTTTCAACAAGAACGTTGTCGTACATGTAGAGCTTGGCCACACAAATAGCGGCCGTTTTGCGCACATAAGGATCACGATCACGAAGACAGTGGCGTAAAGGATCAATGAGACAGTCGACAATTTTCTCCACCTGTATATAGCCCATCGTACGAATAGCCAAAGCTCGAATAAGCGGATTGGTATCTTCAACGTCCTAGTGAAGACAAGCCTTTCGTGTCAGTGCTTTGTGCTTTTTGTTTCGCTGAGTCGTAGAGTTACCTTGATAAACATGGTGATGGCCATCATGGCCATGTCAGGTTTGCTTCGAGCGTAATTAATCAGGTACAAGTACACCATCTTTTTAATTTCAAGAATGGGAACATTCATGACGTTTAGAATATCCGGGAAGAGTGGTGACATATCGTTGCCCATGGTCATGTTGGCCACGATTTTCTTCATCACTGTCTTCTTGCGCTGATGCTTCGGATCGCGCTTTTCCGAAGTGAGCTCTGCACGCAATTCCTGGATTTTTCCTATTCAATATCCATGAGTCATGTATATCTTTATATTTGATGGTTGCTTCCAAGAACTTACCTCGCTGAAAGTACTTTGCATCCGACATGATGACAGTAAAGAAGGGCTGCTCGTGCAATAAAGAGGGTCTATAGAAAAAGGAAACCGGTCACCCCAAACCGGCACCCGAAATTTTGGAAGGCCGAAATAGAGCATTCAACCGATCGTAGGCTCAACTGCTTGTATGCATGTCGGACCAATGAATGACGATCATCTGCAAATAACAGTGCTGCTTCTTTTTATTCTAATGAATATAAAGTTACCATCAAGTGATAAAAGTTCTACCATCGTGATAAAACAGGTAAAATGCAAATACGGCAATACCATGAACGATGAGCCATTTTACGTGTATCACGACCCTGATCTGGTCACGGTATTTGGCCGTATTCGGTACACTTTTCCGAGATTATCATGGTGTAAGGAACCATAGAATTCGATTTTCTGCAAGTTCAATATGATGAACTGACTGCAAAGTGCTTAAAAAAGGTTTTTTCTTCCTTCAGGTGGTTAAAAAAGGATCGACCTGCATGGCGAATTTCCTTTTTATTTTTTGATTTTTTGCCCACGGAGTAGTTTAAACAGGCAGCAGTAAGGCAAAAAAAAAGGCATTCCAGTTGACGTAAATCTATCACTGGTTATGACGGTCAGCAGCGCCACCGTCAATCTAAATTAGGGATTTGGGTACCATATAAAAAGGCTGGTCCCGGTACATCCATTTTGAACTGCAGGGGCAATTTCTTTATTTTATTCTCTCCTTTCCTTCCACTGAAATGACTATATCTACAAGTAATCACGGCATGGCAGGCTATGCAGATCATACTGAGCAATTAGCGCACATGGAACCGTTAGCAGTAGGAGGTAACAAAGACGAATGAACCACCGAGGACGAATGAGCAACGAGGACACTAAACTTTGGTTGGTAAAAAAAAAAAACATCCGTTACGGAGCAGATCAGCGACTCGAACGAAAGATCGGATGGGTCATGGGCGCCATGATGAACGTCAGTTACATTATCGGTGCCGGTATCTTTGTTGGACCGGCCCTTACCCTGCAACTGGTAGGATCCGGCGGTATGAATATCATGATCTGGATCATGGGAGCATTGATCGCTAGTTGCGGTACCTGGGCATTTGCAGAGCTGGGAACCATGGTAAGCAAAAACCGTTTTGTATGACTTCCCGCATGAAAGAAACACTATATCACTGACGTTGAATCCATCCTCCATGTTTTTTTCATCAGTTACCCCGCAGGTAAGCATTTTGCCCTTTTGCATGAATGTTTTAATTAGCGCAAAAGCAACATGTATCCCCTACTCACGCTGATTTCGCCCTTGCCCTTATTTCCAGCGGTGGAGAACTCGGCTACTTAGAATACTGCTATCGAAAACCGAAATATCTACTAGCTTATATTTTCACTATGTGGACCCTCATGAATCGATCCAGTGGCGTAGCTGCGCAAGGTTAGTTTGTCGAAATCGGTTCATTTGTTACGTGGGCTGATTTTTACTTTTCTTCATCATCAACAGGTATCGTGTTCGGTGGGTATATGAATTATGCCATCTATGGTGCGTCTTTCAAATCCAATTGGCTAGAACGTAGCTGGGCAAGTAAGTGTGACAATCCATCAGCGAATGCAAGTTAAAAATGTTGCTAAATTCTACAGTCCTTTTGGCTACTATTCTCACTGCTGTGAATATCATGTCCACCAAGGTAAGGCACCAGTTACTTTTAACCACTGAAAGGGAATGGAAGGGAATGACGACCATGGATCATAACTAGGTTTCGTTGAAACTTATGGCGGGATTAACAGCGATAAAGATGGCGGTTCTGTCTCTGGTAGCTCTGATTGGTCTTTTGGTACTTGTCAAAGCGATTCCTTCGGATGTGGATGCTGGCTACAATTTGTCCTTTCAAGGTACAGCAACCAATATCGGCCCTTATGCCTCGGCGCTTTACTATGTGAGTACCAACCAGACTGCGTAAATGTCGAAGGAAAAAAGTAGTGTCCACTGAATTAATCCTTTTGGTAATTGAAGGTGATGAATAGCTACAGCGGGTGGCATAATTTAAACTTTATCATGGACGAAGTCAAGGTATATGCCCTTTCTTTTTTCTTCCAATAATGCCACCCCTTGTATGAAACAGTTGATATTCACTACTCGTCATGCCCCTTCGATAGGATCCTATCCGAAATTTACCCAAAGCATCAGCCGCGGCCATCAGTACCATTGCCCTCTTATATGTCTTGACCAATGTGGGCTACCTAGTTGTCTTGCCCTTGGAAACGATGAAGAGTTCGGAATTCATCGTAGCCGCTGAGTTGTAAGTGATAGAATGTATCTTTTTTCAATGGTAAATCCTGAAAGAGTGACGGATCCATGTCCTAGTTTTACACGCTCCTTGGGAGAGAATTTCGCGTCCACGGTACTACCGGTATTTATTGCGTTGAGTGCTTTCGGCTGCGCTGCGGCAATCAACTTTTCTGCTGGACGAGTGCTTATGGAATCAGCTCGTTCTGGTCTTTTACCTTTTGGCCGAACCTTTGGTCATTTGAATCCTCAAATTGGCAGCCCTGTCAACGCTTATCTGTTGCAGTATACATTGACGATCCTTTTCACTGTAGCACCACCTCCGGGAGCTGTGTACCAATTCATTGTCGCCTTTGCAGCCTACCCTGTCTATGTAAGCCTACTGAAGTCTCCTTTTTTATTACTATTTTTATTTCTAACTCATGATCACATCACTCAGGTGTTTTATACCCTCATTGCCCTTGCCGTGTTGATCTTAAGGAAACGAGAACCATTTGTCACAAGACCAGTCGTCGCTCCTTTATGTAAACTTATGATGTAAAAATCCCCACTTACAAACACTGAAACTAATCACATCTTGTTTATAGTCTGCGTATTGGTCTTCCTGTCCTTTACCGTTTATGCTTTGATTTTTGTTTTCATTCCTGTGGAGAACCCTTATTATCCTTATTGGGGTGAGTGATGAGGCTGATAACCAGCTGAGAACTGGATCTTCGGATTTAAACTGACCCCTGCTATTTTAGTGCCCTATGTATCAGCGATTGCGGCGATGCTACTTTGTGTTGTTGCTTGGGTAAGTACTGGAAAGCCCCGGGATCGGGGCACATTTCCCTTTCTTTTTTCCTTTCGTTGTAAGACTAAAAGTGTTGTGATTTCTTGTAGTACTTTCAAATTGTCGTCAAGGATACGCCCGGAAAGTCTTACAACGAAACCATCCGTGCCAGAGGTTATATGGCATTGGAACAAGAAGTGTTTAGTGCTTACACGGCTCTTCCATCTGAAGAATCACCTATCATGGTGTATGATCAAAGCTTAAGCCGTAGCGCGTGATGGAATAGACTATCAATAATTTGGATGACAAACACTCTAGATTCCATTTTTGGAAAAATTCCCCCATTTTTTTCATCTGCACAGCGTGGAATTCCACATGACGTTAAACAATCTTCTGTAAAAGCCCATGATAGCCAACAAGTTGATTTGTTCTCATCATTTATATAAATATATGGATCATTGGTCATTGTCTAATTCCTGCAACGTATTACCTTTACTTGTCAAAAATCTGTCTTTATTCGTTTGAAAAGATGTCTATCGATGCCATACGTCAGTTCATAAAGAAATCCGTTCCGGTGCCTATCATTATGAATACGCTTCGTCTCATTCTGACCATGCCGGCATCATCGGCACGATTTCTCATCAAGGATTTGACGAAACCGACTCAATTGCAATCACAATGGATTAAATATATCGCAAAGGACCATTGGAAAGGGGCTTTTATCGGACCGTCCCTGGCGAGCGCCACCGAAAGCGAAGCCGTCGCACAGGTTTCTCAAGCGGACCTTGTAATCTTTAATATCCATGGTACTTTACTTTTCCAAGCAAATGAGATTCTGTTATGTAATGCAATCATTTAGGCGGTGCTTTCCGCGTAGGGCATTGTACAATGTACATGGATGCGTTCATACGGTGGCTTCAACTACTGAAAACGCGACATGGTTTGAATGCGGTTATCTTCTCCATCGAATATGGTAAGGTTGGATAATAGACAGTGACATGGAAGTGTATCCACGGAGGAGCCAAGTCGAGTGAAACCGAGTATAACCGAAAAAGAATAATTGGGTTTTAGGATTGGCGCCTGAAAACAAATATCCGGGACCAGTGATGGAATGCATGGCTGCATTCGAGTACCTGACGAAAACATTGCAGGTACCTGCATGTCAAATCGTGTTGACGGGTGATTCGGCAGGAGGCACGTTGTGTCTCGAGACACTCGTTCGGCTATTCGCTCCAGATCTCATGGACGAAGACGGCGGCGACGCCGCCGACACCGCCGCAGCTCGATGTAGTAGCGACCACCACGATATTGACATTCCGGCCGGCCTAGTGCTAGTATCGCCGTTGGTTTCACCAAATACCGAAGCATGGCTTTGGCAGCAGAACGATTTCGTATCTCCGCGATTAGCTGCATGCGTGCAACATGAATATTTCAATGTTTCCACCGAATCCATTGCTGATCTGCCGTTGTCTCGGTTAAGTTTATTGGAGTCGGATTTCGTACGATTTTTGCCACAACACCTGGCTGTGTACGTGGGCAACAGGGAGGTGATGCGGGATGATATTCTGACGATGGCGCGTCGAATCACACAAGATCATCTGCGACACGGTCGTGGAGTGCATGTCAACATCTACAGCGAGGATTATGCGCATGATTGGTATTTCATCCGGGAAATTGTACCCGTCCGTCAACGCGCAGCGATATTCGATAAACATGATGCCCAATTCACGGATTTCTGCGTGCATGCACTTCAACAAACGGTAAAGGCAAACAAGGCAGTACCAGTTGTACAGATTGGAAAACAACAACCGATGACATCCATGATAGCCACCCGTGACACTGTAATCTGATCGGAAAGAAGGCAAAAAGGCAAAAAAAAGGAGATTTGTACGAGATCATTCTTTTGCAGATGCAGAAGAATTTTTTTCCTTTTGGTATTTCTCTGCAGATGTAGGTGTGTTTGTTGTTGTTGTTGTTGTTTTGCTATTGCCTTGTAGTGTATAAATTTTTTTAAGTTTGACGTTCAGTTGAAACGGTGTTTATTAATAGTACCTGCGGATGGGTTTCACAAGAAGATATTTTTTTTCATACTTTTTTGCGAGTTATGGCATTGAAATGGATGGAATGGAAGGAGACAGAAGGACATCGAATCCTACATCATGATCATCGAAGGAAAAAGGAAGCATAAGGAAGAGATGATAAAAGAAAAGATGACAAAAGAGCCAACAGAAATTTATGCCATTCATAAACCGGTGCACTATGGGATTTGCCAAGAAGTGCCAACCGGAAGAAAAAAGAGCGAGCCAAAAAAAAAAAAAAGAAACAAAAAGAGATCAACAAGACGATTATTTGAGTGGAAAACCTTGTGCCACGTAATTTGCAGGTGGGGCGAAGCCCTGGAGCGCGGTTGAAATATTTTCCTCTGATCTACCATATCGGCGTTTGGAGAGATTGCCAATGAGAAGGAAGGAGTCAATATATGACTTGCAGACTGTGTTCCTTCACCTTACCCAGATCCAGCGTCGCTGCCAAAAAAAAAAGGGAACCACAGGAATCAAGTCCAACAGTCCTAACCTATCCGTTTATTTAATCTTTAAGATCTTTTCCTCTTTGTTTCATTTCTTTCTTTTTTTTATACTTTATTCATTTTTTCCTTTCCTTTATTTTTCTTTGTGATCATTTCTCGGGGTATTTACGTTTATTTCCTCTTTCTCTCTTTCTTTCTCTTTTCTCTCTCTCTCCCTCCCTCCCCTCTCTCTCTCTACCGTGATTGATCCTCCATTCCGTTCCTTTTACTATCCTCACGAGACCCACTAGTGGTTCATGCAGCCTTGCATAAACATAGTATCGAGGGTCATCCATAGGTATACTTGATCATGTCTTTGACCTTTTTTTTTTATATACATTTTATATTCCATCTATTGTTGCCATGGTTCGGTTTCCTTTTACAGAGTCATCGCCTTTTTTTTCTTCTTCATTTCCATTTTTCCTTTCTATTTCTGCACCGTCTTTTCCTTTGCTAACATTTTATCTCCCAGTGCATGGCCATCTAATTATCCATCAGCAGTAAAAACCCAGGGGAACCCGGTATACGGACGACGGCAGTAACAGCAGATCTCCGGCGCTGTCGTTGTCCCGTTTTTCTTAGCTGCTTCTCCCTGTTCGAGACGTGGCTATTCTATTTATCGGAATTGCAAAAAGACATGCATACTTCGTGTGCCGCGATCGTCCGACGAAAGGAAAGGTTTCCTTTCTTGGTATCCTCGCCGACCCTCAATCAGGAATGCGGTGGTAGGTTCGTATCGTAATGTTTTTCTATTTCTTGTTCCTTTTGTTCCCGTGATAATATTAATATGCATGCGACTTAAACTGACGCCTCTTTCTTCTTTGTTGTTTTATGTTGCCTCGTATTTCCTTTTCACCCAGCGAGTTACCTGCCATCGCATATGAAATAATCGCACCATTAGCCGGTGCTTGACTTGTGCCAGTTATTATTCACCAATTCTCTGAATAATAAAACAAAGCCCGCTTTCATTTTTTCTTTTACGTAATATTGCATTGCATTTAGCAATCGACCTGACTCATCCAAAGTTTGTACCTGAATGCTGGCAAACTCTTCGATAACTTTATTTCCTTGTACAGTTCCCCCCTTGGAAAATGATGGATAAGATTCCGAAATTTTTTTTCTTCCTCTTTCCAAAAGCGACAATAATTCTATGTTCAAAAGGTTTAACGATGACAATTGCTTCGTATAATCTGAGAATCAAAATAGCACAACACAGCTCCTTCCTTCTTACAGGGAAGTACATACAGCGAACAATGGTGATAATGAAGATACTTCCTTAACACCGATTTGCTCGCTCAATCGATGATGGAGTCTTTTCCCTGCTTTATCATTGGACGTAGAAAAAGTCGTCTTTATTTACTAGGAACAGTTTTAGGCGATATTGCTTTTTTTTTTTTTTTTTTTGCCCTATGATCTTCGCTCCCATTTGGATCACTCGAAAATACTCGATTTTGCAAATTTTATCAAGATGTTTTTAATTGAAACTGTACGACAACGGCGCATTTTTTGAATTGGTTTTTTTCTTAGCGAATCTAAGCTCTCTCTTCTTCTAACTGACGCATGGTCTTTTGTACTTCCAAACGGCGTTCTTCTAATAACGCCTCCAACTCACGCTTCTTGCTCCGTACATCATCGACAATCCGATTTAAACGACGCACAGCATCACGTGCGGCTTCAATATCGCGTTCCTGCTTTCGTACTTTATCTTCCACATCCGCTTGATCCGTCAGTTGTCTCAATTTGTAATCGTACAATGCTTGGAACTGGTCTCGCAAAGGACGCGACGCAAACGATTCATAGGAGTCTTCTTCCGTATTCTTTGCTTCATCACGTCGACGTTCTGCCTCCTTCACACGCTCCTTCAACTCTCGGAGTTCCCGTTTCAACATCTCCTCTTCATCGTATTTGTTTCCCTTGACCGAAGATCCTAGTGTTTTCAAATCAGAACAACCGTTAGGGAGTCAAATCGATAAAAAGGCGTCTCATTCTTGCAGATCCTTGGTTTCGGAATCTCTTGTGAATTGGATCATCCTTACCTTTGGAACTAAGCGATGTACTTGCTACCCCCAAACGATTGACATAACTATCGGCCAACTGCGCACTCTTCGACATGGATGTGGAGTTGCCCTTGCGTGCACCGGAGCCCGATCCTGGCCGATCACCAAGATCAGCTGCATATTCGCCAGCAAAAGCAGCGTGAAGATCAGGAGGAAGATCTTTGGGAATGGTTGCCCCACGTGTACGCTGGTTAAGGATATGGAAAAACACAAGACATTGATCTTGTGTCAGTGCATGTGTATGATTCACATCCACGAGAGTCCTAGATTTTTGCCCATGTTCAGAATTGCCAGTCACCGGTTTACATAAACATGGACTTACCAAGCATTGGTCAAGTCTGTACGTGAGAGACCCAACGTAGCGTAGAAATCTTCCATTTGTCCAACTACCCCATCATAATCAGTCACCCGTATTTTGGTTTTGAAGGGACACCTTGCGGATTTCACTTACATTTGACTTTGCCGGAACCGTTTGCATATTTCGAATAGATATTTTGGTAGGATGTCATATCTTGCGGTGACATGTCCCAACTGAATTCCACGGTTGTCGGAGACGATGAATATCCAGTATATTGGGGCATCACTCCCGTAGGTTGAGGTTGTTGGTAGCCTGTGGATTGTGGTTGTTGATACGGAGAATAACCTGTGGGTTGAGGCTGTTGATATCCTGTCATTTGCGGCTGCTGATAGCCTGTAGGTTGGGGCTGCTGATATCCAGTCGCCATCGGTTGCTGATATCCTGTTGCTTGCGGGTACACTTGACCGTTCGGCACCAGATGAGCTTTGGTGGACGGGACGAGCGAAGGTGGAAGGCTCATGGGGGTTTCAGCTCCATTGATACAGTCAAATGTCAAGTGCATAGCGACACAAAACTCTTCAAAGTCAAGACAACCATCCTTGTCGATATCCGCCAAATCCCTGCCACATGAAGCATACGAAATAAATAAAAACAGTGATTCTTTTACTAGCGCAAGTGACTCGGCCACTTTTCCACTGATAATGCCTACCAGATGCGTTCTAAGCGGTTGGCCGGTAAGTTAGAATCAAGAAGCACATCTCTTGCCGTTTGTCCTGCAGATGATGAACAGTGTGAGCAATACAACGTGGAGAAAGGTCAAAAAAAATAAATAATGGGCGTTGTGGGGAACCACCGAGGTTTACCTGACATGTAACCATTGACGTTTCCTCGCGCATGGAAGATTTCGGCATATTTCTGTTTCTCTGCAGCTGTGATTGCACTCATCAGATTAAAAGCACCTTATTTTATCTAGTCGGTTTGTAGAAAGACTCCAAGGTTTTGGGTGGTAAGACTCCCAATAGAACAAGAGGGAATTGGGAATCTTTCCAAGAATGGCAGTGCACGGTCACAATTACCAAAAACAGCCAACCTCAGAGTGTTCAGCACTCATCCTACAATGCAATCCGAGACTCAGTCGCGCAAGCATAAGGAACCCGAGTCACTCTCTCTCATTGTGGAATTTACAAGAAGCAGCAAAACAAGCCAACACAGTCGGCTTTCTCATAAAGTTTAGAACCACTCAAAAAATTGTCAAGTTATATAACCTATGCCCTTTTTTTTCACCACACGAGTTTTTATATTTTAATTCGGGTTGGCAAACATACAAATAATCCTAATGATGACAAAATATGAAGTGGTAAATGCGTTTAATGACGGCGAGATTCAGCAATGACAGCTTGGAGTTCGTCAATCTTCTTCTTGGCACGGAGAAAAGTACCGAGTCTCTTCTTGGTAAGCTTCTTGGCACGCTTGTCCTTGGAGTTCTTGATCAATTCCATAACGCGACGTTCATAAGGAGCAAAGCCAGCAACTTCACGGACAATGCTCTTGACAAAAGTGGTACGCTTGGAAGCAGCCTAGCATTCAAGACATTTCATTCAATATTCCCTACAATTCACCCGATACACAGATTTTGAAGCATTCAGCCAGGTTACTTACACCCTTCTTGTAAGAAATGGTAGGCTTCAATTCACGGCGAGTGACGATGTGACCTTTGTTAAGACCAACTGCAATACCAGTTTTTGAAGCAGCCATGATAGATGTGTAAGGATGAAAGAGGGATGACGTTGGATGGTATGGATGCTTCACAAAATCTCGCTACTGCCTTGGTCTTGCTTTCCCCTCTCCCCTCATCCCTATCCAGCCGCAGCTCCCACCCAAAGAGGCCATCCCTCCACCATCTTCCGCCTCGGGTTCCCAAATCCGGTGTTCGGTGATGCGGTCCGGATTTGGTTGTCGGAGATTTGAGTCCAAACAGCAGCACAGCATTTTGGGATTCACAAAAAGGTGTGAAATAAAAAAAAAAAGGCAAAAAACGGCATTTACATTACACGGTAATGATATTTTCATGTCTTCTTTAATGAACTTTTAGCATGACGGTCATGGATTTGCCGATGACGGTGCATATCATGTTTGCGTGCAAAAGCCTTGTGACAAGTAGGGCAAATAAAATTCTTTGGCCGATTGGTATCGTGGATCAAAATATGCATTTTCATGTTACTTGACCGTCGACTTGTATGAGAGCATTTGGGACATTTATAACGATGCTGAACGGGGGCTGGTGCGGGCGTTTTCTTGATGGGAAGTGTGGGACTGTTGGCAGTAGGAGAGTTCGCCGCTGCGATCAATGTCGGCTCGGGATCGAAAAGTAGAGTATCGATAAAGAACGGGGATAATGGAGTATGCATATATGATGGGTCGGAAAGGTAGTTGTATGGTTCAAAGGAACTGTAAGATTCCTCACTATACTGTGATGAAGATGATTCCTGTTCAGGCGAATGTTCCGATACGGGAGATTCTAGAAAGAAGGTTGGGGTATTTTTGGTGTCAACAAATGTCGCTGCACCCGTTGATTGTGATCCGAGAAGACCATCAAGCTGGAAATCATTCGCAGAAAATAATGGATCTAACAGAGAGCAGTATGTGTCTTGTTGACTTGCAAGTGATTCGGCATCAAAGGAAAAAAGATCAAAGGAGGACAGCGTCCATGGAAAATATTCTATCAAGGAACAAGCGTTA
This sequence comes from Radiomyces spectabilis, assembly GCF_025331425.1. Taxonomy (NCBI): domain Eukaryota; kingdom Fungi; phylum Mucoromycota; class Mucoromycetes; order Mucorales; family Radiomycetaceae; genus Radiomyces; species Radiomyces spectabilis. The sequence continues at coordinate 1,404,746 of NW_026251930.1, forward strand.
CCGTAAGTGAGTAATGCTATTTCTTTTCCTCGTCTTGAAAGGCTCTGTTTATGTGCCTGCGCGTTTATTACCTGTTGAAGTATTATTATTGTTGGTCATGGTTAATGTCTAAAAAAAATGGATGCACGCGATCCTGCCGATGATATTGCAGCGAGTGTTCACCTTTTGAAAAAAGGAAGCGGGAGTAAAAGAAGTTAGGAGGGAATAAACATGCATGAAGCCAAGTGTTACCTCAAATATATGGCGGAGACGATAAAACCGGCGGTTTTCATTTGTCAATGCCCTTCTTGGCACGGTCTTGGCTCTCTTCAAGTACCCTCTTGGCAGTCAATTACCAGAGAAGCTCGGATAGGTTGATCCCGTGATAACTGCCATCGTGGCACCAAAAAGGCAAACAGTCGTGTCACATCAAATTGAAAAAAGTTACTCGGTAATTTGCGAAATCATCATTCAGGAGCTGATTGCTCTATGTATGTAGCATCAACCAAACCATGCTACATTGATTCATAACGGACGCTATACAGGTTAACACTAAGAAATGTCCACTAAAAGACAAAGTAATAATTCGCCATGGTAAATTTTTTGATTTTGTTGATTCACATCATTACTATGAAGAAGACGCCATCCTTTCCTCTGCTGTCGATACCAAGCTTAACCATTGCTTATGCATCTACGATCCACCGTACAATAAGTAATATCATATGGAAGCGCCACGACATATCATATTATAGTAATAAATAGTGATTTCTGGGTTGTTGTATTTCTACTAACAAATACAAACAGTTTCCCGTATATTATGTGCTTGCACAATATTTGGCATGTTTCTGGCATAGGTTAATCATATGTAGTGAACACAAAATGTAAAAACCAAGGATTTATCGAAAGTTATTTGGTTGCTATTTTCGGTACGAAAGTTCGTACCACGTGGCTTCTTTCAGGTCCCTTGGACACTCGCATACCCTTCTTTCTCAGTTTCGCCACCACCCTCTAGAGTGTGTCACACAGTTCCTGTTCTTGGCAGATAACATATTTGTGTGTGGGTAAAACAATGTATCCCATCAAATTTGAGTTCCACTTCAAAGGTTCTCCTATTCTGGTTTCTTGTGTTCTACGCGTTTTTTTTGTCTTGTCCTGTCCGTTGTTCTGTTCTCTATTTGATTCTCTTCTCTACGGTAAAGCTTACTCTCCATTTTTTGCTTTCATTTGCAATCCTCTGCATAATAAAAAACGATCGACCCTCAACGTTATCCTAACGACGCTTCATATTCGGTGCTTTGATCTCGACTGCAACCACCGCCAGGTCTACTTCAGCCGCTTTTACTGTGATATTGTTAAACAACCTGTCCAATTCATAACACTTGGCTTCCGACGTGCGCGGATGACGTCGCTGTTGGAGAACCTGCGGCTATGCTCCGTGCGCTTGATTTCTTCCAAGTGGACATAACACATTGGAGTTGTCTCCCGTTGTGCATCTCGGCACATTTACTGGCAGTCAAACCGGATAAACGATGCTTGTAACATCTACGTCGACTTTGACTTTTTTGTTGGTCATAAGCTCGAGCAGTCTAACAAAGAGGTATCGAAACAGACAGGAGGTTCGATCATACTTATATCAATTTTCACTTAGCTGCCCAAACCGTTGAATACCAAATATTTAAAGCACTCCGGTAATCATGGGGGATTTGCCAAAATGAATCATTCCTCTCCATCCACCGTTTCATCAAGCCTCCCAACGCTAGTCTCGGCTATAAACAATGGCAAAGCCCACCACTGTAAGTGTAGTACCTTGGCTTATCGGGCTAGATGAGACTCTCTCTCTCGATCCGTGGTTGGGAAAGAAAAGTTTTCATTTTATTGCCGTCGAGGATGACGGGCTTCATTAGCATGTGCGTCTATAGAATGCCAACTCGCGCCCAAAGCCATTTTTAAGCAAACTCATGGCCATGCATTTCCGTCCGTCTGGAAAGATCGTACCAAAATTCTGAATATAATTCGGGGCGATTTGCATGCTTATCCGAATGCGCGAAAAGAAGCGTTCAACCGGACTTTTGATTCGAGGCAATGATGTGTGATTGATTAATGCTCTGTTCACTTATCAATTGTAATCTACCAAGATCGCTATCGCTTTGTGCAACGAGCATTCCTTATCATGTCAGACCAGAGCATAAACTGTTTAATCCAATCATGCTTGTATATTATATCAGAAAAGCTCCCTTTTTTTCTGTTCAACATGGGTTCCAGACATTTGATCTGCTTCATCTGAATAAATTTTTTTCTTTTGCTTCGTTGCGTTTCTTTTCTTCTTTTTTTTTTTGAATCATCAGATAATAGAGCCAAAAGATCCCAGGAATATACCAAATATGGAAACCAATAAGGTTCGCAACGTGGCGGCAGAACTAATGTGAGCCAACCGTGTGGCGGCCCGTGAATTTTCATTTCCTGCCATGGAAAAAAAGAAAATCCCGCCTGTCGGATCTCGATTTGGCTGATGATATCATAGTCCGCCATCGTCTGCAGAAAAAATTTTCCAGTGCCAAAAGTACTGGACGGGAAGATTTCTGAGGTCCAAAGCTAAAATACGCTGATAAGATGGGATTATACCCGCCTTGATAACGATACGCGGGAAAGATGGGTAATCGTTGCCAAGTAACAGTAAAAACGATTTGAAAGTGAAAGGCAAAAAAAAATTAACAACATGTGTTTGCACGGTTTTAAAAAAAAATCCCTTGCTCAGACAGGAATCGTCTGATAGGCTCTAAGAGGTGAAAAAAAAACCTATCACCATGATGTAAAACCCCTGTGGAATCGATAAGATATTAATCATGCGGGAATTTGAACGCAACTATTTTTACTGGTGGGCAATTGCTTCTTCTTTTTTCTCGCTTTCTTTCATTCTTTCATCTTTATCATCACAAACAATGTACTCCTCTACCAAGGGTAACTCGCCTGTTCAATATCCTATCCAATGGATCGCCGGTATGGACGTCGATGTCCAGCCCAAGGCAAACCGAAAGACCTCCATCATCTGTACCATCGGTCCTGGTACCAACAAGGTCGAAAAATTGGTCGAATTGATCGATGCCGGTATGAACATTGTTCGTATGAATTTCTCTCACGGTGACTATTCTGTAAGTACAATCTCTCTTATGTTTCGCTTGTGCGTTTGAGATATGTGATGGATGTCTTTTGGCCTATTGCATTTTCTCGGTTTGATGTATAAGAAACGAGATTTAACTCTACTTTTTTTTTTCTTTCTGCGGTTGGTTTAATAGTATCACAAGTCCGTGCTTGACAATGCTCGCGCTGCTGGTGCTCAGCGTCCTGACAACGTCATTGCTATTGCCTTGGATACCAAGGGTCCCGAAATCCGTACGGGTGCTATGCGCGATGGCAAGGAATTGCCCATCTCCCGTGGTCACGAAATGGTTTTCTCTACTGATGATCAGTACGCCAATGTTTGTGACGATAAGGTGATGTACGTCGACTACAAGAACTTGCCCAAGGTCATTGACGTCGGCAAATTGATCTACGTCGATGACGGTGTGCTTTCCTTCAAGGTGCTCGAGAAGGGTGAAGACTACGTCAAGGTTCAAGCTCAAAACAATGGCAAGTTGGCCTCCAAGAAGGGTGTCAACCTTCCCAAGACTCCCGTCGATCTTCCCGCTTTGTCCGAAAAGGATAAGAACGATTTGCGTTTCGGTGTTGAAAACGGTGTGGATATGATCTTTGCCTCCTTCATTCGTCGTGCTCAAGATGTCAAGGATATTCGACGCGTCTTGGGTGAGAAGGGCAAGAATGTCAAGATTATCTGTAAGATCGAGAACCACCAAGGTTGCAAGAACTTTGATGAAATTCTCGCTGAAACCGACGGTATCATGATTGCTCGTGGTGATATGGGTATCGAAATCCCTTGCGAACGTGTCTTCATTGCACAAAAGATGATGATCGCCAAGTGTAACTTGATGGGCAAGCCTGTTGCCTGTGCTACTCAAATGTTGGAATCCATGACCTACAACCCCCGTCCCACTCGTGCCGAAGTGTCCGATGTCGCCAATGCCGTGTTGGATGGTGCCGATCTTGTCATGTTGTCTGGTGAAACTGCCAAGGGTGCTTATCCCGTTGAAGCCGTCCAGACCATGGCTGCTACTTGTATCCTTGCTGAATCCGTGCTCTGCTATCCTCCTCTCTTCAACCAGCTTCGTTCCTTGACCACCTGGCCCACCGAGACCACCGAAACCGTGGCTTGTGCTGCCGTGTCCGCTGCTGCTGAACAGAACGCTGGTGCTATCATTGTTCTCTCCAAGTCGGGTCACACTGCTCGCCTTGCTTCCAAATATCGACCTGCCCAGCCTATCATTGTTGTCACTCGCGACGAACAAACGGCTCGTCAATCCCATCTTTCCCGTGGTGTCTTCCCTTTCATCTACCGTGAAAATGTGGATGAGAACTGGGAAGTCGATGTTGAAAACCGTATCAAGTGGGGTATCATGCAAGGCAAGAAGTTTGGCCTTGTCAAGTCCAACGACTCTGTTGTGGTGGTTCAAGGCTGGAAGGGCGGTCTTGGCAACACCAACACTGTCCGTGTCTTGATTGCTCCCTAAGCGCATTTCTTTTTTCACTTCTATTCTCAAATAATTTTGTTCATTTGTAATATTTTTTATTGTGACATACAACCTTTCAAAGCATGGATTGCATAAAATAAAAGAATCTAAAGTTTTTTCTTTGCATTTATTTAAAAAAAAACGGCTTCTTTTTTGACGCGACTTCTTTTGAAATTTGCAGTAATAAACAAACCCAAAATGGATAATTTTTTCTCAGAGAGGTTCGATGCCCGATGTCATGAAACGTCAGTGCTTCATATGATGCCGCTTTTTTATCCAACACTGTGTGGAGAATGGACGGAATCTGAACGATTTTCGCCTTTTCTGGAAAAGTCCGCTGACCAACCTCCACTGAACGTCCGCCATTTTTTAGCGTATGAATTCAATGCCAATTTTCCTCAGATTGGTTTGACCTGGATTCCAAAAGTTTTGGGAAAGTGCATTTCAATATTTCCCACTTCCATTGACTTGTCGCCCTTTTTTTTTTTTTTTCTGTCATCTCTCTTTTTTTTTCTTTCTCTTTCTATTCTCCTCTTCAGATAGATCCTTGTGGAGCTTTTATCTGTTGCTCTATTTACCAGTATGGGCGGACAGATAAGTAAAGACCATGAGAATGCAGAAGTCCCTCGACGACGAAGGAAAGTCCTTGCCGGTCTAAGATCACAGCCACCGTTTCAGTCTCCCCAACCCTTAGCGCCAAGTTCCCACAAAGGCACTCCTTCCAGCGAAACGTGTTCGGGGGAAACCACGACGCGATCCATTCATAATCATCCGCATTCTTATGATCGACGTGTTCATTCCGAAACGGCCTCTGGCTCGAACCATCCCGTCATGCCGGTTCGACATCAAGTCGTGTTGTCGGATCACAGCTCGCCATTATCGGCATTATCCGCCGTCATTTCGGAACCCATTCGGCGAGCCCGTCTGCGACGGAACAGCATTCAGCACAACCATGCCTTGGAAGGAAGCACGATATCGTCCACGAGTGATGACGAAACTGGGACACTTGCCACTTATCTTTCCTCACGATCCGCACCTTACAGCAGCTCGGCTGGCTCCGCAAACTCTGTACCCATGTCACCCAATCTGAAAGGAACTCACACCATGCGTGGAGAGGAATCCAATGAACCTATCCTTTTCGAAAAGTATTCTACTTCCCCACCGTGGTCAGCTCTTCATCGATCCAATACGACCATTACAGCGGGATCTAAAAAGGATCCAATGATATCCGTGTATGATTATGGCGATGAGAAGGAATACGATCGGTAAGTGTGCTTTTTGATTACATAAGTCAAGAGTTTAAGTGGCAGCAGTCTGTGGGACGCGAAAAGTATGACAAGGGAAAAAAAAGGGGAAAGATATGGCTCTTGATTTATGATGAGAAAGTATAATGTACTAAGTCCTGAACGAAAAAATCTAGACAATTACGACAGGTACACATCAAAAAATATTGTTTGAAACAAAAATGGGAAAAGAACAGTGTGCGAACGTTAAATTTTCTTGTTTGTCATCCCTTTGTCTGCATTGCAGCATTATGTTCTAAAACAGGTATTCTGTGGTAACACCAAGACCAAATTGGAACAGCCGAAACGGATCCTCGAATGCGCGTGTGGCGTAGGTAAATGGTGAAAAAAGCGAAGCTTCAAATGGACATGTTGATAGGATGATTTACTGATATGTGAAAATCCGGTTCTGTATCTTTGTTTGATTTTTTTTTTTTTTTGCAGGTTTATGGGCCCTCGAAATGGGACAAGCATTCCCTGACTGTGAGACCATCGGCATTGATATTCTTCCGCCCAATGAAAAAGAAGGACCGTGGGCACCTACGGCCCGATTGAGTGGCACCGTACAAACAGTGGGAGCCCCGAATGTCACTTATATGTACGGCAATATTCTGAAACCGCTATCCTTCCCCAATGATTACTTTGATTTCATATATCAAAGAGATGCCGCCACCGTTGTGCCCTACAAGGACTGGCCTTGCTTACTGAAGGAAATGTTTCGCGTTGCAAAACCTGGTGGCAGCATTGAACTCGTGGAATACGGTAATCATTTTTCATCAACATCTTTGTTTTTCAATTCCAGCCGGGTTTAACAAAAGCAACGCATGATTTTATTTTTTTCGCTATAGATATCGTATTCCAGAATGCGGGCCCGGTGCTTGCTTTGGTCAATGAGTGGTACAAGATTGCTACTGCGACCATTGGCGTCGATCCCTTGTATGCTGAACAATTGGAGGACATGTTGACAGAAGCAGGCTTCGTCGATGTCCAGGAATCCATTCATGATATCCCTGTTGGTGAATGGCCCGATGCTGAAGGTAAAATGAGATAATTACGAACTGGGCTTTTTGGTTGCTGCCATGATCTAACTAAACTTGTGTTGAAAGTCGATCGCCAGCACGGATTTCTATACAAACAACAAATCAAAGCATTATTCCGATCCATGCGGCGCTGGTGGCTGATTGAAATTGGGGTATCCGAGCAGGAATATGACCGTGTTTGCACAGCCGCCTTGGATGAATTCGAGGAACAGCGCAGTAGTGTTCGATGGAGAATCTTTACGGCGAAAAAACCAGTGACCACCACCGTGTAATCCTTCTTAAAGGCAAAAAAGTCCAACCAACACACACACACCCCCCCCCTTTACACCCGCCGCCTTTTATGCTCTACGTAATATGTCTCTGATTCCTGCTTTCATTAAATTGTACATATCTATCGATTTCTATCTGATACCATTCATTGTATGCAAATTTGTTTACGCTAGTTACTGTAATATCTCAAATATGAATCTCTACTTTGCAAGAAAAATTAGAATTTACCATGCTCAATGCCTTGTTCTGGGGGAGGAGTTGTATTATATAAATTGATTGGTTCTTGAGTAAGATTTTAGCTCCTGACGAATATTGCCAAAAAGTTAGCCTTTTTTTTTCTTTTTTGCGTCACGATAAACGATGTGAGTGAAAAAAAGTCGATGACGGCGACGTCAGGGTTAGCTATTAACTCATCTCAAAGACTTGGCTAAAGATTTATGGAATCATACGATATTGAACAAGCCTGAGTCTATTGACATCACATTCTATATTGGCGGAGCACAGCAAATATTTCCGCTGGTCCCTGATGATCATTTGTATCCGTCGGACCGATGGTGGCAAAATTGTACGTCATGAAAGGTTCATGGCACTTTTTTCAATGTTACACAGAAAAAGGTTTACAATACCGCTCACTGCCCGATGTGGGAAGCACGATCATAGATCGCATTCATACCACACTTTCCGAAATCCGAATGTAGCCTCCATATCGCGAATTATTTTTGTGCTAATGACGTTCCAATGGAGGTCCTTTTTTTTGTCTTTGTACAAAGATCAAAAAATCAGATATCAGAGGAGCGCGAAAAAAAGAACCAACCAATGTTTGTAGTGAAACGTTGGAACACAGGGTTTCTAGTTTTGTTATTAACACTGTTGCAAGATTGAACCAAGGGTAGAAACAATAATAGTAGCTGCTGTATAGCTTTATTTCAACAGAAAGGGAATACATCTATGAGCCGCAAAATTGGCAACCAGGCAAGCCAAGTTCAAAAGCGGTCACGAGCTGGTAAAAGAGTAGTCACGGCCACCACACACAGCATTTCCTTCAACTGACCGCTTTCTTGTCATTCAGTTCACAACAACATTCATCATCCATGTCGGCTGTAAGTGGCACCCATGCACGTTGCATTGCCCGATAATATTGACTAATCTCTTTCATATAGTTTGTTCCTGTCAATCCTAAACCGTTTCTTAACGAACTGACCGGAAAACCCGTGATTGTAAAGTTGAAATGGGGTGGAGAATATAAAGGCTACCTCGTATCGGTTGATGCGTACATGAACTTCCAGGTAAATCCTATCGCTGGTCAAACGAAAAAGCAACATTGCATACTAATGTATTACATTAAAAGTTGGCCAACACAGAAGAATTCCAAGAAGGTGTTTCCGTGGGCACCTTGGGTGAAGTGCTGATAAGGTGCGTAATGAGCGATCCACGGTTACTGTCAACGATCTCGCTAAAACTTACCTTTGGCTGTTTGTTATTCTTGTAGATGCAACAATGTTTTATATATTCGAGGTGTGGAGGAGGATACAGAAATGGCACAATAAGCAAATAAATATGCCCGCGTGTGAAAAAGTGACAGAAACCTGCTTCCCAGTGATTGTTTTCATCCACGATAACATTGTTGTTCGAAAAACGGGCGTCGATGTGTGAATGTATCTATAAAAGGAGATCCATTGCTAGTGTTCGCTGTTTATCGTTTTTGATTCCTATTTTGTGGGCCAGAACCTCTATTTCCAATGTCAATATCATTACACTCAACCAGCCAATGTCTCCAGATCCATCAAATGTTGAACAGATTACGGAATAGTTACTGTAAAAAAATGTGAAGCTGATACACGTAAGTCTGTCAAGTCAATAAATACGCGTTAAACTTTGCAATTTGACTACGCGATTGCTCAAACATACTAGCCCATGACGATTGTGCGCAAGCAGAGAATGTCATGTAATGCACATTGTGGAGCTCCTTCAGTTGTTTTCTATTATTCTTCCTGTTACATGTCAACGGACTACCTCGTATCTCTTGTAAACACCATGAAAGACGCTGTTGTCTGCAGGAAACATTATAGATAATTAGGGTGAGCATCAACGAGGTTAAAGTGATACTTCAATGACAGAGACGCTTCAAGCGACCTGTCCACGTTCAAGGCACATTACGCAACAGCTTTGGCGGGGGTTTACATATTTTATTCTTAAATAGTGTTTGCTTCCATTACTTTCCCTTTTTCTATGCAAATTTCATCTATATATATAGATTAAACTGTTTGAAATAGAATCTACCGAAGTTCCAGCCTAGAATTGCAACATGCTGAGATCATCATAAAAGTAATCGTGTTCTTCTGCCTATGCTCCCGTATGAAAAATTCAGCAATGCAACTCAGTTTCATTGTATACATCAAACCAACATACCGTTTTTGCCGCAATACGCTCCGCAGGATTGTATGTAATCATAGACTGAGGATCAAAAATCAAAACTTTTTTGAGCATATTTTAGTGCTTCATCAGGTCCGGGTCATCTCACCTTCAGCAAGTCAAAAGCATGATCACCAAGATCGACAAAATGTTTGGAAGTCTTGAATTTTGTTCGTAAATCTACCGCATTCCATACTACGGTATTATCACAGATCAGCAAACAAAATCTACACCAAGCACAAGTCCGGGCAAAGCATACTTACCAGGAAATCCAGGGTTATAATCGGGCAATGCTGTGACACCCGGCCATTCCTCTTCAGATGGTGTGCCAAGTAGACTATCGAGATGGAAAGGAACAGGATTGAGCTCCACGAAGATTATACCAAGTCCACACTTGTTATGATTTACCGGAATATATGGAAGAGTTCATCGATCTGCGAATCTCCTAAAAACGCAGAGACGGTTTAGTCATTTGTTTTTCGTTTTCCAATCGAAAAGAATAGGTACCTGGGAATAATGGCCTAAGTATCATCAATTCTGCAAATATACATCCAATGCTCCACATATCTACTGCTGTAGAATAATGCCGACTGCCTAACAGAATTTCGGGCGCTCGATACCAAAGTGTAATGACCTAGCATACGTAATAAAGCGTATTAGGGCGTGGCGATGATGAGGTTGGACAGTGAATGTGGGGTGCATACGTTATGTGTATATGTTCGTAAAGGGACTGCAAAGGCTCTGGATAGCCCCAGATCTGCGATGGTGAGTTTGCCGTTTCGGTCGATCAACAAGTTTTGCGGCTTTAAATCTCGATGAAGAATACGGTGAGAATGACAATATCGGATACCGCAAATAAGCTGATGCATAAAGCTCTAAAACGGAAGAAGAAAAAAGATCAATTATAAAGCAATTGCTTGTAGATCCGGTATGGGCGTATTTTACTTTTATGTGGGCAGGCGTTAGACCTTTTCGTCCTACTGCATCCATATACCGCCGCAGATCCTTCAAAAGAGAATGAGTCATCATGACTTGCTATACGCGCTGCACTGGGAAACATCAGTAACACTTACCACTTCGGAAAAGTCGAAAACAAGGTAAATCGAAGTGTCCTTTTGGATCAGATCGAGTAATCTGTGGGAGACATTTAGAGCGAACTGAGGGCGAGAGTTTTATAACATCTAGACATGTTACCGGATAACATTGGTGTGATTCACTTCTTTTAGTAGGGCGATTTCTCGAACGGCGGTAGTAGGGACGCCTTCACTGAAATTGAGACGAATCTTCTTCAATGCTACCAATCGATTGGTTTTGGTCTGTCGCGCTTTAAAGACAATGCCGTAAGTGCCTTCGCCAATTTTGGACAGCTTCTGGTATCCGTCAAGATCTTGAGTTTGGAGTTCCTTGACAATCTCCTCTTGCTTTCTTTTGCGTTCTTCTTTCTTGGAGGCTGCTGAAGAGACGTATTCCGTCATCGTTATGTAGAGGGGAGGGTTACGAGGTATCAAGGATAGGTAATAAAAAGGGTACGCTGTTTTATGGTGGCTGTGGCCCGCAAGGATAATAAATACAATTGGTGGAGAAAGAAGGAAAAAAAAATCGTTGCAACTGATGCACGCTCGAGCAGTCGCACTGATTTGGACTTGTCTTTGCCACTCGGTAATAAAATTTTTTTTTGGCCCTTGTATTTTTTTCAAACCAAGGAGCAGCCAATATAATAGAAATGGGTACTTACACACAATCCTGCCTTTGATGCAATTCTTTGTCACGACAAAAGGACGTCAATTTGCCCATTCATAACGCGTTCATCTGTCGAAAATTACATATTCCAAAAAACGCGTCAATTTTCAAACAATGCCACATATCGGAATTCTAATTTCGTTTTGGCCACGCGATCTTTTTCATCGGCACCACTGGCGCGTCGCGTTGACCACTGTGTTTTCCATGTATTATCGGTTTTGCTCCGAACCATCACTTGAAAGAAAAAAAAAGTTGTATTGCCCCTTGTCAATTCAAATTTGTCTAAAGACGAAATGATCGAGAATTTCAGGTTTATCTATGATACATGAGCCTATCGGGCACCTTAAGTCAACCGGGTCGATTTCTTGTTATCCTATTGATATTCGCCGGAACTGATTGAGAATAAGTGCAAGATGATACTTGATAAAATGCATTCAGCTTTAGAGATAGTGAATACTGTATGATCATGCTTTATCCCTCTGCTTTATGGTGAGAACAGAACGTTCACAGTCAGCTAACTATGCTCAAATGCAGCATTTGCAAGATTTTGAGCGCTACCGGCTAGTAGTGTGTAGCTATTTAGTGTGGAAGATATTGATGTGATCATTTTTGTTCGGCGCGGACTTCATGGGGCAAGACTAAACGATTTCGTGCGATGCTCGGTTTAGTTGAACGCCTGATGAAATAGAAGGGACTTTCCGGCAAACAAACGGAAGGGCAATTTTTTGATCAAGATGAGCAGAGTGCAAAAGTCAATGTCAGCACCGCAAAGGCAATGTCTGTTGCCCAGTTGGAGACTTTCAACTCCACGGATCGACAAGGCAAAAGGGCAACCAGTATAAAGAGCGTTTATCCGGCAATTCCGCGAATCACGTTGTTCTATTACGGATACCAAAAATAATCATTTTTTTCAGAAACAACCGTCTCAGCTTCAGTCTAGACATTCCATTTTTGTTGCTTTGCGCTGATTGCGTTCCAAATTTCAAAAATAATGTATCAATTTGGCAAAGTCGAGCTATTTCTCTCCTTGGTGGATAGTTCCAATTAAACTTGCGCCCATCAAAAGCATGTGACGATGTAATGACCATGGATTCTGCGCCTGTTGCAAGAAAAAATAAGGTCTCCTCTCGTCTTCCCGCCGATTGCCATCGACTATCTTTCGTGGGAAGAAGTGAGGAATAGAACATGATGGATTTATGCATAAAGGGTTGGATTGCGCCAAATGATCTTGGATGACATCAATAAATTACTCTGTGGAGACGATACCGTTAATGGCATTGACAAACAAACGTCTGGCCATCTAATTCACGCTTTGCTCGGCCTGTGTTATAACGGAGCCAATCAGAGAATGGAGACCTCGGCTACATTCTTCACGCAGTGAGCAACAATTTTTTTTTTATTCGAGACTTACACGTTATTCAGCTGAAATGCAACAAAAGGAACCGGGGAACTGATGAACAAGCGTGGTGCGAAATAAAGGGAACTTTTGTAGTCATTATGATATCAATGCAATAAAAAAAAATATTTTATGCGCGGATTGCCAATGATAGAAATTGGCGGATATCGTCATTTCGATGACACTCCGACCAACCTCACATTTCGCAAGGGTTATAAAGGCAAGCAAGGTGAGTCCCCTACTCACATTTTTTATCAATAAAACTCACTCCCCTCGCATAAAGGTTTTTTTTCTTCTTCGTCATGCAATCTGCTGAACCCGAGATCCATCGAAGACCTCTTACTCCACCCATGGATCATTCCTTAAAGAATACTGATACTGGTCTCACCAACACGGCGGCTCCTACCACCATGCCGTTGGATAAACTGTCAAGCACTCAACCAGAGCACACTCACACTCACACCACGGCGGCTCCTTTGGCCGCCAATGATAACGCCTTTTTTGCGCCTCAAGATCCCGTCACGAAGCCCCAAAATGGCGACCCAGGTTTCCCTACATCCACCATGGATCAAACGATGCGGCAGCGCAAGGCGCCTGGTGTTGATACCAGCAAACTTTCCAATAATGACTCTTTTGAGCGTAAAGAGGACAAGATGAACACAGGCAATCGACCCACTCGCAGCTACAGTGGTAAATAAGCAATCCATTGTGGATTATAAGATGATGCATTTGTTCTGATGTTTTTTTTTTTTTTGTTTACCGTTCATGCAGGATCCTCGCACCGTAATGAAACCACTGACCATATGGAACGTGAAGTCTGGCGCGTTTTGCGTTGGGAAAACCCTGTTCGTTCCGCAGCGATTCTCGTGTTGTCTGTGGGCTCGATTCTCTTGACCCGTCACTACTCATTATTGCAAATTTCTTCTGCTCTTCTTACCGTGGCCATCGGTTTGAACTTTTTATATGTGACTTTTATGACACAAAGCCAAAAGGTGTTCAACGACGGCCAATCCAGTCACCCTTACACTGGTGTGCTTCAGAAGGAAAGCTTAACCGAAATGAACAAGCAAAATGTTCAACGCTACAGTTCTGTGCTCGTCGACCTTGCTGAAACCGTGGCTCATGCTTTGGCCCGTATTGTGTTGATTGAAAACAGCGCCACCAGTCTGAAATGGTTGGCCATATTTTACACTACCTGGACAATCTCTGCCTATGTCTCTAGCATGACCATTCTTCTTATCTTTTTGATTTCTGCTTTCATTTTCCCTCGCTTGTACTTGTCCAACAAGGATGTGGTGGACGCGCATCTCCAGCAAGGTGAAACTCTTCTCCGTAACCAGCTTTCTCGCGCACAAGGCGTGACCACCGATACATTTAACGATGCTTATCACAAGGCACGTGCTTATATGGCTCAAGTCGGTACCACTGGTACAGATGCCGCCAATACGCTCAACCGTGAATCGGTCGTTCTCAAGGATAATTAAGCCTCTTTTTTTTTTTTTACCTTACCATTATTTGTAAATTTCTGCTTTGATCGTTGAAACAAAAATAAAAATATTGTGAATATGTATACTACACTTATGAATTTTGCTTTAAACGTTGTGCATACCAAGTTTCTAAAAGTTGCGGAAATAACCGCACGCGACTTTTTATAACTGGTCCGGCGTGTTTTTCCAGCTGGATCGAAAAAAAAAAAATTGAAAGGGCCATTCCACATTCATCCGTTCTCACCAACCCACAGGTTTTTCTTCCAGTTCTTGCCAATTCTATGAATCGCAACAGTACATTAGGATCGTGGCTATCCGGTGGCGCAAGGACAAAAAGTAGAACAAAAAGAAAGCCAAGTTCGGTTCAATCACATTCTCAATGGGCGAACCACTCGGAGAATGTCGCACCCAATGATCACGATCACGATCACGATCGCGAACTGCAGTACGCCTTGGCATTAAGTCAACAAGAAGCGAAACGACAGCACGAGCAGGAACTCGAGCTACTTCGCCATTACGAGAAACAGGCCAAATCACGTCAACATCGCACGCATGCACCGCTGGGCGATCGTACCAATCGATCATTACCAACAACGCATGATGCTGTAATACCGGTGAAAGAAGAACATGTAATTCCTGTGATTTTCAATTCAGAGGAAAAACCTTCAGTGCGTGCGAACGACAATGTTAAATCTGAGCAACAACGAGCACCGCACCCTGTAAATAATGAAGAAGGCTTCGAAATAGACGATTTATCTGCTTGGATCGAGGCAGAAGCCAATAGCCGTCCCAGCGAGTTGGACCAAAGCCCAAAGCGACCTTCTCGATCCAGCCTGTTGGATGACGATATATTCCAATCAAGTCCAATGCGACCCCTCTTCTTTGAAGAAACGGAGGGCAGTCCCCTTCACCACGATATCACCATTCCTGCGTCCTCAGATACATTAAATACCCCTCGTCTACCAAGTGAACAAGGCGAACCGCTCTTACAGTCCAGTCCGGTGGCACCTTTATTTTTTGAAAGTGTGTTCGACGATGACAGTCATGAAAGACAGACATTCAGCCCCACAACACAAGAAGATGAACAAAACCAATGGCAAAGTAAACGGCGGAAATTCCGTGATATTGGCTCGTCATCTTCGAGCGATGATGATGAAGCCCTGGATCTGGATCAATTTGTCGAGAAATTACTGTCACGTCGTCAAATATACCCACCTCGCATACCAAGGAACCCTCCGAGGTCCGCACAGGTAAAAATTGGGATTTTAGCGCGGTCACGTTGACAAATCATTATCGACTAATGATGATCGATTAGTTGAAGGAATGCCCCATTTGTTCCTGTCGATTCCCAGAGAATAGAATTATATTACATGCCGCCAATTGTATAGGAGCTTCTCCAGACAAGCAAGGCGACGAAGCTTCAATTTCGGATCGATTATTACTGGAGAAACACCTTCATCGTAACAATCAATCTCAATCTCCCGTGGATGATGATACCACTTTGCCACTCGAAAAAGAAAACCCATTGTCGCATGATGCAGCTCACAAAAAGAACCAAATGGATCATGACAGCGTAGCGCATATACCGGGAGAGAATGATCCGTTTACTACATCAGACAACGAAGCAGGTGACGATGTGGAGCAAGTGGATATGTGTACCATTTGCGGAGAATGGATTGCAACTGAAGCGCTAGAGAAGCATATGAACGATGAACTGGAAGAATTGGATCGAAGGAAGGCTGAGGCTTTGCAAGATCGGGATCGGTGTACTGGCGGGGATTTAAACGAGGGCTCGGCCTATTCCACGGATCACAATAGTCAGCCGTCCTCTTCCACGCTGCACATACCAAGGAAATCCATGGCGACAGGTGTAGCACGTCATGAAGCTTCTAGAATGAGGTTCGTAGTTTTATCATCGTGTGCATGGTCTTGGATTGGGTTGTTTCTTTTTTCTGACATTATTGATTATTTAGACACTGTACAAATCGAGTGGGTAGTACGAACCACTACGCGACAAACGACGAGGTGCTGGAGGATACATTTGATGCCGCAGGCTTTGGAGGCGAAGCGTGTGGCTTAAACTGGGAATCCGTAGGCCAATCTCATTACGGTTAAGCACCTCTTTAACAAAGTTTGTACAATAAGCCTTTGTACAACGTTGATATAAAAATAGGTTCAACTACTGAATTTGATTGAGCCCGCTGCCTTTTTTTTTTTGTTGGTGTCTGGTCAGAGACCCCGCCCAATTAATTTTTTTTTTTTTTAAAAAACGAGATTGGAGGTTTCGTTGTTGTCCCTTTTTTTAAAAAAGTATTGCTTTGTTTTCGGTTTTCCTTTTTTCGTTCGCTTCTCTTTTTTCTTGTTCTCCTTTGAAAAATGAAGCTGTTGTCCACCGCGGGTAGTTTGTCCACAGCAGCTGCCTTGTTACTTCACGTAGGCACGTTTGTCCAAGCCAGCCCTTTCTTCACCAGTCCTTCTCCTGAAACTCATCTCAACGCGGCTCTCGACAATGCCGCCACGAAACCTAGCCCTTGTAGCCGTAATGTGCCTTGTGACATTTTACTGTTGGCATGACAGTTTTAAACTCATTCAGTGAACCACTTTTGTTTCATGTAGAGCTTCGCATCACGTATCCTAATGATCTAGGTAAAAACTTCGCATAGAAACAGTGGAACCATAAAAGTGGCCTCCGTTAATAACCCCGCCCATGACAGGTTTTACGTTTGAAGACGGAAGCAAACATGTCATTGCATGGCAAGCTCCTGAAGAGTACAAGCAAGTCAATATAACGCTTCGGTCCGACCTCGAAAGAACAGATGTGGCTCACATCGGCCTCTTTGGTAAGCTCTATTTATAACAAGAAATTTTATTTGCAAACTAGCCATAAAAATGATTGTCCTCGACCTTGTTTCTCCGCAATTTTTTTCTTTTTTTTTTGGTTCACTCTTGCTGAACGATTTCGTGTCTCCTTATTTATAGATGCCAAGCGTGGTGCAACCGATGAAGTCGCCTTTAATCTCAACGGGCATCAGCCAGGTAAACTTTGACTCTTATTTCTTTTGATGCGCGTCTTTTTTCTTATGTTACTTTTTTGTACAGGAAACCATCATATCGTGCTTGAAAGTGTCGACCAACCTACCCATTGTAAATACAATTCGCTCGAGTTCAAGATTAACAAACGCTCGGATACACCTTCGACAAAGACTCCTGAACCTCATAGCAACGCGCCTCTCGACAATTCCGCCACGAAACCTAGCCCTTGTAGTCGTAATGTGTCTTGTTACAATTTACTGTTGGCATGATAGCTGTAAACTCATTCAGTGAATCATTTTTGTTTCATGTAGAGCTTCGCATCACGTATCCTAATGATCTAGGTAAACACCTTTGCCTAGAGACAGTGAAACCATAAAAGTGGACCCCGTTAATAACCCCGCCATGATAGGTTATGCGTTTGAAGACGGAAGCAAGCATGTCATTGCATGGCAAGCTCCCGAAGAGTACAAACAAGTCAACATTACACTTCGGTCCGATCTTGAAAGAACAGACGTCGATCACATCGGCCTTTTTGGTAAGCTCTATTTATTATTATATGAAAATTATTATTTGCAAACTCTTGTCTTCGACCTTTTTCCCTCTCTTGCTGAACGATTTCTTCACTCCTTATTTACAGATGCCAAGCGTGGTACAACCGGTGAAGTCGCTTTTAATCTCAATGGGCACCAGCCAGGTAAAGTTTGACTCTTACTGTTTGATGCGCATCCTTTTCTTATGTTATATCCTGTACAGGAAACCATCATATTGTGCTTGAAAGTGTCGGTCAACCTACCCATTGTAAATATAATTCGCTCGAGTTCAAGCTTAACAAACGTTCGGATACACCTTCAACAAAGGCTCCTGAACAACAAACGGCTCACATGAACGATCAAGAGCTGGATCAGCTGGTAGAAAGTATCAAGCACAGTCAAGCCAGCCATGCCAACGCAGGCGAAGGAATCGAACACTCCTCTGATGATTTGGAGCAACTGGTACGAGACATCAAGAAAAATGCTGCGGAGAACGCACATTTAGCCGAGGAATTGGACGCCATCGTCAATGATTTGAAGAAGGGTTCATCGTCATCATCCAAAACAAACCATATGGACGATGCTAAATTGGATGCCCTTGTGGAAAATATCAAGCATGGTTCCTCTCAAGCATCGCACTTGAACGATCAGGAATTGGACGCTATTTTGAATGACCTCAAGCATAACGATCAAAAGGCGTCGACTCATCTCAACGACCAAGAGCTTGATGCGATTGTCGAGAATATCAAACATGCAAACAAGCAACCCAGTCATCTCAACGACCAGGAACTTGATTCCATTATGAACGGCATTAAACACACCAGCAACCGACCTAACCATGTCAACGATCAGGAACTCGACGAAATTGTCAACGATATCAAACACAAAGGCAACAAGCATACGGCTACGCACGATGATAAGAACTGGAATGCCATGATGGATGAATTGGACTCTTATTTTGATCAGAATTCGAACGCCAACAAAGGTCATTCCAACGAAGCTCCTGCGGTCAGCCCCACCAAGCAAGAAAGTGACAACCAGCATACCAGCTTTGATGCCTATATTGCCGTAAGTGACAGGAAGGAAAACCATATTCATCGTCCAATGTCCTGATTCATGTTATTTACGCAATTATAGAGTCTTGATCAAGATTACACCAAGTACATTGACAAAAATAAGCAGACGGAAACGCAAGTCGTCACCCACAAGAATGAGGTGAACGATGCCGCCGCTTTCGCTCGACCTGTCTCCAACAAGGCTTTGGCCGCTGATTTAGACCAATTGGGAAGCAAGCATGCCAACAGCCATGACAACTCCCCTTATTTCACCGATGATGATCGACGTACCACTCAGAGTGGCCATACCAATGAGTGGAACAGCCAAGGAGCTCCCACGCCCCATAACAATGCCGAATGGCACGAAGACGCTCCACTGAATGATTGGCAAACCGAGGACTTTGACGTTGTCAGCAACACTCCATCGCAAGTAAATGAAAACCATAGCAATGAATGGGCCTCTGTTGATACCGCTGCTATCCCTGATCATTCCAACGAAGGTGAATGGAGTGCCGAAGAGCATGCCACTGAAGAACCGGCGGTGAGCGACGAGACGCACTTGAATGAGTGGGTCGCAGAAGAAGACCCTACTGAGCATTTGAATGAAGGTGAATGGTTCAGCGAAGTGGTGGACGGAACCACAGATGCCTGGAACGGTGACGGTCAAGCATCGGACGCCTCTGCTCATGCCAACGATAACGAATGGTTAACGGCTGAGGAAGAACACTTGAACGATTGGGTCTCAGAAGAAGCCCCTGCTCACACCAATGAATGGAGAGATGAAAGTATCAACATTCCCGATCACAGTAATGAAGGCGCTTGGGAAGAAGAAGAAATTAAAAGCACCACCAACGATCACAAGAACGTAGGCTGGACGGAAGACCACGTGAACCAACCTGTTACCGACTCGGTTTGGGAAGAAGACAGCAGTGTTCCTGTTTCCCCAGCGGAAGACTTTTACATTCGCTAAGAAAAAGCTACTCCATCGATTCAATGATACATCTGTGATCCAATAATTGATCACCCATACCCCTTTCCTATATTTCTTATCCCATTTTCCTCGGTTTTGTCCTTTTTGCCCGTGGTGGTTTCCGACCATTTGGATTATCAAAAATCCTTGTTATTTTACCTCTTTTATTTTTTTATTTTTGAATAAAATATATCTTCCCATTGAATAAACAATAAGTGCCGTACTTGTGACGGTTTGGGGGCAATCAGAGATGGGTCGTTGACCCCGCAAGGTGTGAGCCATTTCTCGGCAGAAGGGTATAATACTAATTAAGAACCTCTCTACATAAACATACGAGGACGATGGGGTTTTTGTTAACGCAGAGAAGCAGAAGACGAGGATGACGAGGCGTAGGTAGACGCTGTTGAGGATGAAGGGTTCTGAGATGATTCAAGGGCGGCGATGGGAACGGACGAGTTTATAAGCGCCAGTTGATCTCGGATACGTCGATGAGCGGTTAAGATGCTGGTTTCTAGATAATGAAGGCGAGTGGTATAGATGGTATGCAATATATGATCCGTTACGTTTTGTAGCGGAGAAGCATCGGATTGGCTGGAATCCGTCGTGGTAGACGATGCAGGAGACAATGAGGATGACGACGACCCCGTCAAGGAAAGCGGCGGCATGCGGTTCGTTACAGAGGACGAGGTCAAGTTGACAGCTGTTCCCAATACCGTGGGTAAATCTGAAATTGGGAAAAATTGAATTGAGTACCCCACTCAAAGCAGGTAAATGATTAACCTTATTTTTGCCTCACACACACACCTTCGGTCAGAAAACTTGGCAGAGCCGTATTGTCCGATCCATGAGCCGATCGCGCGCATAGAAACTGATCCAGTAATGTCGCCGTAATCTCGAGTTGATCCAGTAAATTTTGCTTTTCCGTGAATCGCATATGGAATTGACGATCCAAATCCGAGCTCTCGGGAGTCAGTTGAGGTGCAACATGAAGCGCGCGGGAACGATGACGAACTGCAAAGTCGGATGTGGGTACAAAGGATGATGCACCCGGTCGACGAGTCGTACTCATTATTCTCGACTGTCTCACTCTCGACAGTAAACGCGATACAGAAGAACGTCGACGAGAAGAATAGGGGTAAGACGACAGAGGCGATGCTTCAAAATCTTCCTCAAAAACCCGTTCAGAACGAGGTTTGTAAAGTGGAATTCCCATGGCAGCCGAAGGAGTGAGTTAAATCACTTGAAGTAGTTGATATGGGTTTGCCGTTCTGGCAATAAAAGCAGGCGGAGAAAAATTTTCATGGGCCCGTCGGAGACGGAAAAAAAATAGGCTGGTTGCAGTTTGGCTTCATCAGATCATGAAGAAACCAACGAGAAAACACAAAGTTTTAATCTGACTTCCGGCCAGAATGTAACACGCTCCATGCGTTTGCAAGAACTGCTTACGTACATCATAAAAAAATGAATGCATACATACAAAAGGTGGAAACACTTGGAAAAAGCGATACCCCGCCATTCAACATGACATGCGCGCAACTTCCCTGCATGATTTCATATTGAAAAATACATGCTTGTTATGTTAGTGCAAGTAAAAAAAAAAAAAAAAACCATTATTTTTGACTGATCAATCACTTGCAGGCATATTCTAATGTAGGAAACAGATTCTCTGTGCATTAACCAATGTTTGAATTGCGCTGTTTGTCCCGTCCACAACAACATCAACCCATGTGATTTACAACGGAAACAGACATTTTACCCACGTCGGAATCAAATCAAGCAGAAGCTGCGGTGAAAAAAAAAAGAGCATTGTTCTATGGATGTGTAGAGAGGTGGGATGAATTGAATTAAAGGAAATGTAATGCGAGTGGTTGCTATAGGCGAGTTAAAATTTCAAAAGATGGGGAGAGGAGATGGAAGAGCGCGTAACTGGAAATACCATGATACATAGAAAATGAATTACAAGATTTGGGGAAGTAGAACATGGGATATACACAATTATTATAGTACAAGAGAGTAAAGAAATGGTAAGCCAAAAAAAGGAATTACACCGGAACAGGTAGGGTTGTTTAGGGAAACGCGAATGGGCTAGTGTAACCCATGGGAGTGCCGCAGACATCATTTTCTGTAAAGTATTGTTGTCGCATCATCACTTGTGCATCCGGTGAAGGCGACGGTTCCGGCGTCGTGATATTGGCAGCATCGAGTTTTCCTTCGAGTTTCAGTTTCTTTGCAAGTATCTTTCGACCATTGCCACCTCCCGGTTCGTGGCGTTGTCGCTTTCTGATGACATCCGTTTTCATCGATAATGGGCGACGTTCATGATGAAGTTTTAAACTGTTAAAAAATGGGGAACCATAGTAAGTAATGCTTTCTCCCTTTTTCAATGATTTCAACGTCATCTACACTTACTATAGTCCACAGGCATTGCAAAGAGGAGCACCTTCTTCATCGCGCCGCCACAACGGAGTTTTCATCGTGGCACAATTGGAGCATACCAATTGTGAGTTTTCTTCTTCTCGTATACTGGTACGGGTACTGTTGGATTTGAGCGATTTGGGGCGAGGTGCATTGTGCAATTTTTGGCTAAATAAGGTTGCCGGGGGAAGAAAAACAAGAACAAAATGACGCAAAATGAGTACCAAAACAAACAAACAAAATGGTCCGTGACAATTTGTTCAATGATGAACATGGGAGCTTTCAAACTTACTACAATCCGCAAGCGTTACATAAGAGATCATCGTCCGGTGACCTTCGCCACAATGGAGTCGAGGTGGCACCACAATTGGTACACACCGGTTGTGGAAATTGACTTTCCATCAAATCGGTTTCGGCCTGTTTCAACTGACTATCGCCGTAAGGGGACGCCAAAGTAGAGGTCGATAAACGTTCGTCTAGTTGCATGGTGGGATCGTGAAACGATGAGTTTGGTTGTTGTGGAGTGGACGATTCTTCATAGTAAACCGGCCGTCGGGTCATATTCCTAGAAGAAAAAAGATTCGATGACTAGGTCAATTTTTCTTTTCTTCGAAAGTGCAAGACCAGCGGTTTTGAAAGAAAAACCACCAATACTTACAGATTACCAAATTGGGTTTCATCGAACAAGGCGACCGATGCGGTGCTGGAGGAAAACATGGGGACAGGATGATAGTAAGGGCGTTGCGCGGTATCGGTTTCATCATACAGACTGGTGTCAAAAATTGAATCAGAAGTCGATGCTAGATTGTCGGCCGAAGAACCGTAAATTGCTTCAGATTCGGTGATAGGGGTTTGAGGTTGACTTGCGGAGAAAGGGTGACCATACAAAAGTGGACTGGAAGGCATCGACAAGGACATATTATAGTTTACAGTCTGATTCATCTGATCTGACGATGGGTCGTTGATGGGTGTATGTACAACACTCGAAGAAAGCATGGACTGTGGTTGGTGAGGGGTATAGACCACGTCGGAATTCGACATATAATCCATGTGCCATGTTTCATTGTTTTGTGTTTGCGGTTGCGAAGGTTGCGCGACGGATGGGTGAGGCGGTTGGGAAGGTTGGGGTGGAAGATAAGTTTGCATATCCGACAAGGCGCCAAAGATGTCTTCCATTTTAATGGGTGGATCATTGGCTTGATCCGAAGTGAACTGCGAGAGGGTGTAATAGTCCAAGGTAGGCTGAGAAAACTGTAACGGAGGCTGTGCCGGATGAACCATCACATCCTCTGTGCGGGACACCGTCGTGGCTGTAGTCGAAGGGGTTGTTTTCGCTCTTAAAATAGCTGTCGCTTGAATGACCGAAGGTGGTAATTGTGTCGTTGAACCAATGGAAGGGTGACGTTCAAGTTGCGTGGTGATACCTTTGGTCAATCGACGGAAAGCCGATTCCTTGGAGACGTGATTGCGAAACCATAGTCGCCATGACAGATTTTCCAGTCGTGAACCATTTTCCAGCGAATCTCGGATTTTCGTACATACACGCCATGTTTTACAAAGGTCGTCTTCCGAATCCATCTGTGAAAACGGTGCAAACGGCTTATTGCCACGGATTTTCACGATGATAGGTGCCATGTTACGCACGTGAGATGGAAGAACACCGTGAAAATGGAGAATAATCGAGGAGACAAAAAAAAAAAAAAAAAAAAGACCAGAAAAACTGAAGCTCACAAAACAACCAGAGTGGAATAAAAAGAAAAAAAAAAGCGAAAGAGGATTTTCTCAAAAAACTGGGGGGAGGGGAAAAAAGTGGAAAAACGAAAAATTTCCAGTCATGTCGCAAGCGTTCCAACTATGGAGTGGCTGGTTTCATACTCCGCGTAAACGTCCTCTCTCCAATCCCAATCCCCTTGTCTTTGATCCGGGCACCGCCTGTCCGCCATCCCCGGCCAAAGAAAAAAAAGAAAAAAATTAAGCGAAAATTGGCCAATACCAAGAATAATAGAATTAAAAAGTGTGATGAAATGAAAGTGGGATAAATGAAGTTAGCACGTGTTTATTGGATTTTCTTGAAAAACCAAGCAAAAAAAAAAAAAAAAATATATATGTTATGAAAGAAGTTTGGGGTTCGATTGAAAGAAAAAAAAAAAGAAAGAATGAAAAATATTATCACAGTTGAGTAAGGTTATGAAGCGAAGCAATAAGAAAAAAAAAATTACAAAAAAAATATTCTAGAGGTCAAAGGTTTCGTGATGAGCATCCCAATGATAGGATAATGCAGAGTTGAGTACAGTGCGCATAAAGTCGTCAGGACCACACGTGTGAACCCATGCACGGGTATTGGGATGGGCATCGTGAATGCTGGCCATACACTTGTGAATATCAGGACGCTGACCGTAGTGAAGTTTGCAACCGGGAATCAAGTTTTCGTCACCGTTTTGCACACGCGTGACATAGATGGAAAGATGAAGGTTCAATGGTTGGGCAGCCTCTTGGCATCTTTCTAACCAGTAATCAATCAAGTCTGTGAAGGGAGCGAGTTCATCTATTATTAAAACAAGAGGTCAGTATCAATGCTTTTTTTTTTTTGGTTCCATGTCATCTGATGCATTTAATTACCTGTATAACGAATCACCCAGATAAGGTAAAGACTTTCAGTGGCGACCGTCTTGACACCGGCGGTGCGTCTTTCAACGCAATCCTTGATGAGAGTCAGAGCAGGGGTGATACCGATACCAGTAGCAAAGGCGACCATGACGGGATAATCTTGATATTCGAGTTTGGGACCATAAGGACCATCCACCTTGAGACCGAGCGTGTCATCTGAAGCAGCGACTTCCAACAAGCGGCGAGTATAGTTACCAAGGGCCTTGACGTGAAGAGAGGCAATGGTGTTGGAATCAGCGCCAGCGGCACCGGGAGCACGACGTCGAAGCGTGCTGGTGATAGAGCGACGATCGCTTTCGAACAAACTGTCGTGATCTTGAACTTGCTTTTCGATCTTTTCTTTAGCAGTGTTGTCGACCACGCGTTCTTCAATAGCGTTATCCAGAGGATTGGGGGCGGATTTGTTCAAACGGAAAACTTCGGAAACTGTCATGGGATGCCAGTTGGCATAACGGGCAATAGCGCGACCTTTTTCGGCAATGGCGATAAA
The DNA here is from genome assembly GCF_025331425.1 of Radiomyces spectabilis. Classification (NCBI taxonomy): domain Eukaryota; kingdom Fungi; phylum Mucoromycota; class Mucoromycetes; order Mucorales; family Radiomycetaceae; genus Radiomyces; species Radiomyces spectabilis. Next base: position 1,430,135 of record NW_026251930.1, read on the forward strand.
CACATATTGGCCAGGGCGGAAGCGGGCAAAAGCTGAGTGCTGGAAAAGGATACGAACAATACCATCTTGGTCCTTGGTTTGCGACACGGCTTCATCGATACGCAAAGGAGCGATTTTCACTGCCCAGGATTGGTACGAACGCCACATGCGGTCGAAGAACCACAAGCCAACCACAGGCATAAAGTACAGGAAACAACCGACTTCATGAATGCAGCTGGCAATAATGGCAATCAGGATCCCGGTCAAATGAGCATAGTAAAATACTTCAAAGTAGTTGCGACGAATGTACTCAAACGCAGTGACGAAAATTAACATGAAACCAAGCATAGCCACGGTGCCAGATGTATACTCTAAATCACGGAATAACGCATCCTTGGGAACGTGGTACTTTTGATAACCGTGAATCCTAACCAAAAGAAATGAGCATGCGCCATCTACAATTGAAGAGAAAAACACGTTCAAATAAAAAAGCAAATCTCAACTTACATGCGCCAGACAAAATGGGGAATAAATTCCAGGAAACCGATACGTGCCAACCATCGGTGAAACGGAATAAAACCTTCAAAAGTCATCCCCGACATGTTGGTGATGATGGTATTTCGGGAACCGAGAAGAAAGACGAAGCACCAGTTCACCATGCCAAGGTACGCGGCACGACGATCCATTATACCAATTTGAGGGACCTCGTAAGACATACCCTCATTGAGGGCGAATGGAGCAAAGAATAAGAAGATGATATTGATAAAGATGAAAAAGGTGACACCCAAGATATGCTTCACAGGAATCATGTCGGTAACAAAGGGAATCTTGACTTGACGGTTGAGAGGACGCAGAAACCGTGCACCGGGTAACGGGGTGTAAGGGACGTCTTTACCCAAGGCACGTTGACGACGGATCCAATACACGCGTAAACGAGACAGCTGGTATCCGATACAGTAGATGGCGAACAGACCCCACCAGAACATGGCATACGAGTAGGCCGTTACATGGAAATTTGACGTATTCTTTATTTTTCCAAGGCCTGCCATGACGATTCCGATTGATTATTCGTGTTAAAGGACTAAAAAAGGAATAATACAATGGATTGTGCAAGGAAGGAAAATTGAAAAAAAAAGAAATGCAAGAAAAAATGCGGATCGTCCCAGCAAAATAAATAAATAAATCCTCTGCGAAAAAAAAAAAAAAAAAAAAATCAGATACCGGTGTGGAGTTGTTATCAGATGGCGAATCGCACTGTGCAGCTTAGTTTATCAGATTTCTTATTATAGTTACTGTCTTCGCTTACTGAAAATAAAAAAAAAATTGACAAGGAAACTCAAAAAAGATTCACACTAGTAAAAAGATCATGTTCCGCCAAAACGACAAAACAGGTAATATTCGCCTTTTTGTTATTTTGCCTTTAAAAACAAGCTTAACGTTGACAGTGAAGATATTTCGTGTGTTTGAAGACAAATGAACAACCAAAAAAATGAATCCATCTCATATTTCATCTTTCCGCTCTTCCAAATTTTTTTTTTCAGGCGGAATTATCTCTATGCATTCAATTTTCAAGTCCCCAAGCCAATAGGAAGAAAAAACTTTCATCTTTTGGTACGGGGAACTGACCTGCCCCTCCTTTCTCCGATAATAAAACGGAACCAGGTTCGTCGAATCATTTCTAATTCACCAAATCGAGAATAATCAGATAAGGGAAAAAACTTCTAGCTTCTTAACCAATGCACACGCCCTCTGCAATTACACAAACCGTGTCCCGAGTAAGTACGTAGATCCTCGATTATATTTTATCTATAGATTTTCCTTTTTCATATCTCACATGAAAAATCAAGTAAATCATACCATTATTTTTGCACAATCATCATGGCATAAGGGTCCATCATTTCCAAACAAAGCTTTACGCGCCAGTAACATTGTTAAACAGTAGAGAAAAAGTTCCCTGGAAGGCCGTGTGCGCTTCATTGTCACGAGCCATACCGTATTTTGAACTGATAGATCGTATGATCAATGATAGTTTGCGCGGTTTTTTTTTGATGTAATGGACCGTGTAGCGGAGTCTGTGTTACGGATAATCTTATCAGATCTTTGTTATTATTTTTTTGACAGGGGTTCCCAAGGACGTAGCCACGTTCGTAACCACCTTTTGACAGACATTCATCCCCTCTTCACATGAAAAATTCACTACTATGCTTTTGAGAAATACTTGCCTTTTTTTTTTATTGTGGACGTGTTATCACAAGTTGCAAAAGAAAAAGGTTTGTATGCATTATACACTCTCAATGATCATTTTATGATAAAAAGGACAGGGCAACTAATTACTTTTTGTGGGGTAAAAAAGATTGATTCATAGATTAGATGTTGGAAGTAATGCAAATAAAAGAGGTGGAAAAAAAAACTCTATGGGGAAATATCTACGGCGGCATCGGATGCTTTGGCTTTAGCTTTGTTTTTCTTCTTCTTCTTGTTCTTCTTCTTTGGAGTGGTTGGCTCAGACGTAAGGTCTTCTTCAAGTGAGCGTTTCAGCGATTTTCGTACGAAACACGCTACAAAGAATCCATTCGTCAAGTCCTCCGCGGGCACTGTACGAATGACCGCATCTGATTTATCTGAAATGGACTAAAATCAGTTACTAGAACTCTTATTGTGTGACCTTGACCTACTTGTATCACCGTCGAATTCGTCTGGAATACCACGTCGTACCCACGATGGTAGCACAGTATCACGCGAGGCCAATTCAAAATCATCCGTTTGAGACAACACGGTCTTGACTACTTGCTCATTTTCTTCGGCGTGGATCGAGCATGTTGAGTAAACCACTCGTTTTGCCTTGGGAACTGTTTTACTGATGTCAGTATGACCTGTTTCCATTATCAAAGTTCGAATCTGATCGGAAAACCTACATTTGAAAGCGTGTTGAATCACCGAGATTTGGAATTCAGCCAAACTTCTCAGACGTTGTTGATGGGAACCTTCCTGACCATCTTGGTTCGCTTGTTCTAGAAGAAGCAACATGTTTAAAATGGAAATTAAGGGGGATCCGATTGAGGTTGCTAACGGCGTTACCATCTTCATCTTCATCATCCACTAAATGGTCCAAACGACTGATGATTCCAGATCCTGAGCAAGACGGGTCCAATAAGAAATACTCCACCTATAAAGAAGATTCCAAGGATAAGAGATTGTACCACGGTCGTTGTTTGATGTTACCGGGATTATGCACGTACGTTGGCATATTGAGGATCCGTTGGATCGACTTCCAAAAACGATCCGTGGACAGGTGAAATATCTGATTATCAGATTAAAACTTATTGGTCAGCGGTATTACTTGACCATGGTTAAAACCCGGTAAAACAACTTACTTTTACAGCCAGCTTTGGTGGTCAGTCGTTTTAAGAGATTTAATCGTCTTTCATCCAGATCAAAGGCCCAAATGCGCCCCGTGTTTTTCATGAGGGCTGAAAGATGCGAGGTCTTATTTCCGGGAGCAGCGCAAGCATCAATAGCATGAGCTCCTTCGGGTGCCTGGGCGACGTGAGCAGGGAAACAGGATGCCTTGTCTTGCAAGATGATATCGCCGGAAAGGTATAAAGGATGATCATGCAGATCCGTTTTGGGCGACATGACGAGCAGATCCGACAAATGCTGATCTCGGCAGAACGTTTTTTTCTCCAGTACGCGCAAATCATCGGGAGTTTCAATAAGAGTATAGCCTTCCTTTTCAAAAGCCCCAATTGCTTTTTCCATGGTCGTCTTGTGAAGATTGACGCGGACATATCGAGGGATGTGCACCGCATCTTTCACTTTCTGACTCACTAAATCCTCGTTGTTGACTGCATTGTATTTAATCTTGAGCTTGGCCAATTCAGCCTTGAGACGTGCCTGATGTCGTATCACACATTGTTTGAGTGGCACACTGTTCTTGACCGTAATACCACGTTTGGTAAACAAAAGATCGTGAATGAGGACAAGGGCGAGGGATCGTTTCAACTTTTTTTCCTGAATACAAATGCCGGTGGTATCGACGATCTCGTTGAGAACCTTTTTGTCTGTAGATATACAAAAAAAGAACAGCGATGATTAACATGTCTGAATGGTTCCGGGAAATGGTTTCGAATCTCCGAAGAAATCCAATCAACTTACATTTCAAAGTCTCGCAAACGAGAGCGTACATTTTCTTCTTATCTCTGACTTTGGGATCGCCAATAACAAGGCCCTTAATGGTACCTTCCTTTCGACCTAATTTGTCGAGAATCTGCCCCGCATGTTGATAGAATTGCATGATCAAGCAAAATCAAGTTGTAAAAAGCAGACGTCTCAAAATGGTGATGCAGAAATTGATGGTCACAACTTGTAATTTTTTTTTTTCGTCGTTGCGGAGACTGAGGATTCAATCACAAGAACAAAAGTTCGCATACTTGAATAAGTTGTTTTATTGCTTTGCGTATGAAGTATCTAATAGCATAACATTCGAAGTTTTGAAGAAATAAGTTTTCACTTTTCTATTTTATATATTCAATATTAGCAAAAATGCTTACAGTAGAAGCCTGTATGGATCCATCTTCAGAGAATCTGCAGCAAGCGCTCAGCATCATTGTTACTTCTACTTTAGATCCATTGGATTCTGCACATATAACTTCACACAAGCTTCACAATATATTTTTACGAACTATCTTAAAAAGTCAATTGCGTCATACTACATAAGTGTCATGAACACAATAGTAACTTATGTAGTTCATGGAGACAAGAAACAAGAATAGCATTTCGACATTTTTGCCGTCTTTCTCAACGGTAATTGTAAAATAACATAACACAAGAAGTCAAGGCAGCATACCATTACTTTTTGGTCACAGATCAGTGTTTGTTGAAGTAAAGAATGTGCCTCCTCCAGCTACATGATGTACGCTGTGGAAAGCATAGCAATAAATTATAAACGTCCATTCAAACGCGCAAAGGTCGCGTGAATAGACCATGTAGAACAATAAGAAGAAAAGGCCATGAATATCGCTTTTGGTTTTCTTCATCGGTTAGAGTAACTACAACATCTTACCGCAAGTTCGGCTCATCTTCTACCAATGTACGCCCAATACTAAACTAGCTTCATTTGACGCTTCCCTTCACCGCGATTCCCCAAACTGCTATTTCTGTGCCTGACGTGCCGCGTTCTGTAGACATTTGAAGCACAAGCGCAACGTTGCCCAAAGATGAAGACAACGAGTTTCGTGCAACGACATCTGAAGAAAGGCAAACTTTTTCCAACCAGTTGCATTCCTCAGCTTACAATTGGCTTTCCCCATTCGCCTATGTCCGAAAGCAAAACGTACGATATCGCTAAAGTTCAAGACGCGGATCCCAAGTCCTTAAACCACCTGTGTGGAAGACAGCCAACTGTTCGCCAGCTTAATTATTTTTACTAGGTAACTAGATAGTTTCGTCGATGTTCCTTGTTCTGTGGAAAAAACATACTCGACACTGGTCAAGTCTGCCAGTCAAAAGCTGTAAGTACGCCACGGTAACATATGAAACCAAGGACACCAATATTATGACGATCCTTGTGTGCTGATTTGCTGTTGAAGCAGAGAACCATTGAGATAGGCACTGTTGTTGCTGAAAAGGACGCCAAACCTTAGCTCGCACAGTCGTTTGCCCAGCGAAGCCGTCCTGCTAGGTTGTGGCATGGCAACTTGATTTGCAAGGTCCGGTCTGTGCTGTTTCGGAAAGACATGGGAAAATGAAAAAAATTGCTTCTTGACCTTGTTCGATATGCAAGCAATTACTCAGATTCTCATTTCATTAACAAGAGAAGCTTTACCGTGAATGATTAATTTATACCAGGTATGTTACAGAGTCTCCATAGATCCAGCCGGTGCTGTCGACAGTCGACCTCATTACAATGGACAGCACCTACGACTGATAGTGCGAAATTTTTCGGATACATTCAATGTCACCATGGCAACGGCCATTGAGCTATGTATAATTTATCAAGTGTTTTTGCTACAATGTAAAATAAAGTAATTAGACCAAACGTAGCTATACAGAAAAAATGTTGTATAATCGAGAACTGAGTGAAGTTTGACCCACAACTCATGAATAATTATCGGAGCCTTTAGAAAGGTGAGACGTACGCAACCGATAAAACTCCGATCCTTCCTTCATGGAAAGTACATATGATGATTGATTTTCCGGTTGCCAAACGAGTAATCTCCGTTTCCTTATTGGATAATGGAGGTATGACGAATCGCGTCCGGCCACCTTACCTTGTTACATCAGGGCGCGGTGAACAAAAGATCTGATTTCACTCTTTTTTAAAGACATAAAAAGTTAAATGAAAGAAAGAAAATACCCAGCACTGTCTGAGATGTCAACGTCCAATGGCACTCGACAGCGATAAACATGATTAAATTCCTTCTTGGGTTGGCTATCATTTATTATGGAATACAGGAAGTTGGGCGTCAAGAATGATACGTCATGAAATAAGCTGAGATCCATTTAATGTATTTTTCTATAATTGACGCCGCTCAGCTCCCGATCATTAGGAAAACAGCAAATGCAATACAATATCATAGTTCACTCCAAAGACAAAATCGGTTCTCATTTTTACATTCAAGTTGTCCTTTTCCGATTCATTAGCTTCTGTATTAATGGCATATATTTTTGGTGCCAAAGGGATAAGCCAAAACCCGTCCTTGTTTATTTTTAATGGTCTTGTTACCGATTGTGTGATTATAAGTTGCATGCTGATATCTAATCACTGGCTTGGTCATCATCGTCACTGAATCCCTCATCATCGTCTTGAACAATATCCGAATCATCCTATCAAGAAATAATCAGTACACAGTCTCTCTCTCCGGAAATCTCACAGCCAAGTTGTACTTACCAGTTGAGCAGCCACAGCAGCCTCATCCAACATTTTCTTGATTTCCTTACGCCTCGGGTCGAGTAGCATTGCCGGTGTTAAATTTGCATTATTTCGGATGCTGCCAAAATACCCCATTTTTTAGATTGTTCGATCGTTTAAAAAAAGACGTATACACAAGGTCACTTTTTTTTTTACCTGGGATCCGCATCTGCTTGCAGTAACAAGTCTATGATAGAGATAGCCGTTTCTTCGTCCTGTTCAGCATATCGCACTGCCATATGCAAGGGCGTGTTTCCTTCCATTCGGTTTTTTATATCGAGGTCAATGTCATCTAGGTTCACTAGCAATTCGAGACAACCGATGGAACCAAACTTTGCCCTAAATGTCATGTCAGCCCCATAAATTTGAACGGCTCCATTGATTCCCTTATTACTTACGCATAATGTGCAGCGGTATTGCCGATTGAATCGGCATAGTTGATGGTATATTCTCCTTTATCGAGGATGTCGCTGAGCTCGTTTTCTTGGTCATTACGACAGAAAAGCAAAATCACGTCATCTACTGACCATTATCAGTATTTATGCATCGAATCTCGGCCATTGCAGGGCGGAAGAACAACAAGACTGATATTATTGGAACCCATAATCAACACAAGCTACGTACCATTAGAAAGTTGACCGTCGTCTGTCATTGTAGGAAAAAAGGGTTGAAAACGTCTAGAAAAAAAAAGGCAACGGCTCGAGTCAAAGTCCCAAAGAGGAAAATTAAAACGCAGCCATCACCAAGCGCACATCCCATTAAATTCCTTTGGCTGAAATTGGGTGTGCCCTCGTTACTTCAACCTTCTGTTCATAGAGAAATCTTTTTGCGATACTTGCTCATATTTTTTGAAATAGGTGACGCAACGGAAGAATGCATAGTATACTTTCATTTTTGCTATCACGTAGTGTGGCGCGGAAAGGAGGCAAAATATACCTTGTTCCAAAAGGCAATACAACCATGGCTGTAGTGAACAGCCTGCTGCTGTAATTAGAGAATGTTGCTCTCATTAAAAAAATCCGGTCCTGGTGTAATGAATGTTGTCAGAGTAGTGCATTGAAATATAATATTTATTAAGCTTGCCAATGACATATTACAGCTTTGAGTTTGTTATAGATCGAAAAAACGATGAGACTACTGCATATCAAGCTTTCTCATGAATTCACTCGCTGATTGGAGGGCCAAGGTGATATATACGTCGTACTCATGCAACATTTGTAACATTTTGATTTTTGGCATTAAAACAGGTCACAATTTGATCCATGCATTTTCTTTTTATCATGTTCACTTGAAGGTACGTTAATGGTCACAGCACTCTCCCAGGCCCACCAAAGTTTTCTTCATGCGACGTATTTTATCACATGCGGCCAAGGCTCAATCGAATGAGGACGCCTTGAACAAAAAGTCATTATGATATCAAGCGTTCAACAATACAAAATGGCACAATTTGTTTTGGGAAAAGCTCGGTAAATCAAGCAGACAACATGTTATGTTGCAGAATGTAGCCATGGATCCAAAGAGGTCACGCCAATGAACCCAGCTGCAGCTACAGAACTATAAACCCAGCACAGCGATGTCTTAGTCTCGTAAAGGTAATTCCATAATAGGAAGCTTACCTGTTCAGCACACCTGGAGAAAGGGATCATGCAACAATTGGGGCGTTCCCAATAAAAAAGTATTTCGCATGTTGAACGCTCGGAAATATCGACAATTCCGGTGTAATGGAGAATGCTGCGTTTCAATGGTTATTCGTACAAAATGTGTTGAGAAGAATTAGCCTTCCAATGTGAAAGGTGGTTCGGAAATAAGGCCAAGACTGATTTTTCGGCGATTCATTCCGGCTACTCTTTTTCCCTCTCTCTACAGTTTCGTTTTTGAGCATTGGATAGAAGTTTTGCATGAATAACGAATCAGTTCATGGTCCGTAAGTATCGAGGCTTGGCACATAACTCAATCATAGAGGAATTGCACTGATATACAAAGTAAATGTTGCTCATGAAAAGGGCATGACGAGGACGGGTTGAATAAATAAAAATATCGGAGAATGATGTTTATTGAGCGGATAAAAGGGATGGCACCGCTCTCCTGCACACACATGACTCTTTTTGGAGCTTTTTTTGCATCCGAGGCTTCGCTTCGTTCTCTGTCTTTAAGTAGGCTTCTTTTTCTTTATTATATTTTCTTTCAAATCAGCTGTCACTCCCCGCTTATACGGCAAATGATATATTTTTTTTTGGTTCCGACAAGAAAGAAAAAAAAGAAAATTGGCTAGAGCAACCATTTTGCATTAAAATGAACGAGAGATTGAACTCGGAGACCACGTTGTTTGGTGCAATTTTGGGTATCATCCCCTCCCATGCTATGAACGAGTGATTCCCTGGTATAGAAATGAAATATTCGGCAATGATCACAATGGTGTCGAACACACGGAAAAGGGGAACTGGGGCGGATCCTGAATTTGCATGGCCAACTATTTTTTTCTATTTTCTTTTTTTGAGACTTCCAAGTGCGTCTGTGCGGTTGTCGAAAAAAAAAATACATATAAAAAATATGCTTTTTTTTTCTTTTTCTTCTTTTTTCTTTTATTAGTTTCGCTGTTTCTTTTTTCTTCTTTCCAGAATTCATTATTATTCGAGAAACCAAAAAGCCCATTGTGTTTCCTTCTTAGCCTATTTTATCTCATCATTGTGTAATATACGATGTATGAAAATGGGAGACATATCCGACAGAATTTAGCAGCTTTAGAAAATAGTCATGATCCTTATCGTGCTGTACGCAAGAGTTTTAGATCAGGTATGTTCAGCACTGTCCGCTTTTTGGGGTCATCGGTAGCCCATTTTTTTTCCTTGTTCATTTTCCGTTTTTGGTCATCACCATAAGACCGGCAAGTTACTTATCAGTATATTTTTTTTTTGTCGCTCATTGCAGTGGAATCTTCGGCATCGGGTTCGGATGGAATCCATTCACGCACGGCATCCGATAGCAGTACAAGTCGGCTAGCTCCTAATGCCAGTGTCATGTCTTCCTCTGCACGACCAACGACGTATAACGATTACCATTACTACAACGACGATCCCTATGCCAACGCTTCTCGACACACTCCTAATATCAAACCGTGGCGGTTGCAAGGCAACGACCCCGACCGAACCAATTCTTATTTACCTTACTCCCATCACTCACGAGACCCTTTACAACCCATTGCACCAATTTACATTGAGGATGATACCTTGTCCACCTCTGCCTTTCCTGAAAAAGCAGGAGCCGGATCGATTCTGCAAGATGACATTGTCATGGATATGTCTGACCGAGCGCCCACCACCATGCTGCCGATAAAAGATGAAGGAGTCACCGACTTTGACCCTTTACCAGAATTGAAGCGAAAGAAAAAACGACGCACTTGCTTTGGATTAAGTCGATGGATGATTGCTTTCTTTGCTGTCATTGTAGCGGCTGTCATTGCCGTCATATGGTACTTTGTATGGCCTCGTGTGCCTGAACTAACGTTATTGGACGCCGATATGCTGATTCCGACGGTGTGGACGACGAATTCGTCCCAATCCATGTATACTATATGGGGTGTCAATCTCACGGCGGACAATTCGGATAATTGGGTCCCAACGCATATTCGGGAATTGGTCATCGAAGCCAAGGACCTCAACACAAACGCCCGATTCGGTCAAGGCCGAGTGGGCCCCTTGGTCCTACCAGCACGTTCAAGTGAAATCATCAGCTTCAATATCACTATTTCCTACACCGCGCAATCGGAATCGGATGCGACATTCCATGATTTATACAATGCTTGCGGTGTCCAAGTGAAGCCATCGGCACCGGAGCCCACCGACCAGCAAGAGTTGCTGGATCTTGCTTTGGATGTAACGTACCATATCCGAGGGATTGCATGGCCATATCATCGATCCATTCGACCGGAGAATGGCATTGTCTGTCCGACAAGCTGACCTGACGGTTTGACAGGCACGTGGACCTTTCCCTCGCTTAAACGTTTGTTTGAAACAATTTTTTTTTCTTCTTTGGTATTCCTCTTTCAGCCCCACCTGGTTTTATTACAACGTAAAACTTTTATTTTATTTGTCATATGTTATTTTTCATTCTCCATTTTTTTTTTTTACTTCCATTTCATGTAAAAACTTGTCTATTGTCATTTTCTGTAATTTGTTTTATCTTGTATCATTTAAGCGTAATCTTTCGTTATACCCTTTGTATTTTGAACCCACCGTTAAATTAAAAAAAAAAATCGATTTTCTATGAGATCGGAAAAATCGGGTCTTTTTTCGGAGATGGAGTTTATTGGAAGGCTGAGAATCAAATTTAACTGTGAGGCGCTTAACCGCTTTTTCTCTGTTTTCTTCACACTTCCACCAATGAAAGTTACACGACTTTTTTTTTTTCCTTTTTTTTTTGGCCAAGCAAAACCGATCAAATGATGCAAGAGATAGCAAACACTGATTTTTCGGAATGCTTTTGTTTGGGGCGCTTTGTGTAACGTTTTGAAAATGATATCGCTTTCTCCCTAAAGAAATGTCGTTTATCAACCATGCAAAGTACGTATCAGCAGTTTCTGACTTGCCATCTTCCTGTCAATATACATAGCGCATCATTGTTTTTTTTTCTTCCTTTCAAACTACATTATGAATTTGGATGACATCGGCCTTCAATTTCTGTGCGGAATGTGCAGTGTGGTAGTTTCGAAGCTATGGAATATCACCATCGAGACAGGAAGCTTTTGTCTTGGGAAGTTTGATATTCGGTGTCGAGCTCGAATAGAAAGTGAGAGAACGGAGAGAGACTCTCCTTGTGTTAGTTGGCGTAAACTAGAACCGGTGTCATACGAGAGAAGGATCGGGCAAGCATACCCGAGAAGCGAAAGTTTTTTTCTACCATGTAGCTCGAGAAACCTTCTACAACAGCGAAACACGTCACCCTTGGAACCGTACCCTATAGCAATAAGCCATCGCTGAATGTAGATTCTATTAACGTAGTCAGATCTATCAAGGCCACGCAATATGAAACGGTATTTGACTTTTTTCAATCGAATGCTGAGGAGTTTCTCCCGCGAAAATTCCGATTTTGACAAAACCGCGCAAGAAGGGGTTGGTCGGATCCAAACGTCCAATAACCTGAATCAAGCCAAGACACAACGTGTCAGCGCGTTATACAGTACGCGTTTCAGCTCGTCGACTATGATAGTGCATTTTGCTAGAGAATTAAAGGGACAATCAACCTTCAATACACGAAAATCTTTTATGCGGACAAGTCTGCTAAATGCGTGCCATAAAAGAGATGTCTGGGCCCTATTATTTTGTCTTGCCATCGTGATATTGGTCCTCTGCTTGCACTTCCGAGAGGCGACGGGTAAAACATCAATCTTGATTGACGGCCATTTATGCATTTTCTTTATAACATTCCCTGACAATAGATAATACTTTGTATCAGTGGACTTTGGCCCGGGAGGGCCTCACTGCATTGGATTTGCCCAAGGGTGGTTGTGACACGCAACCTTAAACTGCTCGTAACTGATGCTTGGGGACATTGTATCCGCTCAGAAAAGTAATTTATTCAACCAAGCAGACTGTTTTAACATTGATTTCCATATCATCGATAACTAACAAGCAAGCTAGTGTAAGATGCTTCTATACTTTCACGAGCAAGCGTGACAAGAATAATATTGAATTTATACGATCTTTACATAACTAAGAAATGACACCACGCAGCGCACAGTCAGACATCTTTACCCTTCCTTTTCATTGGACGTAGAAGGTAATGCAGTGCTGGACCCAGCACCGTACCAATGCCGTGTGACTGTTTTCATTGTGCATCAAATTCGACGCAGCACGGCGTTAACCAGTGGAAAAAAAAAAGGACAAAGGCAATGCTAAATTCATGACCACGCGAGCGTTGGCGGTCAAGCGACCATTCACGGAATTAGCCAAGCTAAAGATACTAACACGACCGCGAGATACTCGTTCGGAAGTCACAGTTTATGTAAAAGGTAGTGTAAAAAGAGGCTACGGCAGTCTTCTGATTCGTACAGGTAATGTAGCAATGACTTACGCATTGGAACAGGTTTTCTAGCCGAGGGCGAAGCGCCTGAAAATTTTGAAGACTGGTTGCATTCTCATCGGTTACTGGCACTGAGTCCTCAGCATCGATGGGGCCCAGCGGCATTAGGTTACTCTTGGCCTTCCGGTTCGCCCATGTCGCACATTCCCATTCCGTTGGCCAGTCTTGGCACCGCCGCCTATTTCCTGGCGCGTTCTTGGAGACAAGTGGGTCAACTGCGATGGCTGACACCTGCATCTCTTGCCGGAGCTTTAGCTGTGGACATAGGTTTGCACGCGGGACGTTTAGCGTATCAATTTCACCGAGCCACGGATGAAAGCCGGGAACGGGCCGAAATGCTGGCGTGGCGTCTTCTTCAACTTCGGAGGCAACACGATACGCTCCGTGTCGTCGGTCACTCCTTGGGATGCCGCCATATTGTTGAAGCGTGTGCACTCATGCAACCTTGTGAGCGGCCTGATGCCGTTCACCTGTGTGCTCCTGCTTTAATTGCCTCTGACATCTTGCCTTCTTTGTCCAATGACAGTGGTGGCTTGGGACGACAAGCGACGGTAATTTACTATTCATCCAAAGATCTTACGTTGGGGATTCTCCTGCGAGCCATTCTATTTGGTGACCAAGCAGTAGGGGAAATTGGTCTACCTCCATGCAACGATTTGCATCCAAGCGTAATAACGGTGGATGCTAGTCGATCGCTCGGCGGTTATTATATTGGTGCACACACTGATTATGCAAACAAATTTCATTACTTTGCCCATCCGAGAATCGATGTAACCAAGAAGCTACTGTCCTAAAACGGAAAAAACTCAGCGTAGTGATGATGTTATCTCACACATGTGGTTATTCTTTATTTTACTTGATGATTTTTTTTTTAATTCGAATGCTTGGAAAGCCATGCCTAGACCTAGATATATCACTTGTTATGATGGGGTGATGATACAACGAATAGATTCAAACATTGACTGTATAAGTTGTCGAAGCCATTGAAAATTTTTTGGTTCCCCATATAATATTCCCTTATTTGGGTCGGTTGCTCGGGATCATTTTTTTTGTTTCCCGTTTTCCTTTTTTTTTTTTTTTTTTTTTCCAAATTTCATTTGTCTTCTTTGTTGCAAAGCGTGGGCACAAACCTGAAAGCACCATTCCTTCACGCTCCTACGCATATCAACATCAGTTATCTTGACTTTCACCACATCTTAAATTCGCCGCATTGACGAGCATACGACCAATCGATACGGTGGTGAATGCCATCTGGAAATCGTGTGATCTACACATCGACGTCGTCAGTGATGAGATCATTCTTCTCGGTCAGCCGGAAGAATCCGCCGGGAAATTGCTGCAAGGAACTCTTCATCTGAATCTGACCGAGCCGTTGAAGATTCGAGGTGTCAATCTACGCTTCACCGGTAAAATGAAGGTGTCTTGGTCGGAAGGTAAGGCAGACAGACAGGAAAGGCAGGCAATACGGAAACCGGCTCGGCATCGTGGGGCCTGCGGGGCAGGAGGCCCTTGCTCGTTTTTCTGGATTTTAGTCTCAGCATACTGATCTTTTTTTTTTCCTTATTTCTTGTTCTTAGGCGTGGGTCATCATCAACAGTATTATAAACAAGAACGGACATTGATCGAGCAGGATTGGCATTTTCTGCAGGCGACGGACTCTTCCCATAAAAAGACATACACACTGGCGGCCGGTCATCACCGGTGGGATTTCGAAGTCGAGCTACCCGGTAATTTACCACAGTCTTTGGACGCTGTGGGTGGTAAAGTGATTTATCGACTGAAAGCGACCGTCGAGCGACCGGCGTTTGTCCATAACATGGTGAAGAAACGACCCATTCGGATAGTAAGGTGTCTTTTGCCTTCCGATTATGAATTGGTCCAAACTTTGGAAATCCACAATACGTGGGCCGATAAAATGATTTACGATATCCTGTTACCCTCGAAAGTTTATGCTTACGGAGAAACGATTCCTGTATCCTTCAACATAGCGCCTCTGGCATCCCAGCTGCGGGTGCGATCCGTCGTAGCCGTGCTTAAGGAATATTGTACATACAATACCAAGACCCATTCCAAAACCGACACACGCATTGTTCGTCTCGAACAGAAAGATAAGCCCTTCACGTCCCCACCGCCTACCGACACAGGAAAATGGACGTATGTGCTTAAACTGGAAGTGCCTCAACACCCACCGCTGGTCTTTTGCAACGCCGAAAATGATATGATCCGTATCAAGCACAAACTGAAATTCGTCATTTCTCTGGTCAATGCGGACGGTCACTTTTCCGAATTACGCTGTGCCGTGCCTGTGGTTATCATCGATTCATTTGCACAGCAGTCGGAACTCAACATGCTGCCGTCGTATGACCAAACATGGCGATCGGTTCCTTACGAGCAAGCGGCATTGGACGTTCTCGCCACGTCGCCTTCGCAGTCAGGTGCTGGACTGGCCCTTACCGAAAATCGAGAACCGATTACCATTTCTGGACGCACACGATCTGTGTCTATTTCCTCCACCACTTCCCCCAGAGTCGATGGTTCACGCGAGGAAGACCCAAACCTGTGGTGGCATGGTATGAACCTCTCCAGGGTACCATCTTATGGCACAGCTATGCAAAATGAACCTGCTCCATTCTCTTCGTCATTACCAGCTTATGACCAGTTATCCATGTCACCTCATCGTACACGTTAACCCACGCAAAAATAACTCACCATTCCCCCACTTTATCATGGCTTACAAAGCTTTTCTGTTCATTTTGTTATACTTTTTTTTTTATTCGTACATTATTCTATAAATCATCATATTGAAATATACATGTGTATCTATTATTGACTATATTGATTATCCGATTTCTTTCTCGAGGACATCTATGAATGGAACATGGAATTAGTGATGAACTAGAAAAATAAATCATCCATATGCAGAGATAATAAGTGCTCAGACGTCTGAGCTTGTCATCCAACCTCAAGGCGCAAGGGTGGGTTCTTCCGCAGACACAAGGCCTTTGGACGCCCTTGCGTGATTCCCGGGCAATCAGACATGGTTCTCAGATTTATCATCACAGCACCTATTCCTCCATGACAACAGAGAGTAAAAAAAAAAATATCTTACCTTGAGAAACAAACAAGCATAATGACACTGGCAGGAGCGCGTCAAAAATTTATATTATTTTTTTTTTCGGCTGGGTTCGGAAAAAAAGGGGACTGTGACAATTGTCTGTCACGGATTCTCGACCGATGAACAGCCCGCATTGGCAAAACCAGTGAATAACTCAGAAGGGTAGCCATGCTACCAAGGGAGCATCAACAAGCGGGTCCCATTTCAGATCATATCCATTTGCATTTTGGTGAGCTTAGTTATCTATGAAGAAAAAAAGGTGGCAATATGCTAGAACGCAGTTCATTGAGTGGCTTTGCTAGCAATACCTGTTTAGGAAAGTTGTGGAAATTACGAGAAGCTGGGGTTGTGAAAGAATCCCCATGGTAATCATCGGCTAAATTTGGTGAAAGTCATAGCAACGGAAATTCTCAGTTGCCAATATTGACATTATAGGTTTTTTCTTGTAATGACAAATCATCAATGACTGGTTTTGCTGCATTAACAATAGCCACTGTATGCGCTTTCCTGGTGCATTCACTGCGAAAGAAGCAATAGCAACTTTCTTTCCCGGCACGAAGATCTGAACCGAGAGGCTGAAAGGCATGTATTTCCAGTCGGTAATATCAAACCTAATCTTTCTGAGTTATATTTTGGTATTTCATATGCTCAGAACAACAACAAAGGCAACTATGGGTCATCATTGGAAGTACCAAATCTATCTAATCAGCGTTTTTTCCAAAATAACCACGCTCATGTGAGAAATCTTTCATAAAGTTCTGATTCAAAAAGAAAGAGGCACTAGGTTCAAAAGAATGACAGCTCCCAAAAACTTTGCTTTTCGCTTCCGCTCGATGCTAAATTCAGGTTGACCTACCGTACTTCTCGAGCGTGAATACTGGGGATATTGACTTGCGACAATTATTGAGCAGCGGGTTCAAAGCAAGCATCAATAGAGTAAATTTTCTAAGGAACTTGGACTATAGTGAAAAATAGGCGAAGGTCGTTTAGGAAGTTCCTCGTGATGAATTTTTATCAACCTTTTTTTTTTAATTGTTTCACAAAACGCTGCGATAAAACACCTGTGGCATTCACACGCTCCTTTTAGATAGTAGAAAAATCTGCCGTATTTTATCGTTCTTTGATCCGTGAGAAGACAATCACAGGTAAGTTCTTTCATTCGAACTCGGTTGAATAGAATGAAAGATTTTACTTGTTTGATATCATAAACGCAGTGTATTTGTCCTCTGCTAGTCATCACATACTGGGAGTGATATAACCTAGCTAGTGAGCTGAGAATACGAACATTACAAAGAATATCAGGCGAGTATAAGTATAATCTTTGATGACTAGATCAAGCAATAGGGTCTTGGTCTACTTTAGAAAGATCACGAGGGATTATATCATCACAGTAATAAGCTTGGTTTTTGTTTGTTTTGGTCTTTTTATTCTTCTTCCCATTTTCTTTACCGTTGTTTAAAGTATAAAGTTACATCTGCATCCCACAGGTCCTTATTGCACGGTTTTTCATGCATACTAGAGAGAATGAGTCATGCGTACGTCCGTAAGCAAGTTATCGTTCCTAAGCATCAATACTAACCTTGAAAAACGCGCTTGGTTCAGTTAATTGTTGCCGATCCATCCATGGGCCATGATTCGCAAGGTACAGTTGTATATTTCAAAATCTGTACCCAAAGAAGCGACTTTGGTATTTACTCAACCATTCATCCTCTTGTTAGGTGGAGTCATATCTGACATTGAAACGGTTCAAGGTTAGATGTCTGTGAAAAAAGAGACTTTTTTGACAGGAGCGGGTGAAACTCAAGTTATTACTGTCGGATGATAGTTGAGGATCCAATGGCCAAGATAAGACATAACGCGCATTTGGGTAGTATTTTTTTTAGTCAAGTCAACACTCTCGTACTAAGGGATTTGGTAGAACCCGCCAAGCGGAAGAATCAGAATCGCGCAGCCCAACGTGCTTTCAGACAACGAAAAGAACAGTATGTCAAGGAACTGGAAACGACTTTCCATCACGTGCAAGATACACACCGTGCGGCTACAGCCCATTTGATCCAGGAAAACCAACGGTTAAGGGCCATTGCTTACCGCTTGCATACTGAAAATGCTATGCTAAAACAAAAAGCCACTCAACGCATCCGATCGCGTCGCCTTCAGCCTTATACGGTGGATTGGCCACGAGATTTGACCGCCCCCTTATCGGCAGCAGGGCATGGTAAGAATATCAGCGCCATTGCGCGAAAGAATAATAACATAAAATCTACGGCGCACGAAGAAACAACATCCGAAAAAGTGACCGAAAAAGATCAGGTGTCCATAACTGACAGGACGCCTAGCACGGATCAACCAATCGGCGATATGAACTGCGGAGTGGGATTACTGGAAAGATCCCTATCACAGTGCCACATCACCGATGAACAATCATTTTGTTCGCATCTAGGACGACAAGTATGTGACGATGCTTTCGCGCAGCTTCTCTTTGAGCCCCTGTTCGACGAGAACGGTATGTTGAACGTTGCTCTTGAAAACCGCCCAGTTCCTATCAGCCCGATGCTCGTGGAACAACAAGGCAACGAAAAGCAACAGGAACCTTATAACGAACTCCGACTGCTGAATTGCTCGGAAATATGGCATTGCCTGTACCAGCATCCACGATTTCAAGCCTACAACCTAGTGGAACTGTGCCAGATGGTCAAGCAGGTAGCTCAATGTGCTCCAAGTGGTGTGGTGTTGGAAGCGCGTGCACTTGACGGTATTTTGGAGCGAATGAATTACGATTTATCGGGATTAGGATGAAAAAAAGACGCGGGGTAAGCCATCCATGGCTGGAATGAACCGCAGCGCTCAGTGTGTAAACAGTTATTTTGAATCAAACCCCAGATCAACGTGTAAACTGTAATTCTACTGTATTAACAAATCGTGTTTCATCGTTGATTTCGAATCCGCTGATAAACGGGAAATATATCCGGATTCGACCTTCCTTTTCGTTTTTATGTATAAAAGAGGTAATTCCACTCGAAATATCATCATGAAACAAATGAAGGGACAAGTTGGAAAAGGAAACGAGAGAAAAGTGAGAACAACTGGCGCGGATAGTCTGGATGAAGGTTGGACTGGCCAATCATATTGCAATATTGCATCTGACGTGAGAAAAATTATGTTGGCATTTTCCGCGGGAGACCCATGAACAGAGCGCCCTGCAAAACCCACCCTTTTCTTGTTCTGGTGTTGTCCTACAACCCTGATACGTCCTGACATAAGCAAAACCAGGGTTCTTCTTCCAAAAGACTGGATTCACCCATTTCCGGATTCGTCTAGAGACGTCATATATGATCGACGCGATCAAAACAGTTACCCTTATGTAGACAATCTGTATCAGGACCCTGTTGTCTTTATTGGATCTGAATCCAATGAAGTCTGTCTGTCGGCCCAAACAGAAGACTAGCCGGCTAAGTTTGGTCTGACTTGGAAAACGTCGATGGGCGGCTTAGTTTTGCACATGGGCAGAGAACATTGAGTTTTTTCTGACGGTCGATCGATTGTTTTGATTCGTTCAACCGAAAATAGGGGAAAATAAGAAACGTATAGCACAACAGCGTATATAAAAGCAGGATGCATGTCGACCGGTGGCGGCCCCTTTTTAATTATCGCGCTTCGTTGTCTTGATTGATTTATCGGTTTTTCATCATTCGCCACGTTCCATCCAGATGATCTGCTCACTATTTCATCGGTTCAATACCCCACTTTTCCAAGTGACGTTACTGGGTCTGGTCTGTTTATGCTGTCCTGGTATGTTCAACGCTTTATCCGGATTGGGCGCCGGCGGTTCAATGAGCTCCAATGTCCACTTGATCGATGCTGCCAACAGTGCTCTTTACGCCTGTTTCTCTGTGGTGGGCTTCTTTGCTGGTTCCGTAACCAACACGATCGGTGTGAAAACGACCTTAACGGTAGGTTCGGGCAGACACAACAGAAAAACCGGGAGTGGTTTTTTGTTTGGTCAATGACATGTGATCCTCATGATTTCATTATCCTTGTATAGATCGGTTCGATAGGTTATGCGATCTATTCGGCGGCGCTCTGGGTGTATGACCGTAAACAGATCGAAGGCTTTGTCATTGCTGCTGGGGCTATTTTGGGATGCTGTGCTGGTATCTTTTGGTCCGCTCAAGGAGCGATCATGATGGCGTACCCTGAAGAGAAGAATAAGGGTAAATATGTTGGCATATTTTGGACGCTTTTCAACCTGGGCGGTATTCTTGGTTCCCTGATTGCCCTGGCCTTGAATTTGGAAAATAATCACGCGGGTGTTTCGACCGGGACCTACATTGCCTTTGTTATCGTCATGCTGATCGGTATTGCCTTGTCGTTTACGCTGGCTCCTCCTTCGCGGGTGGTGCGCAAAGACGGTTCCACGGTGGCGATTGCCAAGTCTGCCCACTGGAAGAAGGAACTGATGGGGGTGGTTTTGGTCTGGAAAGAGTGGCGAATGTTGGCTTTGATTCCGGCTTTTTTGGCTTCCAACTGGTTCTATGCTTATCAGTTCCGCGTGAACGCCGTGTACTTCAGCCCGTCTACGCGTGCTTTGAATGATCTGATGTACTGGGGTTTCCAGATCCTTGGTTCGCTGATGCTTGGTTTTCTTCTCGATTTTCAAGGCATGTCCCGTCGCAGTCGTGGTTTATTGGGCTTGACCATTATTTTTGCCGTCTTGATGGCGGTGTGGGCTGGAGGCTTCGTTTTTCAGTTGACCTTTTTTAATGATTACAAAGACTTGGTTCACTGGACGGATCAACGGTTTGCTGGTCCTTTTGTTCTGTTTATCATGTATGGTTTCTCCGACTCATTGTATCAATCATACATGTATTGGCTTATGGGCGCCATGTCCAATGACCCTGCTTTACTTGCTCGTTATGCCGGTTTTTACAAAGCAGTTCAGTCCGCTGGTGCGGCTATTGCTTTTGGTATTGACGCTGTCAATATCCCACTGCGCTGGGAATGCCTGATCTGTTGGATTATGGTGTTTATCTCGTTCCCTCTGATTTTCTTGGTCGCCAACAAGATAACCGAAACAAATATGGTGACTGAAGACGATGTTGCTAGCGAAGAAGGCCCTGTGGAAGAAACATTTGCAAAAGAGAAGGCTTGAAGAAAGTTGACTGCCTCGGTACCATTTACTGTTCCGCAAACATGGTGACACTGAACTTCCCTTACGTGTTCTTACCTGCAACCCATCATCATGTATTACTCTAAACTTTTACACTCATGCTTTATCATTGTCGCTTATCGTAAACTACGAGCTACGATAGGCTTACCCTAGTTTCTCTATGCTGTATATCTGATATTGTCAATCGGTACTTTTTACTCTGCGTTGCTCCATATATGAACGCATCATTTATTTTATTCCAGATGAAAACAAATATCTATCAAAAAAAAAACCCCCTCTTTTCACAAATACAAGTGATCAGAGATCATTGAGCCGGGTCTAGATGCACGAGTTGGGGGAATAAAAAAGTATCGATGTAGGTACTTTTTGGCTGGGTTGGACAAATGGAAAGAAGAGATGAGCAAGATGGACGGAGCTTTAAAAGCATGTGTGCTTCCTTGATTGGTACACGTTGCAATAAACCTTGAAAAAAGATAATGCCAAATATCCTGATTTCCAGAGTCATTGAAACGATGAAACATCGATGTCTATTCCTTTTAATATACAAATTATGTTTAATGACAAAATCATGCAAAAGAAAAGTATGGATAAAGGATCCTTTAACAGTAAAAAGACTATAACAAAAAGAAAAAAAGAAAAAAGAAAAAAACATACAACTTGGATCCTACAGGCAACCAACCACCCGTTCTACATGGAATCGTTTATCCCTTCCATTCCTTACAGCTTAAAATTATGTTTAATCCTTCTTGCTTTTATCAGCATCCTGAGTGTTGGTAGCAGAAGAGTCAGCAACAGCGTTGTTACCGGCACCGCCGAACAAAGCACCGAAAGGTGATTCAGCAACAAAAGGTCTCTTGAGAGGACCTTCGGGAGCATCGCCCCACAAGTGAATCAAGGCAACCTTGTGTGTCAGCAAATTCTTCACGGGGAGAATGGATTGCAAGAGCAAAGGCTGAGTGAACTTAAATTGCCAGTGCATCAGGGAGATCATGGCAATAGATGTAGCCGTGGACTGAATGAATTGCTTCACTTGGCTGATATCGTAATCCTTGTTGGTGGTCTCCACAGTTTCAGGTTGTGTGCTACCCTGTCCACTCAAGCTAGGCTTTGGCTGGTTCACATAGCGCAATGGAGTTGTGTCTAACCATTAAAAAAAGCGTGAGTTTCCTCTGTGCTGCCTCATCTCGACCATCCACCCATCCCTTCCGTCCGCGGCTGCTCGCAAATCCATTGTCGGTGCGGTTTCTCGGGTGATTTTCCTCCATTCTCCTTTATAAAACCATAGAGCACTGTACTTACCGTTCTTCTTCTTGATGTACTCGATTAACAAGTATGCCATACCGATGACGAGGGCCTGCGCACTGTAGTAACCGATTCGAGCCATCAACAATACTTGAGGATCTTCCCAATCGACCTTCTTGGCCAATTGCATTGAAATAAGCAAGAAAGCGATATTGAATACCGGCGAAGAAATAATAGATGGAGAGCCCATGGTCACAGAAAGATAATCAAGTAAAGAAAAAAAAGAGGTAAAGAAAAAAAAAAAAAAAAAAAAAAAAAAAAAAAAAAAAAAAAAACTTTAAATTGGGGGAAATGCCAAATTTCCCCCAAATGACACGTCACCATCATTCGCTTACTTCGTATTGGATAAAAAAAAAAAAAAAAAGATCTTGACGAGTACCAAAAAAAACCCAAGTGGGCCAATGGCCACGATATAAAGATAAATGTAGCAATGTATTATTATCTGAACTGTGCTTACTGCTTTGATTGAGTGAGATATGTAAAAAAAAAAAAAAAAATAACTCAATGTATGCAAACTCATTTTCTTTGTGTATCCTCGCAAGGGCTTCGATACATATGGTATGCATGAGTTTTGCTGCTTCTGCTTGATTACGCGAAAAGACCGCAACATGTTATTCAAAAAGCGTGACAAATACGACTATCCAATGATTGAATTAATGATAATAATAAAAAATGGAATTATGCATATTAAGAGTTCGACAAGCAGCGAGCTGGAAGTCATAAATCAGGAAGAGAAAGCAAGCAGAGCTTACTCCTTTCTCAACGATAATTGGACATTTACGACAAAAAACGTCATGAACTTTTAATAAAAACTTCCTTCAGAAAAAAGAAGCAAAATGAAGTCGACGCACAGACTGTTGAGTCATATAAATGTTGCGTCAACCAAATGATTCATAGTTGTTATGTAAGAGAACAAAGTGTAATTCAAGGATGCCTTTTCCGACTACATGCGGGGGGGGGAGGAAGTGGGAAAGGATGGTTGTGTGTTTTGACCTCCATTGATGATTTGAAACTCCGTTTGAATTCGCACGGATTGTTCCCTGTTTTTTTCCAAACCAACCTTTTGGTCTTCCCCCATTTCCGTCATCGACATATCAAAAACGAGAGACTCGCAGACCAAAGCAATTCTTCATCTGCACCATTCGAACCTACGTTAATCGATCTATTTTTTTTTCTTTTTTTGTGGGCAGCAAATTGACACCTACGTAACTGTAAATCCTCTGAGATAGTCTTTGCATAGTGGAATTTTTTTTTACTCATCTTGTTGTCTCTTTCTTCTTTCTTCTTCCTTCCCTTAGTATCCCTAGCTTCATACCACCTCATTAGCTGTTATTTGGATTTTTCTTTTACATTCTTTTCCTTTCTTCCATGCAGACCGAAGCTTCCACGGGATACAACTTGCCCGGCGTTCTTCACTTTCTACAGGCGGAATGGCGTCGGTTCGAACGCGAACGTAATGAATGGGCCATCGAACGAACAGAATTAAAGGTAAAACCTTGTCTTGATAAGCATTTTGAAATCCTATTGATTCATATTTTTATGAACTTAGTTGCGTATCGAGTATTTGGAAGGCGAACGACGAGGTACGGAAAACTTCAAATATGATCTGATGAAACGGGTCAAGATGCTCGAGTATGCACTACGACAAGAAAGGTAATGGATCAAAGGAGATACCAAAGGAGTGGTATCGTAAAAGTGAGCAAATGGTGAAACCAAAATTTTCATGGGAAATGATCAATGGTCATCATGATCTTGGAAGCTGGACTGACGGTGATGGATCGTTTTTTTTAGAAAGCGACATTTGGAAACCAACAAAGAGACATCCAACCAAGATTCTCCGAACACACGCAAGTGATCGTACTTTGAACCCCACATTGTGTTGCATAATAGTGTCCTTTTTTTCATCTAACTGGTTTTTGCCTTCCCATCCATACAGCTTTATCGCCCGTCATTCGCGATGCAGAAAAACCTCAAAGTAGCACAGTATCAACGACTAATCCATCATCTCAACCCAAGCATTCCATTGACCACAAGTCACGCGAAAGAGCACGGCAAATGCTTAAATCGTATGTGTATATTCATTTTGGTTGGTTTCTCTGGATAGCCCTACTGATACGAATAGTACTCAAATGTTTTGATGGCTGTCAGATGCTTACAAGAGATCAATTATTTAACATCGATGCCCGAGAAACTCCCCCGGACGAACGCTTTTGCTAATGCAACACGATCAGATATACCGCCGCGATCTTGGGGATACGGACCCAACCCATCTTTTAAATCCGATTCTTCGGTTTCCTCACCTGTCACTGCCAACCGATCATCGCAGTCTCAAAAGCTTTCATCGACCTCCGATGAACGAAACCAATTTCCTTCATTCGCTACTCCTTCCTCTATTGCGTCCAACCATTTGCATGCCAAAGTCGCGGCAGGTGGCACTGTGCGTGCTAATATCTCACCTGTTCTCAATACCCCAATTCAGTTATCTCATCCAAAACGAATCCCTCCTATGCTCATGAATGCCGACAACAGATCGTTACCGACAGACGAACAACAACCTCCTTCGCCACCCCCTCTCCAAGATGAAAACGTTCCTGTTCCGGAAAATGTCGATGAAGTAGCCATGTTCAATCATGCGATGGAAGAGGCCAAACAAGGTAGTGCTACCGAATCAATGCAAGTCGATAATTTTTCACCCGAAGAGCTGGTAAGTTAGCAAAAAAAAAAAAAAGGTCCTACACCATACGATATTGGAGAGCAATCGTAATTGATTATCCTTACGCATGGATGATTACTGCAGGCCAGGCATATTCAAGAGAAATATAACCTTTCGGAAGACAAAGCGCGAAAGATGCTCGAGAGTGTAAATAAATCCACCATGTGTAAGTCTATGGAGACATTGGATATGGGTTACTGGCCTAATTGTTGATGGTTATTCATGTCCAGCGAACGGCTCTACTTCTTCCAAGGCCCAGGAAGTGCTGTCATTTGAAGACATTGACCCTAGCTCGGTAAGCGGCATAAAAAAAAGAAACGTTCTGGGGTTTACCCACTTACTCACCTCAGCATTCGGTATAAAAGCTGGACACTACTCAACCTCAAACAAAATTCTGGAAAACCAAAATGACCATCAAAGGGTAAAAAAAATGCACCATCCCATTTCAGTTATTTCCATGCGACAGGCTAAATTCAAATTATTCCAGACACCTCGATTCTGTGCGTGCGGTGTGTTTCCATCCACAAAATATGATTCTGGCTTCGGGATCCGATGACGGTACTGTCCGCGTTCATAATTTGCAGCAATGTATGGGCAGAGACAACGATAGTCTGAAAAAGTAAGAGCACTAGGAATAGAGGAGAGAATGGTCCATGTGTGAAATCTAATGCACATGGGGGTCTCTGTAGGGGAGCTGTTGAAGAAGCTGAAACCATGATCACATACCGTGGCCACAGCCATGTGATCACTTCGATTGCTATTTCTGCAGAGCAGAACCGACTCTATTCAGCAAGCTTAGATTCAACGATTCGGGCGTGGCGTCTGCCTCCTGCGGGTCACGGTCTTTTCCCGTCTGTAGGCAAGTGCGATAATAACCTTTCACACTATGATATAGTCCAACTCATGATGTTTTTAAAACTAGACCCTTCAATGAACATTGCTACATTTGTGGGTCACACGGATGCTATTTGGGACATCAAATTATTCCCCGTCGATCGCACAAATACCTCCCTCCTTGTTTCTGCTTCGGCGGATGGTACAGCGAAAATATGGGATACCAAAGAAAGCGGTCATCTATTGAAAAGTTCTATAAATTATGATGGGATCATGACGGGCGATACTGGTTCTGTGAGTCAAGGTAACGATGAAAAATACAATACTTGATGTGGCGAAACAAAAGGAATTAACATGGTTATAATATTCACGTGCCTCGAGATGGGAAGCCTTCACCGACTTCCATTGATTTCTGCCATACGGATTTGACAAAAATGGTCGTCAGTTATTCCAATGCCAAGATCCACCTTATTGATATCGAAACAGGAAAAGTCATTCTGACGTTGAACCAGAGTGACGAAATGTATGGTATGTCAGATCCGTGGGTTGCTGGCTTTCACAATGCACTGAACAAGAATTTTTTTGGGCATGATAGATGGTACCATTAAAACGCAGATCAATCGTGTTATTGCTCATCCCACGATGAATTGGGTCGTGTCAGGACACGAAGATAAGCAAATTAAAATTTTCGATATCAAATCAGGTATTCGCCAATGCATTTGGTCGGAATCCAACAATAACTTACAAAACAATATGCTATGTATTAGGCGAATGTTCTTTCACAATGACAGCACACCTTGACGCGGTAACAAGTTTAGATATCGATTCAAGCGGCATGCAACTGGTGTCAGGCGGTACGTAGTTCATCGTTTCTACTATCGTTCATTGCTGATGGATTTGGTTCCATAGGTCATGATCAATCGATACGGTTGTGGGATCTAACCATGTCCAAATCATGTGTACAAGAGTTTAATGCGCACCGTAAGAAAGGAGACGAAGGTGTACTGGACGTACAGTATCACCGTTGTTTGCCATGGATGGTGAGCGGTGGCGCCGACGGTATTGTGAAAGTCTACCATCGCAACCATTAAACTATCGCCCCACAACCTATGATACCATTTTGTCTCGTCATTTTCTTTCTTATTCGCTTATAACCTTTTTCTTTATGCACATACGCTTTACTAGTATTATTATTTTGTCTTCATATTTAAACAGATGGCCTTTTGTCCCTCTTTGTGTCTCTTCAGAAACGTAATAATTGTGCATGCTATATCAATCTATACGAGTCATATGTCTGCTCTCGTGACCTCGATACCGTACTGAATGCATTCGCGATCACATGTTCCATTGTAATTTTCGAACCACAGTTTCTTTTTTTTGTCCATGCACATATAAATAGGCCATCTCTTGCTGCCACCAAAAGCTTGAGCTTTTGATCCTGCCCCTTTTTTTGTGTGTTAAATTTTTAGGATTCGTTTACCTTTTTTTTTCTGGCTTCTTCCGTTGGTTAATTTTTTTTTTTTTTTTTGGCTCACATTTCGATTGGCCATTTCTATATTTATTCGTACGTCAGAATAATTTAGGAGAACGCTAAAATGATAATCCTAATCGATTGCATCGCCGGCAGAAAAGATTGAACGAACTGCGGGGCAGAATCGTTTTTCATTCGAGAATCAGGTTTCAGAGCGCATTATTCAGCCCATTGACCCCTATCGGATTGTCCAATCATAAGTTTCTACATCGTAACACCTTTTTATCAATCCGATCATCAAATCCAGAAAAAGTTGTGGAGGTATTAAATACATGAATCCACTTAGTCCATCATTACTAGTCGCTGTAACAACAAACGGCCGCCATCTTTTTCATGTTGTCTTGGTTAGGTAACTATGAGCCAACCACGTCACGTCGCTGTCACCATGCCAAGTGTAAAACCGACAATGGGATCGGCGGAATGGTACCGAATCCGACGAGAAAACCATAAGCAAGTGGAGCGACGTCGCCGAGAATTGATCAACAAGGGAATCAATGAATTGGCACAGTTGGTGCCGGGTTGCGAAAAGAATAAAAGTGGGATTTTGATGCGGACAATTCAGTATATCTACGAATTGAAAGAAGACAAAGCCAAGGCCGTTGATAAATGGCAACAAGAGAAGCTACTGCGGGATCAAACGATGACGTTGGTCGAGCAGTTACGGCAAGAAAACGAGGAGCTGCGAGCCAAGCTAAAAACACCAACTACCAATAAGCTTAAATCGTGAAAGAAATCCCTGCATCATTGATTGGTCAAAGGATTCAACCACCGTTGTGTCCAATCAAAAATTCCATTTATTTTGCTATTTTTCAAAGACAGATTACCATAGCTCCGCCATGTAAACTTATTATAAAAGCCCAGGGACCAGGTGCTGACTCCAAATAAACACTTGTCTTTTCCACCTCGACTTCTTTTTTATTTATCTTGACCATGTCTGCCTCGCACGCTGCTAAGAAGACTCTCTGGAACATCTGGTACAAGCCTGAGATTATCCCCATCTATGTCACCGTCGGCTTTGCCGTTGGCTTGTCTGGCTGGTACCTGACTCGTTTGGCACGGTAAATATTCTATAGAATGTTTTCCAACGATCCGGTTTTAAATTAATTTTCATTTTTGTTACCAGCGGCCCTGAAGTTGTTTGGGATCGTACCAACAACCCCTACCCGTAAGTGTTTTTTTATTGACATTTCATCCATTGTGTATTACATGATTCTTACTTTTGTATGTATCTATTAGCTGGAGAAACATTGACCAGGACACTCAACTCAAGTTCATGACCGTCAACCAAAAGTTCGACAAGACGTAAGTCCTCAAGTTCATAAAATTTTTTTTTGTCGCCGCATCAAAATCATCTAAAACCTATATTTTTTTCTTCTATAGTTACAGCCGCGATCGCCTGTAAACGAACGAATGGACTTGATCTCTTTTTTTCCTCCTTCATACTCCATTTACTGCTTTTCTCCTAATGCACCACATCCACAATTTAAAATCAACGAAACTCAAATGTCTGAAGATGCTCCTCTCAAAGAAGCTCTTAGTCATGATGTAGAAATGAATTGATTCAAATAAAGAAAAAGAATAGAGGCTTTTTTCATACATACTATGTGTACTTGAATGTCTTTGATGATGCTGGCGGTTAATTACAGTAAGTAGCATGAAGTGGTAGGGGTCCCAGAAGAGATGGTCATTTTTCGGATTCAATGGAAAAAGAAGGTAAAGGTGCACAGTGTAAATGATCGTTTATTTGTGGTTTTATACATTAACGTGAGACGGAAAAGATGATTATTGTTGTTAAAAGCAAAAAGAGTATGAAGGCGGTTTGTTTTGAATTTCGGATAACGGGTTGACCGCTTTTGGTAAAGAAGTAACATGATCATACAGGGGAGGGGAAAGAGATCAATGAATACGACATCTACGATATCTAGGAAAGGAAACGGGTATTACGATTATGATTAGTGGTCACCATGGCATGGAAATATTCATAGAACTGGTCGCGCAGCAAGCAAGAGGAGAGTAGGAAGTGCTAGGAGCTGGAGGCGAAAACGACGTCTTGCGAGGGATTATTTGACAGATACACGTAGTCTTCCTTGTCATTGTTTTTTTGTAACGACCTGTCATGGAGGTAACCACCTGACACAAAGTCTATTTTGGACTCCAGAGGTGCATCGACCATTAATTCGTCTTCATCGACAGACATTGGCAATGAGTCTGTTCCTTCGCCAGCAGTGGGATACTCCACTGGAGGTGACTCATTCAATTTGAAGGCGGCCGACTTGGCTTTGGCATCCGGATCATCTTCCTCCATGGATAAGGTATCGTTTGAAAGCGTCGTGGAGGGCGAGGAAGCGAAAACTTGTTCGGTATCTTCCTGCATGGGCGAATCCGTTCGTTGAGTATTAGCCTCTGCCGCCGCCATTTTATGCCGAGATCGCTTATCCAATTCAGCGGGATCTACCAGATCCATGACAAAGAATCGAACGTCTTGATCTTCATCAAGCGCAAACTGGTACAGCATGCGATCCATATTTTCCGATACCGACCCCTGGCTCACACCGTTAGCCTGAAGCTCATTCAACTCCTCCCGCAGGGTTTCTATACAATCAAAAACTAAATAAACAGCTGTACGTCACAGACAAACTATGCAACGACTCACGGTTGATATATATGATATGAAAAGCGCGCGCCACAGCAATTCGGACATTTACCACAGGGTCTTTTGCCAAAATATCCAATCGCGGTAGGAAGAAAGTGCCCACATCTCTTGCAGATATTTGAGAGTTCAAAAGTGCTTCGCATATGTGAGCAAATCTAACATTTCCCAACGTTCAATGATGCTGCACATGCCCACCGCGGGGTATAAAGGAAAAAAAAACATATTCGGGTGGCCACTTACACTAGTTTGGAGCGATAAGATGTGCCACGTGCGAACTCGTCTAAACTTTCCATGACAATGCTTAAAAGGGCTAGTGCATCATTGTTACGGTTCTCGTGCTCGCTGCTGTAACCGTCACTTTCCAAATCGCTCATGGTCCCTGACAATCCATCTTCGTCAGCACTCTGTTTCACAATATGCAGGATGACGGGAAACTACAAAACAGACGTGAGTCACCTGTATCCATTTTCGGAAACCAAGTGCATCGAGAGTCACTTACTGCTTTGACACCTGTGGATCGTACAGTTGCAAATTCATCTTGACATGCACGGATCGCCAAAGGAAGAATATGTTCGACCACGTGTTGACTGTCAAATAGCAAGGCCATCGCTTGGAGTTGACTCGCCAGCATATCCCGTAGACGCCAGTTCGTCATGACGCCATCCCACACTTCGGCTAAAATAGGAATGTATTCGTTTCGAGAATTGGGAGCCAGGGTACCCAAAAACTCGGCCATATGCTCAAGGACACCTTGCTTTACAGCATCAAGATCCATCAAGTACAATGCAAAGATTTGAATCAAGTCACGTTCGGCACGTTTGGGACCGATGAGACGAGCAATCACATGCAACGAATTGGCAAAGGTGCACCGTACTTTGATCTGATAATCCTTACTTAAACTGAGATACATATCCCGCAGGTGCGAGTCCCAATAGTCCCGCCCAGCCGTCAGCACCACCGCAGGGAAATTGTAAGCGCAAGTGATAGCGCGATCCATATCCAATTTGAACATTTGATTGACGCTGGTCGTCGAACCCAGAGAAAGAAAAAATTGCAACAGGTGCTCGGGAACCTAGATGGGGAACGACATGAATACATTGGACCGTTTCTTTCTTCCTTGCTCTTATTTTCCATTTACCTTGCCGGATGCCCCTGTCACTTCCCAGTCTTTGGGTAAAAATTTGGCAATCAATTGGCCGATAATCTCGGCTAGTGTATTGCGTACATTTCGTGAAACGTCGTGTTCGAAGACGTGGACCGCTTCAGCTGCAAGATATTCTTTGCGATCATCAGATAAGACATCGCAGATTCCGGGTAAATGTTGCACACACGCTTGGCGTACATGCCAGATGGTATCATGAGAAAGGGATTGGTAAACGGGAAGCTGGAGAGGCACAGGATGTCTGAGTTAGAATGCTGGAGGTATCTTTTTTTGGGGGGGGGGGGCTGTGACGCATTGTGCGTGGATACTTTACCAAGCGATCCAGAACTACGTCCGATGTCAGAGCGGTCGCAAGATTATGTACAGCATGGACCGATTCCTTTCGTACACTGTACAAGGGATCCTTGGCCAGTCGTTCTACTATGGGCAAGCACTTTTTGGCACAACGCTCGGACCCCAGGGTATCAGCCAATGCGGTAATCAACTAATCCAGAAAAGGAATGATTTTGTTTTGGTCAACACAATTTTTCGTGATTCCCGCCCGGGGAGGGGGTGGGGGGGCAAGACAATGGCTTACATGCAAGCAAGTGAGTTTGGCCCAGTCCCACTTGTTTTGACTGAAATCATCTTCTTCATAACCAATCAAGGACGATCGACGGTAAGTGTCTGACGTTATGACCCAGCGATCTCCATAAGTGGTCTGTGCTGTCTCTTGATCTTCGACTGCATGTTGTCCATCCGCCACCGTCATCAGTTCCACAACCACCCCCTGCAATATGTCACAATCGATGATTTTTTGATATTGGTCTCCTTCCAATGCTGCCAGCTGTTTCACAATATTGACGACACAGTCACGACTGGAAGAGATCAGCACGGATCGCTGATCCAGTAACAGTTCCATAAACAAAGGCGTGAACGTATTTTTGGGGATGTGAGGATTCGATCTGAGCTTGTCGGAAGAAGGCGGAGCCAAGTCGACGATGCCGCTGGGGCTTGTCAATGCAGTTGGTGTAGCCTCATTGGTAGTAGTATCTGGAGAGGCGGAGTCTCCACTCGCCGTTTTTTCGTTTTCAAACAGAGGCGGCGCGTTCTTTTGATATCCAATAATCGCAAGCATAAGTCATCTGTGTCACCTAGATAGCTTCAGTGAAAGAGATCTTACCTTGTAAAAGTACATGATCACATCATTACATATGCTTAGAAGCGCTTCACGCGCCGCATCCTCTGGATCAATAATGATTTCTCGTAAAACTGGTAACACGCGGTCCACTGCTTCATGAACATCAATCATGGAGAGAATCGTCGGTATTTCTTTGATGATCATCACTCTGATGATCAGCAAGCGTATAAGCGCACTATTCACAAGAGAAACTATCCCTTTTGCAGAATCACAAACAGTACCTTCGAACAAGCACATCATCGACCGTATAATTGTACACATGTTCCACGAGATCCATTGGCTCATCCTCGATATGTGCATCCTGCAATTCATCGCCATCGTTTCTGTCGTTATCCTGATCGTGGTCTAACCAATCGCTCTGTAAGTCATCTGCTTGCCTCACAACGATCAAACCCCATAGATTCTTTGCCTCTATTGTCCTAAGGGGTTTTCTCAGCAAAACCATTTCTCTCTTTTTTTGTTACCTTCTTCCACTGTAACTGAAGATATAATTTCCATGGACGAGGGTTCCATCTTGAAGGTAGGCTCCTCCTGGTCATTGTCATCTACTTCTGTTCGTGGCCCGTGTACGGTTTGGGCGATGTGTTGTTGAGGCTGTTCCCGTTCGATCGGCACTTCGTCTTGTTGTGATGTGACCGTTGCTGAAGTACTGTCGTTGACCGACGGATGATCAGGGGTATCGTTCGATGGCTCCAGGGTTTCGGATGAAGAACGTTCGGTGACTGCAGTATGGTGTTGTTCGGGAGTCAATGGCAGTGAGTGAACTTCATCCTGTTGCTTTTCACTATAAGATGCATCATCTTCCAGATGCTGAAGACCGAGATCTGTAAAGAACGCGAGTATAATAATTGCTTAGTACTTGATACTTGGGTAAAAAACGAAGCATAACAAAAAACTGCAGCTTAATTTTTTCGAAAAGGAAATAGTTACCAGCCATGAAGTGAAGATGCAGTGTGCAAGTGGTAAGTCGATGGTGTGTTATATACAAAGATAAACTTGAGCTAGGCAGTTTTAAGCGCTTGCAGCATGCAGTCAATACTCGAGCAAAGGGATACTAAACAAGAAAACCAAGCGTTGGCTTGAGCACAGTTGGCAGCCAAGACAGAAAAAAAAAAGCTTCCCTTATTTCTTCTCGGTTCAATGGCCGCTTTTGTTGAATCCAAAACTCTTCACATGTTCTCAACATTTAAGGATTTTACCTTGACCTTTTCTCCTGATAGCTACTATTGCCCTATATTCCTGTCCATTTCCATCTGCAGGTGATATAGTTACATCTCCATCTACATGCACATATAATGCTTTTATCCTTATTTTTTCTACCGCTGCTATAGCCTCTGCCTTATATCATGTATCTCCGTGGCGGGCTTATCATTTAGCTGCTTGATCATTGGCTTACCACAACCACAGAAATTCCCACGTAGAAGCACTTAAAACATCTATGACGAGTCTAGTATCCTTTCTGCATTAGCTTGCTTTGCCATATAAACCGTTTTTCTGGCTCCTCAGTGCCATTTTCCGATGCGTAAAACCCTGTCCTAAAATTCATCCACTGTCTAAAGCATATCATATCTGTAAAAGATCTCGGTTAATTGTGTCGACAATGGAGTTCAGATTTCCGCCCTAAAACGCGGTTTCAATTGTTCATTTGCTTTTCGCTTTTCATTGAGAGCAATACTCATCAGTTATCGGATATTGCTGACTAGCTTTGAAAATTTTATTTCAGTAAATGACAACTGCAGTGTTTAAGGGGTCAACCACTGACAATTATACTATCCCTGACGTGTTCTCTGTGACATCCCAACCTAACAATCAAGTTAAAGACGTATAGTCACCGCATACACAGTGTCCAATCAATTTTCCTTTAACCATAGAGTCCGTGATGATATCACCCATCAATCGACTTCGCCATATGAAGCCTACCACGATTCATTTAGGTCAAAAAAAAAGGACCCGAACGATGATAGTTAGTAAGTAGACTATCGCATGTAATTGTGTCCAGAACATTTCGCGGAAAACGAGCGGTTAACGAATGAACTCAAGAGAGAGACATCCATGAGAACTTTTTCATGCCAGCTTTACTAAAGTTGAGCTGTATACTGTAACAGCGACAGCGTGATACAAGGGCAGCCTCCACTGCATTGGTGGACTTCGATTAAATAACTTGCTACAATATTGAAGACAATGAATTACCCCCGGGGGTGTTCCACTCAATAACAGTGATTCATCACTAGGCGGGACCAGCCACTAGTGGTATCCATGAAAGCGTTGTCGTTATTCGATTATTTTAGGCTGTCCTCTTTGTGATATTTATTTGTTGCAAAGATAGATCATTCGATGCAGCGATCGATTCAGACCGAAATTTGACGTCACTGTTGATATGCTTAGCGATTATAAGCGACATCACCACGCGCTAATTGCATCAGATAGTCCAATATTTTTTCGCCATCCATACGAAGACCACTATTTCGAGAGAAAAAAAAAAAAAAAAAACAAGATACAATTATCAGGATCCGTACTATGAACCATGAGAGGTCATTCTAGCATGGCACTTACTTGTGAGCATATTCATTGGTAATCCATTGTTTGAATCCGCGGATATCGGCAGCTGTATCTTCGGAGAACTGTCGATCCACATACATATCATCAAAGTAGCTGACACCGGCAACAGGAACTTCATTACGACTCAGGACATCTCGATCATACAACGAACCCCAGTTCGTTTCCGCCAATAGATTCGCTACATTCTTCAACGGGCGCAGCTCGGCGTAATCGTCAAACATGAAGGGATAGATCGTTTCCCCTGTGAAATGGATGGGCTGGCTTGGATTAAGCTCGCTAATGCGCCATTCAAAAGCTGCTTTGAAGGGCTCTTCGGATAAAATGCGCTCGGCCGACCAACGGCTAGTGTTAGACTGACAATAGATTGCCTCGTGAATGATCGCGTATAACACGTTGGAGTCCCAGCTTTGAAGGGATTGAATACGGTCCAATGTGCGGTAAGTCAAGCGTTGCATACGATCAAGGTCATTGGCAGCCAGGACCACAATTTCATGCAATGTATCATAACCTTCGGCACCGCCAAAGAGAATACCCAGCTGCAAGAACCGACGAGGTGACAAGGTGCCGCCATTGGGTAATTGAACCTTTTGATCCCACAAATGCTCGTATATTTTGCGCACGCGTGCTACGTCTTGAGGGAACTTGGTGTAATAAAGCTTATTCTTTTTCAGAATGCGAGGATACAAGGCGCGATAAACCGGATCCGGGGAATCAACCATGGGTGGTACTCCTCCCGTAATGAAGGCCTGCTTGATAGATTGTGGGCTACCATGACGAACCAGTTAATATGGCCCACAGCATTGGTCACCCAAGTAACATACATACAATAATGATAAATAGGTGACAATACAAAATCCTCCAAAACTTTGACCAAGCAAAGTAAGTCGTTCTTCCGCCTTGTTCGCTCTGTCCTCTGTCAGTTTTTGGCGGATCGTCTCGCAATCGCGCACGATATTGTCAGCCCGGAAATGCGTCAGATACTGTGCTTTGGCTTCATCGCTGTCGAACTGCTCGAGTGATTCCGCCGATATCTGCGAAGACAATCCTGTGCCTCTTTGATCAAGCAACAGCACTTGATAACCTTTGTCGAATGCAACTTTCAACCAACCCGAAGTGGCACTGCGAGGTAAACCGACTTCGAAACCTGGTCCACCCTAGCAAGAAAAGTGGTTTATGAACGGCAGGTTCTTTGAGACATCCACTTGGACCGCTGTACCTGCAAATAGAGGAAAAACGGTAAAGTGTGCATTTGATCGACCTTGTCCACAGGAACCAAATGACGAGCAAACACTTGAATTTTGTCGCTCGAGGGCTGATTGTAATCTAATTCATAAAGGTTTAATCATTGGCCGCTTTGCAGAAAGGTTTCCGTATAGTACCGAGAGGGCATTCAAAGTAACGGTCAAATACTTTGGCGCCAGGGACCATGAAGGATTCCACTGAAGAGTCGTCCAGGCAATGCATTGGTCTCACAGTGGTTGTAAACGAAGAATAACGATGAGCTTTGAATGAAGAGTGAGCGGTTGTAGTTGTGAATGGAAACAATCGCGTAGGTCGACGTGGTGTTGCTGAGCGACAAGTAACGGACAATGACCTGGCAGTGGAAAGCAGCAACATGCTCTTTTTTCTGCGCAACCAAAAATTTGACTCTGTGAAAAAAACGTTGTTTTCTGCGTCACGTCAACAAGTGCAAGTCCATAACGCGCATGCGAGACTTCTTTCTACTTTATAAACTCTCGAAATTTTTTGATACCATCTTTATGATGCAGTCAAGAAGTGTATCTACCTTGCAATGGCGGTAAAAAAAATTGAATGCCTCTTTCCAAATTGTTGTTGTCGACTTTTGACGCGTAAGGGTCATCTGTCCGTTTGAATATCATTCCGTGTCTTGAGACAGCGATAGTTGTTAGGCGTTGTCATTCAAATAGACTATTTGGACACTTTAGCATGCATTTGCCACTTTCTGTTGTCTCCATCCGCTATTGGCACGATCTAGGGCTTGTACGAGATGCTCACCTTTTTTATGATTTGTAACGTTCCAAAGACACCATGAAAACAGTTCCGTAGATGGATTATTTCACAAGTCTGTAAGACCATATTCTTTGCGATGTTGGTATACTCGCAGTTCATAGGATGTTATACTATCGCTCACGTTTTTGAAAACCATGCAGACATCTACCTGATGCTGTCTGAAATTCAGTGATGGCTGACTTATTTTTTTTTTTTTTTTCGAACAGTCTTTTCTCAGCCGCAGATCAAATGTTCCACCACATTCACACAACGTCAGAAAAACGGAGCACATCCTTTTTGGCGATTTTTGATGGATTAAGTATTTTACTCTAGGCGATCTCAAGCTTCTTACATAATGTCATTAAAAGTGCAAAGTACGTACGTACGTACTGTCAGCTTGCGCTTGTTATGCTCACGAGTCATACTGGCCACTGGTATTTCCGTATGCTTTGCTGAGGTAATAATCAATCCCGTTTTATACGCAAATCAACTTAGGTAGGTTTGTTGAGTTGTTGAAAGTTTACCAGCTACCCATTTTTTATTTTATTTTGTCCTCCCATTGAACTGCCCCAATAAAAGCACTTGCCAATTTAATTAATCTTTTCGTCTTTGACCGGGTTCCGGCTTTTCCATATCCATCTTTCCTTGGATCCTTCATGGTCATCCAATAAATCCTGCGTATCGCTCAGGCTCTTTCTATGTGCCGAACACAACAGTGTATCCTTTGCAGGTTATTCCTTCCCCATGTCCTAGGTAATTATATTGTTCGTCATTTTGTTCGGGAATTGAACGATGATGAGCGGAATATTGTGGTGTTCTGTGCTGATCCGACGAGTCACGGAAAAGATTGGGGGCATTTTTTCATTTCATTTCATTTTGCTCCCTTTTTTCATTGACGGTTGCACAATGACTTGTGCGATCAAGATGGGATGCCGAAAGAAGACGCAGTTGCAGTGTTTTCCATTTCAGCTTGCTGCTTGTGGCACTTGTTAGTTTAGCGAGTTTCCGTATCGGTTTTTACGAACCATAGGTTACTTTTCAATAAACTTGTCGCATTTGAATAAACTAGTTTCTTTTACGGTCTTGTGGATTTCTATCATTGTATAATTTACAAGGAAATCCTGTTTCAACAATATATGATATGCTTTTCAAAATGCTAGCTAGATTTAAACAAATCCGGATGAGAGATTTGCATGCATCAGAGATACTGCCTTGGATGTTTTTCAACGAATTCCAAAAACGGATAAAGCATGATATACAGATATGGCAAGAGAAACAAAGAAAAAAGAAAGAACTTCTATCTTTCTCCAATCACGGCCACAACATGCATCCAAAACTGACCAAAAGATAAGCTTATTGGCGTCAAAGCACATCTTTTTGAATGGCAAAACTTGAAGAAAACTGCTGCTGCCTTGCACTCGTATCCGTTAGTGGCCGTTTCGAAGTGATGCGAAACAGCTGCTCCTCGATCGCACGAGTGGTGATGCTACGCACTCATCACTTTTCTCCAAGACCGTCACCTGTGTTCGTAAAAAGCCCTCACGGGAAACTCAAGACCGTAGTGGAGGTGCACAAGTACTGTCTTGATTCTCGGTATTGACTGCCGCTATTCATCGGCCCTTATGCTGACGAAGGGATTAAGCTTCGAATTCCCGTATCAAGGCGAAGAAGCACCTCAAATTCCTCCTGGAGAAATGATCCTATCCCATATTGCTGCCCTTTGATTGCCTCAAGGAGATCTGCTATATGGCTGCCTTTCAAAAGCTCCTAAAAAGATCCAAAGTGCGTTGAAATCAAGTGAACACCCTTGCTGTCTTCTATTATGACGATCCACCATCTTGATCGCGCAGGCGCAAGAAGACAAGACTGGAATTTGCGATATTGGACTATCGATGACTGTAAGTGAGTTGTTTAGTCAGATGAGTTCAAGGTCGGTCACGGCCTGGCGATCCCTTGGAGCCCCATTATCCTGATCTCAATCCACTTGGCAGCATCCGCAACGTTATCTTCGATTATTGTTCCGGAATCTGTCAACCCACCCGTACATCGATTATGGACCTGATCAAAGAAATCCTTCTTACTGATCCAGTGGAAGGCATAAGCCAACAGCTTTTGCTGGACGAAGAGCAAGTATTGCAAATCGTCGCTGCCTATTTACCATATGGTACAGTCAATAAGAATCAGCTAGCCGAATGGATGACCAAAGACGGATCCTGGGGCGGCACCAAACGCAGAAGAATGACACGAGACAAAGTCAGGGCCGGGTGTACCACTTGGGTACAAGAAGAGTACCGCGATCACCAGTGGGATGATCTGCACAACTTGCGTCAATTTCGACGACATGTGAGATTGACGAGCAACACCGTCTTCAACATGGGATATATCAGACGCAGCAACACTCAAGATACGTCCCATGCGAAAATCAAATCCATGGAATTGCAAGCAACCCAAATTGACACGTAAGCTATTGTGAAAGGGCCTATGGTTCATACAACACTACATCATCATCGGATCTGCAATCACGGGACCATTCAGATGAAAATGGCTTTTGTCCCTTCCAAGCTGCTCAGGAAACACACAAGACATGTTTGCAGCCATCAATGATTCTATCCGGAACGTAAGACTGGTCACGATCGACTTTGCCGGATTCTGTACCAGCACCGACCATCTACGACATTTCTTTCGTATGAACAAAACCGTCGTCGAGATTGTTGTCGATCTTGGGCACAAGTCGGACGTATTCACGCGACATCAACTACTGAAAGACGATCAAATCTTGACAAATTTCAGCGGTCGGAAAGCTTGTATGAACCGTTCAGAATAAAAAAAATAAAAATCATAATGTTTCTGCTATTTTATTGCGAGTTCTAATTTTTTCAATGATCTTTGAAAACCGTGATCAAAATAAGCATGAACAAAGCTTTATCCTACTACTCCGTGGGCAAGTGGCAATGCGAAACGAGCTCCGAGAAAATCAGTTTGACCAAAAGGAAATAAGTAAGCAATAATGTATTTGCTCCTTGAGGAAGGCGTATTTTCAAATGCAAAACTCTGCAATGCCATTAGATACACAATCGTTTGCAATTGATGTTAGTACGACAAGACCATAAAAAAACGTCAAGTGATTTATTCAAATGCGACAGCGAGCTTATTGGAAAGTGACAAGGTTGTTTTTAAAAGCCGGCAAGAAAATTCGCTAAAGTGACAAGAAGTGAATGTCCCACAAACGACGATTTGAAATGGGGACACTGCTTGACACGGTTGTTTGGCAACGGTGGTGTGTGTCGCCCAAATAAAAAATTTGGGACCGCTGGTTCCCTGGTTATGTGGCACCGATCGGAGTCTTGGACGGGAAGATGGGTGGCCTTTTTTTTTTTTTACTATGGAAAGCAAAAGTGATTTACGGTGTACAGAATATCGTTTCAATTTTAAATCATCGTTTCGATCTCTATTTTAGTCTATCTTTGTGCTTTTTGGAAAAAAAAAAGAACATCCTTTTTACTGTTATGTTTGCTATACAGCTTTCACCTTTCTTCCTTCATTAAGCATTCCTTTAGATCTTATTTGTTTGTATTTTTTTTTTTTTACATTCTTTTAATCTCTGGATTTGCCTTTCAAGGGCAATCTGGATCAGTCATAAGATGCAGCCTGCTACGATCATTTTCCTTACTTGCGACATCTTTTGTTTGTTATCAACCGTTCTTATCGCCTATCCAGTCATTCGTTATCCCAAGAAATTACGGACCTTCATTGCTTGCTTTAGTTTATCTACTTTACCCGCATGCGTCGTCAACACGTTAACCCAAGAGGGCATCTTGGCCGACAGATGGAATTCGCTCACTTATCTCGTCAGTACTCTTCTGATGTTCCTTATGCATTTTTGGATGCTATTAGATCTCGCTCACCGGATTCGATACTCGGAAGCATGTTGGCGGCATTGGCTCGTTCGATTAGCGCTTGCGGGGTTATTGTTGGCCAGCACATCACTTTTGCTGGAAATTGGATTCATGTTTGCTCGCAACGAAGATTTCCCGGTCAAATCAGCCTTTATCACCGGTGTATTTTTCGCTATTGTAAGCGACGGAGCCATTTTTAATTACACCTTTTTACCATTGATCCGTCTGGGAAAAAATCGCACCGAGGATTATCACTCCAAAACGACTGCGCTGGGTGTAAGTAAACAAGTCCTTTCTTTTCATTGACGATCTGTTAATTTCCATAAGGAAAAAAAATTACAGCTGCATCATCAGTTGAAAGCAGACAAAGAAGCGTGCAGATGCAAAAGTATTTTTATTACTATGATCACTCATGTTTTTGTACAACTGTAGCTCTGGTTTATGGTAATTCAGGGTATTTGGTTCACACTTTACGGGGCATTGTATCTGTGGTTCATTATCTCCAACACATGGAGCTTCTTCCGTATCATGCTCGCTTTTGACTACGTGTTCCGATTCATTTTGTGCTTGATGTTCACTTGGCCGCCTCCGAAACGAATTATTCAATACATGACTTCGCATTTATCTACTTCCGCAGCAGAAGAGTCCACCAACCGTGGTTCGCGTAAAACAACCGCTTCGTGCAGTCACAATATGTCTTCTGAACGATACAATCACAATGCTGATGAAGAACTAGCGATAAAAGAACCACCCAACAGTCACTCCATCGACCCGTATGCCAGTGACGTTGCCATCCTCGCCGAAACCAGCGGCCTGGAAACAGTTAAAATTGATTGCAGCGATAGAAATTACTATAATAGGTGATATAATGGTACCTATTCCGCAGTAATGGGGTGTGTTGATAGAAAAGTATGTGGATTATATATTTGCAGAATAGATATCATGATTTCAGCCCATTGAGCACGCGAATCAAAGCATGTCTTGGCACGCCCAATAATCTTAAAAAAGAAGCGCAGGAAAAAGAAAGAGCGTCACGATTATCGTTTCTATTTCTGTTTGTCCCTGTCGGCATCTTAAACGGTGCGGTTCCGCAAAAGCGATACAAGAAATCAAAAGGTTTTCTTTTTCACCTTTTCTTCATTCGCTCTTTTCTTTTTGCCATGAATCATTCGACCGGTTATTCTACCGGATTCACAGCACCTGATAGACCGGATTCGTCCAATATACCATTTCACAGTACGGACAATCTCACCACCAACGCCTCCATGCCTGATCGTATGCCTTCTTCACCCCGCTACGGTGGCAGGGAAATGCCGACACCGATACCATCCACACCAGGAGCTCCTCCTGCTGTTCCTGATCATGGCAGCTTTTCCATGCCGGTTGGAGCTGCGGCTGAAAAACTCAACGATCATACAACGGAATACGGAGCCCGATTGGGCGATCATGAACTGCATAATAGAGGTGCCAGTACCACGGACCATCTCATGGGTCCATCCAACGGTTATGGATCGTCGCCACGACCTGACGGATTTGCACGATTGGGATCTACACCACCACCTACGGGTTACGGCTATCCTCCACAAGGGTATCCACCACCTTCTTCTCACGCCAACTTTGCTCCAGCTCCGCCTGGAACTTATCCTCCTCCTCCGCCTGGCACATACAACCCTTATCTATATCCACCACCACAAGCGCCCCAGCCTTACGGCCATCAACGAAATTTCTTTATGCGTATGTTGCTGGGGCCGGTGACTAGACCGTGGTTCAGCTGGCTCACCGCTTTAGCCATGTTGGCATTATTGATTATTGAGTTTGTCCAAAATCACCAACTCACAGGCAGTGTCATTCAAACCACTCCCGTATGGAACCCTATGATCGGTCCCACCAGTAATGTAAAGCTTCACCAAACAATCATTTTTTATTATTATGCGAACAAGAGCAACTGACGAAATTGGTTTATTGTCTCCTTTTCCGACATAGGTATTGATTCATCTTGGTGCTCGTTATGTTCCATGCATGCGACCATTGCCGGACGTGAACACTGATACACAGTACGCTTATTGTTATCGCAACCTGCAAGATACCTGTTCTTTGGAAGAATTATGCGGGTTTGGTGGATTTGATGGAACCGGCGTGCCCAATCAGTCATTTCGATTTATTCTCCCTATTTTCTTGCATGCCGGTATTCTCCATTTTCTTATGAATATGTTGACCCACTTGCGATTGGGTTCGGACCTCGAACGAGCCCTCGGTTACCCGCGATACATTATTCTGTATATGGCAGCAGGCATTTGGGGGTTTGTTCTTAGTGCTATGTTCTCACCCCGTCAGAGCGGTAAGTGTCTACAATTGATTAAATTACGTCAACCGTCCGTCTTAACAAAAGTTGTATTACAGCATCTATGGGTTGTTCCGGTGCTCTGTTTGGGCTGATAGGTTATATGCTTATTGACGTGCTTATCAATTGGAAAGTGATTCCTCACCCATGGCGAGACTTGATGAGTTTATTAATATCTACCATCATTTCGTTGGTGCTTGGATTGCTGCCTGGTCTTGATAATTTTGCTCACATCGGTATGAGAAACGTGACTTTTTATTGCACGGTCCCCCCTATTAATTTTCATCATCACTCACGGAATATTCTGTTCTAGGCGGGTTCGCTGTGGGCATTCTTATGGGTATCCTTATTGCTCCCATGAGACCAATGAGCTCCAAACCCTTCAAGATGGCGACATGGGCTGCCCGTATCGTTGCTCTGGTGTTGCTCATTGTTATGTTTACAGTCACCATCAAACAATTTTATTCTTCCAGAGATCCCAGT
The DNA here is from genome assembly GCF_025331425.1 of Radiomyces spectabilis. NCBI lineage: Eukaryota > Fungi > Mucoromycota > Mucoromycetes > Mucorales > Radiomycetaceae > Radiomyces > Radiomyces spectabilis. The sequence goes on from NW_026251930.1 coordinate 1,474,048, forward strand.
GAGGTAAGTTATTGCTTTAAAGAAATAAAAAAAAGGAAAGGATTGTTATCTAATGCGGACGCATTTAATGCTTTTTCTTTTTGAAACAATTAGATCTGTCCCAATTGTAAATATTTATCATGTTTACCTGTCAATAACTGGTGCGACACACAAACACAATAAAACTAGAGAAAGAAACTTCGCATGGCTGTGCATGCGATAAAATATATGATTGACCCGAGTTGAAAGGCAAGGGAGTTGTTCGAAAAATATAGAGTCTGAAGGAATGAAGAACCCAATGGCGCTTAAGATATTTGGGGCGGGGACAAAGGTCCGAGAAGCACGGATATCTGAGCCGACAAAATTGGACGCTGATTGGTTCAAGAGGATGCTGACAAACACTCGTCAAAATATGATGTCACGTTCATGGATTTGGCGCCATATAAAATGGACGGTCCAGGGACAGCGTCTTTTTAGTTTGCTCTTTTCTTTTATTCCTCAGTTTATCTTTCTTTATATTATTCAAAATGGTTAAGGCTGTTGCTGTTCTCCGCGGTGATTCCAAAGTCACTGGTGTCGTTACCTTCACCCAAGAATCCGAAGGTGCTCCTACCCTCGTCGAAGCTGAAGTTAATGGTTTGACCGAAGGCCCCCACGGCTTCCACGTCCACGAATTCGGTGATAACACCAACGGTAAGGATTTCATCACGGTTTGATACAGTAAAAGCTGATCGTGTGGGATAAGTGAGACAGACCCTATTTCGTTCAAGAAAAAAGGAGGCATTGACACACGCCTCACATCCTTCACGTCGCTTTTTTTCACAAATATCTTGTGTCATCCAGATTGAGTTTAGACTCGCTGTTTTTGGTGGAGTTTAGATGACTGATGAAAGCATATTTTTCGGCGAATCTTTTTTTTTAGGCTGCACCTCCGCTGGTCCTCACTTCAACCCTTTCAGCAAGACCCACGGTGCTCCCGAGGATGAGAACCGCCACGTTGGTGATCTCGGTAACATCAACGCCAACGCTGACGGCAAGGCTACTTTGAAGGTCACTGACAATCAAATCTCCTTGATTGGTCCCTACTCCGTTATTGGCCGCACCGTTGTCGTCCACGCTGCAGTGGATGATCTTGGCAAGGGTGGTCACGAATTGTCTCTCACCACTGGTAACGCTGGTGACCGCTGGGCTTGCGGTGTCATTGGTATTGCCAAATAAATTTGGTCTTCCTAGTATCGTGCAAAACAGTTTCACCAAGAAAAGGAACGTTCCTTTTGTCTTAAAAAAAAAGAAAAAATCGTTTGTACTTGTTATGTAGTGGTTGATTGTAGAGAGCAAAATTGTAGGAGTTAGTGTAATGTATAGTTCTGTCAAAATATACTGAAATGTTTAAAGTAAACCAATGGATGGCGCAATTGGGGTGAGAGGGTGTACGAAGCGACCAACGCGTGTTGGGTGAGATTGTTTCTCGGAGTTTCCATCATGAACCAAACTCAGTCGACCATACCCAGCAGTTGCTCTCGCTTACACATGTGCACGATGGCTGATTTTATTACTGTTTTCGCATTATAGCCGGTGCAAAGAAAGTAGGCATATCTTTTTGTTTTCCTCTTTGTTTTTGTCAATTAGAACACTGGATCTGTTTTGATTATTTGTGATTACTTAGGAAGTTTGACTTTGGTTACGGAATGGATTATTGGTATTATGGGAAAAGGAGCCTGGCATCGGGGCCGGTGATGTGGCGGTAGGCGGTGCGTGAGGTGGATGGGTCGGGTATGTCGGTGGGGAGCTGGTCGCAGATGGTGCTGCTGAAGCTTCAGTTGTCGTGGGAGTAGGTGATGTGGCAGAGGTGTTTGGCGTGGCAGGCAGTTCCAAATTCTGCGGTGGCTCAGATCCTTGTCCTTCTTCTGGGGCGGGAGGTTCATACACAGGAGGAGGTTGTTCATAAGCGGGAGCGGCTTCGCCGTTGTCCACTTGGAAATTGCCACCTAACACAGCATCAACGATTCGCCGTTGTTCCTTCTCCAATGACTCTTGCGTTGTTTCTAAAGCCGCCTTGAGACGAACAATGGCACCGTCCGCATAAGCTCCATACTGCTTGATCCATTTTTGAGCGTTCTCCATATTCCGCTGAGCCACCGCAAGCTTTCCTAACGCGTACTGCGCTTGAACTGTATCGCAAAAAATAGCTCATTAAATTCTATGCTCGGCCAACAACAACATTTTTTCCCATACCTCTGATATCAACGTAATTGTTAAAGTCAATGTACGTATCCAATGGAACAGGAATTTCCGGCAAGGTCTGGCGCGCAATGTGTATACGTCGTTGACACTCCAAATTCCGATTTTGAGCACCTAATGTAAAGCATTTCCTTTCGGTATTAAGAAAATTGGCTGTACGCGTGTAGCAAGATTTTATTGTACTTACCTTGCACGTACGCAATTTGCTGTGCATCCATCATTGGGCCACCAAAGATGTCGAAAGGTTCATATTGAGCAGCTGCGGCTAATAATTGCAAAGTTTTGGCATTCTCTCGCATGGCTGATGTGATATTATGTTCGGCGGCGCTGAAACGTTCTTTGTCTCGTGTGGCCTAGCATAACCAGGGTAAAGAAGTGTCCAAAAAAAAAAAAGCTCTCGTCGGATGAACGTACCAATTCATGTTGCTCCACGTAATTTCTTAGTTCGGCTGAGAGTAATTTTTCTTGGGGGCACTGTTCATCGCCTTCCGCAAACAGCTACGTTAAACGACACGTTAAGTTGACTTTCCAGATAAATGGATCACAACATTCATTTACCTGATTGAGAAGTTGAACCATATCACTGTGTGCGATACCAAGGATATCTACTTGTTGTTGAAGCTCGTGCTCCTATCGTTGTATGGACCCCATCAATCGAAGATCATTGGCGAGAACAGTCCAAGTAGATGGTTTTTCTTACCTTCGAAGTGGTCGCTCCTAATTCGGCTTGCAAACTTTCCAATTCTAGTTTAGCTCTTTGCTCCAGTTCAAATGATCGCTGATACTCGGCTTCTTCTTTGGCAAGTTTTTGACTTTTCTTCCCCTTCAGCATCGCCGCGGCCGATTTCAACGTTAAATGTCGCATTTTACGCACATCCTCCCATTCCTTTTTTCTAACACACGCGCACTTAGTCGATCCTGTCATGAATTCGCATACTTTTGATTGATCCTTTTTCACTCACGAATTCTTTGATAACACTTCCAGCTCCAGCTGTTTCGCTTGTATGCGTTGCGTCAAATTGGCGATTTCATTGGTGGCGTTTTCTAAAGCTATTCTGGTTTCGTGTTGTCTGACAAGAGTTTGGGATAGCTCGAGGTATTCCGATGCTTGCGCTTGGATGCGTTGCGCTAAAACCGACGAAACCATAATGAGCTCATTGGCCGAGTCTGTGCTTGTAAAAAAGAGAATGAAAGCTTTATACGGATTTATTTTAAACTCCCGGCGTGTCACAAATTTCCCGGCAGAATGGCGGATGGGAGAAATCAAATTGTTTCTGACAATGTCAAGCAGAAACAAGCAGAACAAAAAAAGTTCATGCCCACAAAATCAAACTAAACTCGTTGTAAGGAGATATATGAAGAGAACAATATGGGACGTGATTATGTTCAAAGAGAAGCATTATGAAAACCGATGTATGGCGATTTGTCTACCATGTAAAACCGAATACATGGTTGAAAAGGTTGAAAACGGGTAAATGACAGGTCGGAAAGGTATATCGTGTAAATGGATCTGTTGTATCGGTTATCGATTGCTGATGATATCGTCGTATCTATAATCACTTGCTGTTTTGGCCAGATCTTCGAGTACCAGGTGCTACTTTCATTCGCTCCAATCAGCCTCCTCATCGTTGTTTTCGTATGCCGATTGTTCCTGCTCTTCATCGCTAGGTAATTCTTTGTCTTCATCAGACCTCGGCAATGAATCACCTGCTTCACTGTGCGCGTCCATATCATCGGCATACGGTGGATCATCGATGTGGAGATCGTTTCCACGCTGCTGGTTATATAGTCTGTATTTTTCACTAAATGGCATTGCTGTATGTCGTGCATATTCCTCCATAAGAAATCCTAGCATTGACTCAATGTAAATTACGACAAGTTTTCAACAAAGATGAGAGCGCGCCTTTACCGAAACATGACAGGGCCTCTGGCTCGAATGCCTGTTCCATATGAGGACTGGGACGTTTAAACCTGTAGTGAACTGAAGCTAAAAGGTGAAGAGCTTCCAGCATATTCTACGATCGACCGGTGAGTAACGCTCATTCATTGATTTAATTTAACATGCTCACCAATGGAGGACACTTCAGATCGGACTCTATGAATCGCGTTAACGACGGTGGGGATTGCAAAAACGACCATAGATAACTCACTCACCTTCAAGGGTAGAACGGTGCTTCTTTTTCCGGTCACCATAGTAAAACACATGTTTATTAAATGGCATATCCGTCCAATGTTTGTCATGAAAATCCTTGGATTTTCTAAGAATGGGAGGACCTCCGGGCTGTTTATATTTGGCTCGATCATCAACGGCTTCTTTTATAAATGCAGCGATTAATTGGTCATTGCTAGCAGGATCGGCAGACTCAGCTCGCAATTTCGTGACATAAGTAGGCTTTGATTTTCTAGCTTTGGTTTTCATGGCCACCAGAGATCGGGATCGGATGCAGTTTTGACTTTATTGTCAAAAACCGGCCCTCTGAAGGACAAAGCAGTCCTTCCAGCTCTATTCCTTTGTCGGAATTGGAAATGTTTCTTTGCAGACACAGTTGAAAGCAAAAAGAGATTTGTTTATAACTTTATGTTATCCCTTCTTACTGTAACGATGGCGATTATGAGTGCACTCATTTATAAGAACGATTGAACACGGAATTACCCTTTCCTTGACGCAGATGGATTGATAGAGCGTTGCTGTAGACGGTACAGACGATTATTTATTTCCGGGACTTCCCATGAAAGATTTCACTTGGTCTTGTTCTCCCTTGTAAACTTGAGATGAAGCAACCGTATCCATTGTACAATGTGACTAGTAGTTTTGATAAAGATGACATTATAACCGCACCTTCCTTGGGATTGCGTGCAGCGTATCAGCCCAGCTGGTGGCATGAAATTTCACAGTGACTGCTGACAGAGACATTGTCGCCGCTTCATTCTGCTGTTATTTGATTCTCAGCCCAAAGACGTTGGACGTTTTCCATTTTCCCTTTCCGACAACCCCTTTACCGAAACCACCATGTCTCATCAGAGCGGTATCCAAGGTAGGCGTTACAGCACTTTGAGAAGGGAGAATATCCGGCTAACTTATCGGTGAAAATAAAGTATCAGAAGAACTAGCCAAAACTTTCGCCGAAGCTGTGGCCGACGGCAATACCCGTATCCTTCGCGTCTCCATCATCAATGGTAACGTCAGCTGCTGACACTCGAATGACGCCATGTGCTCATCTCTCTCTTGGAAACAGAATCCTTGACGCCTAATGGCTCAACTCCCGTGAAAGGCAATTTTGAACAAGGTAGATGGTTTTATCAAGGAAGAAGTGTGAAAGTACGTTGCATTATCTAAAAGGATATGAACTTTGCCTTGTGAATAGACTATGATGATATTACCTCATTCCTCGAAGACACCACACCTGCTTACATTCTTATGCGACTTGATACGAAAGCCTCCTCAGGAGAATACGAATGGCTTCTCGTGACCTATGTTCCTGATCATGCCAAGGTTAGAGATAAAATGCTCTATGCCTCCACTCGAAACACCTTGACAAAAGAGTTGGGCGATTACCGATTTACCGATACGCTCTATGGTACTCTATCAGTAAGTGTCTCCTCTGTCGCTCTTGATCTTGTAACCTGAATAGATTGCATCAATATTAATTTTTCTAGTCCGAAGTCTCCTTGGATGGTTATCGAAAGCACCAAAAACATAAAGCTGCCGAGGCACCATTAACGCAACGAGAACGAGAATTGGCAGAGATCAAACAGGCAGAGGTATTGCATGAATGAATCGGATTTTTTCCACGTGAGGGGAAGTATATTGACAAGACGATATGGTGTAGGCCAAAGCGGTGTCGGATTATCAGGGCACCACTACTCGAAAATCATACGCACCGGGAGTGGCTTTTCCAGTGACGGAAAAGGCTCAGGAAGCTTTACGCGTGTTAAATCAATCCAAAGAAGCACGTGAACATAATTTCGTGTCGTTGGTAAATAACAGTCTCTTTTATGCGTTTGAGATTGGGCTGGGATCATTCATTGAAGTTGTGGTAGGTTTTTGATAAAGAAACCATTGATCTTGACACAGCCAGCCATGTCCCTCGATCGGAAATCAAAAACGCAATTCCTGCCCATGCTCCTCGATTCACTTTTTATGTATGCGAACACGAAAGTGATGGCAATACTCAGGAATCTATAGGTACGACAAAAAAGGGATGAGACAACTGGAGAAACGTCGCTTCCCCTTTTTTCTGTTGTGGAAAGTCGACTGACAGATGACATTTAGTGTTCGTGTATACTTGTCCTCCGTCGTCCAAGATTAGAGAGAAAATGCTGTATTCGGCTTCCAGAGCCAATATTATCAAAGCCGCTGAAAGCATGGCCGATCTCAAGGTCGTTAAAAAGGTACGATCAATGTGAACCGTTTGATCTGAATATCAGGGAAACTTAACGATCATGTAGCTTGAAACGAGTGACCCCACCGATATCACAGAGGAATACTTATTAGAAGAGTTGGCTCCACCTGTCAGTACGCGTCCATCGAGTAGTTCATCTGTCGATAGCCGCGGCAGCGGTTCCAGTGTCGTTAGTGATCGTATTCAAATGTTGGGTGGAACTAGAGCCGGTGGTTTCAAGCGGCCAGTTCCTCCGGGAAGAAGACGACCGACCGGAAATCAATCTTAGACTGTCAATCGATGCCAATAAAGCATCCATCATTCGCTTTATCGTTATAATTATTCATCGGCTGTGCACCAGTAGTCTCGAAGAAAAATGGCGCATTCGATCATCTTTTATGAGCGATCACTCAAAAGAAAAAAAAAACATGATTGAAATGAAACCGATTTGGAGGAACAACATCAAAACGGTCAAAATGGGAAAAGAGGAGTTTTACTGATCTGTTTTATTTTTAAAAAGTGTGGAGTTTGTTAAAGTCCGGAAATCCATAATTACCGGGAAACACACATTCTTCCCGCTAGTGGCACGTTTTACGTTACATGGATGATCGATAGAAGCATCACACACTTGATGTGTCATGTCTGCTAAAGCAGAGCTTCTTTTTTATTCGATAAGGATGACAAAAACTTTTCACACTGTGGGTGTTGTAACAATAGGCTGTCACGCTCTCTCATTTCCAGCCAACCAATTTGCCATGTGGAAGCGAGTTCAGGAGTCAGTAGCATGACTGATCTTTCGGTAAATTAGCTTCGACGGCACGGTCATTTTAACATGCTTTTCATTGACCGAGCCGACGCAATGTCAAGATATTTCATGGTCCACAAGGAACTATCGCACTAAAACTGTGGAAGTACCGTACTCACACCCGGTTTTCGTTGTTTGTTGATTTTGTTCTCCCTTTTTTTGGGTTTTTTTGCTCTTCTTTTTCAATCTTTTCATATCTATTCTGACGGTTCATTGATCAGGTTCTCTACAGAGATTTCCTCCGTATCGATACAAGCAACGAAACCCTTTATTATTGTCGACCAAAAACAGAAGATTCTTCCCCTGTTGCTGTTCTTTATTTTCTGGCCAACCTGTCATCGTTCGTGTCTATTGGTTTCTTTCTTTGATGGCCGGTTATTGTACATTAGATTTAGCCAATTTTCCTGTTCAACGTCTAGTTGTTATTGTTGCCAATCTCTTGGACGCGATCATCACGACTAACGATAAGCTAACTATGGAAAGAGTGACCACACACTTTGATTCTCGCGCCGTGCCGTCTATCACTGTCTCGGCTTATCTTACGAGGATATTAAAATACGCGCCGTTTTCCAACGAAGTGCTCTTGTCATTGCTCGTCTATTTTGACCGTATTGCTAATCGCCATCAACATGCATTTATACTCGACTCGTTCAATATCCATCGGCTGCTGATCAGTAGGTAATCATCGTATTATCATGGTTACGAAAATACTACGGTAGCACAGGCGGTCGGGAAACTGTCCTGTATCACTCATACGTTCCATAGCATAGTGATAGCCTCCAAATTTTGGTCCGATGTGTTTTATTCTAATTCACGATATGCCAAGGTGAGCTTCTCTGGACGTAAACGCTTGCTCAGCTATTAACGATGCCTATCTGGTATTTTTTTTTTTTGGTCTAGGTGGGTGGTTTATCCGTCCATGAGATGAACAAACTCGAAATAGAGTTTCTGTTTCTGTGCAATTTCGATCTGCATGTGCGCCTCGAAGACTTGCAAACCTATGGCAATGAGTTATTAGCCCATGCAACTTATCAGCAATCCTTGGTGGAACGATGTATTGTTTTGAAGAAGAGGAAATCACCGGAAGAAGATCATGGATATTTCCATCAAATTATTTCAGTGTCAAAAAAAGCTTGGCTTCATGACATTTTATCCCCAGGAAACACGGCTCATTGAAACATGACACCGATTCATTATCCTTGACGACTGTAAACTGTATTCAAGATACCCCTCATTTTCATGTACATGCATCCTATACGTTACATAAAAGCTTGTGTATATTGTAGCTGAAAAATTGACTATCCTAGTTTATTTGACCACCAGCCTATTTCGAAATTTTTAAGCTAGCATTTGTGAAGGAATTTGATTTTTCGGAGCTTGTACCGTTCGGACGTGCTCCACCATGGCGCTAGGTGCAGGCTACAGAGTTTGAAAACCATGTACGTTAGCATTATCTCCAACAGTTATCATACACAAACATCATTTACCATGCTTTGTTGGGCCGGATCGGCATGTCGGTAAAATTTGTACTTGTATTCCGGTTGTGTAGCTTCAGCTTCATTACTCCATGGATGACCACTGGGCGTCAAATGTACCAGCTTTGAAAAATGCGAGTCGACTTTGGCACCGGCAACGTAACCAGCGACGCCAAAAGTCGTTGCTACCACTGCAAGAAGTGGGAAGATTTCAGAATCAATGGACAAAAATTGCATAAAAGTGCGACTTCGGCCAGGTGCGAAAAATCCAGACATGATGAACAAAAAGAATTAAAAATTGAGTTCTACGCAGAGAGATTTTGTTTCTGGTTTATATGAGTTTTTGCGCGCTGTTATGCATCGCTTGTCATTTAAGCTTATTGGGTATTAGCTGAGTCAGAGTTTGACACATGGATGGCATGGGAAAAGAATCCTTTTCACAATTTTTTTTATTACGTCAAAATTTTTTTCAAGACAATATCCAACCAATCAAATTAAATTATTATGCGTAGAAATTATATTCAAGTAGTATTTTCGACATGGGAAATCCAAAAATAAGCAATTAAATTTTCCGGTTTAAACTGCGTTGGGGTTGTTGTATCCTGCTGATGAGTACGCATTAGGAGTAGTGGGCTGATTACCGACAGCGGATGTATTGTAAGGTGTGTTTGTCACCGGTTGTGGCTGATAAGGGTTTCCGGCTGGGTTGGGACCAACAGTAGGATCGACTGCATTACGACCAGCAGTGTCACCAGTGTAAGGTTGATTACCAGCGTAGGGTTCATTAGTCACCGGTTGGGGTTGGTAAGGGTCTCCGGGAGGCGGTTGTTTGGCTCCGACCGCAGGATCAATTCGAGCATCATCACGACGACGTCTGACACAGAAACCGCTGAGGGTGTTCAGCAAAAAGCTCATCAAGGTGGCGGCGGTAGCACCGACAAGACACCATATGGAGTTTCCAAGATAACCGTTCCAGTTACTATCCGCGTTTCTCAAAATGTGAAGACCGCGGAGAGCCAAGACCAGTGCCAAAATAAGGGAAGCCAAAGTGACCAAGAAATTGATGAACGAATACCCAGACAATGAAGCACTGACGCCTCGGCGGCCAAAGCAGGAGAAAGGCATACTGATCAGCCATAAGAAGAAGCTGAGACCCATACCTATGAAGACCAAGGCGAACAAAGCCAAGAAGAGACTCTTGATCCGCTTACTTCCAGCCTGATTCGGCAACGCTTGGCTGATGCCCGGTGTGTTTGCCCAGTTGTATCCCGGTCGTGGGGAGTCGCACGAGTTGACATTGCCACTCATGTCGGTATTACAGTAATTCCTATCAAAGAAGAATTGTTAGTAAGTCATGAATAAAGACGACCGGTTCGGTTCAACCTACCATAATCCCATATTGTAAGCTTGATTTTGCGGAGCATTCTGAGCGTGAGCCAAATACAGATGGCGCAAGAAGACGCGATTGGAAACTTGACCGATGAGTGTAAACAGTTGAAGCAAAAACGCAAAAAGCGCAAAGAGAGACGCCAATGCAATAAAGAGACCTCGTAGCATGGTAAAAAGTGATGTGAATGAATTCAAGAAGAATTAATTACCTGCCATGTAAGTTGTTGCTTTAATCGCTTTCAAGAAAAAAAAAAATCCGATTCCTTGAAATCCCTTGCAACGGACACAAACCCTTCCTGTCCCTTGTTATCCTGTTCCAACCTCGCCAAATATGGTCTAAAATATCAGTGACCATAAAACATGGTTGGTGACCCGGTGGACCGATGAACTAAAACTAGGGTTAGTGTGCGTGAGGTAAAATACTCTGGGACAACATCATCGGTTTTTTCAATGGATCAGGAAGGCGGAAAGAACATTACACAATATTGGTAAATTTTATTTATCTGTCAAGCCATTAATAGTATCGATACCATATGTAAACAAGCATATCATGTCACATTTTGCCTGTAGGCGCCCTTTGTTATTATGAGCATATTATAGATAGCGTCCATCCAGCTGTACGGAGGAAATCCGTTTTATGCAGAATTGAATAAGATAGGGAACTGAGAAGCCTAAGAAATGAGACACAAAAATATAAGTCAAAAGACATGTTTACACCAGTTCTTACAATATTTTGAGAGCAAAAAACAGAAGGAGAGGAGCAGTGGGGCATGCATAGGGCTAACATCCTAATCGAAAGCACCACCTCTTATTTTGCAGACACGCTATAACTATTCTATGATACCACGTGTCGAGCATCATCATTATGCTCGGGAACAGGGATGCTCATATATAGTCGACAAAAAGGTGACGTCTATATATACTGGAGCTACTGTAAAAGCTGTGGGAATGTTCAAGTTGACATTGGCCAAAAAGGTGAAGCAGTACTGAAATAAGGTTTCTATAGTCAATAGAGCGTATCCCAGTCGACAATCACCAGCGATTTTTCAATTGCAGAAACTCAATATACAAAGCAATAAAAACAATAATATAAATGTTTGTGCTATCTTCCCAAAAGTACTAAAGAATTTGATGGTAACGATGGTATATTACTCACTGTTGTATTCACAACAAGATGGGATTAAAAGACTGGCTGCTCTATGACCGAGGGACGCGTTCACCTTAGTGACCAAAATTAAACCCAGATTTTGGAAGACAGGTTGTTGCTGAAAGTTTGAAAATTTCAGGCCACGCGAAGTCGTTCTTCTTTTCAAACGAACTGCATACACAACAATGGACGAAGAATCTATCCTTTTTGGCATCCGCAACCTGTTTGCTCTTGGCAACTATCAGACTGTCATCAATGATGTTAGTTCAAGCAACGGGCTGTTCTCCCCAGAAGCCAAATTGGAGGCACAGACGTATCTTTACCGCTCCTATGTCGCTCAAGGCAAATACAACCTCGTCATCAACGACATTGCCGATAACCAAGAAGCCGCATTGAAAGCAATAAAACTATTGGCCACTTACCTGCAAGCTAAACAGAAGAACCAAGTAGAAACTTGTGACCAAGTTCTTGAACAGGCTCGTCAATTACTTGAAGAGGGCGCCAACAGAACCAATGCCAGTATTCAGACAACCATCGCCACCATCTTTGTCAATGCCCAACAAACAGAAGAAGCTCTCAAAATTATTCACTTGCGTCAAAAGAAGCTCGAATGGTAGGTGTAACTATGCCCTGCGTGGAATGTTGACTGGATGCTCATGGTGACTGTCACTTAGTGCTGCTTTGGCTGTACAAATTTACTTGCAAATGGATCGCTTGGATTTAGCACGCAATGAAGTGAATGCTGCCAAAGCATGGGCGGAAGACGCTTTGTTGTTGCAAATGATGGAGGCCTGGGTTGGCTTACGTGTGGTAAGTAGTCAAGTGCAATGGCATTCGTTCACGAGCTCACTGTCAGTGGTCCATTCTGCAAGGGTGGAGAAAAGTACCAGGAAGCGTTTTATATCTATGAAGAATTTGGACAGTCCAGTGCGTCGCAAACGATCAAAGTGATGAACGGCCAAGCCGCTGCTCACATTGCCCTCGGTCGCTATCCCGAAGCCGAAAGCATATTGTTGGAGGCATTAAACAAGGTAAAGTATTCTGTGGTGATGGATTCGTTTTTAACCTAGGTAGAAAGTGTTGTTGACCGTGATTGAGTCTATAGAACAGCGATGATCCTGATACTCTTGTCAATATGATCGTATGCGCTAATCTTACCTCCAAGTCACCTGATGTCGTCAACCGCTACGTGAAGTAAGTGTCCTTTGCAGAAAACATGTTGGACTCACTGGAATCTCATCCCAATCAATTTCTACAGCCAACTCAGAGAAGTCGCTCCCCAACATCCCTTCATCCAAGATATGGATCTGAAATCCAGCTTATTTGACCGTACCGCGGCACGATTTGCCTTGGTGGACGCTTCCTAGCTGCAAATTCTTTACGCAACGATTCTTGTGAAAATACTGATAATAAACCGAATACTCTCTTTTGCCAACCAACTGCGATCACTATTCGAACGTAGATATAGATTATATGTTCCAAGCTCGAATTTATCGATAACCATGCTGTCGTTTAACGGGCTTAGTGGCGTGATGGCAGGTCCGTTTTTTCTTTGGGCTGTCCGCACCGATCACCACCCAAAATGGCTGGCGTTTCCGTACCCAAAGTTTTCTCCGCTACTTTTTCTGGGCTACCCATTCTACAGCTGGCTTTGAAATTGTGAAAATTCGTGCCACGTGCACGCCTAAAAAAAGCACTTCTCTTGATTGCTTCTCTTCTTTGCTCCGTTCTTGAAGCAGCTGCCAATGATGCGTATTGATACTTCTACTGGGACTGCTCAGACAGATTTTCGCACAGCGGTCATACAGAACCATTGGGTAATGCTCAACTCACAATGATGATGTCTGTACATTCACTAACATGGATGGATGGCTGACATGCAGAACGATCCACCCAAAAATGTAAGAGAGAGATCCCATCTCCTGCCCAGAAGACAGTGACATGTTGAATCACAGCGCTAGATATTTCAAAAAACTTCCGAAGACCAAAGTGCGGATATCAACATAGAAGAGATCCAGAAAAATATCCAACATCAAGTCACTATTTGCACGAACACGTTTACGGTATGTTTGTTATCTGCATGCACACCAGCGGATGGTCCGAGCATAAACGACGACATCACCAGATGCTAAAATTGCGAACCTTACATCAGAGTGGAGCCAATAAGCGGATAGCGGACGATACCAGTCGTCGGATGAATAGTCTGCTGAATGATCTTGGGCAAAATGTCTTGACAGAAGTCGTGATCCAATCCCTAAGTCAACTCTGTTTAGGTAAGTTTCTGTTGCTGTTATTGGGAACCAAGGATACGAATGGCGAACAGTCGAAAGGAGATCGACTTACTCATCCATGAAAACTGGAAATAGCTTTGCAAGAAATGAATTGGACACGAGCTCAGGAAATTCACCGACAGCTCATGACGACTGAATACGAGAAGCATGGGATATGGCTTCTTGGACTGAAGCGTCTAATTGATCTTTCTGAAAAAGCATCTGCATCTTCGTAAATCATCTTTACATAGAACTCCAATTTTTAATCCTCATCGTATCACCGTAACCGCGAATGCCATTTTTATCGCCGTTTTTTCGCGTATCACTCTGTCTGTCCTTGTTCACAAAACTAGTCTGCACAAAAGAGAAATAAAGTTAATGCATGAACCTTGAAAATGTGGATAAAAGCAGCAATAATGCATTAGCGAAAGCTCATTTTTATGCAAATGCTTTTGGAAATTTCGTTCAGCCTGTGTAAAAAGTCACAGGAAATTCAAATGGGAGAGGGGACCAGCGGAGCGGATTTTTCCAAGCATGGCTTCCCAGGATGGCGTGCCGTTCATCGTGTATATCCCTTTTATTTTATGCATACTGAGCATCTTGTTTCTTCTCAGTCTTCGCCGTCGTCAGCAACAGCTTTCAATTGAAACCGGTACCTGCTTTTTTTTCACTTTGGATGCCCTGCATTGACTAATGTTTCGAATTTACTGCACAAGATGTCTGGCTGAACAATGACGAGGTTAACGAGGACTTGACGCTGCATGAAGTACCTGCGAATGAAGACAGTGCTGACGAAATGGGTGATCAACCGGTCGATCCCGAAGAAGGATCATCAACCGCGGTACGAATAAAAAAAGTGGGTAAAAAGAGAGGCAAGAAACTGCAACGAAAGGAGCATATGCGTCAATACCATGAGGTAAGCACGGTGTTAGCGGTTGGCTGACCCCTACTGCAAATTGACGCTCTTTTTTCTTTGCTGGCAAAAAGTATATGTTGCAACAGCGTGATGCAAGGCGAGCCCAGGAAGAAGCGATGGCGGAGCAGTTTCAACGACGAAAAGCTGAAGAGGCTATTCGACTCGCGGATGAAGTAAGCATAAAAGAGTACTACCAATCATCCATTTTCTTATTCTGGCTTGCGTAGATTGAGCGTCGGAGGAAGGAAATGGAGAAAAAGTTGAAAAATGAGGAAAAAGAACGACAGAAACAGCAAAAAGCCGAAGCAAAACTATCCAAGGCGAAGCAAGCGAAATACGAAAAATACCATGCACGTGTAGCGAACATTGTGAAGGTACGCTGAATCAAATCGGGAAAAAGCGTGGCTTGTGGGATCTGAAGCTAAATGATGCTCTGGGAACCTATACAGCGAGAAAAAGTATGCACATCCGAATATTTAGCAAATGAAATCCGTATAGACGAAAAGGTATGGATGCAAGCTTTATTTCTTGTCGGATGACCTTGGAATAGGAAGTTTAAAGATGTCAATATCTAGGATGTGCAAGCTATTTTGGAACAACTGTGTGCTACGGATCTGGATTTTGAATTATCATTATGGAATGGGACTACGTTCTTTTTTGTTACAAGGAATGACTACGAAGGATTGGATACAGTTTTAGCGAATTCAGGAAAGATAAGGATCGACGATGTTCTCGAGCACGGTTTATCATTCCCAGGCACATCCACAAATAGAGAAGTTTAAAACGATCTACAGCTGGAGCCTTGTAATCATATCACGCAACTCTTTCATTACTTCCAGATCCTTGCTGGCCGAAGCCTGATTTGGCGTATCGTCCAAAGCAACTGATGATAATTTGGAAGTAAGATCATCCAGGTCGCGAGATGTACTTTGAATGCTGGAGGACGGTTCTATACTGGATGAACTGGAGGCTTCGTTACTGACAAAGTGCTTCAATAACCGAATGATCTGCAAAATAGTAATACAATTAATTACCAATGAATTAATCATGAGAAAACGGGGAAATGAGTCTGTAAGAGTTCTCATTTCGTATTCGTTTTGTTGCACGTTTAAACGAGCGAGTCACTTACTTGGATAACTTGCTTGATCATGGGTTCATGGGGTGATGAGGCGATATTATCTGCCTCATCGAAAGTGTTTTCACGTTTCCGTATTAACATATCTAGTCGTGATTGAGCGAGGTATAAAGGTGAGCGTGGTGAAGCTCGTTGTTGGATGGGTACAGGGAGTGGCCCATTGTGCGGGACGGAGGATCGCATGGTGGGAGCCACCAGAGCGCCTAAAAATCAAAAACTGTTTAGTAAGGGGGCGATGAAATACCTGTAATAATGATTGTCAGCCTACCTGCTTCCAGGAGAACCAAGACGGTTTCCACGCTATTTGATACAACGGCCAGATCCAAAGGTTTGTTTCCGATAATATCGCCTGTGGGATTATTGACATCGGCGCCCCACGAAATTAGCGCACGGACAATCTCCGCATGGCCGGCCGCACAGGCAACAAGAAGCGGTGTACGCAGTTTGGCATCACGGATCATATCAGGATTCAGCAAAGGCCTTGTGTGAGTGAGTAAGTGGGTGACTGCACAAGTAGAAAATAGCGCTCGGTGAGTATTCTCTGATCATGCCCAGCTGATTTTTCTCCCAAATAACGTGCATATATGCTACCTGTATCCAAGTCTCCTTTACTGCACGCCGTCATGAGCGCTTCTCTTTCTCTGGTATTGACAAATACATTCTTCAAGCGTCCGAGGGTCTGAACTTTGTCAGTATGGCTGTGTTGATTAATACGAGATTTCGCTGATTTATGCAAGAGAATGTCGTTTGGGGTACGGGCGGAAGCGGAAGACCCGGAAGTCGTCGACATTGACCTACTGGGGCGAATGGGATATGCATGGCACGAAGTAGCTGATTTATGCTTGTGCATATGATGAGAATGCATTGCAGAAAAATAAAAATAAAAAAAAACGCCTCGGGCAATCAGGTGAATGAAGGCTGGAACGACAAGGAAGAATTAAAGAAAAAAAGGGAATTTTCGGCAACAGCAAAATTTGAGGTTCTTTATCCGTCACTGCGACGATATTCTGATCTGTCAAACGTAATATTAAAATGAAAAAATGTTGAATGAAAAAATGGTCAGTAATTGATGCGTCATAAACAGAAGAACAACCGGTGACTGATCTTGTGGTTAAAGTATAGGTTACAAATTCCTCCTCTGCTCACCCTTTCTTTCCTCTTCTTTCTTTATTTCTTTTGATTGTTTACAAAATGCATGTCATCATACTAATGCTCACTGCAATAATGGGATTCATTGGTTCCCCTTGCAAAGTCGCCGCTTACGGTGTGTACCAACAGGACCTTCAGCAACAGCCTTTTGCAGCTTGGACACAAACAGTTGATCCGACCTTTATCACTCCGTATTCGGAACAATGGGTCCATATGCTGGAAAGCATATTTAATGCTTGGGGCACCCATAACGCTACAGACAAGGAAGAACACTGCTTACATAAGCTTCCCGAATTTACTTGCTCGCCCATGCTTTGGGACGATGCCATTAAACACCGAGATGCTCGCCATTTGCGGCCTCAGGTACATGCACCTTCACCAACAATCCAGCGATATGTCCAAGTAAAAAGGTATCTGACGATACGCTTCTTTTTTTCCATTGAAATTCCAGGATATCAAATCCATCGTTGCCTTGGGTGATAGCATTACTGCTGGATTTGGTATGCTTTCTGGTAGGTCTCCCTTTTGACAGGTCCTTGAATATATGTAATGGGATTATCTAAGTGCACACCATCATCCAGGACGTCCGCCTTTTGCCTCACTTTGGGAATATCGTGGCAAGGCCTTTTCAGCAGGAGGAGATCCGGGAGAATATACTTTAGCCAACTTTCTTTCCACATACACAGATGACATTCGTGGCGCACCTGTTGGAGTGACATGGCCTTTATCACGTGGCAAAGGTCTCAATGAGGCGGTAGGTAAAATCAATCCCACGAGCCGGAGCGGCATTGTATCTCGCAATATTGACATTCCACGAAATCATATGTTGCAAGATCACAGGAGCAAAATATCAAGAGCTTGAGCACGAAGTCAATCGCCTTGTTCGAATATACAGATCATCAGAATATTCTGCACTGAAGCAGGAATGGAAATTGGTCACACTGTTCATCGGAGCCAATAATGTCTGTCTTTTATGCACCCCACCGGTGACCAAATTACCTGACGTGGCTGATGTCGATGTCTTGGAACAATCCGTCCGACGTGTTTTAGAACGCCTGAGAACAGACATTGGCAAATCATTTGTCAATCTCGTCGGTCTCTTCAATGTAGGCTTGAGATTTTTTCATGTGGATGTTGACGGTTCTCAAAAAGCTGGATACCCTGCTTATCGTTCATTGCCTTAGGTCTCGAGTGTGTTTGAAGCATCACGTGGTGACCCTTACTGCGAATACCTATTTGATACCACCCACATGTTTATCTGTTCCTGTATCCAAGATGACGACAATCAACGACAAGGTATGTTTCATCGGCTGCTGAAATCTTACTCACCCTGAAAAAATGGTACAACTTACCGCCCATTTGCTAGCCGCCGATCATGTGGTATACGAATATAATCGACGTTTGGAAAAGATTGCGCTAGAGTATGCGGAACTCAATGATCCTGGGTTCGCTGTTGCTTATCAACCTGGATTTGCTGCGTTTCCAGTGAGCAAATATAAGCAAAGCTATTTTAGCGGCGTCGACTGGTACGTTATTGCGAACTATGCGCCAGCCGCGTATACCACCACTCACACCTATTGATATAGTTTCCATCCCAACCAATGCGCTAATCGAGTAATGGCTATCGTATTGTGGAATGTAAGTCGTGTGCAGGCCAAGAGCTTCAACTCATCGCCATTCACTGAGTGACGATTAACGATCGTGTCTCGATAGAACATGTTTTCCACACCGGAAGAAAAGTTAATACCGTACGATGTCGAAAACCTGACAATTAAATGCCCAGACAGCCACCGTCCATACTTGCAATAAGGTGCGACAGAGGCAACAGTTCCCTTTGAATAATTCTGAGTGCCAATAATGGTGGGTCTGCCACCGCACACCAACTAGGCATGAGCTTTGTATATTTTTTTAAACATTAAGTCAAATACCTTGGATGACGATGCTTCACAAGATTGAAAGATCAATGTACTTGAGCACAAATACATACTCTTTTTTTTCTTTTTTTTTTTAAAAAAAAAAAAAAAGAAAGGAAGGAAAGTTGTCCCCGGTCGACCAGAAAAAGAAGTTTTCGCCGCACAAACAACATGCGGGGGTTGTAGGACGTTAACTGTTGTATTCACATCAAACATATATGCAATGGTTTCTAAGTAATAGTTATAATATAAGTTGATGCAAATATGTATTTTATACGAGGACTAATGTGAAGCAAATGGATTACATAGCGATGAAAGTTGTTGTAAGCCAATAAGATAAAAACAGAGCCAAGTTTGAATGAATTGTTCCTGATAGACAAGACATTTTCTCTTGTCGAATGACAAAGCAGAAAAACAACGATTGATGTCGCGTAATGCCATATTATTCCGTATCTTTTGTTTACACAAGAAGAATGCGGCTTAGTCGCATGAAATGAATGCAGATCGAGCTGTCGACTCGGACAGCTTTGTTGAGTGCTTGTTGGTCATGTCCTTGGATCATCTGTTCTTCTTTACTTATCTCGTCCTCTAATTGATAACTTGGTAATGTCTAACCAGTTTTCGAAGTTCTAATTGGTATTCATTGTTCTCGCGACGTTAAACGTTGTAATTCCGGCACGGGAACCATCCCGAGTTCCCGATGCGATTTGTTTCACAACCATTGCTCCCATGAGCATTCCACCAAAAAGTTTCTTTTTTCTTACAGCAAGTAAACTTGCTTGCCATGTTCCTAAAGTTGGTTCACGAAAAATAAAAAGTAGCGGAAAAAAAACGAGGATTACCAAAATTGCACAATCCTTTTTTTTATCTTGCGGTGGCCTAAATTTGTGCCATAAATGGAAACTCAATAATGCACATGTCCAACGTTACATCGAAAAGTATTTATTTGATTGTGTTGAGACCATGGCCTGTAGGAAGCAATCTATATCTAGCGCCTCGCCTTTTTATTTTAGTTTCAGTTCTCGCATTTTCTTTTTGCCCTTTCTTTTTTATTATTATTTATCATTTTCCCGTCAATGTTTCGCTCACGTTCCCCTTCTCAAAATGATGAAATAACATCATCGTATCAAACTGGAAAAGCATCTATTCTTCGCGTCCAACCACATACTCCTTCATCGCCTCCTCATTCAAGCGATTACAAAGACTCTACGCGAAGAGAATATTTCAACACTACACAGCTGGAGGATCCGCGCCATTACACCGTCGACGGATATGATACCCCTCCCCTGAGTGAACCTGAAGAAGTCATTGATCTACAGGCCGGATCTCCAACTTCAGTTTCCCATTCACCGCCTCTTTCCAGCGATACATTAACCATCGAAACAATGTCGGCCGTGATTGCCGCAGCGGTGCAAATGTCCACTGCAGGCGGCGCGCCCTCTTCACTGTCCTTGGGGCACGCTTCTATTGTTTCAACAGGGAAAAAGACCATGCCGTCCATCGAAAGCGAACGTCCTCATACTGCCATGAGACGAAGTTTTTCATCGCGGTTGTTCACTGGATCTAGTGCCTGGAAAAAACAACGAAGCAACAGTGTGAACACTGACCTAGCAAGGTTGTCGGCAGAGCAATGTCATAGCGATGCCTCATCGCAACGGTCATCTGCCAGTGCATCGCCACGATCGTCTGCTTCCACTGCACGATTCACGTGGTTGACAGCCAACCAGACAATTCCGGTTGCTCCGCCAGAAGTAGATAGCAAACAGACTATGAATAGGAGTACTCCTGTTATAGACGATGGACGGGATGAACTAGCTTACCGTGGTATACAGATTAAGGAGATTAAGACGACACTGAAAACCATGGTTATACCCAATCAAGTCACTCGACCCATGCCTGAAGTGAAGCTTGAACGACCTGGATTTGTCCGTATCAATTACTAGATGTTCTAACCCCCCTCTGTCTCTATTATTCGTGTATTTTTGCGCCCTTATCTAATCAATTTCCTGTATAAACATGCATCCGTGACACTTTTTCTTTCTTTCCACTTCCAGTCGTAGTCGTTTTTCATTTGAATAGCCCAATGTAGCACGTTCATCATTTGCATCCCATTCTCCTGATCAATAGTATGATTTATGAGATGACGGGATGATTGTCGATTAAATGAATTGCGATATGACCTTTAACAGGCACGTCGCCCTTTTACTTGTATTATTTTTATTCGACTTGCCCGTGCTCGCACGCCAGGTCACATTGTTCCCAAATAGGAAATCAAGCGTGCTTCCATTGTGTGCGTCGTTGTCCGAATTAAGCCTCTCTGACACAAGTTAGAATTGTATGTCACACAACCTTTCAAGAAACATGGAAACCCTTTGGAGTTGGAATTTCCGCATATGTGCATAAGCACTTGCTTGCAACTCCCCTCAATATCATCTCGAAAGATCAGCCGATATATGAATACACTCACTGATTTTAAGCACGGAATTAGGGTGCATAGTGTCGCTATTTCAAACATTTAGAGCGACAACTTGAAGCATAATTTATAGATACCCCCATAGCAATTCATTTATTCAAATTGATATGACGAATTTATTGCTGAATGATGGCAATGTCGATAAGCTTTATTCTTGCTCCAAAATAATGAATTCCACTCTCATATCTTATTACGTGATTAAAACGTTGACACTTTCGTCTTCCCAAAATCGAACCACCTTTAAACACCGTCAAGAACTCAATCTGAAAAAGTTTTTTGTTGGTGCAGTGTGTGGAAAGAAACGGACAATTGACAAGGTTATGATTTGTTTCATTTGCACATTTTCTCTTGATACATGCTCACCTTTTCCCCTTAAGAATTATTCAAACAATCCGATGCAAGATACCGTAAATTCCTTATCAATCATACAGTCATAAGTCCGTAGTTCATACTAACGATATTTAGAATGGTATGCAATGCTTAGCTAGCAACACGTAGGCTTGAGACTGCTGAGCTTGGATGATGCCATCCTATTTGGTAATTGCCGATGCACACCTTTTTACTGCGGCCAAAACTTTTCATCAAGAGGAGATAGCTTCATTGCAAAACCTTTTGGATTCAGCCCATCAAACAGAGATTCAAAGCCTCGTTTTGGCGATTAAAGGGTGTTAAAACCCCATTTTCCTCCTTTGCTTTCTTTTTGAATTTGGTATTTTGTTATCATGATGTGATTGAAATCATAGATCCGTTATTTTGGATCGTTTGCACAAATGTTTCAAAAGTGTTTAGATGTTTCTATGTGCAATGTAGAGTAAGCTAGCAACAAATGATAAGAATAAATATGCTCAAGAGATCCTATTCTTAAAATTGATTTTTCACTACTTCAATGATAAACCGGTCAAAATCCATTGGATTCTGGTGCAGCGAGAATCAACAAGCGTTGGTTGTGGGAACTCGGTAACAAATCATATCGCATTTGCATCCCTTGCATCAACATTGCTCTAAAGCTGATTAAGTTCTTGCTCAAAGCATGCTGTCTGATACTTGGACTTTAGATTGACAAAGCTGCAAGAATCTGCACATAATTTTTTTTTTTGTTGTCTTCACATTGATCGTGGCGTGGCTGCTCAAGCGCGTTCCAGAAACGTGGCAGACGACGTGTGCAAATAAAAGAGCCTCTCTTTGCTCGAAAAACATAGTTTGCCAGTCCAAGTCACTGCCGCGCGTTACAATATGTCTTCTGCTTTATCATTTCGCATCTGCGGAATCACGTTCGTTCAGCCATTATGAAGAAGGACCACAACGAATCTCTGCCAACAGTCCAAGCAAGAAGGAAGGCCACTTTCGAGTCACAAGGTGTGGTGTCATTGCAAGCAGAGGATGCGTATTCCTTCGACCTTTTTTCTGGGAACTCTCTTCGGGTTGGTTTGATATTGAAGATGTCGAAACTGCCTTGCGTTATGGAGAGGGAGTCTTATCCAAACCGGCTCCACTGGTCAAAATAATCGATCTTTGGAGTGAATGATTGGATGAATGTTGAGTTATTTCTAGCGGCAAAATGCAGATGATTCATTCATGGGTCTATTTGAGCTCAAGGAATACAAGGACCGACGCAGATGGGCAATATCATAGACGAAAAGATGAAGTCAAGAGCCCGATATAGATGCCATGGATCTCCCGAAAACCCATCCTCGTGTACAGTGGGAGCCGTATCTGGATCGACCGCTGATGTGGATAAGAACCAGCGATATGCGGGTCGACGCTTGCGACACGAGATGCCTATGTAGCCGCCTATGGCCAGAAACGTCTCGATCTCTCCGATATGCTTGTGGATATTTTTTGTTCCAATCTTCAAAGACAGTAAGTAACACTATGACCCCGAAACCGAATAATCGGCAATAGAGTTAGATGTTAACTTCTTTTGCGTAGTTTTTCCAGTCTGCCCGATTTGCTTCATTTTATGGGAAGCAAAGAGCACGACTCACCCTGCCGGAACAAGCAGGCTTGTCACGTTACGTAGCCTGATTGTGATATTGAGCAAAAGCAAAGCTGAAAGGATACAAAATCGGTAGCGAGAATTTTCAATACGAATAATTCAATAAAATAAGATCTTGGGATAATGGTGTATGTTTTTATATTGATTGCGGCAGCAAACTTCACGGGTGAGCACACTTACGATCACTAAATTGCATACATATTACGACGGTTGCATAGCGCTCACAAAAAAAGACTACATGCAAACAATTATGCTCTTTGGACCATACGCCAAAAAACATTGATATTAGTATTCCTTTGTCTTGTTAAAAAAATGTGTCCCTTATCCTTGATGATGCAGTATTTGCTAATCCACGCTGAGAAGTTTGCTGGTGGACCATATCCAAATGAAGTACGACAAGGTCAAAAAGAAGGGGGGAAAAGTGGGAAAGACCCGAAAGCAAAAAAAGGAAAGTGGGGTTTGACGCCTTTGCTTGCTCGATCTGCAGTTCGTACCGCAGACCGAGCGTCAACCAAATTGAGTGTTTGTCGATTAAGCTATTTCCTCTTACATTGTGCTTTCTCAGTTGAAAGATGGTGTGGAACAAGAATTACCATAAATGGGCATACGTTGCGCAGCTTACTGCGCCTTTCGTACAGACTTCTCCGAAGCAGAAGCCAAACATCTTGCACAAGCATAGAACATACAGCAAAGACCCAACATACGTGATAAACTAGTAGACTTTCACTCACCTGGCTTGAGCTGGAATATCTTGTGAGATTTTACTTTGAAAAATTGCTGTCTTTTACCGCAATTATAACGCTGGTTGATCGATTGGATCAGCCTATCAAAAACAACGTTAAAACAAGAAAAACTAGATAAACATTTTGCACTAATCTACAAACCCATAAATCATGTAATCAAGATTTCTATCATTACTAAATTACATCGTAATAACCATAGCAAAAAGTAAACTTCTTTTCTGGATTTTTCCATGAATTGTATCAGATACTGTAATCGTCAAAGATGTGATCAGGCTGGATCACCCAAGAGAACGAAAAACGTGACCAAAAAAGAAAAGACTAAAAAAAAGCAAAAGAGGAAGGTGGGTTTTAACGCCCTCATACGCCAAGCGAGGTTTGAACCTCTGTTTGGCGCATTGAATCCCAATCAATGTCAATGAAGCTATTTCCTCTCACGAATGTTATCGGGCGCAGTAAAAAGACGTGCGTATACCATTGCCAAATATGGTATTATAACAGCTCGGCAGTCTTACATAATACAGATCGATTCCTCTATTATTTTACAGTGTTACTGTACGAGGATTAAGTAAAAACGATCCACGCCAAATATTTTACAAGTAATAGGCAAGGACGTACTGCATTATGTTCTTGATGGATCAGTAAAAGAACAGAAAGTGGCATAGTTCAGTCGATCGAAATCAGACCAAACGATCGTTTTGAACTATCAAATAATACTCTTTTTCCAAGCTCACTACGTCATAATAGGAATGACGAAATGGATCCTATCATACCCAGCAAGTACCACCCGGTTACATTACGCTTAGTAACTGGTTCGGTGTGACGAATACAGGTACAATATTTGAGTACAAAAGCAAAAAAAGCTATTGGCGGAAACGTTTTCTTCAAGATATAAGAAGCCGTACACCCGCTGTGCAATGAATGCCGCCTGCTACCGGAGGCCGCCCTCTTACATTGAGCGACTTTCGTCAGACAACTCTTGACGGACATTGGTATAATAATGGCAACCTTATGGCAATACCATGCAACGTGAGTTGTTTCTGATCACGCGCAAAGTAGCACTGGTTCCCCCCCTCAGTTCCATCCCTCCCAGGATATGATAGATCTGAAAAGATGTGAGGCTATGTTGGGTATTTAAAAAAAGAATGAGTTAGTAAGCTCTTTGACTGATTCAATTTTCGTCAAGATATTTTATCTTTGTTATTTGAGTTTTGAATAGCCATTGATCGTTTGACATGACTTGGATTATATGACATTGAAAAGAAATTGGACTTGCCTTTGAACCAAATGGTGTACCGGAAAAAAAAAGATGAACACCGACCTCTCGATCATTTTAAAATGAAGAGAATCAAAGGGCATATACAGTATAACTGATAGAAAACCCAAATTAAATGATGCTACAAAAGAACGTTCAGTCGTATCATCAACCACTTTTCTTCAAAAAGAGCTCTACTCACATTTTTATTCGAAAGACGACGATACTCTGTTTAACCACAACTGGCGCAAACGGCATCTTGCTGCTGATTGTTTCGCCTATTATCGTGAAAGTGGGCAGCGAGGCATGGTTGAAAGATAAAAAAAAAAAAACGTTTAACAGGTCCTGATAACTTAGTGTAGATCATGTGATTTACAAAATCGCGAATTTCCCAAAGACTTGATTGTTTAGATTTTAAATTTACTGTGGGTAATCAAGGTTTTCCGTTGTCGATCACAAACCGTTCGTAGCATAAATAACAATGTCAGTATGATGCCAAAAATATAGACATATTATCAACACAATGCTATGTGCATTAATACCATTTTTGTGATGAATTAATGCGAAGAGTGTTGCTTGAAGGTTGCTATATTTGCACACAGTTGAGAACAATGCTTCAAGAAAATCGAACCGGGAGTACTGTAGCTTTTCCAATTTTTCTCCGTTCTCTTAATCAAATTTATTTGACCAAGACGACACATTACACTCACTATAGATATTTTTTTTCTTACTATACGACAATATTCATTTCTTGTTGGTTCAATCACAATAATGTGAGGAATGATACTCGGGACGGTTTGCCCAGCAGTGCGTTGATTTTGAGGCTCCGATTATCCGATGAACAAAGCGCCTTTTTCCTATGCTGGAAATTTCTGCGCCCACGCTTCTCTTCCGAGCACCTATGCGTATTACCTTGTTATGGTGACGCCCAAGGATATTTTACGTGCTGCCACTCAGTGCATTCGACATGCGACAGCCGATTCGGACGGACAATCGGTGCTTGATGCCATCGACGAATATGTCGATGGGCTCGACGACGGGTCTGGAGGCGCGGGCGCAACCACCGACGCGGCCGTTATTGATAAGCTATCGAACGAATTACTAAGCTTATGCACAAATACGGTTCTCCACCAGCAATCAGCCACAGTGATCTCCTGTAGACCTGAAGCCGCTGCCGTTCATAATCAGCATTATCTGATTCTGCAATTTGTTCGTCGTTTATTGACGGTGCTACGACCTTCACGGATATTCCAGGATTGGTGGGATCCGATCCTCAAACCGATATTAACGTCCGCTTCTTACACAGATCAGATCAAGAAAGAATCAGAGGCCATTGTATCCGAGAGTCTTATCGAAGAGCAACGCATGTTTCGAGCGGGCGAGATCACGGAGCCAAAGTACTGCAGGATGATTGTTGAACAATACCTTGCATGGGCTGAAACCTACCACAAACGCGAAGAATACAGCATTGAACAACTGGAACAGCCATCCGATCAAGATACAACGGTGCGATTAAGGCTCCAAGCGCTACTGGATCTTGAGCAAGACGAATGGTCGAAGAATCTCACCATCATACTGCTGAACCTTGGAGCAGCAGAAACAAAGGTAGCTCCAGCAACCAGTGCTTTTCTTTTCTTTTTTTTTTGTCCACAGATACTGATATGTTGCTATAGTCCTTCTTCACTCTTCTGAATAGTTACTTCATGTCCAGTCGTTATCGTCTGCAGATAGTCTACCTTCTGAGCGAATTCATGCTACGAAAGGTAACAACACGGACCGACCATGATTCACTATCAAGCTTATTGCAAAGAGCTTATTCATTGTATCGTTTAGCGAACGCATCTGCATGAAATTCTGGAAACTCCCTTATTCGGGTCTATGCTGAAGTCCTTGATGGTAAATTGATGTAAAGCAATAGGCCTCGGTTGGAAGGCTAGGTTCTAATCTGCAATCTCTGCTGCATTTTCTAGTATGATAACTCCACTACACTTATCGCTATTTCTGTCACCAACATGATCATGCTTCTTCCTCGTATCTGTACTTCACTCCCACCTTTCTTACCCCAACTATTCTACATTTTTGCTCGTGCTATTTGCTGGGATCAATTACGCGATTTACGCAAGAAACAAGGAACACAGACAACCGCCGCTGGCCACGAAACACCACTTTCTGCCGCAGGAGCGTCTCGGGTCGTGGATGGCTGGGATTGCGTAGGCAAGTATATTGCTGTAGCTGGTGCATCGATTCAATGCTTACAATTTGTTTAGATTACACTTTTTCAAAGCTGGCAGCACCACCCTCCAATCCACAAACTGGACCCTTCTTTACATCGTTGTATGGCTTGTACCCATGCAACTTTGTAAACTTTCTTCATCGACCTTATGATTACTTTAATCGCAATGACTTTCAAGTACCGGAAGAGTTTGAAGAGGAGACATTTCGTTCTCGTACCATGGTATGGATAACACGGTGGAGGAGGTCACTTATTTTTTATGACATTGAACTCAACGCACAAAAAAAAAAAAAATCTGCTTAGACTCAAGTGATCCGACACATGCTGCATCCAAACCTGATCACGTCAGATGCCGAAACAGAGCTAACGGATCGGTCGCGATGGATGAAAATGGAACCTCCAGATGTTATTGCTCAGATTATGAGTCTGGATCTGACCAACGCTGCCACCCGTGTGGCATTCACCGTCGGCACTGATCGACCTCGATCGCAACAGCAAGATCTTTTAAACGAAACCATTTGGGCTCACACTGGTCGCGTTGCTCAACCAGTATCCACAGGATCAGAATCGGTGGAGAAACCCTCCGATCACCACAACGATTCCATTGCCATTGATACAAAGTTCAATGAACCTGTGACTGATCCCAAAAAGAAGCCCGTGATGATTTCCAACATTTTGAATATCCATCGAGCTTTGAAAAGCGGCGCTGAAGTGCTCGTAGGTGACGATGTCTGGGTAAGCATTGTAGAACAGCCGATACAAGCAATACTGTTAATTGGAATCTGACATGGAAACATTGACTCGGGTCCAATTTTTAGGAAGCAGGAATTGAACGACTGGTTTCGCCTTCCTCTCCAGCGGCAAACTCGCCTATGATGCAGGATACTATGCCGCTTACTGCAGTAGCAGCAGCCAGCGATACCTTGACTGATGCGGCAAGACAAGGAAAAGACAAAACCTCCACCTCCTCGGATACGCGTCTTTTGATTGCAGCGCTTAAAAGAGAAGTTTTGCTCCTCCGCAACGAGCTCAACTTTGAATTGTTTCTTAAACAGCAACATCTCCAACATATCGGTCGATTGCATCGTGAGCATGTGTTGGACAGTTCCGTAGAAGCAGAAAGACAGCAGCTGGTAAGGAACCAATTCACCATGTTTGTTGATAAGTGTGTTTTTGGCAACTAATTTCCCCCTATTTAGTATAATACGACCCGTATGCTCAAAGCCGAATTGAAGCAAGCGACCGCCGCTCTGGAGAAATTAAAGGCAGAGTCGGCCATGACAAAATCCAAACATGTCAAGTGGGAAGATGAGCAGTCCAACAAATTGCGCAATTACCGAGAGGCAAGAAAAGAATGGCAGAGTCAAATGGAAACCGCCAAACAGAAAATAACAGAGTACGAGGGTTTGCTCGAAGAACAGCGTTTCCAGCTAACCGATGCTCGGAAACAGTGAGTATCTAACTATTTTGACCTTATATGACAAGTCCGTGACAGGAAAGAGAGTTGAACACATACTAATTGATTGACGTAGAGTTTTTGAATTACAAAACGAATTAAAGACGTTGCAACCTTCGGTGGAAAAAATGGAAGAACTGGAACATCGGGTCAAACAGCTCACGCGGCAAATGCTACTTTGGTAAGTGTATTACATGTAGTGATCCTGGCAAAAGATCATGTATTGAGGATGGTGTTTACAGGGAAGAAGATACTGCGCATATGGAAGAGCAGAAACGATATATCAAAGGGCTGCTTTCTCAGTGGTGGGGTATGGAAGAATTAATAACAAGTTTGCAGACCGAAAATCGCGCCCTCGAAGAACGTCAAAGGTAAACACTGTTCGATTTTCGTTTTATGAATTTTTGATGTGACTGACTCACAGCGAGTATAGCCAACGGGATTCGGAATTGGAGCAATTAAAGATTGAAATGAAATCCTGTCAATCGAGGATAAGCCACCTAGATCAAGTATCAGCATCCCCAAAGGTAAGCATCGAAGAATATCCTTCAATGTAACGCATGCTCATCTTTTTTTATTATTATATGATAACAGTCCGACAGTGGTAATGATAGAAAGGAGGCCAGCCGTTTGCAGACGATGGTTGACGAGTTAAAACAGCGTGTGGAGCAGCTAGAGGTAAAATTGACGTTTACCTGAGTGTGAGGGACCGACCAGCTGACGATGATGATAGGTGAGGAACCTACAATATCAAATGGATCTGGAGAAAGCAAGGCACGAGGAAGAAAAGTTTAAAAAGCTGGCAGCGTTATCCGAGACAGCCAGTCATGATGCTTCTGGATTTCGACGATCGTTTGATGAACAGGCGCCTGCGGACATGGACCAAACTACGGCACGTCATGTGGCACCTGGAGTCAATCGTAGTTTATCAGTTACTGATGCAGAAATCGGTCTTCACACCCATCCCACCGCCGTAAGCCGGTCTATTTCTGATCCCAAGCATCCGGTGTTACGAGAGGATGATACCAAACATCATTAATATTCCTTTTTACATACACAATTGCATTTATTCCATAAACTACAAGATCCTCATCATTTGAACAGGTGATCACAATTTATTTACAGAACATAGAAACCTGTCTCTTTTTATCTCATTCCATTAGAATCTATTTACAAATGATAACGGCGTCGAACATAAACGGGAATCAGAGCAGCAATACCAATGGCAATTAACCAGAGTGCATTCATTGGTGTCATGAGCACAAGTTCATCCGAAGATGATAATTTATCCAGCGCCGCACCCGCTTGCACGTGGATAAACGATGGAGGGGCGACACCCAAAAAGGTACCCCAAAAGAAAGCCCACACAGGGACATTGAGATGGGGTGCACCAAGATTGATCAACCAGTTGGGCGGTAAAGGAGCGAGTTTGAGCACAAGCACATAATTAAACATATGCTTTCGATGATCCGCCAACTATTGTCGCAAAAAAAAAAATGAGCCACTTCCAGTTTTTATTGATTGGATCGGTTTACTTGCCTGATCATTCCATTTCATGAATCGGTCACTGAAAAGCCGCATCACGGCCACGGAACCTAGACTTGCCGAAATGGCATAAGCAACCGTGGAACCGATAGCAGAACTCTAATTTACGGAACGGAATTAACAGTTACTATCGTGGATTTTTTCCTTGTAGAACCACTTACAATAGCTACGGTCAACAATGCCAGCCATGGATTGAACAGAGCACCTCCCAGAATCGAGAGCCACATGGATCCCGGCAAGGAAAAGCTCTGCAAACTGGTAATAGTCGGAGTATGAATGTACTGTTCGGATAATGCGATGTTCCGGGAAATGAAAAAAAAGACTTACTAAATATAGGTAAAGAAAAATGTCGTGTAGACATTCACAAAATGCTGTTGAATGTAACCCGACATGATAGCATTGAGTGCTTTCAAGTCATCAAAGTTCTTTGGAAAATGAATTGCTTCGCGATCCTCTCTAAGACAATAGAATAAAAGTAATGGTTAATTCCACTTAAATATCACTATCGATTCTTATCGATGCAACTTACTTGTCAAGACCCGGCAGATTAAATTTCAGTACAGCGATTTCCAAGCAAGTAGATACAAATAGAAGAATGCCGAGCATAATAATGGACCATACGTAGGAATTGCTCCGCCATGTACGAGTCGTCATTTGTTTCACTGCTATTGTGACATCGTTGTTAGTCGACGATGGCGACTCCTGTGGTTGACGATGGTCAATGGCAGCATAAGTGGTGGTTTGCTCCACCGTTTCTGATACAGGTGGTATAAGTGGCGATCTCGGATCCGACGACATGAATCAGTGCAAAAAAACGATTAAATGAGAACTGTCAAGTCAACCAGCGAAAAAGAAAAGAAATCCCGCATTTGTCACTCTTTGTGCAAAATGCGGCATGACTGCTTGATTGATGATTATCCTATCACTGTGATTGGTCAAAAGCCAGGCCTCTTCACCTGGCTTGGTCGGAGTACGAAGAGCGCCCAGCGCCCTTGACGAGTGCAAAGCTTATTGGAGACGACGATAAGGAAATAATAAACTCCATAGCAGATTCAAGGAGATGCACAACATACATATTGTTCAATAAGAAGGAGATGTTGATATGTTTTCAAATGAGAGGCAAAAATGGTTTTACAAATCTATCCATAAAAGACATTATACTGATTCCAATGGGGCGTAACTATAACTTTGTGACCATGCCTCCAAAATAAGTCCAAGCAACCGATCATTCTTAAGGATTGAGTAAACAAACATTGTTCGATCAAGGTAAGCTCCAAAGTTTCAGCAATTCTGAAATTGTTTGAATTTTTGTACAGAAATTGGTGAAACTGTTAAACCCCGCTGCCGTTCCATGTCAATTATTTTTGACAAGTTTCCAGCCGTTTGGGAATTAACGAAACGTTTTCCAGCTGCAAGTCCACCATGACGCAGGAAGTTCCTACTTCTTCCCATGAGGAGCTTGTTCATTTGATCAAAGAGGCGCTTGATAAACGAACCCGATCACCTCCAAAATTCTCAAGACCTCGCAATTATTCAGCTGACCCTCGTCGACGATCTCCCCGTTATGGTCCACCGAAAGTTCGATCTCCTCAGGAATCACGCATGATATCGATTGAAGACATTAGCTCTCACGATGTCGTGAAATTGGAACAATCCAAGTCAGCTTATGGATCGTCGTCCATGTCGCATGTTCCGCCGTCCAAAGTAGGACCCAGCTCAGGAACTCCAAGGTAACTTACCTGAATCCTGTTGTATTGTTTGGCACAGCAGAATGTTTGTATATCGATTAATGTGATGGACGTTTGTGTAGCTTTTCATGGGACGTTCCTGGCTTGCCTATTTCCTCTTTTGCCACAGGAACCGCATCGGCTCATGGCAGCGCAACTCCGAAATCCGAAGAATCAAGCGGCGCGGTGAAGCAACAGTCGTCGTCGGCACGGACAACGCGTACTTCAGAAAAGGTCAAATACGTGTCTGAGTCAGAGTCTTTTGCGAACGTCCAATCACAAGCCATGCATCATTGGACTCAAGGGGTGGATATCCATGTGAAGGAATCTGAGCAAAAGGAAAAGAAGAAGAGCTGGATGACAGCCACTGAATGGGAAAACTTTGTTCGACCTGTATCGGACGAACGTAAAAAAAGCGGCTCATCTTTGACCTCCCCAACTTCACCACCGGTCAGCTCGCCTGGTTCGCTTGCCCGTCCGCCATCTTATGCTCATATCACAG
Source organism: Radiomyces spectabilis (assembly GCF_025331425.1). Classification (NCBI taxonomy): domain Eukaryota; kingdom Fungi; phylum Mucoromycota; class Mucoromycetes; order Mucorales; family Radiomycetaceae; genus Radiomyces; species Radiomyces spectabilis. Next base: position 1,506,776 of record NW_026251930.1, read on the forward strand.
CCCGTCATCTACCAACCACCAACACGGCAGCTTCTTTTCCTCAGACCGTTTCACCCGGACATATACCTTTTGCCATCCCTCCCAATATGATGTATGCCGCTGTACCTATGCAAGAAGGCATGTATCCTTGGCAGCAGCAGCAACAACCCATCAATCCAATGACCCAGCCGCATATGCCCAACCAGTTTGCTGTATCGCCTCGTCCTCCTTTTTTCCATCCACTATCCGCGCCTCATCCAATGGGCTTCTCATCCCTCATGAACTCCAAAGACGATATTGAAACACTCCAATTCTTGTATTTGGTGGAGAAAAACCACTTTGCTCGTCAAACCATTCCCAAGTTCAAGAAACGTCTAGCCACGTTGCTTCCTTCCATTAAGAATTACAGTTGTCGTACCTTTGCGCGTCTCATTCACGCCCTGATCTTCACTCTCAAAGAAGAAGAAACCATGGGTGTTCTTCATCCTAGTGGACGTACGCTGGACGACGAACCGCATCTCAAAAATACCGATAAATTAACTGTGGCCGCTCTCATTCGCTTGCATATGACTCCATTCCTCGCCGCTCTCCAAAACTACGTGCAGTCTTACGTCGCTATACCTATTGATCTCTTCTCACTGCTTGAATGCTTGCAGATATACGTTAGTATTTACCCCGACGGCTCCGAAGTTTTCCCTGTGAATGTCATCCGCGCTCAGTTCGACAAAATTCAGCATACATTTTCCGAACGCGATGCCCATCAAGCCAAATGTCTATTATTGGCCGTTACATCTTTCGCCAATGCAAGTAAGCACAGTTCATGGTCTTGTTTTTTTTTTTCTATTTGATCTCGTTCACTAATCATTGGAAAAAGGTCCTGGAGAAGAGTGGCAAACAGAGGATAACGAAGCTGACTGGATGGACGCATGGCGTGATCTTCGGGAGACCTTACCATTGCTTCCTGATGCAAACGATATCCTTGCCGAATTGACCACTGCCCCATTACACAAATTCAATTTTTCCGCCAAGGATAATGGGGCCGATTCCGGGTCAGTCGGTGAAATGACTCGTAGCCGTATTGAACTTGCGGATGCTGTCAATTTCGTGACCGAACCTTGGCCAGATGCTAGTTTGGATCTGTATTTGATGATCCATTACATGTTGCTTCGTGAAGAGTTAGTTGGTCCATTGCGTCTTGCCATTAACAGTTATATTTTCGGCAAACGGTCGAACGATGTCACCGATGCGGTCATTCCTGGCTTACGCATTTTTGGAACCATCTCTAGTCCGACGCATACGGATCCATTAATTATTTTCCAGGTTCAAAGCAAGATGCTATCCACGATGCGTCATCTTGTAAAGGAAGGTGCTCTCGCGATGCTTATGCCAGAAAAGACGGTGGATTCGGACGATCATCAGCGCTACTTGACCAGCATGTCAGGCAAAGTCATTCATGCCATCGTCGCCCTCATTTCGTCCGAAGTAAACGATACCAATCTGCTATCATTGCCCGATACGCATCTTATTGCCCTTCACGTATCTCCCGAGGAACTGAAGAAAATTACTTGGTCAACCACGTATGTCATGGTGGTGGGTCATGCGAATGCCAACGCTTTGCTCCCTGTGCTTTCATGGCTGCGTGAACAGAGCTTGAACGTTGAACTTTCGAATATTTCACAGAGCATTGCACCTCGTATACTATTTGTAACGGAAGATGTAAAAGAAAAGGTGATTTCGCAGGCGGACAATTCCCCCTATGCTGTCAATGAGGAAGACACAGTGCCTGACTACCTGCATCTGCCCTTGGATCTTTCCACCGTTATGGCTCCTGAATATGCTGGCAGTAGAGCGAACCCGAGTCTCGATGATTGGCCCCGATTGTCCGAACAGGAACTTCTTTTGCCGCCTTACCAGCGTCCTGCACTTTACACTCTGTCGCCAAGTCAAGTAGATGCACTCAAATATGCCCTCACTCATCGAATCGCGGTCATCTCCGGAGACATCGGTACCGGTAAAACGTATCTCGCTAGCAAGCTGGTCGAGCTCATTTATCAGGGCCTAGTTGATAGCCAGTGCTTCCATCCAGTTGTCGTGATCACGCGCACCGAAGCTGGCCTGGATAGCATTCTCGATCGTGTCATTGACACGGTTCCTGACCTCATCCGCTTTGGTAGCCCGTCGGAAATCCAACGCTTAACAGAACGCCAAGGTATCCATATAAGCGTTCCCAATGTCAACGATCCCAATCGACGACAGATCAATTCCATTGAAAAGAACCAGGCGTACACACAAGCCAAACTGACCGCTCTGTGGAATTATCGTTGGCGCGTGCAAAATGGGGATCCTTCGGTCCTAGTAACAAGCATGCCACCTTCTTATGCAGAGGCACTCCGCTCCGGTTACAGACAGCTTGTTGGCAGACGAGATGCGACAGCGTCCTCCGATGAAGTGTGGAGTTGCTGGTTAAATGCGGAACCCGTGGACGCGGTGCCGGCCGATCCAACCAAAACGCCACCAAAATCAGCCAAGCAACGATTCAACGATCAGTGGCGCCAGGCTCATCAATCGCTCGTGACAACCATGATCGACAATAAATCATGCCGACTCCCTGATATCATGGAAACTCAAAATTACATGTCCCGTCAACGATGGATTGAAAAGCATTTGCCTTCCATCAATGCTTTGGGTACCGCTACTCACTGGCCGTTGTCACAATCACGTCAAGGCAACGCGGTTCGTGGTGATATGACTGAGGCTTGGTCGACAATCCCCTCCCATAGTTTGTGGGAACAAACACCTGAACAGAGACGCAATATAGTACAACAAGTCATTCGTGCTATGCTTCAGAATATTGACAAGGATATTGATGACCTGTTGGATCAACAGTTCAAAGCGTCAAAGACATTGGAAGAAGCACGATGTCAAAAATTGATATCGACTTGCCGCTTTGGTCGGGTTCTCGGTATGACGGCTGATTTTGCTGCTGCCAATCGCGATTTCCTTGCCGCACTTTGGCCCAAAGTCTTGATTGTGGATGAAGCTTCGGAAATCCTTGAATCGGTCATTGCCTCGTCTGCCCTTGGCGTACGTATGGAACATCTTATCCTGCTGGGCAACGGAGATAGTGATCACAAGCCAAAGGTGTGGCATGATCCTTTACGCGGTGCTCCTTCTCACCTGGATGTATCACTGTTTGAACGATGGCGGCAGTCGGGTGGTGAGATGGTGAATTTGGAAGAACAGTGGCGCATGTGTGAACCTGTCGCTGCCGTCTTCTATGCATTGCAACGTCCGTCGGCCTCAGCAGCACTTGACATGGAAATCGACAATCGTGCGGAAGAAACGAAGCCGGGATTGTTGGGGCTGGATCACGCAGTTTATTTTATTGATTATGCCGCCGATCCTCAAGCTCGTAGTATTAACAGACATATGAGCACCTTTGTTGGAGCTACTGTCACAGAAGACAACATGGATGAAGCGCGATATGTGTGTCACCTGGCGTTATACATGATGCAACAAAGCGAGAAATCGCCGAAGCTTTCGATCCTCGTGTTTTCACCTATACAAAAAAGGCTTTTGGAGGCGTATCTACAGTATGAAATGCCACATTACAGCAATTTCTCGTCGGTTGTTCAGACCATCGTTATCCATCTCGTGGATGATCATGTAGGAAAGGAGGATCATGTATGCATCGTCTCTACGGCCATGCCTTGTGGATCGTCCTTGCCAAATCATAACATGATGCTTGCCCTGACGCGCGCTCGATACGGTTTGTACGTTGTGGGCCAATCCTCTCTCATGCAAAAAGCGGGCTGGGACATTTTCATTGATTATATGAGAGAAAACGGTATGTTCACAGTGTTTTTTCTTTCAAAATACCGAGTCTCTTATGTTTATTTGGAATGTATAGATCTATGTTCTTCCTCATTGCGGTTACGATGTCAGAAACACCGGAAACAACTCCTCCAGGCTGGTCACTGGAAACATTTTGCCGAGGCCAAAAACGGTGGATGTCAGGTATTGATACCATCGATCATATAATGGGGTCCCTTGAAAAAACACCTGCTCATTGACTTGCTGTAGGAAATATGCAATACGATCCTCGATTGTGGGCATGTCTGCAAAGAGGTATGATATTTTCGTTTTGTGCGTCGAAATGATCCATATGCCTAACATATCCGTAAAAAGGCGTGTCATCATTTGCCACATTCTCTGCTTACATGTAAAAAATACTGCGAACGACCTCGTTTTAAAGGCTGCACGCACTCTTGTCCGAACAAATGCTTTGAGTGTGAAAAACGAAAACAAGGATGCCCTCCTTGTCGCCATCAAGCGGTGTTGACGTTACCATGCGGCCACACGCGTTCAGGGCCTTGTTATACCTTGTACACCTCCGAACCGGCGGTTTGCGACGTAATTGTGGAGTGCGCCCTTCCTTGTGGACATAAGCGTATGGTGGAATGCCATAAAGCCACTTCTCCCGAAGCGGCTTCCAGTCTTCGATGCTCAGAGATAGAATTCGTCACGCTTGATTGCACACACGTGGTGCAAACGACCTGTGGTTTTCGACCTTTATGTACGGAGCCTTGCTCTGTGACATTGGAGTGTGGTCATTCTTGCAAGCAAAAGGTTTGTATAACCGCGAAATATTAATGTGCCGCGAAATTGCCGATACTGACATTAGGCATATTGACAGTGTGGAACTCAACATACGCATCGAAGAGAAGATTGCACATCCAGTTGTCCTAAGCAGCTTGTTTGCGGACATTATTGTGGCAAAGGTGGGTTATGGGAACTCGGTCGAAGGTGATGAAAAGAACACTGGAATAACCGAGTCTTTCAAAAGGATGTCGCAGTGCGGACGAACATACCGATCAATGCTTGGAGACATGTCAGCACCGATGTTTCCATGGATATAAATGCGGTCGTTACTGCTGGCAAGTGTGCAGTCCCTGTCTCCAACCATGCCCCAATGTCGTATGAATTGTCTATCTTACGTACCTGGAGAAATTTCCTGGTTCTCATTTTATGATATGTTGGTTCCTTTAGTGCCCGCACGAACAATGCACAAAGAAATGCTATGAGGTACTTTTACCTGTCGTTACATTTTATGAATACGTTTATCAATTTCTAATTAGGCATGTGACCGCCGACCGTGTAATAAAAGTTGTACAAAGACTTTACCATGCTCGTAAGTTATACGATTATGACACAAAGTTTGTCTTTTTGTCTGATTGAACCTTTCTAGACATAAATGTTCGGGGCTGTGTGGTGAACCATGTCCTCCTTGCAAAAAGTGTCAGCCTCACTTGCAGTGCAGTATTTCTCTTCGCACTCTTGCCGAGTTTGAGGAAAACGAAAACATTTATATGCTACCTGAATGTGGTTGTGGTAAGCTATATTTCTGTTACATTGTCTATCGTTATTTTATGATATTTTCCTTATGACGATTCTCATTTTAATGTCATGGTGTAGTCTTTTCGGTTGAATCGCTGGATACCTATTTTGTCACGCAAGTGAAGAACGGTAAGTTGTAGATTGAAATCCTGCGTATGAATCCCTCTAAACATTGGCCATTAGGGAAGCACAATGCTATTCGCCTTTGGCAGTGTCCTGCTTGTCAAACGCCGATCTATACAGCACTACGATATAATAAATATGTCAAGACTGAGATCGAGCTAGTCAATACCATCAAATCGCAACAGGAGAAGCGACGACAACTTTTAACGCGATCGGAAAAGGAGGGCATTATTCAGGCCATGAACGAGGAAACACGCAGCGGAAGATATAGTGTAGTGGGTGGACGATGGTTCGTATGTGAGAACCGACATCCTTACTTCATTGGTAAGGGAGATTTTTTCTTCCTTTATTGCATGTATGATATGAGAACCTTGTGATTTATTATCTACTTAGGTGACTGTGGAGGTGCGACAGAGATATCCAGATGTCCTCAATGTGACGTTCTCATTGGTGGCGTTGACCATAAAGTAGTGGAATCTAACCGGTTCTACGGAGAGTTTGACGGCTGTGATAAACCCGCATGGCCAGGTCAACCGGGAAATCAGTAGTATAACTGATTCACCGGCATATTTCCATTGCTCCATTTCACCGCCTTTCCGAAGACTGTCCTATCTCATGTACCATATGCAATTGTAACTCTAGAGCTAGTTGATATCACCATTATGCGGGAAAGTATCCATGTATTTGAACACCCTTCTTTTTTTTGGCTATTGAGCATTTTTTACTGCTCTCCAAATCTCAGAATTTCCGCTCTGCCTATGTAATCCAATCGGATGACATACGTAAAAATCCAGTTTGTTTTCTTCTTCTTTTTCTTTGGGCCTAAAGTAAGCAACACAGTATTTTCGGTCGATAAAGCCTTTGATATGTGTGTCTATTGCACAGCAAGACGTGAGCATGGAATTCGCGCCATCGCAGACGGCGTCGATAAGAGGTGCGGGAGCCAATCAGAATCCTCATTCGAAGTGATGATGACATCATTCTTCGATTAGCTGGCGGGCTCGGCGAAGCTGGTGCAGCAGTGAAAAAAAAGTCCCCTTGTCGTTAATTTACGGTTTTTTCAGAATATAACAACTTCTCCACACTCAGAGAACCAATATGGGAGCGACGCAGTCCAAGTCTGAGCCTATTATCTTTTACAATCAGAACGTACCTCTTCAGGTATGCTATGTTCCTGATTGTGCCCATTCACGCATGACGTTAACATTTAACACGAATGATTCGTTCTAGTTCTCTCAAGGACTTGTGGACTCGCTCGAAGCTCGCAAGCCCAAGGTAGGAATATTACTGTTTTTCTAGCTTCAACACCTGCAGATTTTATCGCCGTGCTAATTTTTGTGCTCGTTTGACAACAGAGTGCTGCCACAGATGCTCCTAAAGCTCGACCTGAGGAAATTGAAGCCATTGTTCGTCAACGTGTCGAGGAGGAATTGAAGCGTGCACAACAACAGCAGGAGGAGGTCAACAAACGCGCCTATAACGAATTGTCAAAAAAGAACATTGAAAATGATCACAATTCCGTCGTCATGAACTCGGACATTGAGACCATGATTCAGAGAATCAAGCGGTAAAGATAACAAAAAAATATTGCTTTGTTGCTTCTGGACGCCACAGTGACTGAATGAAAATTTTAGATCGCCCGCCAAGGAGGTTCCCGCAGAGATTATTGAACGTCAGGAAGCTGTTGTTTTATGCTACAAGTAAGTATTGATATAGGCTTGACCGGGATTTTCGATTTCTGTCGTGAAAATTTCAGTAGAATGAGTTACTGATGTCCGCGATATAGGAACAACCAATCCCGACCGCTCGACTGCTGGGAGGAAGTAGAAGCATTCAAGGAATCTGTGACCGAAGCGCAGAGAAAGTTCGTTGCTGCCCATCAATAAAACCGATCCATGAAGATCACCACGTTATTTATAGACAACTATACACACCATGGTCCATGTATTCGAAGCGCATGTAGGGCTTGAAATCCATTTTTTTCGTTGTATCAATTGCAGTTGTGTTATGACAAAGGGCAAGTTATTCGCGTGTTGGTTGCCTGTTTGCGATTGAGACTAGTAAATCGTTTTATTGCATTGTGGGGTTTGATTAAACTCTAGACCAAAACCATACTGTTGTTCAAACCGCTCGGTCTTGGAAGGCGTTTTGATTGGGACAGAGAATATTTAATCGTAGAGCGGAGTGGACAAAAAGGACAAATTGGACGATGCGTGGCATAGTGCTGTTAGTTCGTTCGTTTGGTCAAAATTCCCGTGACAAGAGACACTTCCATAAGAAAGTTCCAGTTGACATTTTCCAGAATAAAATTGATCGGCTGGCGTCCTCATTATGTGCTCTTCAAACTATGACATGCTTCGAGCCGGAACTGTTGAAACTGTCGCACTTCCTTAATGAAAGTCCCGCAGGTCTACATTTCGATCAATTCCACTGTAGGTATGTTATATGCGTCCCTTTGCGAACGATAAATGTTCCATACAGTAACATGTTTATTTTTCTTCTTTGTTAATCGTTACTGGAAAGTTATGGTGATTCCACATCGAGACTACTGTATATATTGTAACCTTTCGATTAAGTCCTATAGTTTAGGATCAGTTAGCATGACAGCAAAAAGCTTGCCGTATGGCCTAGTGATCATTATCTCCCACTTTATTAAAATGCTTGGGTGATTAGCGATTTGTAAATCATAATGGTCTACACTAAGTTATCAGGACCTGTTAAACCTTTTTTTTTTTTATCTTTCAACCATGCTTCGCTGCCCACTTTCACGATAATAGGCGAAACAATGATCAGCAAGATGCCGTTTTGCGCCAGTTATGGTCAAACAGAGCATTGTTGTCTTCCAAATAAAAATGTGAGTACAGCTCTTTTTGAAGAAAGGTGGTTGATGATACCACTGGCGTCTTTGTAGCATCATTTAATTTTGGTTTTCTGTCAGTTATACTATATATGTCCTTTCATTCTCTTTCAATTTTCAATGAATCGAATAATACATAAGCAGAAGCGCTTCGATCTATGAATTCATGCGTCAGTAGGGTGACTATTGTTTCATCCATGGGAAACCATATATTTTGTCTTCAATTTTATCTTTCTTCTTTTGTTTTTCTCTCTCTCTTTCTGTTTGCTTGATAAACTTTCACTATCATTGTATCAAGATCCCATCGGCATCCATCATCCAGACCATTCTTATCCCGTGTATCTAACTTGATTAAATCGACTACCATCCTCAAAAAGGTAAGCGTCGAGTGGTCTACCATCGATTTTGCTCTGGCAAAATAGACTTACCTCTCTTATTTTCCATCTCTGCTTTTACCTTCCGGATTTCTCCGTTTTCTTTTCGCCTGACAAGTTTTGGATACTACAACTTGACTTTCTCTCGCCATCCATCCATCCATCTGGCGAAACCGGATGGCCATCGTCGGTGGTGTGACAATCTTTTTCATCGGAAAACGCTCACGTGTCCTCTTCATGTTCCTCTTCTTTGGATTGCTTCTCATGATATCGTATTCGAGGTGTCTTCCCAATTATTGTATTTTCTATTTTATATTTCATGTACATATTCTTTTCGCAGTCTTTTCTTCTTTTTTTTTCCCACAGCGTTTTTTAGGAGGTTTTTACTGACGCGACCATTGTTTTTTTTTTTATTTTTCTTTCTTTTTATTCGGGAAGCTCTCGATATCTGGAATCCAGCTCGAAATTACCGTCACTTCTGGCCACTCAATATTTTTTGCCTGCTCAAGCTGACACCACCGATCCATCGCTTAACCGTTCCTGGAAACAACTTTATTGTCCGCATCGAAGAAGCTTACCTGTGGTCCGTATTCATCTGTTTTTTTTTGTCCGGTACATCATTTGGTTCAAAGGCACCTCCAATTTCTTTTTCTTTGCTATGATGTAAAAAACGTATACCAATTCAAAAATTTTCAATGTCATATAATCCAAGTTATGTCAAGCGATCAATGGCTATTGAAAACTCAAATAACAAAGGTAAAGTATCTTGACGAAATTTGAATCAAATCAAAGAACTTACTAACTCATTTTTGTTCAAATACCCAACATACCCACACATCTTTCTAGATTCATTATAGCCTGGGCGGGATGGAATTGAGGGGTCAATCAGTGCTGCATTGCGCGTGTTCAGGAACAACACGTTTCATGGTATTGCCATAAGATTGTCATTAATAAACCAAAGTCCGTCAAGAGTTCTCGCCCAGGTTATGCCGTGTATGCGTTAGGCTTTTTGTCTGACGAAAGTCACTCAATGTAAGAGGGCGGCCTCCGGTGGCAGGCGGCCTCCATTGCACAGCGGCTGGACGGCTTGTTATTGAGTAAGAAAAAAGAATCTGTTCACGATAGTTGGTGGCAGTTTTGGATACAGAGAATTGAAAGACACGGCTCAGTCCAATTTTTTGCTTGTCTGTGCATGCATTTATCATTGAACAATGATAGAACAAAGATGGCTATATCTCACATCCAAATACCTTTGTTTTGATACTGCATCAATAATCTCAAATTTGGGTGACTCGAGACGGTATTTGATCAGGTCCGTCTTTTTGGCATAGCAGCTTATGTTTTTATTCATTTCCCGCACACCATTCAGCCAATGAGATGTGAAGGATCCGTCTTTTTGGAAGCGAGCCTCTCGAATACCATCTCTTATTGTGCCTGTTACTTTACCTCGCCCTTACCATAAAAAAAATTAGCCAAATAAGCACAACAATAATCTCACATATAGTGGTGTTGAAGGTCTCCCTTTTCGTAGTTATACAGTAGTTCAAAATGTGAATATTTTGTAGCCTGTTTAGCTACCGCATGATTATGTATCTTTAATCACAGGAGGTGAAATATCTTGTCACCTTCAGGTTCAAGAGTCTACCGGGTAGCTTAAATTTTTCTGATCGGATGATGTATGCTTATAGTACAGTTTTTGCAGGAGTGTCATATCTGGATGCACCATTTCATGCAGCGAGGGATAATCTGCATCCGACCAGTTCGGTTTTGAAAGTCACACATACTAAGCCACTCCGATTCGCTTGGTCAATTAAGCAAAAAGGACTTGCATTTTTTTTTCCCAAAAAGATATTCTGTGAGTCTGTGTGGTATCGAGCCCTTTGTTCACAATCTCAAATGGCTACGACAACTCTTCAGCTATACTGGGATCTTGCTTCCTTTGATCCCAAAGTGCGATTGGCAGCGGCTCAATCGTTGATCCAATCCTTGACCGAGTTTCAAAAGGCTCACGAAGAATCCCTCGAGAACACCAACGAAGTCGCCTCCACCGAAGAATCGCTCGACAAGCTCTGCGCTTCCGATGTCTCTTACGCCGTACGACGTTTGCTCCGAGGTCTTCCTTCTTCTCGTCAGGGTGCACGTCAGGGATTCTCTTTGGCATTGACAGAGGTAACTGACCCATTTCTCTTTTTTCCTCAACTTACTTTGTGTGGCCAGTTCCACGTTCAACTTTTTTTTTTTACTTATCAAACGATCTGTATTTTTCTTCATAGCTTTTGACTGTCGTTGATTGCATTTCCACCAAATTGGTTCTCGATCTGTTGTTACAGTATACCGATCGTGTTGGATCCATGTCTGGAGAAGAATTCCGTGACATGTTGTTCGGCCGTCTTTTCGGTCTCATGTCAGTTGTCGCTGCTGGTATGATTGCTCGCCCGACCACCACTTCGGAAGACACCGTTCGCATTCTCGAGAATTTAGCCGAAATGGCGGAGGTCAAGTCTTACCTGCAAGAAGTGTGCTATCACGTCGTTATCAACATGTTGCCTTCCGTAAGTGTCATTTTTATCACCAAATGTTTCCATGGAAAAGGGGCGTTCATGTCATAACTTTTCGCCATTTCTTGACAGGTTAAATCCGCTTCTTATAAGGCCGAGGTTGCAGACAAAATCCGCGAATTATTCCTCAAAGGACCCATTGTAACCGTCGATCAGTTGAATCTCGTGTTGGCTCTTCAACAGCACATGCCCGAAATCGATTTAACCGAACAATTTGCAGGATGGAAGAACCAAAACGTCCTTCATCCCGCTAACCTTCCTCGTTTATCAATCATTCTCAAGGTACGTCACTAGTTCATAAAGTGGGGAAAAAACGAAAATTGACACGGAAATGAATGATTAGGAAATCCCGATGGACGATCAAGAAACGGCTGCACACACGGAATGGAAACCTCAACTTCACTCTGTCTGGGACCGTTTGTTAGCCTTTTACCTTGAAAAGCCTACCGTTGTTGAGGAACCACCAAAGAAGAAGCAGAGAACGGAAAAGAAGCAGATTGCTTCCTTTGACGAATTTTGGAACGCCGCTGTTGATCGTACGTATTTAACATTTGTGTATAGATGGGTAAATGGATGAAAAACTAACATAAAGTCATGCTGTAGATGCTATGTTTGAACATAACGCCACCCATGGTCGCAAATTCTGGGGTTTCCAGTTGGTGGAAAAAGTGTTGCCTCGCTTATCTTCGGACCAAATGCCGCTCATCTTTACCGAGAACTTCATGCGCAGTTTCATCAATAACTTGTCTTCTGATGTGCGCTATTTGAACAAGGCGGCTAAGCATACTGTATGTTATCTTCTTTCTTTCTTTTTCTTTTTGACGGCAAAAGTGGATTGATTCTTACCGACACATTCTTGATCGATAGGCTACTGTGATTCAAAAGGTGGCCGAGTCCAACAAACAAGTTGGTTTTGCTTTGTTGACCCAGTTGACAGGCAAGCATGGCAATCACAACTTTGATCAAATCACGAAAACAAAACTGGTTGAGAACATCATGGCGACTCTCAACACTGAAGGCATCACAAACTACTTGGAATATGTTGCAGAGACCTTTGTTCAGCAGAATAAGGAAACGACGTCCCATGACGATTCGAAGCGTCTCGATTCCCGTCGTGAATGGGCTTTATCTCAACTGGCATTGATGGTGACGAACCCAAAGGTACCCAAAGAAGAGGACTGGATCTTGTCTGTTGTTCGCTTTTTGGCTGTTTATGCCTTTTTCGACGTTAAATCCACCAAGGATACTTCTTCCTTCTTAAAGGTAAATATACTGTGCTGCCTTATTGGTCACTATAACTAACGAACCAATTGGTTGATATAGGCTGCTCGCGCACCTTCGCCTGCTCTGTCGGAAACCACCCGCAAGCATTGTCGTGACCGTTTCCAGACGGTTGTGGTCGCTTTATCCAAGCTGCAACCCATGAATACTGCTAAGGAATCCGGTGCGGTCGTCAAGTCCCGTCGTTTGCATGGCGTCACCAAAGATGGAGAATTATGGATCTATCGCGTGTATGATATGATTCAGTTGCTTAAAAAGGACAAGGAGCATTATAAGCGTCTTGTCAAGCCGACTGAGGAATTTATTGAAGCGAGCAAAAAGTCAGTCAAGGCCGTTGAGGCTTTGCGAAAGAAGGTAAGGCTTAACCGTTCAGTTGGTATCTCGGTCATCATACTAAGAATGCGTATGTATTCCAGGTTTCTGCTCAAAGCAAGGAAGCTGCTTTTGATTGCGTCGAACGTGGTTTCGAAATCTTGTTCCTCAATGTCCTTCTTCATGGTTTGATCGATGAAAGCGAGTCGGAATCTCTGTTGGAAGAACTTCTCGATTGTTATGAGAAGATGTATCCCAAGAAGAAGGCTTCTGATAAGAAGAAGAGCAAGAAAACAACTGAAGAACAAGATGAACCTCAGCCTATCGAAGTCATTGTGGATATGTTGGTCAGTTTCTTGACCAATGCTTCTCCTGTATTGAAGAACTCAGCCGAACAAGTCTTTGAGAACTTCTCCTCCCAAATGACGGAACAGTCCCTTCAAGTGTTGCTCAACGTAAGTAGATGGCTCGAATACAATTTCACGTTGCAGCTCATTCTTACACGCATATGTATCATATTAGATTTTGACCACTGAAGAAGGCAAACTTGGCGGCGAAGAATTATTTGGCGAAGATGAAGAGGATGAAGAAGACGAGGATGATGAGGAAGATGACGACGTTGAAATGTTGGATATGGATGACGTTGAAATCGAAGAAGAAGATGACGATGAGGAGGAAGTGGATGAAGAGTTCCGTCGTAAGATCGAAGAGGCCATGAAACAACAAGGCGTCCTCGCGGGTGATGATGACGAAGATGAAGAGCTCGATGATGAAGCCATGGAAGCTTTCGACGAAAAGTTGGCCGAAGTCTTCAGACAAAAGAAGTTGGAGAAGAGCGAGAAGAAGAGTAAGTCAAATGCATGCTGCAGTGCAATGTGTGGACCCGATACTGATGCCGTTTTGTTTTCTTTTAGACATGCAATACAGTATGGTGCACTTCAAGAACAATGTCATGGATTTGATTTCCATCTTTATCCGCAAGAATCCAACCAGTCCTTTGGTGGTATCTTTGATTGTCCCCTTATTGAACGTGATTCGATCAACTTCCACCAAGTCCGTCAGCAGTCAGTTGGTGGAGAAGGTGGTTGCATTCTTGAAAAACCGATTATCCAAAGCCAATGAATATCCCAAGGATGCAGGTGATTCTGCCTTGGAAACATTGAAAGCCGTGCTTGACTTCGCCAAACATTCTTCCACAAAGCAACAGACCGAGATGTGTGCATCCCTTTCGTTGTATTTACGAAAATGTATCATTGGCGGAACCGATGTGGAAATCGATGATAAAATGTCGGCGGCCACCAAAGAACGACTCAACAAGATGATGGCGATTTACAACGATTCATTAAAGACCTACATGATGAAAAAAACCACGCATTTCTCTCCTTCCATCATTGCCTCTCTGGTGCAACGATTCCCTCTCAGCTCATGGCCTTTGTTGGATACATTGGTCGTCTACATCAATATCAACGAACCTGTGAACCAATATCGTCATACCACAGCTTGCCAATGGGCCGGTAACATGATCCAACGCGTAAGCAACAAGGTAAGCCCTCGTTTCTTCTCTTTGGACAGAAATATGGTTGCAAAAGTACAGGAAAGTAACTGATGTGATTGTTTGTTGTTTTAGAAATCGGATGTTTATGATAAGCGATTGTTGGATGTGATGCCTGAAATCGCCAAACAAATCAAAGCCACTTTGACAACTTCGTTGGAAGACGGTCAGAGCAAATCATTAAATTACGATAGCATGCGTCATTTCCTGAAATTCGTTGGTCTCGTTATGAGAACACATCGCAAGGTCGTTCAAGACGATGTATCAAAGGTAAAATAGATCAAATGGATCATTTATTCGATCTGCGGAGTAAGCGGGACTCATAATTTTATTTTCATTGACTTAGATGAATGCTGTGTGGGACGCTGATGTCATTGATTCTGTCATGTCCAACAAGAAATACGCTAATCCTGCAGTGCAAACCGCATGCAAACAACTGTTGGCCTTACTGCAAGCGTAAAGGAAGAAGAGCATTAACAACCAGAAAAAAGATCATTTTATATTTTAGATTTTGTACTTTAAGAAAAACATTCATTTTTTTTTACTACTCCATAAATTTCCTTTTTCACGATTTTTTTTTTTCATGAATTACCCCATGTCCAAATATGGCATAGACCTTGATTTCCTGTTATGAAAAAAGCGCTGTTAATTTTTTTTTAATTGCAGCCGCCACTTTCCGATTTTCCTCTTTTTTTTTTCCCTTTTACCAGTTCACTTTTTCTCCTGAACATTGGGCACGTTGAACTCCATCATGGTGCCTCACGATGCAAGACATGGCATGGAAATAGATGACGATGACGACGATTTTTATACAACGGCGGAATTGGATAACGCATTCTCATTCCATCGCAGGCGACATTCGAAATCGGAAGAGACTTTGTCGGAATCCTTGCATGACGACGACAGTGGAGGAAAACCCCACTTAATGCCGGATATGCAGGATTATCATCACGCTGTCAATGTCGGTGACGATTTAGAGATCAAACCGGAAATCGATACCGGGGATGTCTCGGATGCCTGTTTCTCGTTTAAAAAGCTGTGGAAATACGCCGGACCTGGTAAAGCCTTGATAAAGAGGATCAGATACGGTCATGATGTGATTTAACCGACGCTGTGGCAATTTACATAGGTTTATTAATGTAACTATTCAATATGTCGATCAGAGAGTGGCTCGGTACTGATGAAAAAAATAACCCTGCTTACCCCTTGCTCCCTTTGTTCTTGTCGTTGTCCCATTGATGCAGGTCTATAGCCTATCTGGATCCTGGTAATTTGGAATCCGATCTTCAGTCAGGTGCGATAGCTGGATATCGACTGCTATGGTTGCTATTTTGGGCTCACGTCATTGGTATGTTTCAAGTGATCCAAGGAATATTGTATAACTTGTTGACTAAGCAATTGGCGACGGTGATCAGGGCTTATATTTCAGCTTTTATCGGCACGATTGGGAACGATCACCGGACGACATTTAGCTCAGCTTATTCGAGAAAGTTACTCCAAACCAATGACTATCACCTTATGGACGTTTGCCCAAGTTGCTATCATTGGCGCCGATATTATGGAAATTGTGGGGACGGCCGTAGCGTTGCACATTCTCCTCAACTTGCCATTGTGGGCTGGTGTTTTATTGACATCTCTCGATACGTTCACGTTTATGATGATTCAACGTTACGGAATGCGGAAACTTGAGGCGTTTTTTATGGTACTGGTGTTGGTGATGACAGTATGCTTTTGGGTGGAAATGTTTGTTTCCAAGCCAGATGCAGGTCAAATACTACGTGGTATCCTCATTCCCATCGTCCCTCGCAATACGGCGATTCAAGCCGTAGGCATGTTGGGTGCTATTGTCATGCCGCACAATATGTTCCTGCACAGGTATGTTGTTTTTCCTCATATCATTTTCATTGACGGAGTCCAGGGAGCATGGAGCATGGGATGTGGGATTCTGAAAGTGAAAAGGAGAAACCTGAAACCATAGCTTTTTCATATTCCCTTGTGAATTGACCATATCTTTTTTTTTTTCAGTGCACTTGTAAAATCACGAGATCTTGGCGCCAATCCCACTGTTCGCAAGCTTAAAGAAGCCAATTATTATTTTGGCATTGAATCCGCCCTGGCACTCTTTCTTTCCTTCCTGGTCAATCTTGCCATTGTCGTAGTATTTGCAGAAGGTAGGGTGAAGGTGGTTTTTTATGGATAGTTTATCTATGGAAATGGGTGGCTGACGCATCATTGGATAATCCAGTGTTTTATGATCCTACTTCTGCCGGTGAAAAGAACATTCCTGGATTGGCCGATGCCGATGTCGTCTTGAGTCGAACGCTTGGCTCAGCAGCCAAATACTTGTGGGCAGCTGGACTGCTAGCTGGTAAGTTTAGGACTGGATTATAGAAAAAGGAGTCATGCGAGTTTTTAGCTCCCCTAGTGATCGATTAACTTTTTTTTTATGGAAAGCTGGCCAAAGTTCAACGATGACCGGCACTCTTGCAGGACAGTATGTGACGGAGGGATTCTTTGGAAATATTTTCAAAAAGGAATGGCATCGCGTAGCTGCTACTCGTAGTATTTCGCTCATTCCGAGTGTGTGTGTTGCTATCTTTGCTGTTGATCACTTTGATACGATGGGTGAATTATTGAATGTACTGCAAAGGTAAAGCCAGATGTGAACGTGGGATCCGATGTATTATCTGTGAACTAACGTTTTTCCTTGCTCTCGGAATGACATGATGCAGTGTATGCTTGCCTACAGTTTTGATTCCTATCTTGAAACTGTCTATTTCGCCTGCCGTCGTACCAAAAGAGTTCCGTTTATCAACCGTGAAACAGATCGTCTGCTGGTTGCTCACAGCAGTGGTGGTGTCTTTGGATGTGTTTTTATTTGTCAGCCATGCTACGACAACGCATTCATTTATCCTGATTCTTTTGTTCGGCACGATGTACTTGGTAAGGAGAATTGTTTTTCCTGTTCCTGTTTTTGATTGATCGTGTTACTGTATTGATTATCTCACTGAAAACTTTTTCTAAACTTTGATCGGCGGAACATCCATAGGTTTTCCTTATATGGTTAATTTGGCTTCCTTTGGATTACAAGGCGCCTTCCCAGCAGCAAGACGTGGATGACTGGGTTCCGGAAGCTATGCAAGGTGACGATGCAGGTCGTGATTCCATTAGCACAGAAATATACCCTTTATTACGAGCCGCAGAATGAGGTCCCGGTCGACTTGCTCCTTCTGCTTCCCTTTTCGATTCATTTAGAGTATCCTTATTCCCGCGAGCATCAAGCTCTTAAACTTCACCCTCCCAATTTTACCGCGTTTTCCCTTTCCCCCATGACACAATGGAAAAAAAGTCACATATTTGAATTCCCTTCCTATTTTGTTGTACAAAGCATTATTCTCACCCTTTTGTTTCCTTTTTCTTTGTCAATTAAATATTCATGAGTGTTCGAGTAAACACTGCCCAGTAAAACATGCACCTCGTCATTCACCTTGTCGATTTCAGTTAGTGCGGACTCTTTGACGCCTGGTCAGCTTGGGTAAGCAAGACGCGATATGGGAGCGGGGAGGGGAAATCAATCCTCTGGAATAGAAATAAGAACGGACGGACTATGAATCTTGTGTGCGCTTGAGCCAGTACCGCTCAGTTGTCCCACCATATCCTTTCATGCACTCAGTCCCGACTCATGTCACAGTCTGTTCAGTATAATGTATGCCATAGTAACCACTGACGGTTTCCTCGAAAAATTTTCGAGTGTCATGAATAAATGACCTAATCACAGCCCTTATTCTAGGCAACGGCTGTTGGCAACGTTGTGGACATTGGCATACTTCAACCGGCGCAGGAGGTTCCGTTTTTCTTGTGCTTACGATATTGACAGAGACGTACCATTATAAAAACTCTGCCTCTTTATGCTGTTATTCGCAAGTTGCAAATCTTGACGAGATGCAACAAGGTTTCCATGTGATTTATTGCCGGTTTGCACTTGTCTCCACGGCCATGTTATGGTTGTCCTTTCAAACAAATTGTTATACATGGCGTATGCAGTGGATAAGACGGTGTCGATACGGCATATCGGGTATACGGCTCTTTATTGCCGATTCACTTCAAATTCTGTCAAACGAGAAACAGGTACTAAGCAGTAGAAAACTTCACAGATCCTTCGCATAAACATAAAGCAATATATTTAATGACCCCAGACCTTTTGATACAAGCATGCCAAAGCGTCATCCACTCCTCCAGTTCTCAATAGCTACAGCTTCTGACATTACGCGAGCTGCAATTGAAGTTGCAAAAACAATCCCTTCAAATATAACCTTTGTCATAAGCACGCCGTACACCTTCGAGAACAACACTTACGACGGATTAGTATCTTGAGCGATCCGATCGATGCAAGTGATCATACAAATACAACGGGCCTTGAGCAAACAGATTCTCAAAGCAAATGTTCTTTCAAAATGATAATTTTATGTCTAAATAATTAAAGGTTCTCCTGCTAATTCTTCTGTCATGAGTGCAACTTGCTTGATCTTATAATTCCATAGGCATAAAATGGGACCTGAAAACATATTAGGGATTACTTAACCATTTTATCTCCGCAATTCAAGCTGTGATATATGAGAGAATTTAGAACAAAAGAGACAATGAGAATCCTTTGAGACTGTTGGATGTCTTTATTTCGATTAATGTGATCTGCCTATTTATACTTTAGTCTTGAGTCGGAATTAATAATTATCAGTGAGCAGTCCCCGGTTATAAGATGTATTAGGAAGGATCCACATGCTGTGATGTGACAGCTTTACCCATATGAATTGATCTCGGCGATAGATCCAAGTTATGGATGAAAAGGCTCATTCGGTGTTCTAATGGAGAAGCTCACTCAGAATGGAAACACGTCTAGATCCCGATCTTTCCTGTTTGGGAACACCAGTCTAAGATGGATAATACGACAAGTAGTGGATATACCACATATGTGTATCTAAACACAAAGATTTGATTTCATGGAGAGGCATAAATTGTAATGTTTTTATACTAGTCGCAACAGAGTTTTGCATACTCAATATTTTCTCGGCTGTTCCTAAATAAATATATCCATTCTCCTTTATCACTCCACTGCATGGTAACATTCCGTCAGACCTGTTCAACCATTTATCTTATAAAGCAATCATACATTATCCGAAATCGTGCTCCACTAAATCATATGAATATCGTAGCTACAGTATTACGAAATACAAGTAAAACGAATGAGCTTCAGTTTCATATATTTTTTTTGTCCCCCCCCATTTTCTATTATTTTGTTATCGAATATAACAACTTCCAACGGAGTAAGGTTGACAATAATGAGAATGGTACTTTTAGTTTTATCAGAGAAGGGCATCTATCTTCTTACAGCTAGCTAAGCTACAATCTACTTTAATATTAAGAGAAATTTAACTATTTGAGGGCAATACCCAGAGCAAGCAGCCAGCAGCAGAGGATGATGGATGACAACCAATGACAAATGAATGCATCAGAAAAGCAATATTTACGTGTCTTTATCGTTGACTCGTCGTCCGTGTCCGTGTTGTTTCTGATGGAGAAAAAATAAAAGGAAAACGATGAAAATCGCAAATGTGCAGTTTTCATACCTTATTTTTGCGCCAGCCGTTCGTTGTTCGTGTCCATGACGACCTGAGGAACAGAACAGCATAATGATAAGAACTGCAAGTATACAGTTTTAATACCTGCGCCAGCCGTCGTCGTCCGTCGTGGTGTATATGTATCGCACTGTAAAATAAAAGCAGATGGTTAATAGTCGGTGCTCTGCCACTGTGTTACAGCTGTCATCCATCCTCCTTCGGTAGAGGCTACAGGAGAAGAAAACCAATTCATTAGCAGTTGACGAAGCGATTTATAAAAGCGGACAAAAAAGGTGGAAGGAAAAAAAAAAAAGCGGAGAAAGAAACGTCTCGCATGTGGATCATGGTGTGCTGCTGCATTTTGATATGCTGAGCAAAAGAAGCATCAAAGCCCATCCTTAATGATGGCCGCGTTCAGTTTATTCTTCAGAACAGTTAAATTCAATAAATCACATCGTTTATAATAATCATGAGTCAATGTTTTTGGAAAAAGTTCATGATAGTATATGTCTATTACCAAGTAGTTATAGATCGTTCCTAATTGTTACATTTATAATACAGTGAAAGCTTCCAAGCCCTTGTCGGTCTGACCGAAACGACCATCGACAACAGAGAATATGTTATTCACAAATTCCGGATCGTACTATAAAAGAAAACGTCAGGGGCATATTAGATACGGTAAAAAGATGGTTTTGATAATTCCGCTTGGGTAGGTTACCTGGCAAGCGCGTGTGCAATCAGGAGAAAAGTTGACTTCGACGACAATAGGCTGGAAATCACTGGTCAACATGATATCAAAACCATAAACGCTAAAAGCATCATAATCGGGCGATTTCTCGGAAGCTAAACCAACAGGCTGAGGACGGGTCACCGCTGCGGCAAGAACATCTAATTATTTGCATGTGTCAGTCAAAGGTTGTTCAAATATCGTTTCATGTGCAGACTGTACCTTTCATGGCTTGGTTAATGTCACGCTGAACACCGTCCCATTGGATTTTGTGTTGTTTCTCCATGTTGAAAATGAAGCTCTTGTAGTCCAATTGGGTCATTTGGAAGTTAGAATAGTTCATGACCGTGAACTGGCGCTCATAATCCGAGAGATCCTCTGCGGAGAATGCAAAGTAAGAATCCGCAGCCTGCGAAGCAACACAAATTCCACTTACCCAAGTCGAATTTTTTGTTAGCGAGTCGAATCCAGAACATATTATACACGCATGCGACCATGGTGGGTTGAATGTGGCGCACCAGCACAATGTAACGCAAATCAAACTTTTTGCCATTGTACAAGCATGGAGTGGTCAAATAACGCTGAGCGATTTTCGGTACCGCGTTGTCATGTTGGCGAATAATCTCACTCAGCGAGCGGCTGATGGAAATTTCCAAACCACGTGCATAATTCCAGGGCTTCACAATCCAGATGTTGTTTTCTGGATCCTCTTCCTCGCTCTATGAGAAGTATAGAATGAGTGATCCCATTTTCTGAATCAACCTGCAGCACCACTTACCGCCAAATAATCGCCAACAAATTCGCCCAATTGTGTGACAAGATTATATGTGGTCATCATCCACGAAGGTGTGCCATACACTTGTCTATCCATATAAAAAAATCGAATTTGTGTTACGCTTCGTCTCCCCATATTATCAAGCCTCTGAACAACTTACCTGACCAGGTTGGCGTAGTTGTGTTTAAAGGTCAAACAGCTTTCGTTGGGATACTGATTGATCGTTTGACCCGGCTTCAGTTGATCCCAGGCGGAAAAGTCCTGACTGCTCCAAATAATGTCGGCCGAGGTCATATCGTCGGTGAACTTGACGTTGGGTAATTTCAAGTATTGGCGCACAAATTCAGTGGTTGTATACACACGCAATGGAGTCTCACGGGGCTTTTTTGACGCTTTGAGTACATCCACTGCTTCACTGGCGGTAACAATTCGAGGGTCGGAAAGTTGCTGGGTCGATTGAGCCTTCAATTCCGTATTGACCAAGCGATAAGCATCGATAAGCATTTTCTGCTTCTCTTCAATATCATCATCAGGAAGTAATCGATCCTTGAAAGCGAACAAGTAAGCGATCTTATCCATAGGTGAACCCAAATCACGTGGCACCAGGTCGCAAGTGACAATGGCGCCAGGGGCAATATCCTTGACAGGGAAAAGAACGCTGTAAGGGATCATCCCGCTAGCCCCTCGGGAGAAAATAAAAGGCATGCACGCCATGTTGGGGTCCGATGAATGGGTCAAAGCAGATCCAACCTATTCCAAATCCGTCAGTCGCCGCGATAGCTACATTGTCATCAAGACAGAGAATCAGTCATTTTTTACCTCATCATTAATATCTGGAAAAAAAATGGATCACATTAATTTCGAGCCGTGTTATGATAAAGCACGATGGGATAACTTACACCACGCTGTTTGTGTATCGGGCTGGCCGTTTTCCTTGAGTACAGAAAATGAGTAGGTCTGGATATAAGCCCACATGGCCTGATACACGTAATCTATTCTACGTTGCATCCAGTCCGCAATTTGCTTCTTTCGACGTTCCTCCTTCTCCTTGTTCACTTTTTCTTCCTTTTCCTGGGCCTTGCCACTGGCTGTTGAATCCCCAAACAACCAGGAGTGAGATGACAGCAAACAGCAATGCAATCTCAAACTAAGTCCAATTACCGATTAATTGACCCATGACTTGTTCCTGAAGACGATCGGCTTCCTTCTTGACTTCCTCATCCATGGTGAGATGCTAATTCAGACAAAAATTATTCAGATACATGGATTGGCAGCTAGACGTAGTTCAATGATCATCAATTTTTACCATGATGGCGTTCACAACTTCGTACTTTTCGGCCTCCAAAGCTTCCTTTGCTTTTTCATAACTGACGCCGGCTTGGTCCGCCACCATACGGATGGTGTCTTCATCATGCTGGATCTCGTTTTCCGGGTCCTTTTCCTCAGGCGGCATCTCTTCGGCTTCAATATCCATCAAGTTCTCCAAACGTTCCAACAAACCAGGATTCTCGTGTAATTGTTTCTTTGCCGTCTCAGGGGTCGTGGTCCATGCATGATCAATCAAATAAATATTTCTGCAATAGACAATGAATCGGATCTTTCCTTTTTGGGCAATTGACAATTTTTTTGTCTTACCCATGGCGTTCAAGCGAGGCGTCTGCTTTGACATGAAGAGAATAACCGTCGAGAGGATCGCCGTAATGCAATTCGACAACCGAACCTATCAATAAAAGGCATCATTAGCTTAAACACCGTGACATTGGAATGAGCATAGGAGATCCATGACTAACCGGCATCGAGATAATCTTCACCGAGTTTCATAAAGAGCGGCTGTTCATGGCGTGACGATGAGTCGTGACAGGTTGCAAATAACAAATGCTACAGGGAAGGATGCCCTTACCTGCCATAATTCCTCTGGAATAGCCGACAGCTGATACTTGTGAACAGCAACAAAGCCTTCAAATGCGGACGACATGGGTACAATAAAAAAGGTGCAAGTCAAGCCAATTCTGTCAAACGGAAAAAAATATAAACATTTTTCAGTCATTTTCAGGCTCCGCCCGGTTGCATTATCGGGTTCATCCGTTGATTCCCTTCACGAAACATCATTGACAGATGAGACTTTCAAAGAAAATCCTGCAACATGCACATATTAATATGGATGGTAGTTGGACAGATTGAAAAACAGTGATCTAGTCGGAAAGAACAGGAAATGGCCATATGCGCTCACCAAAGTTTATAAACCACGTCAGCAAATGATTCTGCAAACGAGTTATTCCCGTTTCAGCCCCATGATTCTTTTGTGCTGGCCTTTAGCATCATCATATTAATTGGAGCATTCAAAATCAACAATTATGTGACGGCCGCCAAGAAGATGGCAGTATTGCCATAGATTGCTGTGGATATCTCATGTAAAACCAAAAAAAAATAAAAAAAAATTGGATGCTCCAATCCGTTTTTGATCTCCGACTACTCAAAGTTTCCTACAAAGGGTTGTCGCAGGTCTGATTGAGTGGATTCTGTGAGGCAAGCTTTAGGCTTCCACAACGTTAGCTTCTTCGTTTTTTACATCAAACAAAAATCGACGTAGTCTGATGGTAGCACAAAATGAGAAGTGCAGCACAAACATTTATTCTTTTTTTTTTTTTTTTTTTTTTTTTGCGAAGCGGTTCATCGACTGCATAGCTTGTGTACTAAAACAATGCTTCAGTATGGTAATTTTGTTTGGGGAAAAGTAAGAAAAGTAAGAAAAGTAAGAAATGATAGAAATTTTAGCTTTCAGGTAGATAAAAGTGGAAAAAAAATATGCATTGCTTCAACACAGACTAGACGTCCTTTTTGTGTTGATCATTTTCGTTTTCTTCACAGTCTCTTTGGTACACTGCTTCTTGCTGGTCTTGTTTCTTTTGGTCGGCAACAGCCAGTTCATCAATGTCTTCGTCGACGTCGGTGATCTTGAAAACTGGTCGTCGGGAGACACGTGCGGGAGTCATGGCTTCGACCTTGAAACCTTCACCAAGACTGTTGGACCGGCTACGGTTGCGACTCACTGGACGCGACGATTCCGATTCACTGGCAGACCCGCTTCGACTGCGACCACTGATACTGCCATTGTGTTTATCCAAAAAGAAAAAGATGTCATCCACATCGGATTCTTCGGTGCGTCCCCAGTTGAATAAGTTGCGATCGTCTAACCACTCCATCCGTGCCGCTTGCTGGAAGAATCCACTGGCAATTTTCGGTAATTTGCTCTGCTTGGATGACCACGGCAGACTGCCTGTACTGGTGGTTCGACTAGGACTGGGACTGACCGAAGGAGGTGCGATACGGAATATGTAGTCCGCTAATCCATACAAAGCATTGTATTCAATGAAATGTTCCTTTACATATATGCCATCATGGCATCTCATAGTTCCAGTCCACATACCATCAAAATCAGGGAAAACTTTGGGCCCATATTCATTGATTAAACTGGTAATATCTTGCGAAAGCTTTTCTCGGTTATGCCTTAATATTTCGGCCGCGTCAGGGTCCAGCATCGCCATGATAATGGGTTGAAGTGATCTGTGCGGGAAAATAGGAAGGTTCAATCAGTATCTCAAAATTCGTTCACATGGTTACCCAGGGAGTCGACGTACCGTAAAATATCATGTCCGATTTCACCGAAGCGTAAGCTTGCGTAGGAAACAAAAGGTAGCATATTCCATGTAATCAAAGGCAAGATGATTTTCCATTTGAAGTCCCACGATGTACGAAGAACAACAATCAGCATCATAAAGCTGTACAATGCATAAAGTGTCGGCAATAGAACCAGCCCGACCAAAAGTTTCCATGTCGCAAGAACGTCACGACCGGCAATCTTGACAACTGACCCCTTGAGAGCCGCTGTAAAGTAATCGTTCGTTTTTAGCATCATCTTAAAATCCCCAGAAATGCATATGCTCAGCTATGTTACCTTGTGCTTTCTTTTGACTGATGATTTTGGCAATAATGACGACGGGCAAATTGAGGATAGCACTATGGATGGATGATAGGGCAGGTTAAGTTGAGAATGCCATGATCAAACAGGTCGGGACAAAACATACCCTGGAAAAGCCCATAATGTCAATAGAGTTAAAATGGCGAGACGTTTCAGGAAGAGAAACAAAGTGGACCATCCACCGATATGAGTGCGTGAAACTTGATGATCGCGAATGCCGTGATATTTTAGCAACTGGTTGTACGCCAGCACGCGTTGTTGTAGATCAATCACTTTTGGATCGTCTTTGAAGAACTGGTAACCAATCAAGAAGCGACGATTGAGATCGACTACTTGGGAAATTTGGAGCTTTCGATGAGCTGGTTTGTATAATCTTCGTGCGGCTTGGATCAACTATTAAAGAAAAGGAAGCTGATCAAATTATGTCTCGCCATTGTCTCTTTTTCTCGGTGTGTTACCATCAATGTTTCATAACTGCCTGCATTGACGGTCACACTTTTCAGGCCCCCATAAATGGTATCGAGCAGTTTTCCGCATGCTTCACGTTTGTCGGAGCCTCCCATTTTGAATTTATCGACGAGTTCTGACGAGATGGTGATCGGATTACCAAACTCAATCACCGCTCGGGATCTGAATCGATGCGCATGAAAATAGTTCAAGCCTAGTTTAGCAGGAGTGAAACCGGCATCAGTGAAAAAGTATCACAGCGGCATGAAGAACGGACTTGAATTCATCAACCTTACCGCAAGGTACAATTTTGACATCCAAACCCGGGTATTTTGCCATTGCTCCGAGAGCCATCACAGTAACACCAGCTAATCCATTTTGCCATTAGATTAGTTACAGAAAAATGTTGAGGAGGGGAGGAGGTGATTACCTTTGAGAGGGAGCATTTCATACCGATCATGACTACCGCCTTCGGGAAAGATGGTAATACATTGACCCTTGTTGAGTTCTTCGTGCACGGAACGATAGACGGATTCTTGTTCAATGTGCGGCAAGCATTTATACGGGGCGCCGTCGTTGGCGGTCAGTAATTCAAGGGCTTTCAGCTCCTTGAACTCCTTTTTAATAATAAGCATGGTATCCGAGATGACCTCGACGACTTCGGCAGTACCGACGCCTTTAGGAAGAGCGATGGAATCTCGAGGTCGTAGCTGTGATAAGAATTGGGTGTCAATTCCCGTGATGCGGAGCGGGTCTGTTTTACGATTCAGTAACTGAATACGGCCTTTTCCCGGCACCGCGAGATCCTGAGGTCGAGTGACGGGAACTAGATGAAAGTGCAAAAAGAAGGTTAGAATGGCATGACAATCGAGAAAGTGTTTTTCCTTTACGGGTACGCACTGGCATTGACCATGCGAGCAAAAAAGCCAATGCCACGTTGATGCATGGACTTTTCGGCAATCAAAAATGAAACACGGCGACCACATTCGCGCATGAGGATAATGGGATCAACAAACTACACAGGATAAAAAGGCGTGAGTGGTTTGAGTGATTGCTTTGACAGGATCGGGCATGTTCAGGTGGGCTAATGTTCACCTGATTGGCATGAGGAGCGGCTACAAAGATGACAGGCCCGTCCTTGGGTATTTTGTGAGCTCCTCGAGGTCGCACTTCTCGAAAAAAGATCTCCAACATGATATTAAAGATCCACAGCGCGACATCGTATGTCCATTTCTGCAGCGAAGAAGCTGCCATTTGCAAATCAATAAACTCTTGACGAGAAAGAAAGACAAACGAAAATAACAATAATAATAAATAAATAAAAAAACCAGCCTCGAAGACGAAGCAAAAAAAAAAAAGGGTTGAATTCTTGTCTGGTATTCCTAATAAGGTCTTCACGTCATACAAGAACATGGATTCGACACAATGTGTCCCATAAAATACTCGAACCATACTTTGTTGGTCCAGATATGCCAAATTGGATCCATATTCCGAAAGCTATGTGTATTCTTTCTACTTAGTAACTACAATTTCAAAAAACATGGCATTACAGTTAAGCATGATGCAAAATAGCATTTGGAAGATCGATACTGGTGGGCACGCCAAGTCGATGGGTTTGAAAAAAAGGATCGAGTTTTTAATTGTTGCTTAGACACACAACGTGGCATTAGGTAATTTTTGTCCGCAAAATCATATGAAAGAGTAGCGTAATTTCCAATCCCGCATTTTGAGTCGTCAAGGATCCATGCATCTATTAAGCATGCTGGTGCAGGCAATTGCACTGAATATCGATATGCAATATAGGTGATGTTGCGTTGGGGCAATACCAAACTTCGCGATAGTTATAGTTTTTGATTTATCAGTCAGTCAGAAAAGGAATACATGAATGGGGGGGTTTTCATTTTGAATTTACTGTATTAATGACGATGATCAGGTTCATCGCCGAGTTTCATTTCCTGAAGAACACGCAGCCATTCGGTGCCTGCTTCACGGCGCATGGTTTCGATTTTGCGTCGGAAAGAATCACTGTGACGATCTGACACAGGAGACACCGAGCGTGGCCGATTGGCTTTTTCTTCTTCCGAAGACTCGCTTCGATGCACCGAACGCGCTCGACGTTGCTTTCTTGACGCTTTACGCGCCAATGCTTCTTGCTTCACTGACTGCTCCAATTCTGCCAAACGATGTTTACTCGCCGTATCTTCTCCGGTCTCCCTGGCACCTTCTTCACCTCCCAAGCGAACCACTCGCTTCACCTTTTTCGATTTGGGCCGCGCCATTTTAATTTTTTGACTCTGTTCACTGTTGGCAGAATCCGTGTCACCAATAGCGGCACTCGGTTGAGCCGTAGGCCATCTTTTCACGGCTTCTGTATTCACTGCCGCCGCCGCCGCACGATAACCGTCCCGCACAGGCGTGGCAACAATACGTCGCCTTTCCGAAAATGCCGGTTTCGTGCCATCCAAATGAATGTCGAGATCAGCCGCTTTGAACATATTAAACAGATCTACCCGGTAATCCGGCTAATGAAAACGATTAAACATAAGTCCTAATGAGGGGTCCCTCACATCCTAGTGCTATGATTTTTACCTGAGTTTTGGTGAACGGGTTGCCTTGGATCCATATATCGTTGATGTTGGGCAAAGTGGTTAAACGGCCTACCTCGGCCGCGTCTTCAATGCGATTGTCACGCAAATCCAATCGTTCCAAAGCCCACAATCGTTCGAGGCCAGCAAGCATGGTTAAACGATTGCCTCGCAGATCGAGTTCCTGAATATTGCCGAGAATCGTGTTAATGCCGGTCGTAAAGGAAATCATATTATAGCTGAGATTCAGTGATTGCAGATTGTAAAGATTGGATAATGCAGCAGGTACATCGATGAGTAGATTGCTGGCTAAATTGATGTGGGTGATGGACCGGATGTGTTGGAGAGGTTCCGGATCAAGCGTGGTGAGATTGTTATCCGCTAAAGAGAGCATTTTCAAGTGACGCCATCGCTCCTCCTTGTTTTTAGACTCGTTCTCTTTGTCGTGGTTTGGGTCGGCAGCGGGCGACTCGGGAGTGTCGGTGGATGTGAGGGTATCTTGCTCGTTTAAGGACAGGGTGTCTCTTTCCAGCTGCTTATCGATTTCCACTACTAATGCGTCGGCGGCATCTTCGACGCCTGCTCCCCGGATGACCAAACTCACCAGTCGCCGTTGCAGCTCGTTCCATCCATCCAAGCATCGTGGGTGTACTTTATCAAGTTCGAGAAAGGTGAGGTGATGGAAAGGTCGCAACGAAATCAGGACCGATCCATCCTGCGGTAAAGATTGCTCGTAGCCGGAAATGACCCGTGGACTACTTCGGGTAACACCAGTCTGGGTATCAATGGATAAACTCAACTGCAGTTTGAGAGCAGTGATCCGTTCCAAAAATCGGTAAATGGAGGCCACATCTTCATGAATTGGACGATCCGACGGTTTAGTCTGCGCTTTCCGTTGCCAAAAATTCCACCCACTCGATAAAGAAAACGTTGACATGGTTGATGCGATCGACCCCACCGACATGATCGATGGCGCTTTTCCAGCTGTTTCGGATGTCTCTGTCTCAATAATACCGTGCTCTGGTATATCGCCCAACAAAGAAGGGTCACCAATATCTAGACCGATGTGATCAAATTGCACCAGTAGAAAATACAGGTAGTGGATATCGAGCGTGAGGCAGGAATGATTCGGGGGCATATACGGTGTCATGCCGACCGAGGTGGCATGGGGGGAAGTGGCAGCCAAAAGTGACATGTAGGGAATCGGAATGCCGTAGAGGGATGAGGGTGGATTATTGATTCTCGTGCCTTGATGCAGGTTCGTGGATGAACCAAGACTAGCAGCATCGCTTTCACGCTCTGTCCGCCCTGCAGAAGACAGTGGTCTTGCCCCACGAGATCGCGAAAGCGTGTCCAAGAGCTTGCTTTCGTTCGTGTCAAGATAGTGTCTGAGGGTGCGTATGAACTGGTCGCCTCGAATGGTCGTCGTCATAGAGTCGCTGTGCAATTAAGAAACAAAATGGGGAAACAAAAAAAGGTATACAGTCAAGGCAGCAATGACAAGTTGGTCCAAGACACACGGCCCAATTTTTGACGGCTGTATACGTTTGACAGAAATGTTTGCAAGCTGGAAGCAGAAACAGGGTGGCGCACAGCAGCTTTTTTCTTCACGGTAAAGTTCCAAACGGACTGAATAAATAGGACAGCAGCAGTTGACGTCCATTCTTTTGGAGTTACAAACCATTGGATCGGAATTTCAATCGTTTTGGGGTGTGAGGCCCTGCTTCCTCACTGTCGCAGGTTAGTTTGGCCAAAGGTTATGCCTCTTCCATATTTTTTCATATTTTTACATATGTCCTTATTCAACCAAGCTTTACATCAATCAATTATACTATTCCCGTGGTGCTCCTTCCACTTAAACAAAGAGCAGCAATTCTTGCATGTCTCTGAACGGAAAATGGAGAGGTGGCTTTTTATCACAGCATTACTCAACGTGCAACATGCTGAATACTGAATAAAAATTCGTAACAAGGAATAACCAGCTATCCAATGACAACTTTTACAACTAAACCGCCACGTTACTTTGGCATGTGAGTTGTTTGTTGCTATACAGTGAAGGAGAATGGCTTGATAAATAAATTGGAACGTCTTGGATTTTTGCACCGTAACTTTTGGTCATTGAGATGTATCTAATACGTTTGTGCTGTCTCGAGTATGATCGGGAAATACAGCTTCCCATCATTGAAGCGAGCGAGAGCGAGTATAGGTGATCCATGCTGTTAGGTTTCTTCCGCTTGTAACTCCGTAGATTCGATCTCAGATATCCTCTGAGCCCACCAGTAAAAGAACGTGCAACAAGAATTAAAGGCGACAAAGCCTGTTCGGAGCCAGCGTGAAAATAATAGAATAGGGGCATGTCACCATGATCACCGACGAACAATATAAACGGGAAAAGGAAGCTTGGGTGACGGATTGCACAGGTGGATCCATTGCAGAAATTCTAACTGTGTGTGCCACGTTTGTCGTAAGTCTTTTCTGCTTGGTCCCTTGATGTCGACGCTCACATAACGCTGTCAATGACATGGCAGGGATCGCACTGCTTGTGGTGTGCTTTGCGGAGGAATGGCTGGAGCGATGATAACAGCTACTTGGTTCAGTTTGTCATCTATGCTCTACCTTTGTTAATCTGCCAGACCGTGGTTGCCGACCACGCCGCCCTGGTAGCCACTGCATTGCTAACGACCGGGTTGACAATGTTTTACTGGCATCCAATGCCGTCGACAAACGTTCCAAGCACATCCAATATCAAACCTTACCTGACAGCGTACCGTGCAGGCACCATGATATTAACTTGTATCGCGATTTTGGCTGTTGATTTTCCCATTTTTCCACGACGGTTCGCCAAAGTGGAAAATTTTGGCACGTCCTTGGTAAGTTGGTTTTGGCTGGTTCCATCGTTTTTCCCTACTTCTTGGTTGATGTCTTATTTCCTGATGTAGATGGATGTCGGTGTAGGATCTTTTGTATTTTCGTCTGGTATTGTGGCGTCTCGGGGGTATACCCATGGTAAACAAGCCTCGTCTCCGTTCCTCA
Organism: Radiomyces spectabilis; assembly: GCF_025331425.1. NCBI lineage: Eukaryota > Fungi > Mucoromycota > Mucoromycetes > Mucorales > Radiomycetaceae > Radiomyces > Radiomyces spectabilis. The sequence goes on from NW_026251930.1 coordinate 1,538,370, forward strand.
GCCAGATGGTCAAAGCCATCCGCTCGTCTTTGCGTATACTGGCCCTTGGATTTTTGAGAATGATCTTAACAAAAGGCGTGGATTACCAGGTAACATGGTTACTTTTGTAGTGTCATGAGATTTTTTTTTTTTTAATACCGATGAACCAGCAACATACGTCCGAATATGGTCTGCATTGGAACTTTTTTTTTACCCTCGGATTTCTGCCACCGTTTGTCACTCTGATTAGCTTTCTACGAAAAGTGTGTTCGTTCTTTGTCCTCGGCTCCATCTTGGCCGTAGGATACCAGCTTTTGTTGACATATGGGCTTCAAACATGGGTGCTTGAAGCACCACGAGTGACCCTGATCAGTGCCAACAAGGAAGGCATTTGTAGCTTTATTGGTAATTGGGAAGCCGTCCTACTGGTAAATTACCTTGCTGATTGACTGACATGGGTCGTAGGCTACTTATCCATCTTTTTGTTCGGGCTCGATTGCGGTACACTGATATTTTCAGAGCCAGATGTTAAAAAGCAGCCGCCATCATCAACCTTCTCCTCCTCTGCCAATTATCGCACAGCGAGAGGTCTGACCGTACGGGCCACGGGTTACTGGCTAGCCCTTACATTGTGGAACTGGTTGACAGCGGATCAGGAAGGGCTCCATGTTTCCCGTAGATTGGTAAGTGGCCTATTCTAACTCTACTGCACTGGGTCACCTGGTCGGTTTTCTTACTTACCTGATTTGACAGACAAATTTGCCGTACATAATTTGGGTGATTGCTTTTAATATCACTCTACTGGCTGCCTTGATTTGGATAGAGTGGATGGACGGCCAAGCACATTCAAGTCCTCTGCTGTTGCAGGCCATCAACAAGCATGGTTTACCTACATTTTTATTGGTAAGTCGGAATGATAAAATTTTGACGTTGTATAAATTTTCGACCTGATCCCCTATTTTTTTTTTTTTTTTTTCTGCTCTTTGATTACTGTTTTCTACCCTTCATTTTTCGGAATTTCTCGACTGCTTTTACTTATTTCTCTTTTTACCACATAATAGGCCAACGTGCTGACGGGAGTGATCAATTTGAGTATGAAGACACTTTACGCATCGACAACTGTGAGTCTGACAGTGTGTGGTTGCTACATTGCCGTCGTCACTTTGGTGCCAAGTTTGCTATGGCTACAATTTCGGGTCTGAGTCAGGGTTTCAAAAAAAATAAAAATTTGTTTACTTTTTTTTTCTGTTGGACTCTTTTCTCTTTGACTTCTCCTTGCTTTGTACTTCTATCACACGTATTTTTTTTTTTTTTATAAAAAGAAAAAAAAAATAAACCATGCACGGTAAGTACTACCTCTTTTGAATACTTGCTGTTTTGTTTCGTTTAGCTTTTTTTCTCTTTCTGTTGGTTTACAACATGCGCTGTTCATCAATGCCTTGCGCGTACCTTGCGTCCCCCTTTTTCTTTAATGCCATTTCATCCCATCGAGTTATGGATTAGACTTCGACCGACGGCATGGACTCCTTATCTTATTATACTTTCTTTTTACCGTGCCATTTTCTTCTTGCAATGGTTCCTTTCCATGGCATTGATGTACCTTTATTTTTTCTTCATTCTACGTTTGTCATGGCTCAGCATGGCTGCTTGGCGACTCTATTGTTTATTACCTTTATTTTTGTGTAATACCCCTTTGCTGCATAAACAGAGTGTCTGTGTTTTCATGTACCAAGGGGGGAAATATGGTGATGATACGATATCAGCTTTATTAACGAGAACACTGTGGTTGATAGACGACGAGCAACTGCTCGCAAAGAGATCAGAAAGCGATTCTGATAGTTTCGCAGACACATCATTAGTTGGATCTCGCAAACGAAGACGTCGTATCTTGCTTTCATCGGATGAAGAAGAAGTCTCTTCTCGTCAACCCTCTTCACCTTCCCTTTCCCCTTCTCCATCACCGCTGGGAGACGATCTCTTATCAGATGAATTAAGCAGTGCCGAACACCAAGACGATTATGAATCGTTTGAAGAATTAAGTCCTCGTGAAGAGCGGCAGCAAAGACTGGGGGAGATGGCGGCGGAGGTGCCCTACTACGATCCAGAATTATACTGTCTTCGTCGATCCTCACGACGATCCAAATATACCGTAAGAGTCCCATCTGCGCTCATTCCCTTTTCTTCGTGATGATACCATTTATTCCCAAGAAGGAGAATATCATGTCATCGAAACTGACACGTCTGTCTTGTTTCTTTCAGGCTTCACATGAAATGAACACCGCGACAACTGCGTTTGAGACGACCAGTGAAGAAGAAGAAGAAGAAGAAGAAGAAGACGATGTAGATGAAAATAGCAGTGACGATGATTACGGCGCACAATTCAGTAAAACACGACGAAAAAATACCACCCGACTTAACGGCAAATCCAATACACGTCGTGGGCGAATGAGTACGCACAATTGAAACGGAATGACATTCATGGGATATCATTGTGTAACCTCGCAATTGTCTGATAGGTAGTGCCGATAACGATGACGAGGAAGACTTGGAAGAGGAAGAAGACTTCTCTGAACAGTCCATAGCCGACCAAGACAGCGAATCCGACGACTGGTCAGCACCGGCTCGCAAAAAATCGTTTCGAAAAAAGAAAAAGACACAACGGAGAGCTCGAGGTTGGACAAAAAACAGAAAAAGGGGCATGACGTTTTTTTAAGCCCTGAAAATCAGGGTCAGCTTGATGTAACCTTAATTTTGACTTTTTTTTTTGGTTATCTCGATTTGTAGCCAACGAATTGTCCCCTTCCGATTCGTTGCGTTATTCGACGCGTCATAAAACAGTGACCAATTATAACGAAGACAATGCCAGTTTATGGGGTTTATCGGACGATGACGAGGTCTTGGCACCACAAACTCACACCCCACAACCAGAAGACGAAGGCGATGTCATTGAAAGTGTCCATGATCACCGTCGACGAGAGGCATATGGTAAGCTATAAAGAATAGTCACTATTTCAGTCTGCGCCGTATCGTGGATGGGCGCCATCTTACCACAAGGATCATCGGAGCTAACTGATTCTTTCCAACAGCAGACGACAAGGAGGATGTGCCGGAAAAGAATATGGAATATTTGGTCAAATGGAAGTCATGGTCGCATCTTCACGATACGTGGGATACCTATGAGGATTTAAGGGCCTTCAAAGGGTTCCGTAAACTTGAAAATTACATTCGTACTCACATTTACGATGAGCTGGCGTTCCGTTACCATCCAGAGACGACACAGGAAGAAATCGAACAACAGGATATCAATACGGAACGACGTCGTGACGAATTGCAGGATTGGCGAACCGTGGAACGTGTTATTGCCATGCGAGGAAATGCGCCAGAATGCGAGTATTTTGTGAAATGGAAACGACTGCACTACGATGAATGTACATGGGAATCGGCGGATCAAATTAGTGATCAATATCAAGCGGAAATCGACGAGTTTCTCGATCGTGAACAAAATCAATACATTCCGCACCGCTCGACGTCGTATTACAAATCGCGACCGACGTTTTCAATTTTAAGAGAACAACCCTCATTTATCCGTGGAGGCGAACTTCGTGATTACCAATTGCACGGCATCAGCTGGATGTACTGGTTATGGTGTACGAACAAGAACGGAATTTTAGCCGACGAAATGGGGTTGGGCAAGACCGTACAAACCATCAGTTTCCTAAACACGCTTTACAACAAACAATCGCTGTATGGTCCGTTTTTGGTGGTGGTCCCGCTATCGACGTCGGAAAACTGGATCAACGAGTTCAAGCAGTGGGCGCCCGAAATGAATGTGCTTCTTTACATTGGCAATCGACAATCTCGCAAAGTCATTCGTGAAAAAGAATTTTATTTGGCGGGCACCAAAAAACTCAAATTTAACGTATTGGTCACCACGTATGAAATTGTGCTAAAAGATCGCGACGAACTCGGGGGTATCAAATGGCAGTATTTAGCGGTGGATGAAGCGCATCGGTTAAAAAACTCGGAATCTCAATTATACGAAGCCCTTCAAAGCTTTCACACCGTGAATCGACTTTTGATCACCGGCACGCCTCTTCAAAATAGCGTCAAAGAGTTGCTGGCGCTCATTCGCTTCCTTATGCCGGACATGGATCTAAGCGAACTCAACATTGACCTGGAGAAGCAAGAAGAAGATCAAGAGGAAAAGATCAAAACGCTACACGAACGAATCAAGACACTGATGTTACGGCGCCTAAAGAAGGATGTGGAGAAATCGCTCCCGACTAAAACAGAACGCATCTTGCGCGTGGAAATGAGCGACTTGCAGAAAACGTTCTACAAAAATATTCTGACCAAGAACTTTGCCGTCCTCAGTAAAGGCTCGGAAAAGAACAAGAAGCAGTGGTTGAATATCGCCATTGAACTGAAAAAAGCCAGTAACCATCCTTTCCTTTTCCCCGATGCCGAGCAGGTCTCGTCAAGTCGCATCGAGCAGCTCAAGGGTCTCGTTGAAAACAGCGGAAAGATGATTTTGCTCGATAAACTCTTAACACGACTCAAATCGGACGGCCATCGTGTGCTGATCTTTTCCCAACTTGTCATGATGCTGGATATTTTGTCGGATTACATGGCGCTGCGAGGTCATCCTTTCCAGCGACTGGATGGTAGCATGAAACCGGAAGAGAGAAACAAGGCCATCGAGCATTACAATGCGCCCGATAGTCCCGATTTTGTGTTTTTATTATCCACACGTGCGGGTGGCATGGGAATCAACCTTGTGACAGCGGATACCGTCATTATTTTTGATTCCGATTGGAATCCTCAAAACGACCTGCAAGCCATGTCGCGCGCCCATCGTATTGGGCAAACGAAATCTGTCAATGTGTATCGGTTTGTGACCAAAGGCACGATGGAAGAGGATATCATTGAACGAGCCAAGCGCAAGATGGTCTTGGAATACTGCATTATCAAGCAAATGGATACGTCGGGATTGTCCTTGTTACCGGATAATGCGTTGACCACGGCTTCTGGAAAAATTCGCGATTTGCCTTTTAACAAGGAAGAAATGTCGGCGATTCTCAAATTTGGCGCTCAAAATATGTTTCAGCAAACCGAAAATACGCAAAAGTTGAACGATTTGGATCTCGATGACATTTTGGCGCGAGCTGAACACACAGAAACATTGAATGGAGATGACAGTGCGCTCGGCAGCGAAGATTTCTTGTCCCAATTCAAAATTTCAGATTACGGAGGCAGTGCCAACGATCTCAGCTGGGACGAAATCATCCCTGATGGCGAACGAAAAGCAGCGGAAGATCAGCGGTTGTTGGAAGAAGAAATGGCCCTGTTTGAACGAGCGGCCAAAAAGGGCCGACGTACTTACCGTGAGAATGCGGGCGATGAGGAAGAAGAAGATCAAGCCATGGAAGAGGGCGATCATGGCAGAGGCAAGAAACGCCGACGAAAAGCAGGTAGCAGTGGCGGAGCGTCGAGAAAGAAGGGCGCGCAAGGTAAAGCGGATGAAATGACCGAGAAAGACCTCCGCGCGGTGATTCGAAGTGTGCTCAAATATGGCGACGTGGAAGCGCGATACGAGGAAGCGGTGCGCGACACGGATCTTGAAGCCAAAGACAAGGCATTCGTAGTAGCGACATGCAGCGAGCTTGTAAAATCATGCAAAGACAAAGTACGCGAACATCTCCAAACGCAAGCGTTGGCGAGTGACGCCATTGATGAAGAGAGTATGTTGCGTGAACTTCGACACACGAAACAGAAGGCCATTTTATTTACGTGGAGAGAAATTCAAAGCGTGAATGCGGGTCAAGTATTGCAACGGCATCACGACATGAAAATTCTGGCTCGAAGGTTGACGAGCATGGCGGATATGCTAAAATTCCGATTATCGCTGGGCGCAAAACGTGTTCAGGGATGGTCGTGTACGTGGGGACAAAAGGAAGACGCGATGCTGTTGGTCGGTATTCACCGATACGGTTTTGGCAGCTGGATCCAGATTCAAGCGGACGCATCGTTGGGATTGACGGATAAATTTTTCCTGGGTTATGCTGCGGAAGACGACGAAGAAGCGAATCGACGGGCCAAAGAAAGAGATGACAAGAAGACACCCAAAGCAATTCACCTTGTCCGACGTGGAGAACAGTTGCTCAAGATTCTCGCCGAAGATGACAAGTCACGACGACAGCAGAGCGAATTACCTTTTGAGAAAAAGGGACCCCGATCAATGAGTCGATCGGTGACGGCGGTGAAGAGCGAAGAAAGTCATGGACGCGAACGTAAGGGATCGGCAGAAAGGACGACGGCGGGAAGATCATCGCCGGCGACATCAAGGAAACTTGAAAAGGAGAACAAGGAGCCGGATGTATCGGATTACGAAAGTTACGACGAAGATGAGGCGCGGCGTTCGCTTCGGCCGGTAAAGCATTACTTGGTGCGATTACGAGATGATGCCAGTCAATTGGAAGGCGCGGAAAAAGCTGGACTTATCAAGGAGTGCATGGCAAAGATTGGCAAATTCATCGACCGACAAGTGGACGAAGTGAGCAGTAGCAAACGACGAAAAAAGCATCAACGTAACTTGTGGTTATACACGAAGAAATATTGGCCCAATGCCAACATTTCGCATAAAGATCTCATGACGGTGTATGAACGTATCATGCAAGCACAAGCCAAAGCACGATCCGGCAGTGATGCATCGTCCGAGATGAAACCAACCAAAAATCACGGTGACCGCAGCCAACGCGACGAAAAGAGAACCTCAACGTCAGAGGCGAGCCGAGTTAATGGTGACAGCACCACATCCCAACGGGCGCGTCGATCTTCACCAGAACTACGATCTTCCTCCACTCACACCAGTCGTCGTGACTCGCATCATCGCGACCATCATCGAGACCGTGACTCTCCACGGTCGTCTTCAACCAATGCCACCTCCCATCATCGTCATCATTCCCATCGTCATCACGACCGTGATCGGGATCGAGAACGCGAACGAGACCGGGACCGAGACCGAGATCGGGACCGCGATCGAGAACGTGATCGTGATAGAGAAAGAGAACGCGAGCGGAAAGAGCGCCGACGTTCATAGACAAGCATGAACAAGACGAAGCAAAACAGCAACGTGTGTATGTGAGTTGTGTATATCCTTTTCGGTTATTTCCTGTGGCTTTTTTTTTCTTGTTCTTCTTTTTCTTATCATGATGTGATTTTCCATGTTTTTCCATTTCTTCTCTCTGTATGCTGTGTTTGGCATTCCACAAATAATCTGTGAATAGCTCCTATTATGATGTTCTTTATACTTTTAACTCTTTCTTCGTTTTATTTGCATTTGAATTTTTGCTTTTGTCTCATATTTATTTTTATATCGGATGCTCCCATCCAACGCAATCATCATAAAGAACCCAAGAGAAAAAAAGAAAAAAGAAGTCTGACAATAAAAAGTAAAATAAAAAAAAAAGTAGGGCATTGTAATCATTACTGTGGACACTCGGTTCATGCATTGAATCAATGCGAGAGAATACAGTGGGAGGGTATATTCTTTGAGAGAGGGTCACATGCTCTACAAAATTCTGGCTTGTAACATGGTATAAAAAATGCACAGCTATAGGAAATTGACAAGCTATTTTTGTAGGGACTTCCATCGGACGCTTTCTTCCATGGTGTCACGGTCAGAATTTTCAGAACCATCTTTTTTTTTTCACTTTATGCGCAAGCTGACTCAGCCTAGGATTAATAATCCAAGTCGTTCAATGAGTCTACTTTCAATTGCTTATTGGGAATGAATGTGACCTCTCGCAATACATGGATATTATGACGATATAAAAGCGGGCTATGTATGGTATTTGTAATCAGAAGCATAGGAAAAAAGACGGTTATTCCCAAAATAGGCAATCCTTCCATTGAGGGTTTTTTTCCCTTGGTAAAGGTTAACGCCATTTTTTTCCTTCTCCGCTCGCTTGCACAGAACAATTGTATAAATTAGGTTGGTTTTTTTTTTTCTTTCTTTTTTTCATCATTTATTTATTCAAATATTATGTCTGGTAAGACGACGCGTCTTGATTGTGGGGGTTATTGGATTTGTCTGACATTATGCGGTTCCGCGATAGGCAAATTGACTTTTTACAATGCTGTTTTGTGCCCTTTTGCACAGCGTGTGGCTATTGCGCTTCGTGAAGTGGGCGCCGACTTTGAAAGTGTCGAAATTGATCTATCGAATAAACCTGCATGGTAAAAGCATAGTCGGTTGCAATAGATTTAACCACTCGGATTCACTATCGAGAACCATAGGTACAAGGATGTGAATCCGGAAACCAAGGTCCCTGCATTGTCGGTGAATGGTGTCAACATTGCTGAATCGTTGGTGCTTCTCGAGCTGCTCAATGATCTGTATCCCGAGAAAAAGTAAGTATGCTAACATAAAAAGTAGCGAAGCTCTAATAGTGGGAACTAATGCTTGGATTGACTCAGGCTGTTGCCAAATGATGCCGTGAAACGAGCCGAGGTGCGTTTCCTTATTGAATACTACTCTTCCAATGTTGTCTCGAACTGGTACAAGCACCTCCGAGAAAATGCCAACAGTGGAAGCCGCGAAGATTACATTGCTGTCTTGGACAAAGCATACCGCCGTGTAAGTATTGATGCATTTGTCAGCCATGGTTCTGTCGGAGTTGTGACTGAATGGTGTCATTGAAATTTATGGCAGATCAATGATTTATTACTGGCGCAATCTTCTTCGGGGCCGTACTTCCTCGGTAACCAGTTATCCTTGGCTGATATCGCCGTGGCGCCTTTTGCTGGTCGCATTGCTGCTTTTGAAAAGCATTTATTGAATGGTTATGAGCATGAAGCAGTCAAGCAATCCCCACGTTTGGCTGAATGGTTCAAGGGTCTTGCCGAGCTTCCTTCTTTCAAGGACACATTCTTTGGCGACAAGAATGTCGTTGACGGGATTGTCAACCGATTTAACTATCCTACTTCCCAGTAAGGTCTCTCCATTGAAAAAAAAGGAAAGAAAAAAATTAAATGAACACACACCATTATTTGACCGAGAAAAAAAATGGGGTGGGAAACATACTACTTGATTGAATTTTTATTTCTTGACCGAAATGTTTCTCAAGGAGAACATCTCCAAAGGAAACCATCCAATATTGGATGGAACGTCTTTTTCAACTGGCGAACGTCATTTAGGCAACAAGGAGCTGTGGAGTGTCAAAAAGAGGGAGCGAAATTGGCAGGCCGGAAATGTGTTGTAAACAAAAGTAAGAATGAAAGCTCGGATGGGGCAGATAATTGTATGACAAACGATGAATAACAAAGGAAGGTGGATGACAAAAGGACAAATGTTGTTCGAAAAATCACACGGGTTTAGCCAAGGTTTTTTTTTTTTTTTTTGGGAACACAAAGACGTAAGATTAACGTTTATCGGGACGATCATGAGGGAAAATCCAATGCAAGGAGATCCAAGAGAAAAACTGATGTGATGGGTAATCCTGGGATGAACGGATGTAGAATGGGCTTATGCGAAAAAAAAAAAAGCAAGCGGATATGTTGTTTTTTGGTCCGGGAACGACCGTCGTCTTTTCAACCATGCTGCATTCCTATCTATCATATGGTCCATCGAGAAATGGGAACTTGCTGGTATGAATAGTAACTGCATCAACCATAAACAAATAAGGCAATCCAATTAGGGCATATGTATCACTCCACGGAGAGGCCGCATAAAGGAGCTCTTTCTTTGCCGCCAGGGCTCTTTAAAACGTCGACCCAATGAACATACGGACCATGGTCGTGCGTCCGATGGACAACAAAGCAACTATTGGCTTGTTTTTCTATTATTTTATTATTTTTCAAACAGTGAACTTTTATTTGCCCTGGGGAAGAGGGAGCTATCTAGCCGTGAGATGAATCGTTTAGGTGGTTGACGAGACAACAGGGTCCACAAACGTGTCACACGGTTGAAGGGTGGACCGAGTTGTTGGTTTTAAAAGAGTAAGCCAGGAATGGTGATTGCATAAGGCTGAAAAGTTTGCAGCCAATAAAAAAAAAGCCAAATTGAAATGGAGTCAAGCTGGAGTGATGAGGAACAATGATGCCATGCAAACTGAGAGGATCGACATGTAAGCAAAAAGGCGGCCGTCATTCTCCAAAAGAGCATAAATTAAACATATTTCGGTTTTTTTCAATTACTATCCTTCCCCTACTCCTCCTCTTTTTTCTTTTTTTTTTTTCTCTCTCTCTCTCTTTGGTGCTTATTCGAAAAAGAATTGAGGTAGTCTTTTATTCATTTTTACTTGCACGCTTAGTGGTAAAAAGTTGTGATGTTCCCCCGAAAATAAATAGATGTGCCGAGAATGGATACTGTTACCTAGACATTTGTTCATTGCATCCATGGTAGTCCGGTAAAGCTAAGCAAATAGAGAATCGAAGTAACCGTTACCCCTGGATTGGTTAATCCCCTCTTTTTTTTTATTATTTATTTCAATGGTTGAGTGTACCTGTCTGATGGTGTCTTTTTGTCCCCCGAATTTATTTTTTTTGTTTACGCTTGCATCCTCCCATATCTTCAGACCGATTTTTTTTTTTTTTTTGATATTTTTTATTTTATTTTTTCGTTTATAACGTTGGTGATTTTTGTCCCGTCTCTTTCTTTTTCTTTTTCTTTTCTTTTTTCTTTCTCGTTCTTCTCTTTTCTTCATCATTGGTCTTTTTTTTCGTTCTTCAAATAAAGGCAGCCAAGAAGAGCCTCTTAAAACAGCATCATGGATATCAGTACCGACAATGATTGTCCGAGATTTCGCCCCTTTGCTTCCCCTAATCGCCTCATCAAGGTCAAAAAAGCTAAATACTCCACCTCGCTGGATCCGCGAGGCTACATTCCTGGTAAGTGCCCTTCTTGCCTCGAATCCCCAATCTTGTCCTCAATTTTTACTTTACAGTCTACGAATATACCATCAATGGCCAGCCTATCATGTGGGATCGTGAATCGGGTAAATCATCCTTTTCACTTAATTTCGTACATCGATCCCATCACTGAGCATACAAGCGAAGCGAATGAGTCCCCAAAAAAAAAAAAAAAAAAAAAAAAAAAATACCGTGACGAAAAATTTCATGCTGGGTGGGGATGAAGCAGACTAATTTTGTGAGTGGAAATTACGTAGGGTACGTTCATTTCACCGGCATTTGGAAATCGCTGGGTAATTCCAAGGCGGATATTGTGAAAATGGTGGATTCCAATCCCGAGTTGAAAGTAAAAAAGATCCGTGGTGGGTTTTTAAAAATCCAAGGCACATGGTACGTTTAGTAAACCGCACTGCATTGTTTGTATGCTCCCTCTGTCGTGGGATGTATACCTCCAATCTATCCACTTTCTGGCCCCGATCATTGGCTAACCGTCCCTTATTTTTTCTTCGTTCTCGCTCGTTTCCCCCACCTCCCCCAATCACCACTCTGCAGGATTCCCTACGAATATGCGCATATCCTCTGTAAACGAACGGCGTGGAATGTACGCAAAGATTTGGTGGCTATGTTCGGCCCTCGATTCGCTACTGAGGCATTGGATCCTTCCCATCCCGAATATGGCTGTCTCCTCCTCGATCCAAAGAACGCACAGTACCACAAAGGCTCCATGACCCAACGGCGACACTCATATACAACTATGCGTCAAGCTAATCATCCATATAAACGTGAATACGTTCGTCGCACCTCACGTGAAAAACCCATGCGTCAACAGAAACGACCCTTATCAAGCATGTCGCTGTCAAGACTCCTAAATCAGCCACCCTCCTCCACAGACGATACCAACAGCCTGTCACCCCAAGACGGCGATGATCAGTCCTTTTTATCCGACGAAGGTGATGATCAATTCATTTCTCCCGATGCTTTCACCGAGTCTCCCAATACCACCCCATCCCCTACCTTTCGAATTATTCCCAGTTTCTCACATATCGAAACTTCCTGGAATTCATCCAAACGCAAACAACACCAGCAACAACTACAGCAGCAGCACCAACACCAACAACAACAGCAGCAACAGCAGCAGTCGGGTCAAGGATCGTTTCGATCCTATGGACAAACCCAGCTTCATCCCGCACCGCAATCACCACCTTCACAGCCACAGGAGCCACAACAGAAGCAGCAACGATCGGGACCACTTCTTCCACCTATTTACAATTTGACCTTTGCTTCTTGTCCAGCCTCACGCCGGATTTCGGAACCGCGAATTTTACCTGTCACCCCATCTTCCTCGTCTTCGTCGTCTTCATCACCTTTTGTTCCCTTGGAAGCCATCCCTTCTACCCCGACTACACCGCATGCTCAGGATATTATTGAAACCATCAATGCCACCCTCTTACTACAACGACTTTCTCAGGATGATGGTGCACGACCGTTCCGCCCTATGCAGTCAGACTATGTTCCCAGTAAAGTAGTCATTGGCGATCAAGAATTTCGCATTTGCTGGGACGACTGATATATTTAATATATGAATCCAAGATTTTTTTCTCTCTCCACACAGGAAAACAAAAACAAAAAATATGAATTTGAGACTAAACAAAATAAGGTCTTTTCCCCCCTTTATAACATTTATTATCCCCAATCCCATCTATTATTGCGTTTCATCCATGATCCCCATCTAAAAATTATTTGCTTGTACATATAGTATGATTAAAGATTCGTTTGGATAAAAAAAAAAGGTTTTTCAAAAAAAAAGCAAGTATAAGAATACATTGCTTTGTCTGTTCATTATTTATGAATGATAATTCATTGTCTGGATACAGCATTCCGTCGTCGTTGATTTAGCGCCGTAACTAGATTTAAGAATTTTGTTTACGCCGCTTTCGGTTATCCTTTTGCGTCAGTGGCTACGATATATATTAGAATGAGGACCATTAAGCCAATTCTTAAATCAACTTTACCTTAAAACAATGAAAACCAAAAGAGCAAAAGGATAACCTCGAGCAGTTATAAACAGTGTTCTCTTGATGAGTATTCCGTTTTGTAATACGAATTAAGTCATTATCTTACCAGACCTACAAACATTTTATGAGTTTAAATTTTTGGATATGAGCCAACTGTCATGCTTACGTTAATGCCCGCGAACACTACGTCGTGTGCCCCCTCCCCATTGGAAGAAGCCTCCGCAGCACCTGCATCTAAAATTTCTTTTATTCAGCATCAATGTCAAATCGTAGTCGAGATTCTGTGTTACCGGTGTGCGGGGTGGTAATGATTTTTTTCAGCATATGATTCATGGCTGATTTTTTGAAAATGGGTGCAATGTCATCCCGTCGAGCAAGAAGCTTGCACCAGCAAGAGCGATGCACATTGCTGCTTGAGTGTCCCGGTTTTGTGTAGCTCGTCCTGTTCGATATAACGGACAATCGATATTCATACACAAAGACGATCCGTGGACTGAGCGTATTTTCGAACTTGCTCCAACGGCTTTCCTCTTTGGTCGGATGACCAGACCGAAACAGCCCATGCACGTTTGTGAACTACGAAACTCGTTCGTCATCCCCACTACAGCGTGCTGACTGTGTTTCTTTTCTTAGTTTCTTGCCACCGCGCCTGGCGTGGCCTTTAATACGACTGCCCACCCCAGTCCCCTGCGTTCCGATCATCATGATGACCAACGACCATCGTGAACCTGAAGCATGCCTTATAGCCGCCCTTTCTTTGGCTGCAACTTGTCGGTAGGCGCGCTTTGTCGCTAATTCTTGGGCCATGTGTCACGGTGGGCTCGGGGAGAATGGTAAAAACCGTGCAGAATGTCTCTTGTCTCTCTTGCAATCTAAAAGAATCATGAATATTTTGAAAGGGAAATATAAGTGCTTCGAATACACACCTTTTGGCATTGCTCAACTTCGGCTGATGTGGTTGCCAGTTTAAAAGACCGCTCTTTGAGCTGTCGCTCTGCATCCAAAAGCTGGGGATGTTTTGTCTTTCGTCTTTCTCGTAACCTGGCATTTTTGTGCGCCAAAGAGAGTACATCTAACTGCTTGGCTGTGGTACGATGAGGGGTTGGTACTTGAAAAGCCGGATCCACTGCCGTATCCATTGGTTGGAGCTCGCGATCACCAAGACCTTGGACCCTGTTGTACAGTTGCACATGGGCGTGGTATTGGTCGAGCGTCAAGGGTACTGTTGCCGACATGGTACAAACACCGTAATCAGTGCCTCTGAAAACTGATTTTATATTTTTGGCCCGAGCTTCCTTCTTGAGCTGGCTGATGTCAATGTTTTCCGTGGAACCTTCGCAACCAAAGGCTTGAAATGTGGGCACAGTTGGAGGAATGTCCGACTGTGGATTCGGCTTCTCCTTTCCTTTTCCTAATAAAAGGGACATTGTTAGCTATCAAGTACGTGATTCGGTAGAAGCTGTTTAACTACCCTTGTGTTGCCGCTTCTTCAAACTTGCTTTCAAGGAGTATAAAGTCATTCTCGCGTCTTTCAACTGTAAATTGACCATGACTAAACACTGAAACCGGATAACCCAACTTTGCCCAAGGATTGGCCTTGTGATTTGTAATGGTTAGGGCAAAAGCCGGATGTAAAGGCAATTGTCGACGTGAGAGCGTAAACGGAAGATCAGCTTTCTCATAGTAAAGTCTGATGCGAGGTATGGTGACTTGCTGTCCCATATGGTTCGCAACAGCAGTGCTTTCCCCTCGGAAATATGAGCACGTACTGTAATGGGTCATAAAAGGATGGCGTTTGTCAATACGTAGAACCGCCACCGCCTTGCAGCTTTATTCTAATATCACGACAGTAGCCGTCATGATGCCTTGTTGTCTTGGTGTGTCTGGTATGATAGCAGCTATATCGGTGGCTGCCGGATGCAGATACTGTCCGCGATGATCTCCGGGTAAAAGGCGACGGGTATTATACATGTTTCACATCGCGTTTCAGTATCATCACCTCGCAAGTGTTCTCCAGCAGATTGCTACATGCGAGTATATGGATCCACCCCAGCCACCATCGTCTGCAAAGTTGTAGGATTTGGGGATGGAGATCGTCAAACAGAGATGACCGATGTGGCTGCTGGATATCAGGATCATATATGTATACTTGCGGGAATGACGGTTGAAAGTTTGCTGAGGATGCATGTTGGGTAATTCTATGATGGATAGTGCCATGCATACGGAAGGTATAAGTGCCAGATCTTGCCTTGGCTAACTCCTCATCAGTCTACAGGATATCAAACCCAATTTAGTAAGCAACGTTTTTCTGCCTTTGGTTGGGCGTTGGCTCGACGCAACAACTGTCATGCTGTACATACCTCGACACCAATCGAGTAAATGCAAAAAGGATATTGTACTTTCGGATATAATGGATGAACTCCTTGGAGGTTGCGTCTTGGCCAGTGAGCAATTGTCGCCGCTCTTCAGGAGGTGGATGAAGGACGGGCTGAAGGACGGGCAACTGGACCTTTCCCTGGTTGCAGCAAATGGCAAACCGAGGTTCTTGACGGGTTCCAGCTACTTTTTCGGTGTCCCAACCTTTGGCTCCACAGGAAACACATACCAAGGTCATGCTGCTATTGTCCATTACTCCATCGACGTTGACGTTTGGAGCTCGAAGTGAGGCGCCTCTTTGAAATTCTTCAAAGGAGATGCGGGCGAATATTGTGGGATGATATGGAAAATAGAAGCTCTTAATGCATGCAATGTTAGACGAGCTTTGAAGAGAATACATACCTTCCGTAGTTGAAGACACAGGAGCAAGCGGGACGGTATCCTCAACGTCATCTGTCATATTTCCAAGACTTAAAGGGACAGATCGAGCTTGCCACGCGTTTTGGTGGTCTGTACCGCCACATTGGCAAAGTAGATCTATCGGGATCTCAGAAACTGGAAAATATCCAAGACAAATGTATACAATGTGGGCATAATTTTGAATATACTGCCAAGAGAATATGTAAAATACCTTGTTGGGTGACTCGAATAAACTCAGCAGTTGTATTCATGCGATTCAACGGACACCGTGAACTCGTCTCTTTGACGATCCGTACGTCCACATTGGCAGCGTTTGGTAAGGTCTATTTGGATTTCGAGAATTTGTTTAAAAAAGGGCATTTTGAAAAATTATCAAGTAAAGCGTATATACATTGTGGAGAGACATGAAAACTGCTGCACTTGTGCTTCTTGAATAAACTGTCCAGTAGTTGTATTCCTGGGATTCAACGGACACCAAGCGCTGGTAATTCTTCGATAATCCGTAACTCCACAACGGCAAGGCATATTGTATATTATTATTTTTTTAGTTGTGACAGGATATAACTAAATTAAAAATCAAAAGCAATCTTTTCTCTTTTATATACTGTCGGACAGTGTGTGGGCAACGTCCCTTTTTTGGGTAGATTGTTTTTGTACGAACAGGATGTGGCAATGGCCCGGAAAAGGCAATGTTACAGAGACTATTTTAACAGTGTGTGGATAACATACCTTTTTTGGGTGGACTTTTCGTACAAACAGTGCGTAGCCATGGCCCCAAAAAGGCAATATGGCATGATGAGTCTTTCTATGTAAAGAGTTATAACGTAAAAAAGGCAATGTGACATTGCTTATTTTATTAATTAAGGGCGCTCTTTTTGTTGTCGATTTCAATTACTCCATCTTTCGGGAAAAAAAAAAGAACATCCTGATACACAAACAAAATTGTGTGATGTGCATAGCAATGGCAACTCGGATCGCTGGTGCCTGTTGTCACTCTACCCTTCACAACAACCTCACCTTGCATGATCCGATTGTCATGGTTTCCTCCTCTCCTGCAGCGTATGTTTATCAGGCCATGCACCCAATGAACAAGCGGAAACTTAGCTTTCTTTGTCTTGAGGCGGTTCCGCTCAAACTGAAATAAAGAGGTGCTTCGGAAATAATCTCCTTGTCCATTTATGTAAATGAGCGAAAAAAAAAATATCATCCATTACTTTGTGAGCCTTGTCTTTCCCAGTAATCTTTCAACTAATTTGAGCTTGGCCTTGATTTCTTTTCCTCTTCCTTTTTATCTCCTAACCATAGTATTTGGAGCCACTGCCAGCGATGCCTACACTGTTGGCCCGCACATTCACCCTTCTCAATACCCACACAAAGCCGCCATTGATTCACAATGACACTGCCGATCCCGATTCCACTCCAAACACGCGTCAAGAACAACTTTCTGTCCCAGTAAACTCGCATATTAAGCAACAAACACACTCAGTCGCTCAACCGCGTGCAAATGATCTCACCACTGATAAGCCGCCCAAACAGCAGCACCGTTTACCCAAGAAATTATTAGAAGTCATTGTCGCACATGATCCTCCTACGCAACCCAAAAATTCGCATCCTCCATACCACCAGCCGTTATCCCCACCTTCCCTATTACCATCCCATCCAAAAGAAAATGAACCCGCATCGAATAACCAAACTTCCATGATCCCTCTTCGTCCTCTTCAACAGCGACCAGAGATTTCGATATGGCAAGCCGCTGAAAATGGTGATTTGGAAGCATTGACTTATTTTATTCAACATCCGACCACTGTCGATCCGTGCATCATGCTCAACAGCCGTGATCCTTATTCGGATTGCACCTTGTTGCATTTGATTGTCTCCAATGTCAACGAAAATAAGTACGATCTCGTACCGCTTCTGAAACTGTTGCTAGACCACGGTGCCGATGCTACCGCTCGTAACATTTACAACGTTCAAGCCATTCACATGGTCTCGCTTCACTGCAAAAACCCTTTACCTGCTATTCAGCTTCTGCTTCAATACGACGCCAGTCCCAACGCATGTGACGGTGACGGTTGGACCCCGGCTCACTATGCCGCTCGATTTTGCACACCTCCGGATCGTGTGCTCCAGCTGCTTGTCAGCCACGGAGCCGATATCAATCTTGTCGATGCCAGTCGAAAGTCCCCGATGTTTGGTCTCCTGGCCAACGGTGATTATGCGACTACTCTGGATTGGCTCATTCACCACGCAAAAGCCAATTTAACCATTCAAGGCGACTTTCTCGACCAACAAACGCGCCGCACCCGACCGGGCACCCTCCTACTCCAAGCTGCCAAATACGCACGACTTGAATGTCTTCAATTGCTCGTTCGCTCTGCTGTAGCCATGAACGCGCTACGGACCGTACTTACCCGGGAAGAGCTCGACTACGCAATTACTCTGGTCAAAGATCAACGTCAGCAAATCGAGACGTCTGCCACCCGCCATCCTACGCTGCTCGGAAATTTAGAACGAATGACACATATTTTTCAAGATTTAACACATGCTCTCGAGCAGGATCCTCAATCCTTGTTATCTCTGCATAAGAAAAAGGGGACGCTGTCGTCAACGCCGACATCGAATGGTGATGTGCAAGGCAACGAAAGCATGTCAGGTCGTAAAGTCAACTTGTTCAAGCGCATGAGCACCATCATCTTCCGCAAGCGGTCAACAAGAGCAGGCACAAAAAAGACGAGAAACGCATGAATAAACCTACATCCAAAAAAAAGAGAAAAAGCTGCCAAATGGCAGTAAAACAAAAACCTGATAGACTTTGAGACCATTTAATTTTGTTGCACCGGGTGTTGCCCCAAATTGAATAAAGTGTTGCATATAGCCAATGGGATCGTTTTTCTTTTCTATTCATTTTTTTTTTCCCTATTATGCCACCCAAACCTGTCATCGATGTCAGCGCCTCTTCAGTAAGCGTTCTCTTGAGACAGACATGTCACTTATTTTCACTAGCCAACTGACCCTCCGCTTTTTTCAAGGTAGTCGATCTAAAGGCACAGTTGGCCCAGCAGTCGGAACACTTTGAACGCATGCGCTCAGGAGCCAAGCATGGTCCTGCAGCACCACAGCGTAGTGATAAGGCAAGTCAGTGAATGTAACGCTAAATGGTGAACAGTGAATTCTAAATGCCAAATCGATTCTATTGAATGCAGAAACCAACTGTGTGGGCAAGGCAGAACAAAGGCATTGCAGCACGATCCAAGCGGGATGAAGAGGTGCATTTGGAGGAAGTCGAAAGCCACTCACTTGAAAGAAGCCGCCAAGCACTCGAGAGAAAAGCAAAGATCTACGAAGCCATGCGAAATCGGATACGACGAACCAGCGATGACGAAGACGACGACGAAGATAAAGAAGGGCTCATTGACTTTGATCGCAAGTACATTCTGGAGGTAAGAAATCCCTCATTGGTCCGTTGGCAAGACCACCGATTAAACTTTTACTCTTTTCTTTTATTTGTTTTGCAGCGAGAACTCGAGGAAACACAAGGAAAACGAAGACGCCGTTCGTCCGTCGACGATCGTGACCGACGGAGCAGACGCTACAGTGACGGTGAAGACGACGACGATGATCCTTGGGTCGAGCATGTCGATGAGTTTGGTCGTACACGTATTATACGACGTAGCGAAATTCCTTCTCGATCACCTTCCCGGTCGCCATCTCGTTCTCCTTCACCTGAACATGTCTTTATACCTCGCGATCCCGATCAACTGGCTGAACGGGACATGCCTCATTACGATGCCACGCATGAAATCCGAACAAAGGGTGTGGGTTTCTATGCATTTGCCAAAGACGAGGAAGAGAGAGAAGAACAGATGCGACGATTAAATCAACTACGTGAAGAAACCGAACAAGCACGGCAAAACACTCAGTCCGTCGCGGAACGACGGAAAGCCGTGCTTTCCAAAAATGCTCAAAGGATCCATGCTCGAAGAGCTGCCATGCAGGCTAAACGACAAAAGCCCTCTACCAATGATTTACCCAGTGCTCCAATTGATGAAGCCAACGTCACCGATTTCCTACGCTCCGTCCGCCAGAAAGTTGAAAAATAAAAAAAGCGAACCTCATCTTCTGCATTTGTAACACAATTCTCGACGAGTTCGATTCTCAGTGATTCTGCTTTTAGACTTCATCTTTTTGGGTTTACAATAAGTTGGATGCATTTCGCTTTCTCCTTTCTCTTTTTTTTATTTTTTATTTGAGCCATTGATTGTATGCTTTCAACAAGGTGCGACGTGCGGTTTGGCGATGATCTTCGGCTTCCTTTTCTATGGCGAATAATGCATCGTTCATGGTAATTCTGCGTATGCCTTGTTCTCCTAGGCGTGGACGTCCAATCGTTGAAGGCGGCAAGAAAATACCACCGTCTTGAGATCGTCCGTGATCACCTCGTTCCAAGCCCATGTAACCCCTGTTTCGATCACGCCTTGAACCATCGGATCCTTGCGCTTTTCGACCCCGAGGTCGACCTCGACCACGCGGCGCTTCTTCTGCAGGGCTCTCCTGCATAGGTGGTGTACCCGATGATCCCAATGGAGTAGCTGGATGTGGGCGGTGCAATGGTGGCGGATTGCTCACATGGCCACTGCCACTGCCAGTAGCATTAACACTACTACTACCACCACCACCACTACTGCTGCTTCCTACTCCTCCTCCCCCTCCTGCTCCCCCTGAACTCAAACTGGCGGATCCTCCTTTTCCGCTTAGACCGGCCATCATCCAACTTTTGCGAACACCGCCGGCACTCATCAACGCTGTCTCGTTGGTAAACTTTTTCCGGATATCTTCGCTCATATTGCGGGCTGTTACACCAGGACCCATTTCCTTTTTCTTCTTTTTCTTGGCTGGTCGATCTTCATCACCGCCTTCGTGATCACCGTCGCCCATCTGTGCCCTTCGTTCCTTCTCTGCAATGGCTTCTTTTCGTTTTCGTTCTTCTTCACGTTCGACACGTTCAATGGCGAGTAATTGCTTTTTGATGTCTTGCACATCCACCACTTTGTACAACGTCTGCCCTTTGGCATTCAAAGGGGCGGTCTCCACTGTTTGTGACTGCACACGATGCTTTGAAGCGACAATCATTTTTTCAATCAATGTTCGTAGCCGCTGCTGACATGCTAGTGCGAGATACCCAAGCACGTCCGAATCTATTTGGTTGATAGTCTCTGTCGAAGCTACTGGAAGTATACATGAATACGTCTTCCGCTATGTCTTTGTCTTTACTGCTTACCGATTTTTGTGAGTCGCTCTTGAAGCAAGTCTGAATTCAAGAAGCCTTGAGTGGGCGCTCGTTCCGGTGGAGCCACCGCACCCGCTGACAGCTTGTCACCATCCCGCAGAAGCTGATCTGATTCCTCTTTCAGATTTACTCCAGTGTAATTTAAAGCGTTCGTGGGATTGGTGTAATCGAGTCTTCGTCCATCCATCGCTTGTCCTGCTGGTCTACTTTTTGCGAAATAACATGAATACCCATATTCCAAAAAAAAAAAGTAGCATGACTTACTGTTGTGGAATCGGAGGATAGGTGGTTGGCGTAACTGAGCTTGCTACAGACGGTGATTTGGATGCAGCACTTGTGTCGCCCCGTGCACGTTTACTATGTGATGCACTACATCCATTAGACAGAGAAAAATCATATATAGAGGAAGATGGTTTCTCTTTACCCTAAACCTGGCATAGCACGCTGGGCATCTTCCGCACGTAGTTGAGAGCTGGATACGTTGCGTTTCCGTTCTGGACTCTCGCTGTAAGTGGGCGTTGGTTTGGGACTGGGTTTATTCTTCAAATTCTCAAGCTGTTGATATTGCTGTTGCCCCAAAAGCATTTTTGCCTGCGATAGAAATTGATCGGCCGTTACGGCATTTTGCTAAAGTAGAAGCGAAACAAAAAAATCAGTCGCATGAACGGGATTATTGCTATAAGTGACAGAAAAATCAACCCACCTGAAGTTCCCGAAATAGTGCAATGAATTTCTCCTTGCGTTCAGGCGATAACTGAGATGTGATTTCATCCAGCAGTGTCATGGAAGCCGCTGGAACAATTAAAAATAATGGATTTAGAGTCGATGTTGCATAGAAACGCTACTACACTGCCTCACCTCCTGTACTCTGTGGTTTAGACGATGTGGTTGGTATGATGGGTCTCGAAGCGATCGGCGAAGCTGACATGGTAGGAAAGGGTATAGACTGAGGTGGAGGAGGAGTTGGGGTGGGAACAGACATTTGTAAAGACGCAGGTCCTGGCGCCGGGCTGTAATTGGTAGGTGTGCCCATATACGGTGTCGCGGACGACAGAGGTGTTTGCATGGGACTCTGTAAAGGAGTCTGTTGTAACGCGGTGTGGACAGGCAGTTGTCTAGGTGTTTGTGCCGTTGCCTGAACCGGCGAAGGGACAAATGGTTGAGCGGGTGATGCGTGGGATTGCGACATGGGAGGCATTGTCCTAGAGACCGAGGAAGGCATGGTCGGTGCTGAAGTCGAAGCCACGGCGCCCACGGGCGTTGCCCCATGGGGTAAAGACTGTTGAGAGTGTTGTGAGTCGTCCATGATTGGAGTTTCCCACGGTAAAGGTTGTTGGGATACACTCAAAGAGGACGCGTCGGATCCTGCCGAAGGAGATGCTGAAGCTGACAATAAATCGTCGGTTCCGTGATTAGTGAAGAGATGTTGCAATTCCATGGGTAAATGCGAATACGATGCATTATTAGGAATATTATTATTTAAGTCATGGACAATATTTTGGAAGGATGAATCGTTGGTGGAAGTCCCATTATCACCGAGAATATCTTGGATAGAAAAGTTCAAGTCTCCTACGCTGTGCTGTTGTTGCTGTGGTAGGTGGGGCTGCGACGAAGTTGGTTGCGACGATGGCGTGGACGGCGTCGACTGGGCCTGTTGTTGGTTTTGTTGTAACTGCGGCGAATGCAACGAATGTTGCTGCGATGGATCTGCCATGACGTCTCGTTATTTAATCACGCAGTGTCTAGAAAGAAAAAAACCAAGGAACAGACGACAGCTGCACGCTCGCTTTTTGCGACCCAAAAATTTAGGAGCGTGCTGTGAAAACATACGGACCCGCCAGCCGGCTGAAATCGACGTCACACCCGTGCGCTCTACGATATCGGCATGGACTCGAGTATGTTCGAAATTGACTCTCCATAAAGTGCATTTGGAGCAATTTTGCAAGGATAAACGCGCTACAACAGCTTAGCTACAGCAACATGACGGCCGCATGGAAGTTGTATATTAAATATTCATGGAAATGCGATGATTGATTAAAATATATGTATCAGCGTGCTCAGTAATATGTGCATTAATAAATCTGCTAAGCATGCAATCGAGCTACAGTACAAATATATCATATTATAAGCGGAAATGAAGCTTGATACTTGATGGGGATGACCAGTCAGACAGATCTGTCAATTTTCTTCCGCAGAGTGCAGAGACCCAGAGAAAGAGAATCTTTAAGATTTCAAAAGCCGCTTTGGCGAAACAGGTGTTGGTGTTTCTTTCTATTTCTTTCTTAATTACATCATGGCAAATAAAGGCACTCAAAAGACCCTGGAAAAGCTGAAAGCATCTGTCAATGCAGGCAATTACTATGAAGCTCACCAGATGTACCGAACCGTGGCACGACGGTAAGTGTGGCTATTACTGAAGACGCTCTCCCTTGTAGTACGCGTGCTTACTTTGGACCTCTTCTTCTTCTTCTTCTTCCCTGTTCATCTCACTTAGTTATAACAAACAACAAAAATATGACCACACTATTCAACTGTTGCACGACGGGGCGTTGTCCCTGATGCAACATGGTCAAAGCACTTCGGGCGCCGATTTAGCCAACTACATGTTGGAAACTTACAAGATCGCCAATGTCCCAGTCGACGCCGCTTCCCTCGGTAAAGAAAAAAAAAAGAACTACCCCTTTCCTTACCCGCATGTTTTCATCTCAACATCATCTCACTCGGACTTTAGATCGTGTGGTGGAATTGTTGAGCTTATACTCTCCCAAGGAAGCCGGCCGCAAAACGTACATTTCCAGCGCTTTCAGGTAAACGTTATACAGGCAATATGTCAGAATAAACCATAACAACGGGTCAACCTGATATGGCGAATATTAGCTGGACACAGAAAAATGGCGAATACAGAGAAGGCGACCCCGAGTTGCATGACTTTGTCGGAACCATGTTTTACCAAGGTAAGGAAAAGGCAGGACAAAACGGCTGTCCAAAAGATAGATAAATGAAGTGCTCATGCTCCGGGTTTTCTTTGTTATCCAAAGAGGGACGTTTCCAGCAAGCTGAGGAGCATTTGTTGGTGGGCACTGACCATAGCGCGGAAGTATTGGGCGAGTTGGCATCTGCATGGACAAAAGAGGAAGAAGGTCCCTTGGAAGGATTCCACATTGCAAGGATCGTCCTTCAGTATGTATTTTTTTGGATCGGAAAAAGAAGCAACTTCAACGAGGGACATTCCGCTGATGTGTTATATGAATATGTGACTAGGCTTCTTGCGATGAAAAACATTCACCATGCCACCTTGGCTCTTGCCAGTTACGTGAAAGCGGCTCAACCAAAAACGACAGAATCGTTGCCTTTCCGTTGTGCTCCTGCCGACGAACCTGTTCAGCTCCCTGTTTACGATGATTCATGGACCAATTTTGCGCAGTTGATGTTGTTAACATGTCAACGTGACAGTGCGGATTTCTTTAGACAGTTGCGAACCAAATACAACGAATTATATGGTCCTCACAAGGGATTTGATGAGGTAAGTACTATGTAGGCGATACAGGGAAAAGGGCCATACTGACACGATGCTTAGCTATTGGACGACATTGGTGCGGTATTTTTCAATATTCCTAAGCCGAGAAAGCAGGGCAACATGTTGCAAGATTTGATGAGCAGTTTGTTTTCTGGACCGCCCGCCCCTGCCCCACAACAACGACGTGTCGCCTCTGGCATGGAACTTGATTAAACGGTTGATATCCTTGTCGAATAAAGAGCAATATGTGCCTTGTTAATGTTTCCGCTATTTCCGTTTACATTTGCCCCTCCACCAGCAACAATAGTAATTCGTAGTGACATTGCATATCCCATATTATAGCATATCCACCAATGCAACACAAACGCACAACACAAGTGCACACACAAATTGAGAGAGAAGGTTGAGGACAAAACAGAGAAAATCATGTTTTATTACTGATCAAATGAGGGTTGATAATCAACATCCGTCAGATCATGAGCTCAGGTAGATTTACTGCTTCCAGATCTTGTGTTCCAAGCCCATTTCGTTGTTGGGAGCCAAACCAACACAAGCTCTGAAGATGTTTTCAATAGCAGTGCGCTGTCTACCCAAAGCGTTCACCACAGGGGTGTTAGGAGACACCATAGGAGCTTTGAGCATATCTATTGCAATGACATAACAGCATTTAGTGAACCATTTTCCCTCAAACTTTTGCCCACAAATTGCCCAAAACCCATTCCACCCATCGAGATCAAGCCACCTGGATACTTACAGCTCAAAATGGACATGACACTGTGGAAGGTGCTGAACTTGGTCATTTCACCGGTCTTGTACTGGATACGGGTCATCAATTCGGCCATGACGACGAGATCGATGATCAAAGGAGAAGCCAACAAGGAGTCTTCACAAATGTTGTAGACAGAAATCGATTGGCGACCCCCCATGAAAATATCGCACTCATATTCATCCAAAGCACGCTTGGAGTCACCCACGGAAGGAACATACTTGATAACGACGGTGTGATCGGGATGTTCGTCCTTTTGGTACAGCACGTGGTTGGCAGCCACCATGTCATCGACCACGGTGGATTTGGAGATTTCCTTGCTTCGGAACTGCTTGTGAGACGACAAGTTCTTACCATCATTGTTACCCAAATGGTTGTAAGAAGTGATGGCCACAGGCTTGATACCGGCGTTGACGAGGAAGTCAACAATAGCCGACTTGAACTTGGTCTGACCGGACTTGAAGTCATCACCACCGATGAAGGCACGGTGTTGTTCTGCGAGTTGCAAAAGACCGGGAACAAAAGTGTTCTGGGGGGAACCGTTGATGAAAGGCACGTTTTCTTCGATACAAGCCAAAGCAAAGATGGAGGAAGGAGCAACTTCATCGTGGGAAGATTCAACGGCCTTGAGGAAGTTCTCAGCAGTGTCGTTGACGCCTTCAATGATTTCGGCATAACGTTCAGTGTTGGCGGTCCAGACAACAATGACCTTGTCCAACTGGTTGGCAATCTTGAAATCACGAATATCCTTCTTGATGTGTTCGACGTGCTTGCGCTTATCTTGACCTTCAATAAGGTTATCCGCACGATCCGATTGATTGGCGGCGATGAAATCGGGGTAGTAAATGGAAGGCAAAGGCTTCATGGTAGCCAATTCGTCATAGACTTGACGTTGGAGATCATACTCGAGGACCTGAGCACGCTCCATACCTTCGGCGAGGTTCTTGCCAGAGATATCCCAACCGCTGATGACAAGATCGGTAGGATTGACCAAGGGCAACATCTGCGACAAGGGAATGTACACATCTTCGCCGTTGGCATCTACACCAAGACGCACCGTCGATGCCTGAGTGACCGAACCCCAGTAATTAGGGGAATGGACGCCGGACTTGTTGCGCCATGTCAATTTACGCTTGTGCGCCACAATGGAAGCAGTCAAAGTCGTACCGTTGTTGCCACCCCAACCAACCATCATCAAACTAAACTCACGGGAAATCTTAGCATTCACACTCAGATAACGTGCACAAAAAAAGAAAATTATACCCAGACAAAAAAAGCCCAAGGCAGCGGGAAAGACAAGAGAAAAAGAAAAAAATAAAGGACGGAAGAATCATTTACCCAACACGAGGAACGGCGCGTTCGGTCTTGAAATGGTAGACTTGGTTGACGGGTTCAACGACCATGGAGCCATCGGCTTGCTTGTTGATGACGGTGTTATTGTAGGTGTATTCCGACAAGATGTGTTCGTCGGTGTACTGAACATTGGGAGCATTCACTTTGAAGAGTGGAGCCGCCACAGAAGACACAGGAGAAGCAGTGGAGTATTCGTTAGAATGAGGAGGGGCCATATTGGAAATTGGAAAGTTTGGAGAAATCAAAGGATTTTAGAAGTTCTTTTTGGGTCGGTCACTGCAGCGCTTGTATCCTCTGTGTGGGTTGTGAACAGAAGCTAGATGGTTCGCGAACTAGTGGTAGAAGAGGAACAACAAATACAGTTAATAAGGTTATTCTACTGGACCAGTATCGACAAGATGAATTCATGCACTGGTAGGCATAGTTACATCCATTGAATAAGGAGTAGATAATTTACCGTCTTTTCTATTCAATGATATGAGGTGCGTCTAGATGTAGTCGCTCCTCGTTAACTTGGTTAAAAAAGATGGGGAACGAAAGATGAAAAAGAAAGATTTTCTGCGGCCTTGTTTTTGGGTTGGCTCGAGGAATATAAATGGAGGCCGGCTCAAAGGTTGGAATTTGACGGGGTGGCTTGTGTGACCCCAGAAAAAGCCGGAGCTGTGGACAGAAACCAAAAATCACGCTTTTCGCCCAATCAGTGAATGCCACTTTTGGCTCGGCCCCCAAAATAAAATAATCCGAAACCGCTTTTTTGAAAGTTTCACATGTTAAAGATAAGCGGGCCAAGTGGGCCTGGCGGGCAAGATAACCTTTTTCTTTTTCTGCTTCGATAAAGAAACTTTAAAATACTTATTCATCTGCCATTTTTTCTTGTTTGTTCAGCGAGTGATGAAAATGACATTCTTTGTTTGTTTGTTTTTTTTTTGCTGTGAACAGCAAGAAACACAAAGCTAAAGGATGATCTTTTGCCACATGATATGCTCGTGGGGGATTTGTTGCCAGGTTGGACATGTCAAAAAGAAGGAAAAAAAAGACCATGATCCTTGTCATTTTAAAACGCCGAGGTTTTTCGTGACAGGTACGATGGCGTGCTCCAACCCCAAATCCAAAAAGACTTTGATACCTTGTTCGTCGTGCAAGTCGCACCAAATTGAGCCGGGACATTGCAGAACCTATAATCCAAGTTGCGTTCGTATTTTCATAAAACTGTATTGTGACAATGGTAACGACAGGGTCACATCGTGAAAGAGGTAATCAATGATATCAAGGTATAAAATAGTTTATTTTTACGCCTTTATGCTTGATCAAAAGGCCCTATGGATTAAATGATGGATGAAATGTATGCATGTTGCCAATTTTTAAAATTACATTTGTTTTTTAGCTCAGGGCGCTTGGCAAGCACAGCACGGCACGGCACTGCCCAACAGCATCATCTCCATAGATCCATCTTCGACGCCTACAGATTCAATGTAGCAACTTTTTTTTACAACTATGCATTGATATTTACCTTCTATATTTTGACGGTCCACGTCTTGGTCCCCAGTTGAGCGCGTTTAAATTGAGATTGATCTTGACCATTTTTATATTGACAAAAAATGCCTTTGCCTGGATTCGTCCTTGTAATGTTTATGCGCCTCACTTATCAGAATGTCAATATGTTTGGGAAAGGTTCAGTTTGCCTTAGGATTCTGGAATTGCATGACAGAAGTCTGAACAGCATTCATAATAAAGTAAGTTACAGTATGATGCTCATTTGCATAATGAGACCACCATGATATCCATGAGCGTCCTCTCCTGCAGCAGTATTTAGCCCTAGAACAAACTGTTGCTTTTGATACTGATTCCTGTGAATTACTCTGTCGTTTTACAGTATCTCGACAAAAACTTAATCGTCTGCTGATGAGTAAATATATGTCGCGGATCTTGTATACTTTTATTCGACGGTCAATCCCGCTTCCTTGATCAATAAACAGAGACAAGACAATAATGACTTGGGGGTTTGGCGTCATATTATGTGGTTTGATCTCGGGAATAATCTCTAGGTAGTATAGGAATATTGTGTCCCTCAAATCATGGCTCATCTTACTGGCGGATGGGATGATCACGCGCCGACAAAACTCCATTTCTCCTGGTATACGGCACTCCTGCATCAATCTTTTTGCGATTTTCTTTCATATAGAACGCTTGTATTGCATTGTCCATGTTATGGCTGACACTCGTGTTACTGCCATCGGATCCTCTTATCCTCAATGAATTCGTGCATGCAAAGTTGAAGACTGGGATAACGGGTATTTGATGGATGACGTTTATGCCAGAATAGCGTCTACAATGGCAAAGTACATGATTGGGAAACTAATACAGACTAGACTAAAAGCGATCACCATCAAACCCCACGTAGGCTGCAGTCCGTTGCCTTGCGAAGGCTCCAAAAGTGGAAGCTTTGTTGCTTCGCCGTAGATCAAGTGAGGCAAGAAAATTCGGATGTAAGCCGCCCCAGGTAATAAGAAGCCTTTAGAACAGTCAGCACAGTGAATTAAATTTGGCGATGGTTAGGGATGATATGCTTACCCAAGGCGATAGTGGAAAATCCACCGACCACATCAAAGACTTTACCAAGGGAAGTAAGCGTGGCGCCGAAACATAGAATAAGGATAAAGACACCGATGGTGACCAGCACATGTTCTTTATTTGTCGTGATGCGCCCGTTCTCATTCAGCCCCATCATTTTTTGTACGGCTTCTCGACATGGGTGAATACAAAGCCTTAAATAATTGAGCGCTCCAAGTTAGAAAAAGGGTTCCATGGAAGAACCGGTATGCTTTGTATACGCTTACGGTATGGTGAGCACCATGAACAGGCCGAGAGCAAGACGTACCAGATTAATGGCGCCGTCATCCATGGGAAAGTTAAGCAAGACGTTGGCCTGAACATTTTTACCGAAACAAAGGTATCCCATGACAGCAAATACAAAGTTGGCCAGGTATGCCAAGAGAATGGCAATCGACGTTGCGTGAAGCCATTGGGACGGTCGTTGATCTCGTTGCGACAGGTACACGCCGAAGATGTTTTGAGAACAGCCAAATGCCAGTCCCATGATTGCTAATCCCTTGAACATGTCTGGAGAAACCGCCGCCACTTCGAGTTCCAAGGGGGATGGTGCATACTTGGGGACACGGATGATGATCCCCAACAGCATAAAGGGTAATAACATGACCCCCAACGTGGACCACTTGGTGATACGTGCTGTCGATCGCGTCAGGCTTAGTGGCAGACTCTGGATTATACAAAATAGGAAAGGTCATGTTCAATACGACGAAAAAATACACAAAATTACACAAAAATAGAAGTTTGGGTTTTTTAATCCAACCGGGGAAAAATAAATGACTTACACAAAAGAGTCCAAAACAAATCACGGCATACCGTCGATCGCTGATATACGGCACTTGGGGAAAATAATGACCGAGCAATGCCGGTAGCGTATCACCCAACACTGATGATTTGTTTTTGTTTTTTTGTGAGTTTGGTTATCCATGTCCATCTGATCCATAAATCCGATCCTTTTGTATTCAACTTACAGATGTAATAAGAGACCGCGGTGCCAGCCGTGTGGAAGAATACAATAAAATTAACGACTTGTGATCCAATATCGCCTAAAAGACATTGGCATAAACCGCCCAAACTATATTCGTGAAGGGCCATGCCGCTGAGAACTGTAAGGTGCATGGCGGTACCGGTGAGGAAGGCGACAATGACCGAACATACCAGACCGAGCCAGAATCCACAGTAATGCAAAGCCAAAGGTAGCCCGATAATGCCAGTGCCCATCATGGCATTCACGAGATTCATTGATGCTCCGAAAACAGTGCACGTTCCATAACCCGGTTTTTCCGCTTGAAGCGCTTCCATGCTAACTTTGGCAGCGCCATATTGGGTGTCATGCGTATTGCATTGAACGAGTGAGCTGGCTTCCGTGATACTGGTTGAACAACTTTCGCGGCTGGTGCACGAGACAAGGATGCTGCTGCTGCTGTCGTAGAACAACTCCCTGGAGTGACTGGTCATTATTTCCTATTTTGCAGAAATGGAACAATCGGGGTGATGGAGTATTGTGAAAGAGAGGCAAGGAAAGGAAAGAACAAAGAGGGCGAGCAAGAAAAAAAAATTGGATAGTAGCAAAGGGGAAAAAAATGGAATATGAAAAAAAGAGGATAAATCTTGGTATGACTCAGACGGTGGAGGATGATACTTATAGGATCGTCCCTTCTAGACTCCATAAGATAAGAAGTGTTTACCATTGGCTCGCTTTGTTTACATGCAATGGCAATACGAATGCACGATAGATAAATAAATGGCAAGATTCAAAAAAGAAAGTGCTGCAAAAAATGAGAAAGAAATGGGGGCACGGTTTACAATTGAAAAAGATTCCACTCCAACTTGGGCTACGAGAACTCTCGCCATCATTGAAAAGAACAGGACAAATCCCGGCTGCAGACACCCAACGCATCTTGGTTTTTTTTCTGCGCAGAACCTCGTTAGAGCATCCACGAAATAAATCATTCAGATGATGTATTTAAAAATAAAATGGACCACCCAAAAGAGTCTTGTGGTCTAACAGAGCAGAGAATCTTCGCAATGTAAACATACATCGCATCCGTACTACTCTATCATTGACATGCAAAATGATCTCCATTGGCGCAAACCCACCCAAAAAAAAAAAAAAAATTAGCATCAGGGCATTTGGCTTGTGGCGGAGTACCAACTTTATCCCCGTTGGAAGGACGGTGGAACCCTTTTTGAAAATGGGATGTTTTGAGCCGGCTTATTCCAACCCCACCCCCCCTCCCCCCTGTCTGAGCCTGAAAAGAAGACTTGATCATTCTTCAACTCAACCAGCCGCAGCCTCACCTGGTCGTGATACTTACATTGATCCATGGCTCAATCAGCTAGGACAGCTATCGCAAGGAAACTACTGCAATTCACTTCATGTACAGAATCACAACTGGTTGGATTGCTCGGTACCCCTAAAACCGGCACACCATATCAGTTCCGGTTGCCCATACACAAACTGGGGTCCACTGCCGCCGAAGCACGAACATCCACTCTATGGCACGATCGATTATCAAAAGAGGTATGAAATCATGGATAACTTTCTCATAGAGACAATGCACCTTAAACTGGTTTTTTTTCCTTGGGGGGTGCGGTGGGGTGATAGTTTGCTTCAGACACCTTCATTGCTAAAGCAGCCACGCAAGGTCCTTTTCTGGAATTCACCGTTCAACCTTTGACTTATCTTCAACGGACATTGCACCAAGTATATGCACAAAAAGAACGTTATGGCTGGAGCGAATATTCAGGCACAGGCGTGGAAAAACCGACGGTAGTAATCGATTACAGCTCCCCCAATATTGCCAAACCATTTCATGCAGGTCACTTGCGAAGTACGATCATTGGCAATTTCGTGAAACGAGTGCATGAAGCCATGGGATACCGTGTGATAGGCATCAATTACCTAGGCGACTGGGGAAAGCAATATGGTAGACTCAGCAAGGCACGGCCTAAAGTGAGAAATCGCATTGACAGTTGAATTTTACAGGTCTTTTGGCAGTTGGATTCGAAAAGTATGGAGACGAAACTGCATTAGCCAAGGATCCTATTCACCACCTTTATGAAGTGTATGTGAAAATCAATGCAGACGCTGCAAAGGATCCCAATATCGACCAACAAGCAAATGATTATTTCAGACGCATGGAGCATGGTATGGGTTTTATTTCAGACAAGAAGAGACAAAGGTGTCCAGTGATTTGCTAAACAGACAATGGGCATTCTATGTTTTTTTTTTCTTCTCTTTTGCAGGAGATGAAAAAGCTCTTGAGCAGTGGCGTCGCTTCCGTGAGATGAGTATTCGTTCATATACATCCATCTATAAGCGTCTGAATATCGAATTCGAACAATATTCTGGTGAATCCGAAACCGAACCGTACATTGCCAAAGTTCATCAGCAGTTGAAGCAGTGTGATCTGATTACCGAAACCGATGATGGGGCGTGGGTCGTGGACCTGGAACAGTATAAACTCGGCAAACCCATTGTGCGACGCGCTGACGGTACCAGTCTGTACCTGACCCGGGATTTGGCCAGTTTGACATTGCGCAAGGAAAAGTACGGGTTCGATAAGGCTGTGTATGTGGTGGGAACCGAACAGTCGCTTTATCTGCAACAGGTGTTCAAGATTTACCAACTTTTACAACGCGATGGTCATGTCCCTGAGTTGCATCACGTTAACTTTGGACGGATCAACGGCATGTCGACCCGCAAAGGCACGGTAGTATTCCTGCAAGATATTCTTGACACCGCTCAAGAAAAGATGGAGGAAAATATGCAAGAGGGAGGCAACCAGATGAAATACGATCAGTTGTACGATCAAGGGCTCGATAACGGCCTGGTCGGTCAGGATGCCATCCATTACATTGCTGATAAATTGGGTACTTCCGCCGTGATTGTACAGGATATGGTAGCCAAACGCATCAAGAACTATCAATTCTCATGGGATCGGATGACCAAAGCGCAGGGGTATACGGGAGTGTACCTCCAGTTCACCTATGCACGGATGTGCGGGTAAGTAGTAACCAGTGACCATCTCAAACTCTGGGAAAACAATGACCATGTCTAACGCGTACTGTAGCATTGAACGATATGCCAATACCCCGATTCGTCCGGACTGTGATCTTTCGTTGCTGAAAGAAAAGGAAGCCTTTGAGTTGGGATTAATTATCTCGCAATTTCCGGACATTGTGCGTGGCAGTTATCGTACTATGGATCCATGTACGCTTGTTCAATATCTCTTTAAACTTTCGCACGCTATCAGCCAAGCGAATCACCTGTTACGCGTGAAAGATACAGACAAACATATTGCGGAGCCACGGATGTTGCTTTTTTGGGCTGCCAAAACCACTCTCGCCAATGGCCTTCGACTCATTGGCATTGAACCTCTTGAACGCATGTAACTATTCATATCCCAATAGAACCTTATCATAGCATATAAAAAATTCGCATTGTATTATCTCCTTAGTGTCAGTAGTATAGAATCGCATCTTATTCCAGTTTTCCCCCCTAGTTTTCCTCGTTTCTCTAAAAAGGGCGACCTGCATTGAGCATCTAAACCTTTTTTAGTGGATGCATAGTTGAAACGGTAAAATCGTCATATTCAAAAAGCAATATCCCGTTGAAACGGTGATTCAATCACGGCTTAACCTAATATGCCGCAAAAGCTGAAAACTTCGTTCCTCCTGGATTGTCGTGATCCTGCTAAATACTTGTCTTGGTATCTATCGAGTACTCTGGATGTTTCGGCACTATGTTATTGGCAAGCGGATCTGTGTCGGGTCCCTGCAGATTTATCCTTTTCCGTTATTTGAAATAAAAGGCTTTTTTCTTATGATTATCAACCTAAAATCCAGACGCACATCTCAATTGTTAGATATGCCGATGCACCCCATCCATGACGATCTTCCAACTTTCATTAATCAATCCCAGAATGAAAACTATGATACTACTAAATGTACAGCACAGTACTCAGCACAGATGTCATGTGATTCCAGTCATACCACAAAAGGATATTGCGAATCAATGATCAAGGTGGTTGCAAGAATCGCTCACTCACACTAGCACCCAAAGTCAATCTATGGTTAGAACGTTTCGATTCGCTTTATTATGAATTACAATTCAGAAAAAGACATTCGCTGTCATTAATGTTTCCCCGTTAATCGAAGATTATAGTAGAGAGTATCTTCTTTTGTGTTGGTTTCATCCAACGAAATGGATATGTATGTTTTCTCTGAATGTATAGGACCAACAGGTCTGCGTAACCACTTTCAAATTCTTGAGTGGATCGCCTGCTCGCAACAACGAAATTGTATATCACCCAAATTCCTCGCCAGGTAGGCGGTGCCGTCTTCAAGACAGTTATAACGTACTGCATTTCAAAGGGTGACATAGGCAGCCTTGATGCATAAATTTTCGAGGTTGGCAACTTGTGAATCACCGTGACTGTTCCTGGAACCAAAAAAGGAGGGCCCTTTCTTTCCTGTGGCGAACCAACCATATTTTTATTTCTGTGCATAGACGGACCAGATTTAGAATGGATCCCAAAAAGGACGAGCGTGAAAGATCAGAGTCTCCTGAAGAACCTCCAGTGGTCATTAAAGTAAATGAGAGATACTAGTGGAAGACATTTTTCTTGATCCTTTTGCTAATCCGGGGTTTTGGTCTAGCCGATTGCCGCTAGTAAACTACAGGCGTTCTCAATCGGCAGTAGCAGGAAAACACCCTTTCAAAAGCATAAAGAAGAACTGGAACTCAAGAAAAAGGTATCCATCAATACGTCATAGAATTCTCAAAGCAGGAACGTCTCACACAGTCTGCATCGTAGAGAGAATCTGAAGAAGCGGCCAAAGTGTATGAAGAATTCGTAGCTTCTTTCGAAGATGCACCCGACTTTGTTACCGGCATCAAATCTTCTAGTCGCCAACAGACCATGGTGGCAAGAGGTAAAAGAGACATGGGTCCACAAGATCCAAATCAAGGAACACGGCATCTCAACCAATTGTCAATCGGTCATAGATTCCGAACTGGATTACGAACGACCGGCTCCATCAACTTTTAAGCCTACTTCTTTTGTCAAAGCGGGAGAACAGTTTCCTCGGACCCAAGCGTTTGTCAAAGCGGGCGAATCGTCCTCGTTCAAAACACCGGCATTTGTGAAAGCTGGGGAAACGCCGTCCTCCAAGCCGCCTGCTTTCACAAAAGCAGGCGAAACGTCCCATCGCTCCAATTTCACGTCCGAAAAGAAAGAGTCGCCCAAATTTTCAGTGTCTAAACCTGCAGCCAAATCCATTTCGCTTATTCCCAAAAAGGAGACTGGTAATAGTATCAAGCCGATGCCGTTCGTCAAGGCAGGCGAAGGCACGAAACCTATGCCGTTTGTGAAAGCTGGCCAAACCACCGGAGGAAAAGCGAAAATGATGATCGATCAGGAAGAAAGCGATGAAGAGGATGATGTAAGCAAGAACTGTTACCGTATGGAAATCTTGGCGTGTTTGTGGGTATTGATGACAAGAGATCTTTATTGATCTTAGGCTCTCGCACGCAAGGAAGCCAAATCTCAAAAGAAACGCAATCTGGATACCTTTCTGGAGGAAATCAAAAAGTAAACTTGGTGAACGAGTGAATCACAACATCGTCATCCGCATTAAACTCACCGCTAATTTATCATGTAAAGAGAACAAGAAGATCGGGATGATCGTTTACGTAAAGTGCCCCGATCCAGTTCATCAGGTAACGCTAATATTACCAGGATCGATCCTACAAGTTATTCACCATATTTGTTTAGCTTCATCTTCTGGCCGTGATATTTCAGCAGGAATCACTTTAAAAGCAGGTAACTATCCTTGGGTGCCTCCAAAAAAGATGGGAATGAGTCGTGGTAACCACGTCTGCGTTTTGACTAGCCTTCGAGGACCGCCAAGGATCTCATGATTTGGGCGATCCATGGACCACCAACCTGTATGTCGGCAATATCAATCCAGCGGTAAGTTGGGATCTGCGTATTTTGAGTGGAGATGAATAAAGTGCTGATTGTACGTTCTTTCCAAGGTCAATGAGATGCAGCTGTGTCAAGAGTTTGGTCGATACGGACCTATTGCTTCCGTCAAGATTATGTGGCCGCGGTCGCAAGAGGAACACGATCGAAACCGGAATTGCGGCTTTGTCAGTTTTATGGAACGCAGGGATGCAGAGCAAGCCCTCCGGGCTTTGGATGGCAAGGATGTCCAAGGCTATGTCATGAAAGTAGGATGGGGAAAAGCGGTGCCACTACCGGCGCAACCCATGTTTGGTATTTTATCACCTCATCTCATGATGACTTTTTTTCGCGCGTGTGTGCAATGGCTGACCGAGACATATGTTGCTCAGTATTGGAAAAAGCAAAACAGCCCATGCAAACCGGCTTACCCTTCAATGCTCAAATCGTCAAATCACCCGTGGGAACGGTAGGCTTAACAAAGATGGTCGATCATTTTATGTCTTGGTACTAATACTCCCTGTAAAAGAATGTCGTTCCTCGAGCCGAAGTGAAAGTTACCAAACCCACCAATATGAATCGTGTCAAGATTATTCATCGATTGATTGAACGCGTCATTAAGCACGGTCCCCAGTTCGAGGCAAGTCTTTAAACCAACCCTCGATTGCCAATTGACACCATCGAAATTAACGTCACCCATTTAGCATATCATCATGGAAAGAGAAAAAGATAATCCGGCTTTTGAGTTCCTGTTCAAACATACCGTAAGCGTGATTTTTGCATCAGTTATATTCAGGCAGTTCCTCATTATCTGTTGATAGTCTCCCGATCACATCTATTATCGATGGCGCTTGTATTCTATCTTGCAAGGTGATAGCAAATCCGATTGGCGAACCGAGCCATTCCAGATGTTTGAGGGCGGTGCATGGTGGATACCTCCAGAAGTGCCTTTCAATGACGAGGTGAATTATCGAAACATGGATGTCAAACAGTCTAAAGCACGAATAATTGAACATGGATTGCGATTGTTTATTTTAGGGGAAAGCGGACATGTTACTTGATTCGGAGGATGAAGAGCAGGAGAAGGGATCAGATGTTCCCAAGGGCACATTGGGTCCCATTGCCCGGCAACGGCTGGAGATTCTTTTGCGACAAGTCACTTTCAAAAGAGGCACTATTGCACGAGCTATGGCCTTTGCCATTGACCACGCTGACGCGGCGGATGAAGTAAGTGTGTCTAGACGAACGACCATTTGTCATAATAATGATCATAAGTAACCTTTTTTTTGCTGGTCATTAGGTCATTGACCTTGTTATTAAATCGTTATTGCTGCCTGAAACCCCACTATCGGTTAAATTGGCACGGTTATACCTCGTTTCTGATATTTTACATAACAGCAGTGTTCATGTACCCAATGCGTGGAAATATCGGCAATCGTAAGTGCTCTTGGATAGTGGATTTGGTCGACGGCCGAGAGCTGAGCATCAATGTTTTGTTTTTCCAGATTTGAACCGCGGCTACCACCTGTATTTGAGCATCTGAACGGTATTTATCGATCAATCAGCGCGCGATTAAAAGCCGAGCAAGTGCGAGTATGTATATAAGAGAAGAAGACCGATGGACGGAAGTTCTAAATCCTTTTTTTTTTTTTTTTTTTTGAATAGCGACACATCAGCAGCGTACTCACTGTGTGGGAAAATTGGATGGTATTCCCCAAGCATTTTATTGATGAACTCAACGCGACTTTTATGAAAAAGTCATCCGATCCGGCCCCTCGC
The DNA here is from genome assembly GCF_025331425.1 of Radiomyces spectabilis. Taxonomy (NCBI): domain Eukaryota; kingdom Fungi; phylum Mucoromycota; class Mucoromycetes; order Mucorales; family Radiomycetaceae; genus Radiomyces; species Radiomyces spectabilis. The sequence continues at coordinate 1,576,351 of NW_026251930.1, forward strand.
ACGGATAACTGGCAGCCTCTTACGAGTGCTGGAGAACATTCACAGTCAACGTCACCGTTGGCAAGTTCCGAAAAAGAAGAAGCGATTTTGTTGGCGGCTTCTTCAGCAGATAAAGAAGCAATAGCGTCAGCAGATGTGGCGGATGCGGACGTGGACGGGCAACCGATGGAAGAAGACGTCGATGGCGAACCTCTTGAGGAAGGTGTGGACGGTGAGCCTTTGGACGACATTGATGGTGAACCAATGGAGGGCGATGATGTAGATGGCCTGCCGCTCGAGGAAGATATTGATGGTCAGCCGCTGGATGATCGAACGGAACCGTCCGATGCCCATGCCAAGGACGGTGCTCATCTTGAGATCCAAGACATGTTTGCATAAATTCTTTCCCATTCATCATTTCGCCTTCCCTATTGCATCCCGCCTTCTTTTTATCTTGATTGCATCTATCTTTTTGTATTATCATCCCCATGTCTCGCAGGTCTAATATATTGTGGTTCATGTACCTACAGTGCCTGTGCGGCGTGTTCCAAAAGCATCTAGTGTTATCGTATCGCACGACGAAAAAATGGTTTCTGTGATTGTACGTCGCGGGCCATAACAAACTCAGAATATCATTGCATATTTGAATGGCCAGATGAATAGTGAATCTTGTTATCAATTTAATACAAGTTTAGGTTATCAAGTTGATTTGAAGAAAATTATTACATAACGAAGCAGTAAACATCTTAACTACAGTAAACTGGACTTGACAAGAGACAGCTGGGGTCTGCGCCACCTCCTTTACAAAAGAGCGGAGCCAGGGGATGTGCCAAGTAAAAAGCAATGTGGATGATGGATGACAGCCGATGACAAATATGTGAAAAGAAAGATACTTACATGTCAAAGCCAAATGAGGCTCATTCGTCCGATTAGATCGTTCGTACCTAATCCTGCGAAAAAAAAAAAGAAATGAGAAGCATGCGGAACACTGGTTTGAATACCTGATTCAGTGACTGGCGTTTGTCGTTCGTGGCTCGTTATCGGTTCGCTGTATGTGAGGTACCTAGTGTTCTATAGAAGCAAAACCATGAGATACGCTAATGCACCATGTTAATACCCGTTTCGCATCAGCTGGTTGACGTCGTCGTTCGTTCATCGTTCGTTAGAGGTAGTCGTGGATATCGTACTACACTTAAGAACAAAGTAACTCGTTAGTAAAACACACTTTGCGACTGCGCAGCAGTGAACCGCTGTCAGAGCTGTCATCCATCATCCTCCAAGTGGCGGCCATAAGGCAAGAGCATGGTTAATTAGAAGTCATTGAGCGATTGACGAAGGCGAATGAAAAGATAGAAGAACGAAGAAAGAATAGGACTTTTTTTTTGGGGGGGGGAAATTGGGTAAAATCATTTTCATTGCCTCAATTTCTCGCTATCCACTATCCCATGACTCTTGACTTTTATGGAACGTCCCTATGGAGCCGCATCCCTTACCGCAGTGTCTTATATGCCCATTTTATCGCCAAGGGAATCGAAACTGGATTCGGTCTATCGCTCAATCTTTAATATCTAAAAAGCTATTCCCTCGCTTCCCTTATTTATTCAACTTCTTCTACTAGGAGCTTTTGACCTTGCGTGTGCCTTATTCAGTCAACTCACTGCAGGCCCAAAGTTGGGGAACAATCTTTTTCCATCTGAAACCTGGATGTATGGTTGTAACCGAGAATGACATATTATAAAAGTGAAAGCATAATCCGAACATGGATCCAACAGCAAAATATTAGTGATCGTAGAAAATACTATGTCGTGCTGCAATTTTACCAGTTTTCCCGGCGTTAATTTAGTTTTTGGCTGAGCACCGTCTGGCAGTAGTTTGCCACAAAAAAGGTTCACTTATAACAAGCCGTACACCCGCTGTGCAATGGATGCCGCCTGCCACCGGAGGCCGCCCTCTTACATTGAGCGACTTCCGTCAGACAAAAAGCCTAACGCATACACGGCATAACCTGGGCGAGAACTCTTGACGGACTTTGGTATATTAATGACAACCTTATGGCATACATTGCAACGTGATTTGTTTCTGAACACGCGCAAAGCAGCACTGGTTCCGCCCCCCCCCCTCCTCAGTTCCATTCCGCCCAGGCTATAATCGATCTAGAAAGATGTGTGGGTATGTTGGGTATCTAAAAAAATGAGCTAGTAAGCTCTTTGATTGATTCAAATTTCTTCAAGATATTTTACCTTTGTTATTTGAGTTTTAGCCATTGATCGCTTGACATGACTTGGATTATATGACATTGAAAAATTTTGGATTAGTATACGTTCATTACATCATAGCAAAGGAAAAGAAATTAGACTTGCCTTTGAACCAAATGGTATACCGGACAAAAAAAAACAGATGAATACGGACCACAGGTAAGCTTCTTCGATGCGGTAAATAAAATTGCTTCCAGGGCAGTTAAGCGATGGATCGGTGGTCAGCTTGAGCAGGCAAAAAATATTGACGCGGCCAGAAGTGACGGTAATTTCGAGTTGGATTCCAGATATCGAGAGCCCCCGAATAAAAAGAAAGAAAAACAAATAAAGTACATGATGATAAAAAAACAATGGTCGATTCAGTAAAAACCTCCTAAAAACTCTGTGGGAAATAAAGAGGAAAAGACTGCGAAAAGAATATGTACATGAAATATAAAATACAAAATACAAAATACAAACTATGAACTACAAAATACAATAATCGGGAAGACATCTCGAATACCATATCATGAGAAGCAATCCAAAGGAGAGGAACATTAAGAGGACACGTAAGCGTTTTTCCAATGAAAAAGAGTGTCAGGCCACCGACGATGGCCTTTGACGTCATCCAGTTTCGCCAGATGGATGGATGGATGGATGGCGAGAGAAAGTCAACTTGTAGTATCCAGAACTTGTCAGGCAAAAAGAGAACGGAGAACACCGAAGCTAGAAGAAGGATGGAAAAAAAGAGAGGTAAGTCTGTTTTGCCGGAGCAAAATCGATGGTAGACCACTCGACGCTTGCCTTTTTGAGGATTGTAGTCGATTCACCCAATTTATATACACGGGATAAGAATGGTCTGGATGATGGATGCGGATGGGATCTTGATACAATGATAGTGAGGGTTTATCAAGCAAACAGAAAGAGAGAGAGAAAAGCAAAAGAAAAAAGGTATTTAGCATATCATCATGGAAAGAGAAGAAGATAATCCGGCTTTTGAGTTCCTGTTCAAACATACCGTAAGCGTGATTTTCCCAAAGATTTTAATATGTAGATTTTGCTCCAATCAAAAGCTGACTTAGAGAATAATTACGTCATCGAGCTGCTTTTGGCCATGACGCGATTTTTGGCGCTCTTTTTTTCCTTTTATACTTTACTGCGTTTATCGCCTCGACTTCTCTGCCGTTTTTATTGTTACTGGAGCCACCGTTTATTTTTCTTTTTAGAATAATATCATGCTCCTTCGCTCTGATATCAATGTTGACAAGCTTGCCACAATGATAAGCAAACTGGCGGCGAGTGCCCATGATATAACAGAAATTCCATTTGACTGCAAAAGGCTAGACACCGTTATTAAACTGCATAATCTCACCTTGGTGGATGATCTGCAAGAAAAGCTAAGCTTGAGAAGAAGTAGAAGGAAGTAGTGATTTGATACCATGGATATTGTTGATCCATATTCATATTGGTCAATGTCGAAATTGCGCTGCTGAAGGAAGCCAAAGAAGCAGAAGCCGCAGCAGCAGCCGTCGCCGAAGCGCAAGCAACAGCGTATAAAATCTCAAGAAGAACCAGTGGCGCAAGCAGCAGTAGCGGAAGCGGCAGCGTCGAGGACGGCATTGGAACGCCTCATCGAGTATGCAGTCAGTGTACTCATTCCGAAACCGCTCGTCCAAGAATCCCAGGAAGCTGTTCAATCACGAAGAGATGATGTACGCAGCGGGAGGCCAAGGATGCTTTTATCCCGTTGTACCCGTTTGTAAATCTGTAGACATTGGACAGGCCCAGCAAACTGCAGAGCGCGAAGCGATGGTGGACGCAGGATTGAAGTGTCAGGAGGCCAAAGATGTTTCGCGGAGGCAACCATGCACGTTCTGAAGAAGAATGGTAAGTCTCTTTTCACATTATGAACGCGCCATTTTCATATACCCACCAGTATACTATTAGCAAAGAGTGTATGGTGAAGAACAACATTGGGGCTCAATTGTCAAAGTTGAGAATGAAGGAGTATATATTGCAGTGGCACCAACAGCCCCAGCTTATTATCAACCCCATTACGTTAACTGCGGTGTGAGTTACGAGGTTACGGCAGGTGCAGGACTTGGATTAGCGAAATTGTTGTTGATCCTTCCGATCGCGTGCCAAATTCAAGTGGAGCTCTGGGGCTCTTCGATGGCCACCATGCCAAAACAACACAAGAAGAATAGGAAGCGTATAAAGTCGTATGTCACCACTCCAAGCTAATCGTCGTCAAGAGCTGACCATTGAAGAAGAAGGTGAGGCGAATGTGGACGTCGTACTCGAACAGTTGGAGAGCCCTGTGTTGCAGCACGGTGGCGATCATCGCTTTGAGAAAGATGATCGCGTAGAATCACGAGAATTCAAAGAATGGATCCGATCTTTGCTCCGAACCGAAGAACATGGCGATTGGCACAATTAGCAGCAAGAACTCACAATCAGTATGACAATGCTGTTGTCAAGGAAGTCGTATCCAACAACGTAGCCTTCATTTTCGAAGAATTTGAGAGGCTTGCACTTGAGGACGGCGAATGATCATCTCAATTAGAAGATGATCGTGTGGAAAACGAGTGTGACGCAGCAGCCAACCTGTATTCATTGAAGACGAAGAAGATAACGACGAAATTGCAGAGCACGGATACAGCGATCGCGACGGTAAGGTTCGCCAAGATGAAGGCAATGGTTGATGCAGTCATTGGTTGCCAGCAGTTAGCTTGCGAAGAAATTTAGAACAACCAGAATCTAAATGAAGCAGCAGCCGATAGTGGTACGACGGTGACTTTACGGCTATCGTACAGCAAATGGGAGGTCTTGGTTTGGAAGGGGAAGTCGGCGCTTTATGGACAAATCATTCCACTCTGTGATATATGAGAGAATTTAGAACAAAAGAGACAATGAGAATCCTTTGAGACTGTTGGATATCTTTATTTCGATTAATGTGAGATGCCTATTTATGCTTTAGTCTTGAGTCTGAATTAATAATTATCAGTGAGCAGTCCTCGGTTATAAGGGTATTAGGAAGGATCCACATGCTGTGATGTGACAGCGTTACCCGTATGAATTGATCTCGGCGATAGATCCAAGTTATGGATGAAGAGGTTCAATCGGTGTTCTAATGGAGAAGCTCACTCAGAATGGACACACGTCTAGATCCCGATCTTTCCTGTTGGGAACACCAGTCTAGGATGGATAATACGACAAGTAGTGGATATACCACAGCAAGTTTCAGCAATCCAATATGGATCACCAATACCCATAGCGTCAAAGTATTCTTCTTCTTCACCTTCAAGGCACCAGTCAACCGCGTCGTAGAATACTTCTTCTGCATCAGATTGGCAAAGTGTTAAGTTAGTTACCGTTGTGCAAATTTATGTATATGAACTCATCATACCTTTTTCAGTGACTTGGCGCTCTTTTACATCTATCAAAAACAACGCAGTCAATTAATACCAAATACAATATATGCTGGCTTTTGACGTAACCGACCTTTACGACTCGGTTAATTTTTTTGCTGCGCATGGTTTGACCTTACGATCATCATCTTGGCTGTACTTGCGCAGCGCCTTTTTGTGCACGCGGGTCTTCGTTTTCTGAATCACCGTTTCTGACATGTCATCTTTCAAGGTGAGTTTACGCAATTTTAATGACGGTGTCCAGAATTTTGCAGTCAACTGAAGCGTCGGTGATATCATGGGTATTCACTGCCATCTCGCTCATCCTTATGGCAAGCTCATCAACGTTGGTCTCAGAGCGGACGAGCATGGTAGTGAGAACAAGGAAAATAGGAACGATGTGTGCAGTAGCAGTAAAAAAACAGTGAGAGTAGTGAAGATGATAAACGCAGTAAAAGGAGAAAAAAATACGGAGGGATTGAAAAAACGTGAAGCGGAAAAGGGGAAAAAAACGCGCCAAAAAACGCGACAAGAGCAAGAGCAGCTTGGATGACGTCATTAGTTTCGCTCATTTGTGATTGGAGGAGATTATTAGTGGACTAGCTTACTGTGTTGTGTGGCACGCAGCCGCCAGACCGTGAGCAGCTAGAGATTATCTTGACGCCGGGAACTCGTAAAATTACAGTACGACGTATTTCCTTCTCATGATCAGCAATATCCATGTCGTTGGATGCATAGTTATAATTATGCTCCACTTTTCGTCAGGAACTTGCTTCTACTAGTTCGGATTTATATACTGCCGCATGAATATAGGTTTGAGTTCAAACGTGGGGTGTGGGAAGAAGCGTTATTGCTATTTCTCGATGAAGTAAATGGATATTGTGTATTTTATATTGCTAGATACGACTCTCATTTTTGGATCTGATTATCTGTTACTCAGGCTTAAGCGTGGCCAGGATAGATATATCCAGTTTTTATTATCATTCATTTTTCTATACAGTCCCAGATATTTATCGCAGCAATCCTATATAATCATTGACTCCAGAAATTACCAATTATACCACCACAAGTTATCTTTCAATCAACCTGATTCATCCATCACGTAAAGCGCACTTGCATCGGAAACAAAATGTGTCATACTCTGCCTAGCTTAACACCTATTTGAGCTCCTTTCCATTGCACCTCATAAATCTACGGTAGAAAGTTATTGCTTCTCTATAGTATCTTGTCAGATACCATCTATTAATGCTTATCAGGCTGAAGGTGTCGATATTTTGAATTTTTGGCATAGATATCATATAGGAGCTGACTGTTCAGGTTCAGCCATGCAGAGGTGCCCCATGATTGGCTACCAGCCAACGATGATCACGTGCTGAAATTCATGTCTCGCAAACGCGAGCGCCGAACGCCGTATGTCGGTGCTTCGTCCATCTTTCCCTTCATGTCATTTGATAAATCGCGGCTTAACAAAGCACTCAAAGAATTACCCCCGGATACCTTGCTCACGGAGATACCGGAGATACAGAATTCTATTGCGCATTTGCGGCGGTCAAACAATGAAATGCGCGAATTTGATCCAGACCGGCAGGATCCCGATCTGACCACCGCCATTGACGAAAATGAAGCTTTGATTGAACGTTACGAAGTGCGCATTGACTTGACACTTGAAGTTATTCGTGAAAGATTAGGTGAAGCAGCAGCAAGAGAGATGGAGAGCAATGTTTTGGCTTTTCGAAAACAGTACCAGCCATCGGATGCCGAAGAGGGTGTGTTCTTGTAAATAAAAACTATTTCTACTTTCATGTACTATAAATTACGAAAATAGGCGTCTAGTATCGTGTGGTTGAATTGAGGGTGGTCTATGGAGACGGATAGTTGATAAGGGTAAATGGACAGTGGTCTATAGAGTGTAGAAGTTTCTTCAAGAGGTTCCTATGTAACGTGTGGGTTAGATATGCCAATATTATTGATTTTTAAGCGTCATCTTTCTTACACGCAGCATAATTGCTTGGTGAATATCATGCCATGTAAACCGATATGCCAAGGAGAATGAGTCTTCATATTCGTGAGTTGGAAAAGCACAGAAACGCATAGATATACAGCGGTTATTACCATGATTCAGTGTATGAAATATTTCCATTTCTTTCTTTCGTTTAGCTGCGGATTTTGCCTGCGTGGTCACCAAATGGTTGACAACAACAGGCTGTAGTGTACTTATCACCAAAGGAAGAAGACCGTTCTCATTGAACCAAGCAATGTTTTCTTGGCGCAGATAGATAATAACACGTAATGACTATAGCTCGGACAGTAAATAAATTCAGCGCCACTTGGAGTCAATCGATATGCGAGTTCATTTACCGTGCTGGGGGTAATGCGTAGATGAATGACGTTCCTTGTTCGCAAGCATGGTGAAGACATGGTATGACTTGTAAACTTTCTATGACAGCCGTGGCGGAGCTTTTTGTCTCCATGCAGAAATGATTCCATCCGAAATAAAATAAAAAAAAAAAAAAAAAATTCCCTTCCGACCTTGGTTTCCCCGCGATTTGATTTTTTGGCCTTCGTCCTTTTTTTCTACGCTCGTTATAGCAATTTCGTAGGTGGCATGGCTGCAGCACATGGATCTTCTCTACGTCCTCCTTCCTTGAGGCCAAGAAAAAGTACACCAGAATCCATACAGACAATGCAGCTTTCCCTGGATGTTCCTGAGAAGGAAAGATTGCTGGAAAATGAAGAAGTCAACATGGGCGTTACGTCTCCGAAATCCTTGGGAGAAATCAGCCGTCGACGTAGTAGAACATGGGTAAACCTTTGGATAATGGCGTGTCCTGAAAAGCTTCCCTAACAACAGTAGACCCATCGGCTGTGCATAGGAATAGCTTCGCTGTTGGTTTTCTTCCTATTCCTGCTTTTCAAGCTAAATACCCTGACAACAATACCAAATCTCCACGGTGCCTATTTTAATGGCACGCACCATTTTGCACCTACTGTGATTCTCATCTCGCTGGACGGATTTCGAAAGGATTATCTTGATCGACAAGTGACTCCTCATCTCGTCGATTTTGGTAAGTGAATGAAGGAGCAATTCCCCAGCTTAGAGAGTTACTCATGCACCACATTGTAAAGGCAATTCCGGCATTCAAGCAGAATATATGAATCCGTCGTTTCCCGTAAGTGCTGAATGCTTAAAGTGCTGGGTTGAAAAACAGTGGCGTTTCTCACGCCTAGCATGTTAGTCTATCACGTTTCCGAACCATTGGACCTTAGTGACCGGACTGTATCCAGAGGCGCACGGTATCGTTGCCAACGAGTTTTATGACCCAGAGTTGAAGGAACAGTTCATTCATAAAAAGCCAGCAATCAGTCAGCAACCGAAATGGTGGGGCGGTGAACCTGTAAGACAATTTCACGGCGTATGGGACAATATCTGAACTGGAGACTGATGCGACTTTTTTTTCTTATCTGTTACTAGATTTGGACAACTGCCGCATCACAAGGAAAAAAGTCTGCTGTGATTATGTGGCCAGGTTCAGCGGTGCCAAGCCATTTGCCGACATATCTCGTCGATTATATCCGAGGAACAACGGCCATAGACAAAATGGATACCACGTTGAATTGGTTGGATTTACCAATAGAAAGCCGTCCTCAAATGATTGCTGTATATATACCGCAGATCGATCAGAAAGGTCATGGTGGAGGTCCCGACGGTCCACAGGTATGTCATTGTTTGCTTTATGGGTTAGCAGGTATTCTATCGGGGCGCCTAATATATGATTTTATCCTCACAGATGAATCGTAATCTGACCCAAGTGGATGAGGCGATCAGTCATCTTATGGACGGTTTGAAAAAGCGGAACTTGGACGCGTTAGTGGATATTGTCATTGTAAGCGACCATGGTATGGCGCCAACCGATAAATCAAGGCTTATTTTCTATGACGATATCTTATCTACTGAATCGTTACGTTATCTACGGGAGCGAGAAGCTTGGCCGATGCTCAACTTGCGCCCAGTGGAGAACGCGCCCTCACATATTGTGGATCAAGTGTATGAGGAGCTTCACAGTTATACCCAACAAGTGCCTGAGGCCCATTTTCGAGTATACCGCCGTGAGGACGTTCCAGCACGGTTTCATTACAGCAGCACATTGCGGATTGCTCCGATTGTCACTATTCCCGACGTCGGGTATTCATTCACCACGCATGACGAATTTGATCCTGATACTGCTCCGTGTTACCGACCGCGTGGCATTCATGGCTACGACAACATGGCCCCCGAAATGCGTGCTATCTTCATGGCCAAAGGTCCGAATGTGATGCGTGATTATGCGCCCGGCACGGTTCTGGCACCGTTCTTCAATATCGAGGTGTACGGCTTTCTAACCCGTCTTTTGGCGCTGGATGCCGCACCTAACAACGGCACATTACATGGGCAATTTATTTCTGTAAAATAATACTGCTGCATCTCATTTTTGGAAACAATATCATTTCTTTTTTAAACAACGCCGCGTTGCATTAAAAAAGCTTCATAACGCATCGTCACTGCCAGCAGCGGAATTTTTTTCAAATTCTTTTTTTTTTTTTTGTTCATCATGACCAGCTTGGACCATGAGCCTCGGTTACGGCCATGGGAAAAAAGGGTATCGTCCGCTCCGTCTGTGCCGAAAAAGCCGCGCGAGCTGTCGACAGGTCTACAGCACCACAACGACAAGGAAGCAAACCACACGTCATCGCCAGCCTTGACCGAGTTGCCAGAGCGATTGTCTCCAGCCATTTCCGCGTCCAAACCACAAACATCAATAAATGGCTCTCAGAGTTCCCAAAAAGAGTTATCAGAACCGCATCTTGTTCTTCGAAGGCATATGAATCCCAAACTGTCCGTTGTTCATTTATCCATGTACACCTCTTCATCGCCGCATAACCTCATTACCCCGACATACTTGGCGTCACATTCCATGGCTCGTTTGAAATCAAGCACAACGACGAATGCCAGTCGGGACAAAGCATCCTACTCAAGAAACATGATGAGTCCAGACAATGGAATGCGATTGCCAGCATCGACAACCGAAACATTCCAGGTGCATAAAAGCTTGTCGCCTCGTTTTATGGTATCATGGAGCTCATTCAATTTTTTTTAATAATAGTCACCCGTTGCCAGCGGAACAAACAGCGCGTCAACCAAGCTTGGCTTCAATGACAAACACTCTCCTTTGTTCTCCTCGGGCCGGCCACAATCGACCGCATCATCGTTTAAACAGCATACAACATTTTCTTCTCCGATCAGTACCGGTGCAACATCCTTTTCACCACTGAACCAGAGAAAAGCCAATCCGGACTTGGAGACACTTGTAGAAATGGGTTTCGACTACATCAAGGCAAAGCGTGCTTTAGAAGCCTCCAACGGTCAATTACAAGCGGCTATCGATCGACTCATCAATACCGCCGGTGAAACTGATCGGGCCTCCACACCAGCACCAAGCCAAGATGAGGATCTGCTTCAGTTGAACACAGGTTCCTCAGCTGGAACCCCGAAAGCAGCAACAGAGGCTCCCACGCAGGCAGCAGAAGCCTACCAAACGCGATTTTCAGCAGCCTCAGCGTGGAGCAGTCTAGGGGAAAATCGGAATGGGCGTGATGCAGGTGAAGAGGACAGCGACAGTTCAGACGAAGATCCAGCGATAGAGCGCCAAAGGGAAGAGGAATGGAAAAAGCAGCAAGAGCGCATTCGTAAAGAATACCTGATGCAAAGGAAACAGCAACAAGAACAACAGAACAGGCCGACGAGGGAAGGCTTTACATCGAGTTATCCCAAAGCATCCTTACAGACACCATCGCCACTTCGATCGCAAGCATCTACAGACACCGTTACTATTGCTGCCAAAGAAAAATTCTTGGGCGACGAACAGTACAACTTGGGCCATTTCGATGAATCGATTACTTCGTATAGTCGTGCCTTGGCAGCTCTACCGAGAGATCATGATCAGGTAGCGGTTGTCAGCAACTTACGCGCAGCCGCCCGCATGAAATGTGGCGATTATAAAAGAGCAGTAGCGGACGCCGACACTGTGTTAGATATTGCCCGGCCGAAAACAATCAGTATAACTGACAGCAGCGAGTACTGGAGACAGCAAGTGATCACAGCGTTGGGACAAAAAGCAGCAGCTTTGGAACATATAGAGCGTTACAAGGAAGCACTGACCATCTACGACGAACTCGCCAATACCGTGGATACGAATAACCCGCAATGGTCACAAGCAGCTGCACGGTGCCGGACATTTGGCAAAAAGGATCGTACGACCATACCATCCACACCACAGCAATCCTCATCCACATCACAGAGTCAAACATCTGCTTTCCCAAATCTCGATTATTCCATCTTTGAAATGCAGAGTCCAGTGAAGAGCCGAAATCCGTCACCAGCATTTCCAAATGTCGGATCGGCTCGCGCCAGTCCCATCCCTCGTTTCTCAACCCCTTCATCTGCCGTGTACGATACTTCAGTTCCTTCTCCACTTCGCACATCATCCGTACAGACACCGGCTACGCAAAAACCTCAACCGTCGGAAACAATGGGCCATGGTGGTTTCGCTGCGTCGGCTGCATCGTCGCCAATGAAGCCCAAACCATCGACTGCGAAACCGGTGGTAGTAGGGAAAGCATTGGCTTCTTATCGAGCACGCGAGGCAGAACTGCAAGCGGAGGAAGCGGAAAAACTCAAAAAGGCGGATTTTGTCAACGATCGCATCAACAGTTGGAAGTCAGGAAAGGAAAACAATTTGCGTGCATTATTAGCGTCATTGGATATGTTGATGTGGCACGGTGCACAATGGCGGGGAACTCCCATGAGCGAATTGGTGGATCCGAAACGATGCAAAATTGCATATATGAAAGCGATTGCCAAGGTTCATCCGGATAAGGTAAGCTCAACACTGGATGGCTGGGTAACCCATGGTACTTAGGCTTTAAAAACGGTAGTTACCTGCTTCCACGACGGTTGAACAACGTATGCTTGCAAGTGGCATCTTTACGACTCTGAATGGTGCATGGGACGCCTTCAAACAGCAAAACAATCTTTAAGCATTATAGAAAACCGATGCAGCATTCTTCATGTGTCGCTTCTATTTGGGCTACAACGATGAATATATCTGAAACTTTTACTAGCGATGTGGGTGCTTTACGATCGATTTAAATCCATAACGTAATTATTATGGAGAACTCTTGCCTAATAAAAAGTACATATGCGTAATATTACCGTAAGAAACGAACATCGTTTGCAGCTATGGATCCCGTAATCTGGAGCCAGGATGAAAAACAGAAATGCATGGTTGCGCAGTTCGATGTGTCATGCTATATTAGGGTAAAATGAAATGCTTTTCTAATCTAATCTATACCAAGTACAGTATGAAATACAGAATATGATACTATGCTCCTCTTGAAGTCTTTTTGAAACGAGATAGCCATCTTTGAAAGCGATGGAAACAGTCTCGGGAAGGTCCGCCAGAAGTCGACATGGGAGCAGACATGGATCGTTTTGTGCATTGACTTTCGCTCATTTCTTCGCCCGAGGAGGGCGGCGAGGGTGGAAGTTGGAAAACATGTGGGTACCGAGACGTGTCTGATCGTGAGGATGTAGGCAACGATAATCGATGCTTGCAGTGTTTCGATGGTAATGAAGCGATGGACATGGGTGTTGTTGATGGAATCATCCCAGGAGACGGTGCAGCAGCTGATGTAGCATAAAACGATGGATGGGACCTGGAACGATCGACTGAACTTGGATTACTTGCATGATCAGAAGTGGTAGAAACCGAACCACTAGGGATCGTTGATAAGCAAGAGGTGGTTCGGGTAGTCTGGCTTGCTCGCTTGTTCTTTTCGGCTTGAACGAGCCGTTCTTGGGTCAAATAATAAAGCGACAGCAAAGGATGATAAGCAGCTGGTACGGTTTGTGGGTCATCGTAGCCGTGAGGATACGGTGAAGCAGTCATAGGGTTTGTAATACAGGACGATGCATCCTGGTGGGCTTGGCAAGTCGCCACATGGTCTGCGGCCGTCTGATAAATAGGTGAATTGACGATAAGCTCTAGCTTTAAACGGATATCTCGTGTGGTGCCCATGTTAAACCCGTAAGTCATTGAATGAACGACTCTAGGATCCAGAGGCAGTTGCAGAGGTTTTCGCGTGGGGAGATAGTTTTCCACTGGTGCAGCATAACCTTTGTTCAGCCACGGATGTCGAATGATATCTGCCAGGATAATTCTTGCTTCAGGATCGGTTTTAAATGCACGCGATAACAAATCGCGACATTCTGGACTAAGGTGTGCAGGGTAGGCGACTTGACCGCTTTTGATTTTTTCGTGAAGGCCAGGCATGGATCGATCATCAAATGGCATGGATCCAGTCACCATAACGTAAATGACTACGCCAAGACTCCACACGTCGATTTCGGGGCCACGATACGGTGTGGATCGTAGTAATTCGGGTGCGGCGAAATACAACGATCCACAGTAGGTCTTTAGTAATCGCTCGGGACAGAAAAGATTGGATAATCCAAAATCAATAATTTTGATGTTGCGACCGGATTGATCGACCATGATGTTTTCGATTTTGAGGTCACGGTGAACCACCGAATTACGATGCATATAATCCAATGCACTAACGATTTGGCGAACAAAGTGACGTGCATGTTTCTCCGACAATCGATTTCGTTTGACGATGTAATGCAACAATTGACCGCCACCTACGTAGTCCATAAGAATATAGAAATAAGGTCCGATGGTTGTGAGTTCTTTTAAGCGCACAATGTGAGGATGATTCAGAAGAAGCATGATATGGCCTTCTCGAATCGTTCGCATTTCTCGACTTTGTTCGTGTGCGCATTGTTTGGCTGACATGCATTTGTGCGCATCCGCACGTGGAATAATTTTGACAGCGATCTATAGATTAAATATAAGAAACCGCCTTTACTGTGCTGGATTGAAAGAAGATCAAGGTAAAGAAAAAAGAAGAAACCTACTTTTTCTCCCGTGACCTTGTGCACGGCCAGTTTGACTTTGCCCATGCTTCCTTTACCGATACTTTCTCGCATGATATAGTTTCCGATCGCTTTGAGCGGGACGGTACTGGTGACGGTTCCATTCCCCACTGAGAAATTTGATGTGTGTGGGTGGACTTCGGCCATGGCCGATTCGGTCATAGCCGCAGGCGATTCAGTGAGTTCATCATCGAGAATATGCGTTGTAACCATGGTCCGACGACGAATATACTCGAAGAAGATGCTGTTGAGTCGCCGCACAAACTAAGTGATGATTTCGCAAGCGGATAATGGGAGGTTTGATTGGAGGGAATCAAAAGCAATATGATGATTACTAGATGCAAGTGGTTGGATAAAGAAGTAAACAGCGTGAAAGCCCAACGTTGCTGCGAATCGATATTCCGATGTTTCTGGTTTGTTTGTGTGTTGCAAAAACTACGATGGGAATAAAATATCGCGGTGAAACATGCGGTGCATCCAATGTTTGTTTCTTGCAATTTCTTGCATTCTTCTACGAGCTGTCTACCAACTAGCTATCATTTTCTTTATTAGAAATATATTTAAGGCGTTGCACTTTCAAGGATCATAGCATGTCTACACACAAAGACAGAGCAGCTGAGAATGAAAAGGTCACTACGACCAACCCATTTCTGTGCAACTGCAACTGTAAATCATTGTGAGAAAAATGAGCAATGCCATATTTCCGGAAATAGAAATTGACGGACAAAAAAAAATGCACCCATTAATCCTTCATGAGTGAGGCGCAGCTTTCCGATTCTGATCATCATTGATGCACTGCTGACATAAATCGCGTCACAAAAAGGTCGAACCTTAAAATAGCGATCCGCGCGAACTTGGTCATTTATCGACTGCTGTTACTGGTTTCTCTATCTTACTCATTCCCTCATTACTGTATTGCCATGACAAAAGATTCTCAAAAGACATTCGGTCGCGCAATGCGATCCGAGTTTTTCCTTGAACCCGAATACACACCATTGAATCATGGTGCATTCGGGGCCTGGCCACGCGCTTTGTTGCCTGTCTTGCATAAATACCAAATGGAAGCAGAAAGTCATCCTGACCGTTGGTTACGCCGCTGGCTGTATCCTGAACTGGATAGCAATAGGCAACGACTGGCGGCGCTTATTCACTGCCACCCTGAGGAAATGTCTTTTATTGCCAATGCTTCTCACGGTCTTTGTTCTATTCTACGAAGCTTTCCTTTCAATAAAGGAGACAAAGTTTTATGTGTAAGTGAATAAACCGGCTCGCCAAAACCACTTTCACGGCTTAACCTTTCCCTTGTCTAGTTTTCAACCGCTTTCAACGTGACGGAGCGTACTTTGACCTATATGAAGGACACGCATCATTGTCTCACGGTCACGGTTGAACTTGCCTATCCACTCAGTGATCAAGCTATTCTGGATAAAACAAGGTCAATCATTGAAGAAGAGCAAGCCAAAGACAATGGTCGTATCCGTCTAGCAGTTGTTGATGCTATTTCCTCTACACCTGGTGTCCGATTCCCGTATGAAGCGATGGTTCGGTTACTAAGGGAGTACGACATTATGTCATTCGTTGACGGCGCTCACACCATTGGTAAGTAAAGCGCACCAATCCTGAACGGGGCAAGAGTACCCATTCATTGGGATAGTGCAGTTGCTGAATTCGGTTAGGTCATTTGCCGTTGAATTTGCATGAAACGGATCCGGACTTTTTCATTTCCACCTGTCACAAATGGCTGTTTACACCACGCAGCTCGGCCATACTTTACGTACCCAAACGTAACCAACATCTCATCCAGCCGCTTGTCATCAACGAATTTTATCAAAGTCCTCAAGAAGCTGCCAACTCGGTATGCAACTTTCAAGCGGCATTCGATTGGCCTGGTGCAATTGACTTTAGCAATTTTCTCTGCATCAATGCTGGTAAGATATGTGAATCCGAGGAGGGGTATGTTGAAGTTACTGATCCCGCCCCGCTGCAGCGCTGGATTACCGTGCTTCTCTCGGAGGAGAAGAAGCCATCCAAGCTTATTGTACCGATCTAGCGCAAAAAGGCGGACAACGAGCGGCCGAGATTTTGGGAACCCAGGTCATGGAAAACGAGGATCGCACTTTGTCGACATGTATGATCAACGTGGAACTCCCGTTATCCAATGTATCAAAATCGGATCACGAAATCTCGCAGACCTTTGTGGATAAATTGATGTACGACTACCACGCGCTGGTAACTGTCTACAAACACAATCATCGCTGGTGGGCTCGATTCAGTGCGCAAGTGTATAACGAATTGGATGAGTTTGAAGATGTTGCAAAAGCGTTGGCAAAGATTTGCAAAGAACTGGAAGCATAATTAGCAATTTATGGGAAGGCAAAAAAAAAAATTCTTTGAACTGACAGTACCATCTTGAAATCTAAATTAAATTCTATATTCTAAACAAAGAAGCCATGAATGCAAATAGGGAAGGATACAACGAACACTAAAGATGAGCGGGGGGAATGAGTTATGAATTGAAAGCGAGGATTTCCCTGCGGCAACCAAATGCCGAAGGGACAACAGCTGAGAATGAAAAGACACAAGCATTTTTTTTAGCCACGTTTATGATTCATCCGGAAAGATGAACCCGTCCTCAAGCCTTTTTGGCGCCACCTAAAAGTTTCGGTGCGTAGCGGGCCCATCCGAGAGCATGAAGTTTTCGAACCACGGCAGGTGTGATAGCTGCGGTAATTCCCAGTCGTACCGGTAAAAAGACGGTCTTGTGAATACCATAAGCTAACAGGAACATCGAAGCAAAAGAGGCTTTCTCGTCATCATCATCCGCAGCAGGAGCACTCTCTTCAGTAGAGGTTGGAACCGCTTCACCAAGACCCATTTTTGCTTTGGCATTCTTGAAAATATCAAGCACACTCTTCTCCACTTGTTTCACCTTTTGCTGACCCACCATTTCTATGGTTGCAAATGTCAATCCAAGATCCACGCAGCCGACACCGAGATAAACGAGCACGCCGACAGCACCATATTTCTGAGCCAGCTCTTTTAGCTTTCCAACCTTGGGAGCCGCTTTGTCTTTGGCTTGCTGAATTACTTGCTGCGACGATGGCAACGATGAGATCTTGGCTGATTGAGGCGTGGAAGGTTTCTGGGTGGTATAAGTTCGCTGGTATTGGAATCGAGCAGGTACAGGTCTCCGAAAAGGTGCAATACGAGGAATCGCTTGGACACTGCGACGACTAGCAGTCTTGAATAAAGTGACGAGCGACATGGCGTTTTTTTTTCCTCCAAAAACTACAAAGGACAAGGTACCGAAAAAATAAGAAGGAAAAGAAAAAAAAAGATCTTGACCCTGCTGTAGGAGTTTCAAATCGTCGTTTTTTCTGGTTTCCGTGACCGTGGCACAAAGCGACAATCGACGATTATCCGTTTGGCGATACCTGGTAACCCTGTCAATACGTGGATAACAAGGTCGAACGATACTTAATTCAGGCAATTCTCCACTGTGTGAATCAAAGCTGATTTTTCAATGGTCGCTCTTGTCTAAATAGATGAAAATCCAAGCGGCTACACAGTGACTTTCCGCTTCCAGTGGAGGCTGGAGATTTTTTAATCGAATGGCTAGATGCCATTTACTGCGAGCCAGGCTCGGGTGATATACACCATTGTATGTAGTTGCTCTATTTTTTTGTCGCCGAGATTGTTTTGTTTAAAAATTTGAGTTTACATTTATTGAGTCGACGTGGCCAGCGGCATACTGTAATGACACTCTCATATGCCATAACATTATCATATTTTCTATAACCGTTATGTTACCATACATCACAGCATTGATTATTCAGTATGTCTTGTCCCAAATGGGTTATTCACTTGATATTAGAATACGATCGAGATCAAAAGGGTTAATAAGCAGATAAAATAATTATATTCCATTACATCTTCGTGATATCAAACATTTTTCTTATCATTCAAGATTTCATGGGATCGCCATCAAGACAATGTGCATATGTATGATAAATTATTCAGAAAATATCATCCAAGCCCCGGATCACAACATTTACATGAACAATGAAGTGGTAGAGAAAATTAGAGTAGTTAAAATTTTTGGGAAATTAGCGATTTTGTAAATCACATGATCTACACTAAGTTATCAAGACCTGTTAAACCTTTTTTTCATCTTTCAACCATGCCTCGCTGCCCACTTTCACGATAATAGGCGAAACAATCAGCAGCAAGATGCCGTTTGCACCAGTTGTGGTCAAACAGAGTATCGTCGTTTTTCGAATAAAAATGTGAGTAGAGCTCTTTTTGAAGAAAAGTGGTTGATGATACGACTGGCGTTCTTCTGTAGCATCATTCAATTTGTTTTTATTTGTCAGTTATACTATATATGCCCTTTGATTCTCTTCATTTTATAATGATTGAGAGGTCGGTGTTCATCTTCTTTTTTTCCGATACACCATTTGGTTCAAAGGCAAGTCCAATTTCTTTTCCTTTGCTATGATGTAATGAACGTATACTAATTCAAATTTTTTCAATGTCATATAACCCAAGTCGTGTCAAGCGATCAATGGCTATTGTAAACTCAAATAACAAAGGTAAAATATCTTGACGAAAATTTGAATCAATCAAAGAGCTTACTAACTCATTTTTTTAAATACCCAACATACCCACACATCTTTCTAGATCTATCATAGCCTGGGCGGGATGGAACTGAGGGGGGGAACCAGTGCTGCCCTGCGCGTGTTCAGAAACAAATCACGTTGCAACGTATGCCATAAGGTTGTCATTAATATACCGAAGTTCCGTCAAGAGTTCTCGCCCAGGTTATGCCGTGTATGCGTTAGGCTTTTTGTCTGACGAAAGTCGCTCAATGTAAGGGGGCGGCCTCCGGTGGCAGGCGGCATCCATTGCACAGCGGGTGTACGGCTTGTTAATAAAAATAAAAATAAAAATAAAAAGATTCAATTTTATTATTCTGTGCATCGCAGCTAAATCTCACGATATTTCTCACTAGAATTCCCAAGTGATTAGTTCAATGGCAGTGTAAATTACATGGAAATCTATAAAAATGGACACACACTGCGTATGTCAAAGATCTCTATCCTATCTTTCAAGATAGTCTTTTTCTCCGAGGCTGACTCATTCTTTTTTTAAATCTGCAAGTGAACTCAAGGCTCCTGATCCTGAAGAATAAGAATTGGTATAATATACTAGATGTCATGGGTTTATAATAGTTTGTTCAGTGGTAGTGCGTAGTCCGCCCTGGCTCACACGGTTGATTCTTCCGGGCAATAAAGGCCCGTCAGTCTACAGGTACGTATACGTCATCCACAGTTTGCTTTTACTGCCATACTGTATTGATATGATATTTTTTTCTGTTTGACTAACACACTTTCGCATGTTGCTTTAATTTTTGTTATCATTTGCCTTGCATAACTCTAGCAAACTTATTCTCCAAATGATCCAACGATGTCATGGGTAACCTAATTTAATGTTAAGGGCACTTGGTGGTAGATTTTGCTGTGGTAATTGAAACATTTCATTGGGCGATGAATTGTCATGCTGCTGCCAGCCAGATTTTGAGCTGTTTGTTGCTTCCAATGTTCCTCGGCAAAACTGGCCCTGCACTTCGTCGTGCATATCAAACAGCTGTTTCCAAAGCTGATATTGCTAAGCGCTCGGCAGCTTACGAAGCAGTGAACCAATGCTTAAACTCCTCCGCGTTGAATAGACGTGTCGTAGGACTAGGATCCGGCACCACCATTGAATTCGCTATTGAACGCATCAAGCAGCGAAAAGAACTGCACGATCTCATTTTCATCCCTACCAGCTTTCAAACGCAACAACTCATTTTGAAGAACAAACTGAGACTCGGATCACTCAATGAGTGAGTTATTGCATGGTGCTGTTGTGAGGCATATTGTACTGATTCTTTCTGTATAGACATCCTGTCGTTGATCTCACCATTGATGGAGCGGATGAAGTGGATCCAAAGCTGAATGCCATAAAAGGTGGTGGTGCGTGTCTATTTCAGGAAATGCTCGTAGCCCGTGCCTCTGAACGATTCATTCTGATCGCTGGTAATACGCTTCTCCACAAACAAACAAAGATGATTTGCGACCGTATCTGATTTCGCATGTTTTAGACGAACGGAAACAATCCAGGCAACTCGGAACACAGGTATGTGAGGAGTCGAGAAAAATTATCTGAAAGTGTCCTCATGCTGCTTGATTATTCTTAGTGGACCCGCGGAATCCCTGTGGAGGTGATGCCGATGGCCTTGACGACGGTAACAAGACAACTCAAATCCGTGTTACCTTCTGACGCGACGGTCAAGCTGCGGATGGCGACTCCCACCGATAAAGCAGGCCCAGTGGTCACGGATAATGGTAACTTTATTCTCGATTGTCAAACCACAATTCATGACCCTGCATTACTGTATAAGGAGATGAAACTTTTGACGGGCGTCCTGGAAGTGGGGCTCTTTTGTAACATGGCAGAAGCAGCCTATTTCGGAAGCCTGGATAGCGACAGCGTAGAAGTGTGGAAAGCACAAAAAAAAAGATGTTGACATCTGACCTTATTTTAGCAAATGAACAACCTCGACTCTTAAAACCGGAACTTACAAAGACAGAAAAAAAAGTAAACTGAAATTGCAGTTATACGTTGATTTTGAAATGAAACACGAAATGGAAACGGAAATTACAAGAGAAATAAGGAAAGAAAAGTACTAATGCTGTAATGATAGAATAGAGAATACTGTGATCAACACAATTATGCTACATAAGATGATATCGAAAATATGCGAATGAAAGGGTGGATAAAGGGGAAGGCGCAAAGAAAGAGGATGGGAGGGAACCAGGAACAACATCTAATCGTAATCTTCAAAATCTCCGTGTTCGTCATAGTAGTTGTCTTCAGTGACCTCTTCATTGAAGCCAAACTGGGCACGTTGGTCTCTCATGAATTTTTCGTCCTCCGCCATATCATCCGAATCCATGTCTTCTTCATCTTCATCTTCTTCAGCATCGCTGCCCTTCTTTTCGTCCGCATCATCACCTTCCTTGCCGTCACCCTTGACCTTCTTCGGTGCAGGCGCATCGCCCGATTCTTCCACCACTTCCCATGTCTCGGGATCGCCGCCTTCTTTGCCATCCTGCGACTGCTTGAACGTATCGCGTGCTTTGATCTTGGCAATCGATTCCGGCGATTCAAACATATCATCAAACACGGCTTGGTTAATTTTGCGTGAAATCTTTTTCGTGACCATGAGCTGTTTCGCCGCTTCCGCAGGAGTCGACGCTTGGGGCAATTTCTTTCGTTTGGTACCTCTCTGGATAAATTAAATCAAGTAACGTCAGTATATGTTCTTGCCTAATCCATGCAAGCCAATGAATTGCTTACCTTTTTCGGGATGATACCATTTTGTCGATCCATTTCCAGTCTCTTTGCTTTGACTGCCATCTCTTCAAGATATTCCTTGTTTGCATTGTACCAGATGAGCGTTTTAATCTTCACTTCGTCCGGCGTCAGGATCACTGCTTCAATTTCTTCATCATCCACATCGGAGAGATGCTCTTCTTCCTCTTTCCGGATATTCACTTCGGAGGCTGGAAAAAAGTAAAACGCCGATAAGTTTAGTATGCATAAGACGTTGAGATTCCCCGACTGCTGCTTCCTGCTTACCTAATTTTTCGGTCGCTTCCACGACGGATTTATCGTGCATCCATTCATTCAATTCATTCTCCCATTCTTTGGCTTCTTTATCTGTTTCCGGATCAGGAAGATCGCTGGGATCGGGCATTACAATAGGTTCAGTCATGCCAGCTTCTTCAGGAAGATCTTCGTCGATTTCTTTTTCCATTGATTTGGCAACCGATTCGAGGTCCGGATTGATCAAATGATCGATCTGTGCTTCCTCTTCTGGATTTTTCTCGATGTCTCCGTTGACGCATCCAGTGTCTTCGGAGAAGTTGTTGAGGAATCTCACTCTGCTGACCGAAGATCCTCTTCTACTTTCGACTTCGATTTCGGCCTCTTCTCCTTCCTCGAGTTCTTCCATTTTCTGCTTTTTTCGGTTTTTCGTAAAAGCAGGCGGGTCCGCTTCCGTTTCCAGCCATAACGTTCGAAAATCACGCATCGAGAGTTTGGATGATTCGGTCAATTTGAATTCTTGCAATCTAAATTGGATAGATCGTCTTAGTTTTCATGCCTACTGATATCTGTTTTTCAGCTAAAGGGGACTTACCTCTTTTGGATAGTGACATCCGCTACCTTGACAATATAAATCATTTCACGAGTAGTTCGACGGAAACCGTTCATACGGGCTGCAATTAGCAAACATGCACCACAGATACCGGCGGGACGACGACCGGTACGAATCCAATCACGATCCATACGTTGCACCAGTCGTACGGCATCATGGGCGACTCGCTGGGTGTAATCGCCAAAGTCCAATGCTGCGGCGAATCGAGAGATGTAGATGGAAGGATCAATAAGGGGCAATTTCAATACCAGCACACGTACAAGTTTCAGAAAGGTTGAACCAAGTACAAATACATTTGCCTATAAAATAATGATGATAAAAAAAAAAAAAAAAACTTGTTAGTCCTCGGATTCAGCTTCAGGAGAACATGTTTGCCAACTTACTTGTAGCAGATCAGAAAAATCGATCAGCATCTGGGAGCTTTGTTCATTTCTGCAAACAATATACAGACAGACGGCAGCCACATGGTCACTTTTACGACCGCGGGTAAATCGATTCGCCACAGCCAAATTATAATAACGTTGCGCAGCCTCTCGATAACGTTCCGGTAAACGAAGAGCGTGGGCAATTCTCGCAATTTTTTGTCGACCTAAAAACCCACATCAGTACCGCTGTTGTTGTTATTTGGGAGATCGACAATTATATTAAAGCTTACCATTATCGACTGCTTGTTCTTGGCCTTCCTTTCCACGATGACGGCCAAAGGTGCCAGCGGAGGTAATACGACCTATATATCGTTGAAGTGATTAGACGACAATGTACCTTTTCAGCCATGTAACACTGTCTTGGCTTACCTGATTCACCGGCGAATGTACCTTGAAGCACAGTTTTACCGCCAGACATTTCGGCAAACTGCACTTCCGCAACGATATTGTTTTCTTCCAGGACCTAATAACAGGAAAAAAGACAAATCATGAGTCGACCCAGTACTAGAAAAAACCAAGAGAAAAAAAGGGATCCTCAGCTATTAGTCAACTTACTTCACCACATGCTACACAGTAGGTAGTTCCTGAAGCGGCATCGGCCTCAACCTTGTTTGATCCACAACGACAACGCATGGCACAGAACGGAAGGAGAAAAAAAAAAAACTAAGTGCTGCCACTGGCATCGGTTTCCCTTTGGAGTTTTTCCAATTCCGGCTCGAATCAACAGTCACATTTTGTCGTTGGGTGCGGGCTTTCAAATTTACCATTTTGCTTTGCCTACTCTTTCGCACACGCAGAGCATACAAACCGGCCGTGCACACACACCTCAGCATAAAGTTCCACATACCGACGACGACGATGAGTGCAGTTTATGCGTATTATCGCTCGACTCTTTACGGAACCGCTATTGAGAAAGTGCTGCAAGGAGCAGTATCCGGCCCGTCTGAGGTTGACGTTATTCTGGTCAAGGTACATCTGCGTATTTCGAAGCAAACCATGAGCAGTAACCTCAACGCACAATTTCCCATTAAAATGTCGTTTACTTCGATAGGGGAGTTCCTTGGAGCATTATATAAAGCAGCCAATTGATGCGAATGACGATGCATCAATATTGGTGCGACAGTTTGAACAGCCGGTGTTTGGACTTGTAAACGATATACGGCTGATACGGTTCCATTGGGACACAGAAAATAGCAGCGAAATCAATATGGATGTCGACGAAACGAAGAAAAGAGAAATCCTTCAATCACCATATACTTTCAGGGCGAGATCGGATCATCCAACCATCGTGGGGAACGATGTTATCGCGGCCGTGTCTGAATATGGTAAATTGGTGTTTTGGACAATTCGATCCTTTGAGACAGCAGATCAAAAGCCAGGCAAACGGTTTGAGACGCTTGCAGAGGTAAAAATGTTATGTACCTCGATTCTATGGACATGTAAGGATACTGATGTGCTGTTTGCTTCCACAGGTCATGTTGGAAAAGCCCGGCTTGGAATACACAAAGATCGGGAAAAAGCTCGCTGTTGATCCTTAGTAAGCCGTGCGAACAATTAACCGATGCATTTGATTTTTGACCATGAGTTTTGCTAGCTCGCGTGCTCTTGCTGTTGCATCGTATCAAGATCGCTTTGACATTTTCATTCTGAATCAACGTGCATCACGAACATCCTTTGATCCGTTTGTCGGGGTATGAAATGATATCCATGAACGAGAACCACAGCATTCAACGCATAATAGATGGGCTCAGTTACTGAAGAAGGCATCTTGTGGCATATGGAATTCTTACACACCGAACATGCCACTCCAGATCGTATTGTACTGTGTACAGTTGTTTATAAGTAAGCTTTTTTTTTTCTTTGGCTTAGGCCGGTGTAGTGGTCCCTGTTTGAGACGATATGGATGTTGACAATATGTGGCTAGTGATATTGAACGGCTTTGTCGCGTGATTGTATACATTATTGACGCATCCAACCCTGACGATGTAATTGTCCGACGCATCGGACGACTTCCTCTTGAAAGAAGTAAGAAATCACCGCATGATCCCAACTTGTCTCGAAATAGACCGAATAATTGAAAAACTCTATCCGGGCGGTAATGTTCTAAGCTATTTTTTTTTTCAATAGATACCCCGCTACCTGTGTTATTGATTCCTCTCGCTTTCAAACCGGAAACAATGTTGTTGGTGACGGTATGAGAAATAATCCGCAGCATCAATTGAAGTGTTATGGCTCATTTTTTTTTGTGGCCAGGAACAATACATCTCTGTCTTCAATACAGACGATGTCGCGAGTGGCAACGTCCACTATCCCACTAGCTTGATACCACGTCCTTTTGGTGAGCTCGATTGTAAGTTCCGTGGTCTTGCCAAATTTTCGGCAGTGCATTAAAATTGGGGTTATAGGTCCTTTGATTACCTCTTTTGCTTTGCTTCCGGAACCGCAAGAACATTTGATATACCTTGGTTCTGCTGAAGGACAGATGTTTCGCGTAGATCTTTCGGATCTGGATGACATTAGCTGGGAATGGTTTGCTGGTAGCAATCCCATAGGACAAGCGATGTGCGCGTTGGGAACGATCCAAATGATGGATGATGACAATGTTATCCCGGCCGATGTTTTATTCTATGTCGGGGAAAGTGCAGACAGTCAAGTGATTGCGGTAGGCTGTTCGACAACTCGTGATTTTTCCGTCGATATGAGAAAAAGCTCGCCTGACACACAACGTCTTAGATCGCTCAATATGGAACTCAGACCCCGTTTCCTGAGCCGATTATCATGCAGACGATGACCAACCGAGCTCCCTTGAGTAATGCAACCATTGCTCCAAGTATGGAAGGTGCGCAGGACGCACTCATTGCTTGCTCGGGTCAACACGGTGGTGGATCGCTGAGTTTTATCACCAACGGCATCTCGGCCGACTTGATTGAACCGTTCGACAGCGGGTGTCGAGGGTAGGTGCTAAAGAAAAGGGGTTCAGTAAAACGGAGAAATCACTCATATTGAAGATGGAAAGGATTACTCAGATGTGGGGATTTCCAATATCGCCAAACACAGATCGTAACGGCAAATCGTACCTGCTGCTAATGTCCGGACTTTACACCAAAGCACTCTCTTTCAAAGGTGGGTGCGCAACGACAATTCACGGCGACTAAAGAAGCTCATCTCTTTTATTTTTCGGAAGCCGGATATATTCGGGATTGTGAGCATGAGCTCTGGATTCAGCATGGTCAAAAAACACTTTTTGCCGATATTATCAACATACACGATCACAAGGTCCTTTGCCAGATATGCCCTGGAAGCATCCGATGGATCCTTGTGGAAAATCATGTATCGGAAAACGAGCCCTGCAATGGCAACCTGCTTCTGGAGTGGAAACCGCAAACAATCAATAGCGGTTTTGATGACCGATCTATTCTATTTGGCACAGCCTACCACACATTCGATCACAGTTTCCAGGTGGCTCTTTGTCTTCGTAGAGGCATGCGAAATGAACTATGTGTCTTTGACGTCGAGTTTGACATGCATCAGTAAGCACAATGAAGCGGATGTCAGCGGTTTGGAATCGACTCACTTTGTCTGTAGTGGCTCTTTACATATGCACCCGGTTGCTCAGATAGTCCTAGAGGAAGAGCCCAGTTACCTAGGTTACCTTAACTGCTGGTAAATGCTCCATCTAGAGCTGCTTCTAAGTGCATAAGTTAACTCTTTCACTGTCCGTTAGCGAATCTTCTGTTATTGCCGTCGGAACATTTACCGCTACTTTGTATCTGTATACATTACATAAACAACAACTCCGAGCGCCAAAAGTGATTGCTTATGGTAATATTACACATCGAATGCGCAGTATTATGTCGTGATCCTAACACTAAAGATGGATTAGATGCAGCCGACGGTCCTCTTTCCATACCCCAATCGGCAGCTGTCATTGGGAACGGTGATATTTCTTACTTCTTGCTTGGCTTGCGTGAAGGGACATTACTCGCTTTCAAATGGCATAACAATGAAAAGGTGCCGCTATTCAATGATCCGCCGCTTCGGTATCATCTTGGCGCCTTACCAGTTCGGTTAACGTCGGCTTCAGTACCTTCGTCCGTCTATGCATTATCAGAATATGTATGGCGAATAGATGTCGGTTCACAGGATGAACTGGTCATGTCCTTGGTTTTGCTGCCGAAACCCCGCAATATGATTGATGCAATCACTGTTATACCTCACGTCACAGCCCACCCAAGAGACCACGGCATCGGTACCAATGAAGATCATCTATTCCTCTCCACCCGAAACGAAATTTCTATTTATAAACTTGGTCAGACAAGGCAACTGCATAGTCGAAAACTAACCATCAATGAGGTAATGCAAAGTTGTTTCCAAGGGTATGTCCGTTTGCCACAGCTCACTTTCCCACATATTTAGACACCACGAAAAGTTGTATATAACGAATCTCTCCAACACGCCGTGCTCATGAGTACGAGCAGTACAACTACCGAATATAAACCTCTACTGCGAATCGTTGACTTGGCTAGGTAAACTAGTGAAAAATGGTTACTGTGGGCATGAACTGAAGGCGTAAATATAGTGGCCTACCGACGACTTGTCGCAAACCGCATAATCTTTTGACGGATAATATCAATCCAGACGACACAGTGCTGTGCATGAAAGGTTGGTAGAGTTGAAGTATGATCACATTTTTTTGCGTGCCTAACTTGGATACATAGAATGGTCTGTTCATCGCAACCACAAAATATATAACTACCTGTGCATGGGCATGAGTCGATCAAAAGGGAATCAGAGTTTTGGTGATGGACGAAAATTACCATCCACGCAAGAAGGCACCTTGTTAATTTATCGAATCATGGTCGATCGTACTTTCCGGCTCGTGTGGATGGAGTCAAATTTACCTGGCGCGGTTCACGCTGTCTGTCCCCATCCTTCAGGGTAAATGTTGCCTTGTCAAGGCTTCATTAGCATGTAATGCCGGCCCACAGAGTGACTGACGGTCATGATGTAGGCTTTTGTTTTCTTCAGGTTCTTTGTTACATTTATTTCGTCTGGATCCGGCGCAGGGAAGGTGAAATACAGATAAGAATAACATGCGTCCAATCATGAGCTCAACTCTTTATGTCGTAGAATGGTTCAAGTAGCAAGCAAACGTCTGCGGTTCCTCATCACGGCAATTCATGTGACAGGCGATCGTATCTGCGTCGCTTCACATACAGATTCCATTTCATTTTATCATTTTGACCCTGACTCAGGAAAGATTGAATTCCGCAAAAGGTGAGAAGCATTTTTGTTTTTCAGCCTTTCAGTTCTTGAACATGCACTAATTAGGAACACCTGTTAGCGATACGGTATCACGGACAATCCGCCACACCATGCTGTTAAACGGCGGTATGGCCGTGGGCTCCTGCATGTCTGGTGGTCTTGTTGGCCTCTATGATGATCCAGGTGTGTATTCATCCCCTTTAAAGGGGTGTTCTGCTGCCCTCTTCCTCAAACGTTAGTGTCGTTAACCTATGCTGCTTGGTTTATAGACGATAAATCGTTTGAACATCGTCTTCAGCGATTGTTTTCATTCCATTATCCCGATCTTCTGACCCAACCAATGCTGAGCACATTAAGTGCACAACGATATACAGGCTCGGAGAGAAAACTGCTCCGAAAACATTTATTGCCATGGACGGCAATCACAGAAAAAGATATCCAAAAGGCGAGCGAGGAACCGCTTCTACCGATCGTCTGTTGCAGCTTGGCGGGCGGCGTTATCCAAATTCATCGACTCGATGCATCACTCTATGCTTTGCTGTTGGCACTGCAAGAACGTCTCATAGCCTCTGAAGTGCCTTTACTGCTTGGTTCATCAAAAGACTTCAAAGAATGGTACTGCCAATTGTCTCACGGAGAAACGAATACGATCCATGGCGATCTTTTGGTTTCCTTTTTCCGACTATCAGCCTCGGAGCAGAATCAGTTACTATCGGCAAAAGACGATTCAATTGACTTAATCGAGGCAGTACGAACATTTTTGGCGACTATGGGGCCCGAGGGTGAGTTGGTGAAACCTCTGGGTGATTTTGAATCATGGGCAACAGTACCAATGACTGTTGCAGATGCTATTACGGTCTATGAAAAAATCATCCTGGAACTGGAGAATAATACGTGATACTTGGGCTACTGAAAAGATTAAATATTGTAAACATCATTTTGTTGCATGGAAACGGTAGATGTCGTCTGATTGTTTCTTTGTTTTATTTGATTTTTTAATCAAGGGTCTAGTGGTGATGGTCATCGGTCTTTTGGAATCGGATGCCGCCTACAGATAGAATCAATATCAGTGTCAATTGTTCATCGTCTTTTTTTGTTCTCGCTGTTTTGTTGGTAAAACTTACAGTAGCCGCATGCATGAGCACCGGGTTTATCCTAACAATAAGAGAAACAGAAAAAAAACACACGTCAGTTGCCCCAGATATGATTATTCACCGAATCAAAGCGATTATGCCATACCAAATTGATGTAAACTTTAGGGTGACCGAGAGCACCTCCTCCTATAACATATTTTATGAATAACATATAGTTTCATATTGGTAATAAAACAAGTAACGATTGGCTTACCACCGTCACAAGACGCAATGCGTTTGGACACCATGCGAACAGGTTCTTCGGCAATGAGTTCGATAGCAGCCATGGGGTTGGGCTAAAGAATTTGTTCAATAACGTGATGTTCGTTTGACCACGTCAAGTACGAGCGGATTTACCTGTGTGAGAAGATCAGTCTGTTCAAAACGAGGACCCGACATGGCTTGGTCCTTGGGACGTTGAGAACGAGCCCAAGTGGTGGCACGGTTGGGCGATTGTTCAGCATTGACGGCAACAGTCTTTGCTGTAGGCATCAAAGTGGTTGTGTAAGCAGCTTTAGCGTACGTGGATCGCACACGAGCGACCGCCAAGATGTTGCGAAGCATTGCAAGCGAAATATGGAGTGAGGGGGATTGGAACTTAAAACCGCTTTCTGGATAAGCCCAACAACCAAAATAAAATGTTCACATTACTATTGACTGCTTTCTGCTGAAGGGCCCGCCAAAAAATAAAAAGGTGATGTCATCGTTCTGATTTTTTTTCATGTCCCGAATACTGTATAGTCAAGGAACCACGGCGTTGGATTATGGGCTGCAACGCCCGCCATGCTAAGGAAATGCATCGTTGTTCAAACGGTCATTTCCCTTGTAGGGTAAAATTATGAACGCTTCACACAGGTGTGGGCAATAAGGTTTCCAACTTGGGACTCTTTTTTGATTAGCATTATCTTGACCACGTATATTGAAGCGAAGATCTACATTACAAACTCAAATGAAATGAAGCCAGTTATTTTTGTATAAATTCTTCTGCAATTAAAACTTTTGAGACATAAAACTATCGTAAACAGACCGATTGTCTGGAGAACTCCTGCCAAGAACTGTTAAATATCTTGCAACAAAATTTGCGGGATTGTTGCCCTGGAGTTGCTAGGATATTCGTGTTTTTACTCGGTGGGACCATACAAAAGAATGCCACATCCTATTGTTTTGATCCAATTGCTGCTTGCTTATTCGTAGTTGTATCTTGTTCATATCGGTATTAATGAAGAGCGCGTTGCAAATATGATATAGGCAAACTATGGTACTGTTTCTACATTGGTACTTACGGGGCATATGACGATGGCTGCTCTTCACAAATTGACACATTTTCAACGGCACACTTGTAAACGGTATTGCTCGTAGCCGTTGTAATGACCATGGTCATGCCGTTCGTTGGTCTGCACCGCGAGTCGAAGTGATACGATGACGGATTCGGGGCGTACAAGAATGTACGGCTTCTTTTTGCTTCGATTCCTTTTAAAGCTGTTTGGCCTTTCGAACACGCTGATACTGTCATCATAACGATGTCATCTTTCGGGCCTGGAGGACCACCCATATGCGCAAAATACTGGCCATTGCCGGTCAGAAATACATGTACTCTGTAATAACATGCCAAAGTTTTTTTTTTATCTATACTTCCTAGTTCTATTATTCGACGCATTCTAGACAGCAATCCTAATTCTATTATTTGACGCATTCTAGACAAGCAGGCAAACTATAATGCTAAATAGGATCCAACGATCCCGGTTACAAAGTAGTCATTCATTTCTTCACATGCGTTATTGTAAACTGCTTCCCCTGCAAATGTTCAACACAACATAATCAGTCAAAGCCTATGACTTTTATAGGGCAAGCTACAAGAAGAACTGGAAAAGCAAAGGCATTACCAGGA
The DNA here is from genome assembly GCF_025331425.1 of Radiomyces spectabilis. Taxonomy (NCBI): domain Eukaryota; kingdom Fungi; phylum Mucoromycota; class Mucoromycetes; order Mucorales; family Radiomycetaceae; genus Radiomyces; species Radiomyces spectabilis. Next base: position 1,607,979 of record NW_026251930.1, read on the forward strand.
CCAATCGCTCCGCTTGTGGGAATTATAAAGTACGAACGACGTGACACGCGAATGCACCAAGCGATATAATAAGTCCACCTCTTATTCTTGGGGTCGTTTTTATTCTTTTTTCTTGTTTCAGAATTGCATTCATTACCAAAAAAGAAAGCTTTGGTAATCTTGGGTTTCCCGTTGCTCACTTCGGTTTCCTGATTACTTTACGAAATGAATTTTAGTATGATATTCTACCTTTTTGAATAGGATAATACGTTTTTAAGTACACAGCTTTCACTGCAAGCAAAATAAAGCGTAGGGAAGCGTCGATGTGTTGCTAGTAAAAGCGGCTTTCGTGTTAGGTTGCACAAAGTCTGGGTGATGTTATGTTTTTTAAAAATGACCACTTCAGTATAGTGGGACGATGTCTTTTCCTGCAGAGCTGAGAGTGGTTACTGCCACAATGAACGCATTGTGGTGCGGGGAAAGACTGATCTTCTTACTAGAGTAGGACTACTTTTTCCCCCGCGGTTCCCCCTGGTTCTTTCTAGACCTCTCTGTGTGTCACTATCATATGAATGGGAGGATTTTTGCGGAGAAGGTCGGGTTCTGTTATTGAAAATGATTTTCCTTGAATGAACCGCGAATGAGCCAACTCACGGTACTTGATCCGATTGTCGTGCCGGCTCACACCAAGCAAATTGAGGAACACACTTCCATTTGGCATGGGTGTTGTCGTATCGATTCAACGCTGAGTTGAATGTCCGCCTAGCGTGGAGTAGCCTGCATGTTCAACCGAAAAAAAAAAAAAAAGTTTCCCAGGCTACGGTCGGGATCTACTTGTTCCCCAAAGCGAAGTAAAATCGGAATGATGCGACAAAACTGAGGGTTGACCGCTCTTTTTTTCAGGGACACTTAAAAGGCGCACGATTGCGTTCTTTCTGAGTTTTTTTTTGTTTTTCTACCTTTCTTCAACTTATCTCTTTTTTAATCAAACATGGGTATCCTCGACATTGTTCCCGCTGGCGTCCTCACTGGTGACAACGTCCGCAAGCTTTTCAGCTATGGTAAGTACCCGTCCTCCGCATATATGTCAGAACGTCTACGTTAGATGACTATGCATATTCATTGGGGTTACTTCTTCTTTCCATGTTTCTCTGATTAGCTCGCGAACACAAGTTTGCTATTCCTGCCATCAACTGCACTTCCACAAGGTAACTGTCGTGTGTGGGGGTTAAAGCGGCGATTAGATATCTCCGCTTGTTCTCCACGTCCCCCCCCCCCCGTTCATTTCGGGTGCCTGGGTTTTTTTCAGTTTCAACTAAAACATGATAAATTGTGCAGCACTGTCAACGCTGCTCTTGAAGCCGCTCGTGACATCAAGTCTCCCATCATTATCCAGTTCTCCAACGGTGGTGCCGCCTACTTTGCTGGTAAAGGTTTGAGCAACAAGAACCAGGAAGCTTCCGTCATTGGTGCTGTCGCTGGTGCCCAGGTACGTTTGTCAGAGATGCTTTAATACTTGCCTACCGACGCGAAACTCACCATCGATAAATCATTTCATTTTGATTTCGGTTCCATAGTACGTCCGTGCTGTTGCCAAGGCCTACGGTATTCCTGTTGTTGTCCACTCTGACCACTGTGCCAAGAAGCTTCTTCCTTGGTTCGATGGTAAATATCTGTGTTTCATCTACATCCAAGTCTTTGGAGTAGTCACGTTTTTATTTTTATTTTTGGGGATGGCCGGGGAGCAGAAAGATTATTGGACGGGGGACATTGGCGAAACAAAGGTGACTCATGCAACTTGACGTAATCATAGGTATGCTCGCTGCCGATGAGGAATACTACAAGGCCAACGGTGAACCTTTGTTCTCCTCTCACATGTTGGATCTTTCCGAAGAGACCAAGGACGAAAACATCGAAATCTGTCTTACTTACTTGAAGCGTATGGCGGCTATCGGTTGCTGGCTCGAAATGGAAATCGGTATCACCGGTGGTGAGGAAGATGGTGTGAACAACGAAAACGTTGAAAACTCTGCTTTATACACTCAGCCCGAGGATATCTGGGATATCTACAAGGCTTTCTCCGAAGTCACTGACTTGTTCTCCATTGCTGCCGGCTTTGGTAACGTCCACGGTGTGTACGCTCCTGGTAACGTCAAGCTTCACCCCGAGCTCTTGGGTAAGCACCAGGCTTACGTCGTCGAGCAGCTCAAGTGCGATAACCCCAAGCCCGTCTACTTTGTCTTCCACGGTGGTTCCGGCTCGACTGAGGAGGAAATCGCTGAAGCCGTTCGCAACGGTGTTGTGAAGATGAACGTCGATACCGACACCCAATGGGCTTACTGGTGCGGTTTGAGAGACTTCTACAAGGCCAAGCAAGACTACTTGCAAACCCAGGTCGGTAACCCCGAAGGTGCCAACAAGCCTAATAAGAAGTACTACGATCCCCGTGTGTTCATCCGCGAAGCCGAAAAGACCATGATTGAACGTGTCAAGCGTGCTTGCAAGGACTTGCACAACGTCGACGTCTTGTAAATGCTTTGTCGCCATTTCTTACCCCATGTTAAATTTCTTTGTTTACCTCTTTAAACTTTCCATCTGACTCTTTTTTATACATACTATTCTCGATCGTTTTTTCCATTCAATTCAAAACACATGGCTTTGGTCATGAACCCATCGATGTCATGGAGGCAATCGAAGAAAAAATCAAAAATACTACCTTGGTTGTATTTTGTCATTTTCAATGAATATCAAATAATACAGTACGAACATTGAGACTCTATATTTCTTTTGATGTTCAAGGCATTGCATAAGGGTGCGAATTCTCTAAAAGGCAAAAATAAGAGACACTGTAAATGCGGATGAACTGGTGGAGCGAAAAAGCACATAAAAAAAGAGATAGACTTCTAAGGGGGAACTTTCCTTTCCCATTTTGGTTTTTCAGCTGATATGCATGGCATTCCCCCACAGTAAAGGCTGCACCATCCTGCATCAATGGAAACACCTGCATGTAGCCAACAACACGGCAACAGGAGCAGAGGAGAGCTAGCGTATTATCATATTTGGATAGATAAATAATGAAATAACACAAAATTCAAAAACTTGCCTTTGACACGATCTCTCACTTTTTTCTTTATCGATTTTATTTTCTTATTTTTACTCCATCACCTTGATTCCGGTCTTACCCATGAAGCGTTGGCTGATTTTATGGCTTCCGCTCCAACTCTTACTCAAGGTTGAAGGTTTACCGACAAAATCTGTGCTCGTCGATGCACAGCGGTCATCATCATTTTACCACCTCAACCTTGACGCATATTATAATAACAAAGGGTTCGGAACAGGTGCAGATCTAGATGGTCGCGGATCGTACATTACTGCGACCGAGCACTTGAATAATACGGCGTCGAGCAATCTTGTACAATACAAGACAGCATTTGGGAATGCCGCTGACAACGTCAAAGCAAATGGTCAAACTATTCAATTTCCTACAAAGGAGATATTGGGAGCACTTTACATGCTGGTGACAGCAACAGTGGGTCCCATGGCCACTCATGTGACGGTGACCTATGCGGATGGTTCTACCGATTCTACGGCGCTGGATGTACCTGACTGGCGAGCGCCTGATGTTGGCTTTTTGGATCGTATCACGGTGGTTTCTGCCAAAGATAACCGCAACGATGCCATCGCTTTATTTTCTATTCCTGTCCTTGTCGACCCTAGACGCGGTCCGGCTATTTCCATGTCGCTGCCGCCATCCGTCAGTTCATCTTCCGATACAACGTTGCACGTCTTTGGCATCACCGCCTATCAAGCAACACAATCAGGCTTGCTGGTTACGTTTGCTAAAGCGACTTCTTGCTTCCTAGAAACCAACACCATGCAAGGGCCACCTCATCCACTGGTCAATATTGAACTCCATAACACTGGAAAATTGTGGGCGAACCATATCCGAGTTCGAATATTTGGAAATGGCATTACCTCTACAGAAGAGACTGTCTTGACCAGTCTGGCGCCAGGTCACCGTCAATTGGTAGATGTAGCCATCGACTGCCCGCACTGCCCTGATATTTTAACACCCGTTCCAGTGACAGTTGAAGTTGAGAGTGTGAATGATCATCGTCAAGTGGTAAAAACATCGGTTTCTCTCGTTTTGAATTTAGCAACGCAGAGCTTTAATAAAATGGAAAGGTATAGTAGTCAAATTCTTGGAGCCACAAAATTCTTATCTCTACAATGGATGATGTGGTAGGTCGTTACAACGTCATTGTTCGCCTCGCTGGCTTCAAAGGGCAAAGTTTGGTATCTTTATCCACTGGGGTGTATACAGCGTGCCAGCATGGGCGCCCACGGGAAAAGAATACGCCGAGTGGTACTGGTGGCAGATGAATCATGTCAATGATCCAACCCATCAATATCATCGCGAGCATTACGGTGAAAATTTCGCCTATGACGATTTTATCCAACAGTGGAATACAACTTTATTCAATCCTCGACACTGGCTTGATTTGATCAGCGCATCAAATGCTCGATATTATGTGTTTACCACGAAACATCATGATGGCATTGCTTTATTCAATACATCCCTCACCGATCGTTCAACCGTCGCTTTGGGACCACGCCGTGATTTTGTGAACGAGCTGCTTTCTGTATCCAAGAGCGACTATCCCGGATTAAGGCGGGGATTATATTGTAAGTTTGATATGCTATGGTGGCGACAAGGATGGTGCAACACTAACAGATGGAATGCCATAGTTTCACTTCCCGAATGGTATCATCCAAAGTACCAAGACGATTCATTAGGATGGCATGGTCCTCCGTACAATCCATACACGAACAAGCCCATACCTTATACCGGTTATGCAGCCGTCCAGGATTTTGTGAATGAGCTGCAAGTACCGCAAATCAGAGAACTTATCCACCAATATGAGCCTGATATTATGTGGTGTGATATTGGCGGTATCAACAACTCGACAGAATGGCAAGCAGAGTACTACAATCAAGCCAGAGCACACGGTCGAGAAGTGGGTGTCAACGATCGTTGCGGCAATTCAGTTTCGGATTTCCAAACGGTTGAATATAAAAAATTGGATTACGTTCCAGCGAGGTAATATTCAACCTTTAAACTAATTTATCACCAAACAAGTTACTAAAGGGTATTGTAGGTTATGGGAGGCCACCCGAGGAATTGATCCGTATTCGTTTGGATTTAATCGAGCCACGACCGATGAGCAGTACGCCAGTGTAACGAGTCTGATTCAGGAACTCGTCGATACGGTAGCAAAAGGGGGAAACTTTTTACTAAATATCGGTCCCGAAGCTTCAGGTGATATTCCACGTCCTATGCAGAGTCGATTGCAAGCCATTGGTCTATGGCTAAACACAGTGGAGAAAAGCATCTTTGACGCGGAACCGTACTGGGTACAAAAAGAGGAATCGTCATCATCGCTTCGTTTCACCATAGCACGGGATGGCCTGAGCATGTACATTTTTGCCTTTGATGCGCCATCCGCTTCTCAGTTGGTTGTTACCACTCCTATTGCTGTGCTTGATACGCAAGAAAACACGGTGATCCAATTGATGAACTCGCAACAACCGGTCACTTGGCATATCGACGAAAAAGCATCACTTGTCATTGATGTAACAAATATTAATTTTGATCCAAACCATCATGTCTGGGTATTTCAGATAACGAGGCATCTATAATTGGAACCAAAAAGGCATCCGAACCAAGCTAAAATCACTTCATCATAATTTCTTTCATCTTCGATTTCCTTCTTGTATCATATTTTTTTTTTTTTTTTTTTTTTCACCTGTTGCCGTCGAAAAATATTCATAAATAAAAAATCACATTGCCATTGACATTTAGAAATGATTGAGCTAGTTTCTCGGTAACAGATCATAGTTCGCCAGAAATAACTAGTCAGCAGTGCCTACCATGTGTGTAGCCTTGTGCATCAGAACTATGGAGTAGCTTGTGCATCGGCAACTATAAAAACCAGATCCAGATCCAGCATAAGCGGTTTTCGATTTTAGCCATCATCGATGACTTTGGAAGCCAGTCATATAGGTCAAGCCATATTTTCAACGAGTAGCTTGCGCGAACAGCGACTTGCACGTTACATTTACAATAAAATGCTGACTTGTTCGCCCGAGTTGAACAACTTCAAGGTCCTTGTTTCAAAGGGTCATTTTACGTGGTAACCACAGCAATCGATTGTTTCAATGGTATGCTCTCGCGGATAAGCATGAACTTTCTGCAAGTTGCCGTAACAACCTTCCGTTGTTTAGTTGACGAATAGCGCGTGCTTTTCGTCAAATCATTATTAAAGAAGGGATTTACTCAAGTTAAAGTGTTATTTTGTTCATGCACTCTGAGAAATTGCCAACTGCTCTATTCTTTTGGAATGGCGTAGCTGGTTTCGAGTTATGGACCATTACAGACCCCCACTCGTTGTCTCTATGCGGGAGAGAAGGAAATTAGCCCTTTTTTTTGCTGCTTCGAATGCCGGCGTAGAGTGTCACGCCGTGCTGACCCATCATCCTTAACGTTTCTTATTGGACGAAAACGTGACTGTGAGGGGGGGGGGGGGGGGCCGAAAATGAAAGGGGTATATAAAGGCGAATTCATGAACAGCATGTTGTACGGCGGCGGGGCTGATTCGTAACTGGGGCTAGCTTACTCGTAGACTTTTGTCTTCCCGCACCGGTTTGCTTATCCGTTCATCAGTTGGTCGGGTGTTGACCCTTGCGGGAGTAATGTACGGCAAGGTGGGCTCACCCCGGGGGAGTTCTTTTTCTTTTTCCATGTGGGTGTTCCTGGCACGCATGGTTTTACTTTTTGGTCTGCTTCGGCAGGAATCAAAAAGTAATTTTCTCAAGTGAATGAAAAAAAAAAAGAGACGAGAGAGAGTAAAAAGCTCGTCCCTTCACCTTATCCGCACCAGCTTTGGCTGTGTCGGTTGGGTCATAACTAGTTAGAGTATAATAGAATATAGTAGAGTAAAGTTAAGTAAAGTAAAGTAAAGTAAAACCATAACATAAATAAAAGCTTTGGTTTCTACCGCCCTTCACTGTGTCCAGCAATTTCTGCGTTGACCTTTCATGCACATTAAGTCACAGTGCTTGTTTAAACAAGCGTAAACGTAGAAAGACGTGAGCACGGAAGTGAGACATGAACATAAACGCATTGGCAAATGTGCTGCGCACTTTGGGTTCCTCTGGCCGTCAAAGAGAACCAACTCCAGCATACCGTCGATGGTGCTAATGAATTATTGCCTTTGATAATGGTACTCTTCGGTTTTCACCTTACGAGTTGTAGTTTGGGCCAGGAACTGCGACTGCGCCGTCATCGGTAAACCGTGATTTCTGGTCACTGAAATTGTTGATTGCTTAGTCTGTGGAACAAACATTTTACAATTCATAATGCCGTCGTTTCGATGTAGCCGTTAGTTCTCTTACTGACTCAAGGTTTCGATTACGAGCTCCTCTGTGAACGGGCCATTTTTAGAAGCTTTGCAAAATATGGGTAATAAAAGATGGCATGGGCATGTGTATCAACAGAAGGGCTTTGTTATGTAATATGAACAATTGTTTTTCACAGAAAAAAAAAGTGTCCAATTTTCTAATTCATGATGGCTGTTGGAAAATGGTATACAATGGCAGAAACAAAAAGATAGATAGACAGAAAGAGAATGTAACAAAATAAAAAGTGACAGGTCAAAATAATCGAGAACTGTTCCTGAAAAGCAAAAGCAGGTTTGCGTTTTGCATCCAAGCATAGTTCTCGATCAGACGACAAATGAAAAATAAAAGGACGTGATTATATACATCATGAAAATGCATGCTTATTGGCTGTCTAACCCAGTGCGTCGACCGTCTATGATTTCATCGACGATAGCATGTCGATACTGCTTAATGTAGTTCTATGATTTCTCATGAGAATCCATCCGTTGGCATTTGATGCTACCCGAGTAATGCACTTACTGAAAACGTGGAAGTTCGCGTCCCGATAAATCTTTCTGCCCACGCACATACAGTCGCATCCACGAACATGACCAGATGTTCGCTAAGATCTTTAAACGGGTCAAGGGGAGACCGGAGATTGAGTAGGGGTTCACGCCAATTATCGGAAAAATCGGCCATGAAGTAGGTGCATGGAAAAGCATCCAAGAGAGGCTGAAGGTCCTTATTGTCTCGGGGCGACGGCGCATCCGTGGCTACATAGAGAAGCATTTGATTCAATTGTCCACATGCCTCAAGACGATCAGATAAGGACAAGGCTCCAAGACGATCACGGATTCTTCGAGGCGCTTTGGGGAGAGGTTGATTGGCATGCAACAGTTTGTGTTCCTTTATCGCGGTCTTGTTGTTGGTGGCTCCGATGAGATCATCCAAAGTGGTTTCGTTTCCCTTCATGATATCCCAAATCTGATGCACAAATTCCGGAATTCGGTCTTTGAGTCCTTTTAGGAACACGCCGTCACCGGCACGAATGTGAGCCGCGACGAATCGCGGAGGATCAAAGTGACCGGTTGATTTTTCCTTCTTGCGCGCTTCATGTGGATCCAAGGGCATTAGCTCCTTTTCATTCTTATCGATGCTGTCGAGGAGCTGGCCAAGGATAAAGGCCGACGCGTCGGTAATAGCCGGATGTCGAAAGATCAATGCCTGCTGTATACGAAGGCGGTATTCCTCGCTGTCGCTGGAACTCAGCAAAAGACGATCGTATCCGAAAATGCCGTAAAAATGCAACAACCGCTCTCGAATACCCGATAATTCCTTGATGGAGACTTCTTGCTGATAACGTGGATTAGGAGGATGGCTAGTATCGTCTACAATATGCCATTGATAACGCTGCGATAAACAATAAACAAGTGATACAGGATATAACATGAATACTCAGATTATTCGTTCATTCAGTCAAAGGAGACTTACTGTCGAATCTTCCATCAGATAAAGATCGTCGTCATGCAAGTTTAGTTGCTTTTTTAATGAGCTCAGGGACATATCCTGTCGTTCTATAATGTTGATTCCGAGACCGCCTTCGTCTTCGCTCAATGATAACCGATTCAAATCCGTTGCCCAGCTCCAAGGTGTGATAACATATGTCGTAAAATTGTAGCAACCAAAGGCGGGTGGTTCGCCTTCCTGAAGTATCACGGGTTCGTAATATATTTCGTTTTGATTTTCGTCAAAGCATATGTCTTGAAAATGGGAATCGGTCATGTTGCTCAAGACTTCGTATAAGCCTGGGGCGGGAGACCAGCCGTTGGCGTAGCCCAAGAACATAGGCGGTACGATCAACGTACGGTTGAGATACTTTGCTAGTAGCGCGGCGTTGAGCAGTGTACTTCGTTGATTGGAAAAGCGGGAATACGGTAAGTAGGTCAGAAATTTCTCTTGATTTTCCAAAGCCGGCGTCGCCGAAGGTTCCGGATCCTTGACGGTGGTCGTTGTCGGTTCAGTCTCTTTGCGCAGGATGACGTCTGGAATGGAAAACGTGCGATGCTCATATGGAATGGCCTGAAATACCATGAACATTACAGACAAGAGAATGATGACCACCAGCACCGACCGTTTCCGCGAATTCTTGTTAAGGAACGACATTTTCAAGATTCCCACTGTCGGTCCGCTCCTTGTTGGACGTCGAAATGATAACACAGCACAAAGTAATGTTATAAAAATAAAGGAGTAACGTGTTGGTCCAGAAATTATTCAGCCGCAGAACTTAAGTCCTAGTTTTTTTTCTGCCACCGAAAAAAGGTTGAGATGATTTATGATTTGAAAGTAAGGAGGAAGTACGAACGCAAGCGTAGCTGGGCACGGCGGGAACTGCAATAGATTGTGTGACGATGTGAATAAGGAAAAAGAAGACAACCCGAACTCACGCGCAATATCCAAAGGAACAACAGAATAAGAAAGATAAAACAGAGGAAATGAAATAAGGCACCGATGATATGTAACAATCTAGAAAACTGGACACCTTAAGCGGAGATACAATAGACAAGTACGCGGTTTGTTTTCTGGCTTGTTTGTGCAACTCCAGCGATATTGCATTTTGAGACCTCTTCCACCGAACATGGGTGTACTCTCCATTTTCGCTGCAAACATTCAAATAGTAATGTCGCTAACTTTCTTTCGAGATTTCGTTTCGGTGCTATACAACGTGAAGGACAAATTTGTCGCCTCCCTCGAAAACCGGTTTGAATGACTCATTAGATCGGCTTGCTGGGTCCCGGCATGATGCTCTCTACAACATGATGGCTCTCTGCGTTCCTATGTCAAATATCGCTGCCTCAGTTGAAACATGCGTGAAGACTTCTACCGCTTTTCAGTATCGACAACATCAAACACCGCTTAAGTTAAGCCTAGATCTCCACATGGTTTCCTTTGCACAAAGTTAAAACAAATTAAAACAAGAGCATAAGAATGAATTTCAAGCATAACCGTTTCTGAAAAGAAAAAAAAATTATCCACAAAATGGGTCAGCCAATAACATCATCCCAGATTTATAGGTGGCAAAAAAGGCAAAATTCCTGCATATCCGTGACTGGTGCTTGGCTCGCAAGCCAAGAAAGCTGTTTCATTGCGGAAATGCTTCTTGCACTCTCTTTCGCTTTCTGCTTTGGTCACGAACTAAAAGTCCTTTCCCTTCTTATAAACAATGGGTGAAGGAAATACATCCGCAGATAGTTTCTCCGTAAGTTCAAGCCACAGATAAACCAAATTTATTTAAACCAACAAACCATCGACGGAAAACCCCGGCTAAAATTATCCTTGGCCTGCGCCTAGTTCGTTCACGACCCGCACGCTGCTCAAACTACAGCCACCGCTCCTCATGTCGACCGTGACATTCCAGTCAAACTGTTGTACTCGAAATCCAAAGTGTATGTGCATCCGTCTTCCAATGTCCAAGACTTCATTCCAGGCTATTTGTCGATAGTCGGAAAAGTAGGTGCATAATTTTTTTTTTTTTTTTTTTTTTTACCGCGCAGCTGCCGAACTGTAAAAAGTAGAGCCCAAGCTTATTCATCCTTTTGTAGGCATCACATGAATATCTTGTGGCCTGGACACCAGAAGCACTTATTCCAACGAAAGATTTGGAAGCATTTGTGCAAGTCAACGTCCACGCACCTGAGAATCTTGATGATTCTATGAATGGTATTTTTTTTCACTCGTACTGTGATTTTAGCAAGCAGCAAAAATTCAACCTTTCGATTTAGTTTCGACGGTGATGATACCCTCCGATAGCGATATCCCAGAAGTTTGCAATCTGTATGCGCTATCAATTTCTGTGCATGATATATCTTCATTTTTGATTACTGCACCTTCTATCAAACAATGGTATGGCAATATTGTGATCAATTTTAAAGATGGCCACTCGTCAGCACCTCTATGGTTCCATGATGATGAAAGCCGCAGCACGGTGCTTCAAAAAAAGACCCAAGGAGGAAAGTTTTCAGCTGATCCTCAGGATAAACAACAGCTACGCTGGGGTGGCGACGAGTTTATGGAACGGCTTTCCAAAATTCTACCTATTGCTCGGTATGTCATCTCCCATTGAATGTTCTCGTATTGTAGTCTTTCTTCTGATCAAATCTGCTATTTGGTAGCTCTTCCGAATCTTCCAATCTCTATATTGTATCAAAAGAGAAGGTCGAGGAATCGTTCGATGAGAAAAAACCGCTGGCGCCTCAAAGTGCAGACAAACCAACGGCAAGAGCCACCGCTTCCTCAGCTGGTCCTCATCGATCGCCTTCGGTGTTTGAATCGACACAAATGGATCCTTTTGTAGCGGTACGCGTTACACAGACCGTTTCATCAAAACAAAGCAATCTAATCAATCTCAATAGACACTGAAAGAAGCGAAATGGAATTTACTTGAAAAATTCTCTCGAGTGACCAAATTTTCTCGTGAAACTGCAGGTACTCGCTTTTGGACAATTTTGTATGGAGGGATTCCCGATGACTGATGCCTGTTGTACTTTTGCGTTTCAGCCAATATTCTCGGTCATCCGGCATCAAAATCATTTATGCCCCTACTGCCACCGGGGATGCAATCAATGGCCCATAACGAAACAGTACAAAAAACCATGGAAGACTACGATTCTGCTCGTATTTTCTTGGCAAAATGGGCGGCAGGACTGGCCGCTCAGTCGGAGCAGGCCACACCAGTGGAGCGACGATATCGAAATGTAGGCGTTTGGGGCCATGATGGTTGGGAAGAAAACACAGCACTTGGAGTTTTTGAAATCCTGAATGTGAGTAGGCAGTCTACTGAAAAATTTATTGACAGCGTAAAACATAACACATCTCTACTTTCCTCCACTTACATAGTCTGAGAATGATTTATCCATTCCAACACATACCCGAACACCACCTGTCACTGCGCAACAGTGGCGCTCATTTTTCGACGACGATGGTAAACTTACGGTAGGTTTACCCTACGTTCGCAAAGCCATCTTTTGCGGTGGCATGGTCCCGGAAATACGTAAAGATGCTTGGTTATTCCTGAACCATGTATTTCCCTGGGATTCCACATCAACCGAACGTCTCCAGATGCGAAAAGACAAAATGTAAATCTCTCTTGTTATTCATGAGAAAAGCCACCTTTTATTGATCATGCGCCTATAGTGCCACTTACGAATCCCTCAAAGCAAAATGGAAAAATAATGACAGTGTTCTGTCCAGCGCCAAATTTCAGGATCAAAAACATAGAATAGGTATGCATATGTGACATACAACGGAGATAAGAGAATCGTTGCCTAACCCACAAAATGGGTAGACAAGGATGTGCATCGTACGGACCGAACCGTTCCCTTCTACGAAAAAGACGACATCGCCACACCCGATCACGCGGTATACGCCACAACAAACGAGAATCTCGAAACGCTGAAGAATATTCTCTGCACCTATAACATTTACGAAACCGAATTGGGTAAACTTCGACAAGCCTGAAGAGTCGCTGAAAAAAGTTGAAACTTATGTGGAAAACGGGGTTTATTATAAATAGGTTATGTGCAAGGCATGTCGGATCTTTTATCGCCTCTCTATGCGGTGATTCAGGACGAGCCCATGTCGTTTTGGGCATTTGCAGGGTTCATGGAACGCACTGTAAGTGGAACGAAAAAAAAAAAGAACAGCGATGACATTCACTGGACAACTTACAAGGAAAACTAGAAGTCGAATTTTTATTTGGATCAATCCGGCATGCACAGCCAATTGTTAACCATGGATCTTCTCTTGCAATTTATGGATCCGATTCTGTACAAACACTTTCAGCGTACCGATAGCCAAAATCTATTCTTCTGTTTCCGGTGGTTATTGGTCTGGTTTAAGCGCGAATTCGAATGGGATGACGTGTTGACATTATGGGAAGTGTTGTGGACCGATCATCTATCGTCTCAATTCCATTTATTTGTTGCTTTGGCTATTTTAGATCAGGTAAGTCAATCAAAACACATATCATACAAAATGGATCAACTGACAGAGCCGGACGGTTGATATATTTTAGCATCGCGACGTGATCATTGATTACCTCCAAACATTTGATGAGATTCTAAAGGTACGGCATTCTGTTGACTGCAATTTTGAATAATCAGTTTAATTCGGCTTTAGTACATCAACGATTTATCAATGACAATGAACGTACAAGAAATATTGCAGAGAGCCGAAATCCTTTTCTACCAATTTCGGCAACGCGTAGAGGCAGTGGATAACAAACGTGGGCAATTGCGTTCAATTATGTCGAAAGAAGCGGTCGGGGACGAGCAGCAACGTAAAGACGCTCAGGCCGATCTTGAAAGATTACCAATAATCAATGACTTACTCCGCGAATTACTGGTAAAATCATGAACCCTTTGTGTACCTATATCTTAGTATATGACCTTATCAAGCTCTACAGTATTTATGATAACGATCATGACTATTAAAATTTTCCGGCATATCATAGTGTAGAAAAGGAACTATTGTTATGTGGTTAGTTTATTCCATTCTTGATCAAAGATAGAAAGTCAGAGCAAGAACTCTATTAAATGGTGTTTACCAAGGTCTGGTGATAGGATGAAAGCCGTCAAACATGGAACATCATAAAAAGTTGGTTGCAAAAGTATTTTCGCCAGTCGCCGTTCGAGTCACTGACTCTGAAAATTAATTGAACCGAAATTTTGGGCCATTTTTTCTCTCTTGCATTTGTTGCCCATGAAAGTACGCTCAAGGCTTGTTGGCGCTGCAGCTGCGGTTGTTGTTTGCAGCTTTCTGTTTATATTTTGTGTTTACCGCGCACAATTAATAGAATGTACGGTAGTGAAAAGAGGGAAAGCCGTAGCAAAAATCGACAAGCAACGTGACAGGAACGGCTCACCATGATTGTAGTTGTTCAAGATGGTGCAAGCACATTGCGCGAGAATTCATACAGTCGCTTTGGATTTGCTTTACTTATTACCCTCATGTCGATACCACCTATGCTCGGATTTACATTAACGACGACCAGCTGCGGATTCATTTACGGATTCCCTGACGGTATTCCTATTGCCGTAGGAGGTAACTCACTCGTTCGTCCTTGATTTCTATTCTCAGTCTATTAATCAACTTCACATATGCAGGTGCGTTTGTCGGCGCTTTGTGCTGTTACGGGTAACATCGTGAAACAGTATATAATGATTATGTGCGTATTGATATCGTCTTCTTTAGCCTGTTTCGATACGGGGATTTCGCACGATTTTTACGTCTGTCACCATCCAAGCAAGAAAAATATCAGACCATTCAGGAGGCCTTGAGTCAAGGCGGCATCAGCGTGAGTGACAACCAATCGCGGCATAACTACGGTTTTTGGGGTTCTCATTGAAGTTTCCGTTTCAGATGATTCTATTGATTCGTATGAGCCCTATTCCGTGGCAGTTCTCCAATTTATTGGTTTGTTTTGTGTCCAGCATCACGTTTACCCAGTATGCTGTTACCACCTTTATAGCCTCCTTTAAGATATGTCTCGATGTATGGCTGGGATCCCAGTTTGCCAACTTATCCGATCCAAATCTCCCTCCATCCGCTCGTCGTGTTGCTCTGGTCACCATGGTTGCGAGTATGGCTTTCTTGGGCGTCGTGGCTGTTTGGCTCTATCGATTGACTATGGCGAAAGCTCAGAAAATAACACGCGGTCAAAACTTGGCAAGAGACAGCATCATGCTTGAAAAAGTGTAATCATATATGCTTTATTCTTATCGAGCTGACTTATCATGGGTCAGGGATGAGTTTTCATTTTCTAGTTCCTTTTTAGGGTTCTGGAAGAACAATGTTTGGGAACTTTTGGCGGCAATTCTTACAAGTGCACTATATCAGTAACGTGCGCACGTTAGTTCTTCGCAATGCATGTACATAGAGGAATAAAAATGATTCTTTTTACTAATTTGATCTTACCACTCGTTTACCTCGCCAACCGCAACAATAGGGAAGGATCAGAATAGCAAATAAAAGCGTTTTGTTTGTGTATTCCATGCGAAGTTCGTGGTACTGTCCATTGCACGTCGGACCTAATGATTGTTCGATTTGATGTCGTTGTGCGATAAAAGGCGGGATGATCGGGTTGCCGTAGGCGTCATATCCTTGAACTCCACGTTGATTAGCCGGTGTACCACCTACAACACCCGGGTATCCGCTTGCAGGATTAGCTGTTGGCTGCTGTTGCTGTTGGGAGAACTGTGGTCCCGGTGATGCAGGCTGAGAGGGAGGACCTCCGTAAGCCGGTGGCATCGATGATCCCATCTGTTTATTATCAGCAGCAGGCATTGCAGTCGTCTGAGAAGGGGGTTGTTTCTCTGCCATAGCATGAATTCTTAGTAAACGAAAAACGATCAACTACGTAACGTTGAGCGGAAAACCAAGGTCAAATAAAAAAAAATGTCAAGAATAGGAAGGAAGTATTTTGGAAATGCTGGAAAAAATTGGTTTATGCAAACAAATGAAAATATAGTAAACAGGCAACACGTCATTCTAAGACATGCGTTTCCATGGCTTTGACACTCTCGCTGGTGCGATCTTCGGCTTTTCTTACTTCCTTCTGCCAATCTGTCGTGAGCACCACTGCCAAAGTCGCCACACAAGCCGCAATTAGAGACATGGCCAAAGCGGACCATAAGCCCAATAAACCCCACTGTGCGCGGAAACACAGATAGAAACCAATGGGAAGAGACGATAGATAATAAGCCCCGAGGTTGAACAGAGCACCAACGTGTTGCCGTCCTTGACCGTTCAGTACACCGTCCGCCACACCGGCAATATTATCAGCAAACACAAAGACAGCCACCAACGGAAGCGTTTTAGCTACGAGAGAAGTTACTTGCGCATCGCTGGTGAAAAGTCGAGCCCAGCTGTGCCGACACAGTGTCAACATGGAACTATTTATGGTAGCGATAATGACCGACAGGCCAATGGCGGTTTGGGCAGCGATTTTGGCCTGATACGGCTTTCCTGCACCAAGTAGATTGCCCACACGGTTAGCCGATGCGACACCCACACCGAATGCCAAGGTATACAGAGCCGTAATGGAGGTGAGTATGATACTCTGAGCTCCCAACGACGATGTGTCAATCCAACTGGCTCCTAGAGCGATAATCTCGTACGCCCACGATTCTGTACAAATAAGCAAAATGCCGGGAATAGCCAACTTGATCATGGGACCCCAAGCGTGCCAATCATAAGCGGCTCTAGTAGACCATTGCGGCCAAGCCTGATATCCGTCGTACTTGTAAATGTAGTAGATCAGTGCGATCACGGTGGCCCATTGGGCGAAACAGCTGGCAATGGGGGCACCAGCGAATCCAAGAGAGATGGACGGACTCCAGACGAACGAGTAACTCAAGATCAGATTCAACGGTGCGCCAATGAGCAGCAGTGTCATCGTGGGTGCTCGAAAGATGCCTTGGGCTTGCAGCATCTTTTTAAGAGCTTCGAACAAGGCAAAAGCGGGAGCGGCTAGAATCATCCAACGCACGTAAGTACTTGCTAAAGCCGCCACGGTAGGATCTTGTCGTAACAGCAAGAATACAGATTCAGAGTACCACCAAAGGATGGCGATAGGGATATATAACAGAGAGAGAAAGGCAAGACATCGTTGTACATGCAATCCCACAATCTTTTTGTCGTCAGAACTGGTAAACGATTGAGAGCACAGTGTATCGAGTGCCAAGGTGGCTCCGGTTGCCACGGATATCCCAGTAACGGTGACAAACATGCTTCCAAGTGAGGCCGCTGCCAACTCGTGAGGTCCCTACATACGGTATAGAATGAGTGAATCTGATAATTGGGCACCAGAAACTATCAGTTTGCATAGGGAGGGATTCAATTGACTTACCAAGTGACCAGCACTCACGACGCTCACGCTTTGCAAACTGTTCTGCAAAAGATAACTGAGCACCAGTGGCATGGCATTCTTCAAAAGCCATTTGAATTCATGTTTATGACCAGCTGTGACCTGCTTGTTTGGAAGAAGTAAGGCTATGCATTCGGATTGAACCATGATGGGATTTTTAGGGGTGATGAATGTAAATATTATGACAAGAAGTGATGAATGCAGATATAGTTTTGGCCATCAATTTGGTAACTAGGAAATTACAGTAATAAATGAATGCAGAGCAAGGAAGTGAAGATCGACGATTTAACCAATAACAAAGAAAAAAAAAATTTAGTAAAGATGTAGAGAAAAACCCCGCACCCAAAACGGAACAAAGCACAAGGAAAAAAAAAAAAAAAGGCCCATCGCGCCAAATCTGTCGCCGCTTGAAAGAGGAAAAGATCTTGTCCCAGACTGATCCGATGATCTATCTGTTTAGAAGAAGGGGGCTGCGCAGACTGACATACAAGCGCATGGCCAACTTGTATACTACTTCCCTAGTATTGTTATTTACCTTTTCGCATATAACATGTTATTAAAGAGTAGAGATGCTCAAGCTATTGTTCGTTGACCAAGCCATGGGCCACCAATCACGGAATCCCGATGAACTAACCGAAAGGGGCGTGCAAGCGATGGATTTATCGAAATAGGAAAGCATGCACTCCATTTCCTGTATGTGAATATCGGTCGGCTTCGGATCCTCGTGCAAACCATTATCAACCTACAGGATATAAGCCTGCAGCAGAATCTTGAACCAATCTACATCATCATTGAAGAAGGCCACGTTAGCGACGTGTATGCATTACGGCATTGTATTATTCACTTCAATAGCTTTTCTATTACATACACTATTGACACATGGTCCAACCACATCATAGGATGCTTGGGATAAAATGATAAAAGTTTATTTCCGCCGTTCCTCAATTGCCTATAGGTGCTGCCTATAATGCATGCAAATACATGGCAACCTGGACCGTTTGTTGTCAAATATCCTGAAAAAATCTCATTGCTTTTTAATAGCAAATAGTTTAAAGCCTGTCCTTTGTCTCTTTCGAACCTAGAACAGTAGAATCTTTTCATCTTGATGAATAAAGCATTTACGGCGAAAAGCGCCCAAAGTCGCCACTTGCAGTGGTATCAAAACCCAACTATCATCTAATACCATAACTGGAAAAAGCAATATGGCCATTCGGCGGATTCAATGTTTATGTTCCGGGAAGGACGGTTTTCAATGTGAGGGACAGTTATCATCCAATGTTATCTTATCTGAAAGCTTGTTATTCAGATCAGAGGACACACCGCTCAAAAGATTTTTTTTTTCTTCTTAATTATGTTTATGCCTTTTTATGGATCTGTGTACGATTTTTTTGTCACAGGCAAGGTTGGACATGATCTGAGCACAGAACACAAAGATCCTCGTTCTGCATAGTGTTGTCCCGGGTAAACACACTTTATTACCAATCATTGATTGCACAAGCAGATATGGATCGGCCCTTTGGACCGACACCAGATCCATCCAAACTAAATTTCCAGTTATGCTTGGTGCAAATCAAAGTATTGCCCACCACTTGACCCCAAGTGTTCAGATCGACGCCTTTATGTGGACAAAATCGGCTGCACTCGTAAACCTGGCCGTCAGTGGTTCGCACATGGATAAGGTTGGGGGAAACCGCCTTAATCGGGCGGCCCGTCCAAGTCTGTCGCACAGGGGGCTTGTTCTCCTTTGTCGCACCATCATCACTGCTCGAGCTGGAAGACGACGACGATGATGAAGATGACGAAGAGGTGTCACTCATGTTACCAGCTTCTCTTTTTGATTCACTACCGTCATCCTCTGAAAAAGAAACGGCCTTTTTTCTTTGGCCTTGATAGCGAGAAACTTGCTCATCTCGCGTCGTTTCCGCATCGATAGATCCATTACGTAACGTGTTGCGGATGGTTTCCGGATCCTGGCTGAGAACGTCGCCCACCATGGCTTCCGATGTTTTGGCAGAAATCTCTTCATGGTGCGCCATAGCTATTTCATCTTTCCCACCGGCTAAAACAGAAGGAAATACAGGTTCTCCCAGTTGCTTTTTTTTATGCTTTTGCTCTTTTTTTCTCTTCTTTTCTTCTTTCTTCTTGTCTTTATAGTCTATCAGCCAACAATTGAGCATGGGTACAGTTGCCTGGAAGTTGAACATGGATTGATTGATTACCTTGCACACCTGTACCACCAGTCTGGATGGACTTTTGTAAGATATCACGCACCAACGGCAACAGTTCAATGACCTTCAAAGTGAGCGCATATTAGCCCCACATAATTCGTTAGTTTGCATTGTCACACAGATCATTTACCGTCCAGCTATGACTTGACAATTCTCTAAGATCGCGAACCTATCACCAAGAGCACGAGCTGTCAGCATTTGCATATCCTTGTAGCCCAATAGTGCTCATGCTTACATAGTACAACCGATGTCGCTCCAAGATTGCAATGTCCTCGTTGATCTGATCGCCACTCCATGACCGTTCTTTGCCGATTTGTTCTACCAACGTAGAAGTTCTCTGGTGGTACGAAGCTATTAAGCATAAATGCTCCTCTCAATGTAACTGGCTCGCCTTACCATTGAATCGGGTAACGGTACTCGATCGTATTCACCGTCTGTACAAAAAAAAACCGCATTAGTCATTGCAATACACACACAGTTTTTCAGCCGTACCTGCTTGCGAAGTAGAGGACGGTAAGCTGGAAAGATATGTTTGAAATAGTGAATAGGTGGATCCCTTATGTTTTCCCATGGTATGATGTAAAGCGATCTGTGGAAAAAAATTTGGAGGAACAGAAAATGGAAGGAATTATTTTGCGATCAGTGGGAATCCAAGCAAAAAGGAAGGTGACTTTCTTTTTGCTCCTCATGTATATCTGCATCTTGTTTGTCACCACGCATAAAGCGAAATAGAACTGATTGGACACGCCCAAAGTCATCTTATTTTACATGAGATTTTATCTAAATGCCGGTAGGCTTGTATCACGCGGGGATGCGATGTCATTCCACCTTGCTTAGATCATTCACTTCCCCCTACTGCATGACTATCCGGTCAAGCAGCAAAATTTTACGCCGTATCTAGTAATCCATTGTTTTTCCTTCTCCCCCCGACAAACTAAAGCAGTAATACACATTGTAGTATTGAATAAACTAGTAATCCTTCATCCTCGCCAGCAATAGCAACGTTCCGAGAATGTCGTTCTTCCCCAATTCACACGGACATACACATACAAACAGACGAATTCCAAGTGTAAAACATAAACAATGCTGTGGTAAATAAAGTATGTATGAAAAGCCTTTCAAGACTTAAAAACTATGTGGATGAATGCTACATGATAAATTTATATGAGATGACACTAAGACGCACTGCGCAGTTCTTTCACTTGATACTGTAAAGTAGGAATAAGGTTCATCAGCTGATCGATTTCGTCCTCCTTTGCTTGTAATCGTTCTTCTCCGTCGGCTGGCATTGTTTCCTCTTCGGCCAATCCTTCCAGCACTTCCGACAATTCTTCGAGGATGCCTTCATTCTCTGCGATTTCCTCCTCCAGGTTCCCAATCTGCTTTTTTATCTGGTCACATTTTTCTGTGGTGATTGATTGATCGGATGTAGAGTCGGTTGCTTTTGCTTTCAATTCTTCCAGTTCTCTGTCATACCGACTTGATGTTCTACGCATATCAGCCGTCGATGCTCGACTCGCTTTGAGACGCGCTGATAAGTCGGCCGCTTCGCGTTTGGCCTGTTGTACTTGCTGCCAAAGTTTTTCTTTTCCTGTTTCATCGGCCAACTTTTTTAACGAGGGCACCGGTTTTACGTAAGCCGCTTTCTCGGTATCTAGCTTGGTGGCATGACCGTGGTCACGTTCTTGATATTTGTGTTCGGACAGCATTAATCGCGTTGTTGACGTTTTTGCCACGGGTGACCGTCGCAACATTTCCGGTGCTGGAGAAACTGACACGGGTCGGTCCCTGGGTGGTGCTATCACCGCTTTTGTCTGACGTGTCTCTACGGATTTGGTCGATTTCTGTAGTTCTACTTTAGCCCAATGTGTCGTATGAATCTGAGAAAGTAGCATTACCTTTGCGTCATATACTTGGAATGACTATTCATGAATCAAAATGATCAGTAACAGAATTATCGTTCCTCGTGGGGAAAATCGCGTTACCTTTGACTGCACTCGATTTGTCACTGTTCTCAAAGGACTCTGGAGCACATTGTTTACGTCCATGGCATTTTCCTAGTACAAAGAGATGAATGACGCCGGAAAAAAGAATAACTTGCTAACGCATATACCTTCCCGGGCATGGCTAATACTGGCTTCTGGATATCGTGCACGGGAGTAGACTACAAGTGAATTAGTACTCTGTTGAAGCAATGTTAAATTGAATTGACTTACAGAATCAGTCCGCAATGGACTGGTAGTGGGGGGTGAATTTTCGTTGGCTTCCATCAAGACGTGTGTAAATCAGATCAACAAGAAAGCGAGGGCTGTTCCGTTTTTCACAAGCAGCCAAATTTGCCAGTCATGTGACTCTGGGACAGTGGGTCACTGAAATAATTGAGCGTTTTGATTGGAGCATCCATTCTTACTTTTCAGGAAATTGTGATGTCGAATGGCAAATGCGGATAGACACTTGAACAGCACCACCTACACCTCATATTGCATCCTTGTTTACATGCAAGGCTTGGACAGATTGAATTGATAAATCATTGCTTATTGTGGCGTTGTACCATCGGCCATTCCATCAGAATTCTCAAATACAGTATGAATGGATCATTCTAAAAATAATGGTTCAGTATAAAGCTTCGGCTTGTTGCCGAATACTGCAAAATCCTACTATAACCTCTCAATATTACTTATCAGTTGTCCAAATGGGAGGGAATGAAGCTGCGACCAATGCTCCTTTTTGTTGGACGTCATTGATTGGTTCATTGTCGCTCCATCAATTACGTCAAGATTTCTCAAGAACGTCTTACTTATCGGGAATATAATAGTTCTCACAAAAATATCGTATGGTTGAACATGTCAAAAACGGTGATATTTCTTATCGTGATCAACCTTTCACTATTTACTGCTGGTCGTGACAGTGGCGAAAAACAAGGTTTCATTTATACGATTTTCCCTGCATGAACGCGATTGGTTGGTTTTTTTTTCTTTGCCAGAGATAGTCCCATTTCATTAGATATTTTTATCTATTGTTCTGCTATTATAATCAATTCAAACAGCTGCGCGGAAGCAAATATGTATGGTGATGTTAGATACAAAAGGGAGAAATTAATGCATTGAAGCGCAACACATGGGTGCGAAAAGAGAGCGGGTTCAGTCATCAGACCGATCGGAAACCCCGAAACTCGCACCGGGAAGAAATAATCGACCTCTCTCTTGATGGCATGTATTCATGGTTGAATCGCAATACAAGTGGCTCACGTAAATAATGCCTTTGTTAAATGAATAAATGGCAGCTCGGTACCATCCTGATTTGCTTGTGGAGCGCATTGTTCATTGCAGTTGCAGCGAATGGATCACGGACCCGCCCCAAAATGAGTCGGAGTATGGAATTTGGTACTTGCGGTGCTGCAATTCCATATTTTTTTTCTGGGTGAGCTTTTTGTTCCCAAATTTCTTTAAGCAACCCTTTTTCCCCTTCCATCATTGATGTCTTCTCCGTCGTCCGTCGCCACAAACAGTGCCGTACCAACGAATGGAAACACAGTATCAACATGGCTTGGATCATCAACCTTTAATACGGCACCGACATCGTACGCTTCTTTCAGTGGCACGCCGACTTCATCCTTCGCTTCATCGACGCTAGTCTCCAGCACCAGTAGCTCTGCGCCAGCTTCAGAAACGTCCAAGACTGGCATCTTTGGCAATCCTTATGAACAACCAGGATTACCCACTTTCCAAGCTCAAAATCAAAGCGCCTTTACCACACAATTAATCATCTGTTTCGCCGTGGGGTTACTTTGCTTTTTAGGATTTTGCATATTGCGCACGCGGTAAGAAAAAAAAAATTGGGAAAAAGCTGTGTCACGGCTTTTTTTTTTTGATTTAGGGGACAAAAACTGATAGAATCAATGGTAGATGGACTGTCATTTTCGCCCCCCGCACACATATGAAAAGGTAACGTCCGATGGTGCAGTCCAGAAAAGCCAACCCTGTCTGATACAGATCCCTAATCACAGACACAAACCACCTGAATTACCCAATTCCTTTTTTGGATGGATTATTCCCTTACTCCGAATCAATCAAGAGGAGATGCTGGATAAAGTCGGTTTAGATGCCGTCGTGGTAAGAATCTCACCTATCCTCATCCACATCTCTCAATTTTTGGTTTTCTCACCAAAGAATACTTGGATGCTTTATTTTATTTTGTCATGGTAGTTGCTGCAATTTGTGGTGATGTGTATCAAGCTATTCGGCCTTTGTGCCGCTTTCGGCTTGGTTGTTCTGATTCCGATCAGTGCCACAACAGGCAATTTCACGGATACCAGTATCACCGGCATCGATAAACTTTCCATTACTGTGATCGATGAATCGTCGCCATACCTTATCGCATACCTCATATTCACTTACTTTTTCTGCTTTACCGCCTTTTTCTTCCTGCATCAGAGTTACTCAGACTATGTTTACATGCGCGCTCGCTATCTGTTACGGTTATCCAAAACGCTATCCTGTCGATCGGTAATTGTCACCGGCATTCCCAAAACGCTGCGATCCGATCAAGACTTGGCGGATTATTACGAAAATCTGGGAATTGGCAACGTGGAAACGTGTCATGTTGTAAGGCATGTCCGAAACCTGGGGAAACTGCTGAAAAAACGAGCTTCGGCCCTGCAACATTTGGAACGAGCCTATGCACAGTATTGGGGAAATCCGTGCCGCATCCCGGATTACGATCCGGACCGGATCCTGGAAGATGCCCAGTTACTTCAACGGGTTGATAAACTGAGTGAACAGAGCGACTATTACAACAACAATGCCACATTCTTATCCGGCCTGATCAGTCCTCCTTCCCGCAAACGTGAGAAGCGTCGTCCCCAAGTGCGTACAGGTTTCTTGGGGTTGTTTGGACCCAAGGTCGACGCGATCGAATACTATACCGAACTATTCGATGAACTCGATCAAAAAGTCACTGAAGCGCGTAATTCCAAAAACTACGAAATGACGAATGTCGGTTTTGTTACTTTTGAACATATGACCAGCGCCGTAAGTTTTCTTGATATATGCCTGTTCTCCAAATTTTTCCGTCATACTTACCAAAACGAGTACTCTATGTAGCTGATTGCATCCCAGATCGCGATCAATCCTCAAGCGTTCAATTGTCGCACCTATATGGCGTACGAACCGAGAGATGTGCTTTGGGAAAACGTTCTTATCCGCGGTCGCGAACGACTCATCCGCGAGATATTCATTTGGACCATCACCATTGCCTTGGTGTTTTTCTGGGTGTTCCCTATCAGTTTTTTCTCTTCTTTGACCAGTATTGAGGCACTTGACAAAGTATTCCCTGGAATTGCCGACAAAGCTGATGATATCCCTATTGTCAAAAGCATCATGCAGAGTTTAATTCCTACTCTCCTCGTCAACATTTTCATGGCGTTACTGCCCTTGATCTTTGATTGTGAGTGACACAACCTTTACGCATCGTTCCTGCGATGAATCTTAACCTTGTGTTCCTGTTTCTTAGCTTTAGGATATGTGCAAGGCTTGCGGGCAAGAAGCGCTATCGCCGAATCCACGTTTAGCAAGTAAGTTTGCATATAACGTCAACGACACTAGGCTGCATCGGTGTGAAATGATTAATACGAAACTGATGTGATGGATATGTTTTGCAGATACTTTTTCTTTCTTTTGTTCAACGTGCTTCTGGTATTCACTATCGTCAACATTGCTGTAAAGACAGTGGCTGTAGCTCGTGTAGCTGAGCAGTTGATCAATAACCCAACCGAAATTCCCAATGTGCTGGCCACTAGCTTATCGACGGTAAAATCTTTTGAATCGTGTAAGCTGAATCGTTGCACTTTTTTCTGACTGCATGCTCGACCATAGGTAGCACCATTTTTTATCAACTATACCATTATGCAGGGCCTGTTACTGTAAGTCGATTTTGCATTCAAAATTATCGTCCCTTGACTCAATGTAGAATCCGTAGGATGCCACTGAATTTGCTTTTACTTGGTGCTCTGGTTCTGCGAGGATTTTGGCACCTTTTCATTTGCAAGACACCCCGTGACTATGCGGAAAACCGTGCTCCCTGGGCGTTTAATTACGGTACCGGATACCCTGCGCCGTTGCTCATTTTCATTATCGTGCTCGAATATTCCGTCATTTCGCCTATTATTCTCATCTTCGGTACTCTGTACTTTTGCATCACCTATATCGTTTACAAATACCAGTTTTTGTATGGTAAGTATTCCTTGAAATCATGGAGTTGGCATGCCCGCAGTCTTTCCTTTGATTTTTTTTAAAAAATAACCTTTGCTAGTCTATTTCCGACCGTATGAGGCGGCTGGCCGACTTTGGATCATGGTATTTCCTCGTATCATTGCGGGCATGGTTATCTTCCAGTTGACCATGACGGGGCTTTTTATCTTGAAAAAGTTCTATGTTCTTGGTATCCTTTGCGTGCCTTTAATCGTCATCACATTTATCTTCAAGTTTACATTGGATGCCGCATACAGAAAGAACAGCCAACACCTGCCTATGCAATTATTGCGCGATGAAATGACCAAACTCCCTACCCACAACGATCCGATTATACCTGCGGATGATGACCCTTATGCCAGTGAAAGTGGCAGCAATAGTCCAGATACCCCCGAACCATCCCCACACCGCGACAGCCAGAGATCCAACGACACAGCTGGCACAAGCACTACGCGAAAAGAAACAAAACTCCGATGGCGATTTGCGGCTGCTTTGGCCTTGAAACAACATCACACTTCCAATCCTTCCATCAACTCGCCACCTACCAAGGAATCACCCAAGCTAGCTCACGTCAAAAAGGTCGTGATTGATGAGGATGACTACGAAGCAGTGCCTGATAACTTGACCGATTATCGACAACCGCCGATGCAATTAAATCCCGGTGTCCTCGATACGGGTTTGAAACGCTACGGGAATCCGGCTTTGATTGGCGTGCTTCCTCAGTTATGGTTACCTACGAAATCGCTGTCTCCTGAAGAACAGGCCAACCCATCGGCACGAAGACCGTCCAATAAGCGACGACAAAGCAGTGGACAGCTGGCGCATGACCTGGCTCATCTTTTGCGACGTGCGGAATCGGCACGACGACGCGTTCAAGGGGGCATTGTTGCCAAGATGTTTGATAAACAGCTGGATGCATCTAAAGAAAAGGGAGTGAAAGATGCTGAAGTGATTAGTGAGTCTACCAAAGACACCTCCAACTCAATGCTGCGGAAATTGCTCCGGGGTCGCACCACTTCTCATTCAAGTTATGCAAAGACGCAGCACTCCAGCATGAGTCGACAAGCCACTGTTTCTCGGGAGCACATATTATTGGCGGAGAGTCGTTCGCCGTCCAGGTCATCAGACGAAACGCCGGATGATGACGATGACGACGACAGTAGCCATGGTGACGGATACTGGTTACCTTTGCATCGTACTTATTATCATCATCCAGAACGGCGTAATTCTACTCCCATGCCTACAAGGCCACGACTGGAAGATCGTGCTCAAAATAGCTCACCTGTCTAATTTCGGACCAATCAGGCTTGATGCTTAATTTGGCATGTACCAAAACAATCAAGGTGGCAATTTGATTTTTTTCGGAAATACGTTTTGAGTAAAGATCACAGTGTGTATTTAGAGTAGCGTCTCTGTTCGTTTTTGGATCACTTGTATATGTTGTAACATAACAAAAAAAAAAAAGTCGACTTTTTTGATTGTCCTCCTCTCGTTTCCCTCTTCTTTTGTTGTTTTCCCAGTTTACTTGATTTTTTATGAATACCAATAACGGTCACTTTTGTTCTTTGTTCTAGTGAAAATAATAGTTTTACCGAATCCTCAACATGTACTCTTATTCATATCGTAAACAGCAACCGTATCAAGCTGGACTTGCTACCTCTAATCCTCCTCCATCTTCCATTGACGTTATGCCATCGTTTCGAGGAGGAGCATCCGTGCCATTGTCGAAAAAACATGCCCAGCCATCGCCATCATCATGGTTGACCAATAAACCTTATGTTCGACAAACCGTCAATAGAAAAGGTAGGAACTTAGATCAATTCGATGTGGATAGGAAGAAAAAAAAAAAGATCCTGATAATCTTGGTCGCAGGACGTCCTTCGGCCGAGAAAGAGCATGATTGGGATTCGGACCCTGAATTGGAATATGCCACTGTTCAGGAAGCTGTACACGTCAGTCGGCAGACACCCGCCAAGGTTCAACACAAGGCTTCCAATTCAGCCCCATCGTCTTCCTCAAGTACACACAGTAGGCACAATGGGCCGCGGCATCCTGAGAGCCCATTTTATTCTCAGGTGGTTGAACCGGTGTTAAATCTGGGTGACAAATGGACTTTTTCGCGGAACACACCGGTCAAGAAATTCAGAAAAGTAACACAAAGAGAAACGTTGATCGGACGACCGATTCCAGATCAAAATCGAGTAAGTTTTCTGCTTTACAAGTCAGGGGCTTTCACTTCATTGACGTCATATTGCGGTTCAAGAAAAGACTGTTGCATGCTTTGACCATGCAACTGGCACATACTTACAGCAAGCAAAATCTCCGTTTCCAATACGATGCTCATCGGAATCCTAAGCGAGTCTTAACCAAACCAAGCAAACCGGCAAAAAATGATGGATTCGACAACGAGGATTATGATTACATTTTGCGAGTCAACGATATCCTTGGCGACGAAAAAGATTATCAGTAAGTATCTGTTGTCATTGATCTTTGAATCGGCTGTGACAAATAGTAGACATTATGCTGATCTGATCGTACATCGTAGATATCGGGTCATTGATCTCTTGGGACAAGGAACATTCGGACAAGTAGTCAAATGCGTGCGGGTATCGACGGGTGAACTATTCTCGTTGAAAATTATCAAGAACAAACCAGCTTACCGAGCTCAGAGTCGCATGGAAGTGGAAATCCTAAAGCAGGTAATCTACATTTGCATTATCAGTCATTGATAGTTCCGCTAATATACCGATTTTTACAGTTAAATCTCAAAATCGATCCTCAGGATCAACATCGAATACTGAAATTGCATCGTACATTCAATCACAAGAATCACCTGTGTCTTGTTTTTGAATTACTTTCCTACAATTTGTACGAATTGATTAAGCAGAATGGGTTCAAAGGACTTTCGTTGAGCCTTGTCCGCGTATTCGCTCTGCAATTGTTGGACACGCTGGTATTACTGAAGGAAGCAAAAATCATTCATTGTGATTTAAAACCCGAAAATATTCTGTTGCAAAAGTAAGAAATCGAATTATCTTTGTTGAACGACATCCAGAAAAAATTGTGTAAAACTAACGGTATATTTATTTTCATCTCCAGCGTGGATTCACCGACTATCAAAGTGATCGACTTTGGTTCCGCCTGTCATGAAGCCAATCGAATCTACACATACATCCAGTCTCGATTTTACCGTTCACCTGAAGTATTACTTGGACTGACATATACAGGTGCCATCGATATGTGGTCCTTGGGCTGCATTATTGCCGAACTATTTCTTGGGCTACCTTTATTTCCAGGCAGTTCTGAATACAACCAATTACGCCGTATCATAGACATGATGGGGTAGGTTCTATCTGAATTCGAAGGAAAAAAAAAGATTGACATTGAAATGCCCTTGTTGACCTGCGAAAAGCTTGCCACCTCAGGACATGTTGGATAAAGGGAAAAGTACCCTTGAATTTTTCAATCGCGAAGATCATGGAAACGGCAAATATGTATACAAAATGAAGAGTCGCGAGCAATACGGACAAGAACAGCAAAAGACCGAGTTGCCTGGAAAAAAATACTTTGAACAGACGGAACTTCCCGACTTGATTTTAAAATACAACAGCTCGCGGGCTCAATCGTGGAAAAACGAGAAAGACAGGCAACGAGGTAATCACCTAACAGTGTCTCAGAGAGAAATGAGAGTGGTATCCTCAATGTTATAATCTTGCGTCCTCGTAGATCTGCAAACAAGATATGCATTAATTGACTTTTTGCAAGGTGTTCTCGAGTTGAATCCACTACGGCGCTGGACACCATTGCAGGCACGATGTCATCCTTTCATCACGGGTGAACCCTTTACAGAACCCTACAAACCGGATGCTCGAATGAAGATCAATGGTGTACGCAAGGAAGATGCGGCCCCTTTCCACCATCAACTCACTGCTGCCAATAATGAGCTTCAAGAAATGCCACCCTCGACGCATGGTGTTGGAGGTTCAACTGAGCAATCGATCGCGATGGTGGACATCCCCAAGCCACAAGATATATCTACGATATCTGTTAAGCATCGATCAAGAGCACAGTCCATGGGGACTCAGAAAGCGCCGGCTTATATGCAAGGTCTTGTCCAAGATATACAGGCACACCCGATCATCGATCATAAAGTGAAACAAAGTACTCAGTCTGCGGCCAGGACCGACGAACGACATGCTCAGGACACTGTGATGGTCACCGATGTAGCCACTGTCAGTTCATATCGTCAAAGACATGCTCGATCTCAAGGCGATTCAGTAGGTGTCTTTGCTCCCGTCATAGAGGAAACGATACGAAACAGTCTGCTGGGGACGCAGGGTGGATTGATAATGATCCAAGACGAACACGCTACATTACCTGTTGCCCCAACGAGTAAGTCGCTTTTTCTCCCATCCCCCATTTCCAAGTGCATAGGATGACACTAGGTCTAGCACAACTAATTTGGTAACATCTCTCTTTTTACACGGTTAAGATTGCGATGGAGCGGCTAATTTTGCTACATCCAGTCAAACACTGATCTCTACCACTCGCAAAGTCAAAATAGCGCCCACGGTGAAAATTCGTTATGGATCGCATGATTCATTTCGTACGCCTGATCAAATGCATGCTAGCGATCCGCAACCAACCCCGCTTTTATCACAGAACGGTACTTGGTTACCAGATGCTCGCGCCAACCGCTTAGCCCATGCCGCTGCCGGTGAAGCGGCCGGCGGATTACTGATGATGCGTCAAGAAAAAGACTGTGCAGCTTTTGATTCGCCCGCCACCACGGCTCCTTCCAATGGTCGACGTGGTGTGGCCGCTGCCCTGAAACGGCGAGCCAAGAACTAAACCATATCAATATCCAACAATGATTTTACAGCATATAGTTCCACTCTCGTTTGCAATTTGCTTTGCAGTCAGCGTCCGCGTCCGTTTATTTACATCATTCTCTTTATCGCCATGAATCTAAATCTTCTGGATTCACCATGACATTCTCTCCATTTTCTCGTATAGTTTCCTTCAGTTTGTCTCTTGCCAATGGTTTTCGCATATCTAGAAAGAAAATATACGTTAAACATCAATGTTCTTGTCTTCAATCCGCTTAATATATTAAATGCTGCAATACGAACCAAAAGCATCTTCGTTATTTGCCCCTGAATAGTAGTTCCGTACTCGACGATATACAGAGTATCCAAACTTTCGATACATGCCAATGGCTACTGCATTCGACACACGCACGTATAAATCGACAAACCATCCATCATATCTAATACGGGGGTTAGATTATTCATGATACGACCAGTCACTCAGTCTATCCAGCAACCAACAGTAAGTAGACCACTTACGCTTTCTCCGAAACCTCTTCGAGCATATTCATCATACCGTCGGCGAGACCCAGACGTCGATATTCAGGTGCTACAGTGATAGCTGTGACGTGACCGTGCCAGTTTTTGCCGGTTCCTTCCGTTTTGCCCATGACTGCAACGAAAAAGATTAAGGATGCAATCCCAGTCAATCACCGTATGTCAGTATAACGAAAACAGCAATCTATTACCATAACCCATGACACGGTCGTGAGGGGACATTTGCACAGTAAAAAGATCTGGCCATCGGGCGAGGTATTGTAGGTAAAAAGAAATATTATACTGTGTGGAAAAAGAGTTAGTTTAAGTTTCGGTCAGTCTTCATCGCTGTGCTTACGGTTTCGGTTAAAACGTCAAGGTTGCTAGTTATAGAGAAGTCGTTAATAAGAATAGGCTCATCATGTTTCATCAAACAAACAAATGCATGCTTACACATTGTTAAATTCAAAAAGGTCCGTTGCTTTGAAGCGTCTAAGTAAACTCATGGCTTTTGGTGAACAAAGACGGGTGGTTTCAAGGACCTGAGTTGGAAATTTGTGCACTGTCAGTGAGAGACCAGTGTGACCCTGATATGAGTGGCTTAGCTATTAAAATTACGAAAGAGCTTCTCGGGTTTTGCATAAACAGTTCCATTTCCGACGACATGAATCAGGCATCGGTGTGCTCAGTGTGTCAACAAAATCAACAAAAGTACAAATGTTCCACTTGCAGGCGATTAATGTAAGTTTTTTCTGGCACTATTAACGAATGCGATATTAACTGGCTCAATCCATCGTTAGTTGCTCCCTGCAGTGCTATAAACTGCATAAAGGTAAGCGATGGCGTGTATATCTCTTGGACTGCATCAACTCATTAGGAACGTGATAAAGCTGTACCATGCGAACCCTATGAGCCAGAAGTTAAAGAAGGTAAACGATCGTACCACTGGTTGTTGTTCGCAATCCCCCCTATTGTGGCTCCTCACGTAGTAACCATATCGATTGTTGTTGCAGCCTCAGCAGCGGGAAGGAAGAAGAAAACGATCATTGATCCTACCGATGAGGAAGATTCGTCAAGATTAACTGAAGAGCAATTGGAAAGAATAGGTAAGTGACCAGTAGAAGGATTCTTGTTTCAAATGGAGTTGCATAACTTACGTGAGTGTGGCATTATTTATTTCAGCGCATTCTGACGAGTTACGAGATTATCTAAAGTACCCTCAAATACGAAAATATATCACGGAAATTGACCAGGCCAATGACCCTGCAACGCTACTGGATTCTCTCAGGTCGGGCCCTGACACGGTTTTCCAAGAATTTATTGATCTTCTCGTCCGCACTGTCAAGTCAAATGAATAACGCTCCAAACCAATCATACCACGATACTCTGCATATGCTACACACAACCCACTATAGCCACTCCTTCGAAAGCAATTGTACTGCGATTCTTGCGATATTGTGACGAATTTGTATATTTTACCAACTGTGAATATGATGATAATGACCCTTCAGAATTTAATTTGTGCGTTGCTTATCCCTCGGAACGGATGCTACCGATGCCATAGACGTTGGGATTTGCCTGTCCAACAAAGCATCTCACCGTGATAGAACTTGATGTGGTTAAATTAAGAGAAGTAGATGGATTAAAAAAAAAGGGAAAACAGTGTCGCCCCCATAGACTGAAGATCATATGTTCAAAAGCTTGAACGACGATAGAAACAACCGTGAGTAAACAGTGCGTGTCTCAGGTCATGCTCTTGGACTGCGGAGATCAAGTACGAGTATGGCTATTGAGGCCATATTGTTGCATTTTTCATGTTACTTTTTCTTGTTGGAAAAATCTTAGTAACGTTTGGTTCTGTGATATATGAGAGAATTTAGAACTAAAGAGACAATGAGAATTCTTTGACTGTTGAATACGTTTATTCCGATTAAGGCGTTAGCGACGTACTTTGGAGTGACCAACATGTGTATCTTCTTACATTCACCAACGATTACGTCAAGACGTTCGCCTGAAAACACATGGGACCGTCCACGATGGTTCTAAAAGTTGCTTCGAAACTGAAAACTCTTCATTTGAAAACTGCGCAATTTATATGGCTTCTTGCTTATTTGCAAATATTTAGGCTTAAGTCATTGTTCTTCACAACTGGACCCTCCAGCGTTTACCGTTTCAAAGTGGGCTTTTCTCTGGTATTTGCTATGAAGAACAAGAAGAAACGTGGGAACCTCCAATAAATACAATAAAAAGGGTTGAGTAAAAAATTGCCAATGACATCATCACACAAAGTGTGCGGGCCGAAAACGGCATGAGTGTGGACCGCCCAAAGAAAAAAACTTTGGGTGCGGAAACGCCAGCCAAATTGGCTGGTGATGGGTGCGGACAGCTCAAATAAAAAACAAAACAAAAATTTTGGGTGCGGAAACACCAGCCAAATTGGCTGGTGATGGGTGTGGACAGCCCAAATAAAAAACAAAAAAAACTTTGGGTGCGGAAACGTCAGCCAAATTGGCTGGTGATGGGTGCGGACAGCTCAAATAAAAAACGAAAAAAACGGGTGCGGAAACGTCAGCCAAATTGGCTGCTGATGGGTGTGGACAGCCCAAATAAAAAACAAAAAAAAATTTTTTTGGGTGCGGAAACACCAGCCAAATTGGCTGCTGATGGGTGCGGACAGGCCAAGTAAAAAACGAAAAAAACTTTGGGTGCGGAAACGTCAGCCAAATTGGCTGGTGATGGGTGCGGACAGGCCAAGTAAAAAACGAAAAAAAACGGGTGCGGAAACGTCAGCCAAATTGGCTGCTGATGGGTGCGGACAGGCCAAATAAAAAACCAAAAAAACGGGTGCGGAAACGTCAGCCAAATTGGCTGGTGATGGGTGCGGACAGCCCAAATAAAAAACGAAAAAAACTTGGGTGCGGAAACACCAGCCAAATTGGCTGGTGATGGGTGCGGACAGGCCAAGTAAAAAACGAAAAAAACTTTGGGTGCGGAAACGTCAGCCAAATTGGCTGGTGATGGGTGCGGACAGCTCAAATAAAAAACGAAAAAAACGGGTGCGGAAACGTCAGCCAAATTGGCTGGTGATGGGTGTGGACAGCCCAAATAAAAAACAAAAAAAACTTTGGGTGCGGAAACGTCAGCCAAATTGGCTGGTGATGGGTGCGGACAGCTCAAATAAAAAACGAAAAAAACGGGTGCGGAAACGTCAGCCAAATTGGCTGCTGATGGGTGTGGACAGCCCAAATAAAAAACAAAAAAAAAATTTTTTGGGTGCGGAAACACCAGCCAAATTGGCTGCTGATGGGTGCGGACAGGCCAAGTAAAAAACGAAAAAAACTTTGGGTGCGGAAACGTCAGCCAAATTGGCTGGTGATGGGTGCGGACAGGCCAAGTAAAAAACGAAAAAAACGGGTGCGGAAACGTCAGCCAAATTGGCTGCTGATGGGTGCGGACAGGCCAAATAAAAAACCAAAAAAACGGGTGCGGAAACGTCAGCCAAATTGGCTGGTGATGGGTGCGGACAGGCCAAGTAAAAAACGAAGAAAACTTTGGGTGCGGAAACGTCAGCCAAATTGGCTGGTGATGGGTGCGGACAGGCCAAGTAAAAAACGAAAAAAACGGGTGCGGAAACGTCAGCCAAACTGGCTGCTGATGGGTGCGGACAGGCCAAATAAAAAACCAAAAAAACGGGTGCGGAAACGTCAGCCAAATTGGCTGGTGATGGGTGCGGACAGGCCAAGTAAAAAACGAAAAAAACGGGTGCGGAAACGTCAGCCAAACTGGCTGCTGATGGGTGCGGACAGGCCAAATAAAAAACCAAAAAAACGGGTGCGGAAACGTCAGCCAAATTGGCTGGTGATGGGTGCGGACAGGCCAAGTAAAAAACGAAAAAAACGGGTGCGGAAACACCAGCCAAATTGGCTGGTGATGGGTGCGGACAGCCCAAATAAAAAACGAAAAAAACTTGGGTGCGGAAACGTCAGCCAAATTGGCTGCTGATGGGTGCGGACAGGCCAAGTACAAAACAAAAAAAAAAATTTTTGGGTGCAGAAACACCAGCCAAATTGGCTGCTGATGGGTGCGGACAGGCCAAATAAAAACGAAAAAAACGGGTGCGGAAACGTCAGCCAAATTGGCTGCTGATGGGTGCGGACAGCCCAAATAAAAAACGAAAAAAACTTGGGTGCGGAAACACCAGCCAAATTGGCTGGTGATGGGTGCGGACAGGCCAAGTAAAAAACGAAAAAAACTTTGGGTGCGGAAACGTCAGCCAAATTGGCTGGTGATGGGTGCGGACAGGCCAAATAAAAAACGAAAAAAACTTGGATGCGGAAACACCAGCCAATTTTGGCTGGTGATGGGTGCGGACAGCCCAAATAAAAACGAAAAAAACTTTGGGTGCGGAAACACCAGCCAAATTGGCTGGTGATGGGTGCGGACAGGCCAAGTAAAAAACGAAAAAAAACGGGTGCGGAAACGTCAGCCAAATTGGCTGCTGATGGGTGCGGACAGGCCAAATAAAAAACCAAAAAAACGGGTGCGGAAACGTCAGCCAAATTGGCTGGTGATGGGTGCGGACAGGCCAAGTAAAAAACGAAGAAAACTTTGGGTGCGGAAACGTCAGCCAAATTGGCTGGTGATGGGTGCGGACAGGCCAAGTAAAAAACGAAAAAAACGGGTGCGGAAACGTCAGCCAAACTGGCTGCTGATGGGTGCGGACAGGCCAAATAAAAAACAAAAAAAACGGGTGCGGAAACGTCAGCCAAATTGGCTGGTGATGGGTGCGGACAGGCCAAATAAAAAACGAAAAAAACTTGGATGCGGAAACACCAGCCAATTTTGGCTGGTGATGGGTGCGGACAGCCCAAATAAAAACGAAAAAAACTTTGGGTGCGGAAACACCGGCCAAATTGGCTGGTGATGGGTGCGAACAGCATTTTTCTCTTATCTTTGCCGTGGAGGCACCTGTCAAACCACTTTGCACAATGAGAAACGAAGCTCAAAAGCAGAATATTACACGCTTCAACAGGCCTCGTCATTAATGTTTCTTTTTCCAAAACTTTATTTCATTTCACGTTGCTCTTGACAATTGATCGGAGCTGTTATCAGTAGAGTTTAATTCAGGTGAATACGGAGGAAGGTAAACGTGCCTGTATCCACGAGAATTGGTACTTTTCTATGTCAGCTGAGCTATGGATATGTGCTCCCTTCACTACGATGGGCAGGAGCATGATGAATATGAAAATGAGCGCATGATCTTAGTTGTTGACGACGAGTTATTTGCTATATGAAGCATTCTCCTAATGAATAAAAACTCCAGAGAGACCAATGAATCCCTGTGCATCCAGTTGCAGATGAAAGGACAATGAGCGTTGGCGTGGAGTCATGTGGCAAGCTTTGCTTATACAGTTTCCCAGTCCATGGAAAAACTTAGATTTTTTTATTTGTTTCTCCACAAACGCTTGAATGCTTCTGTTGCTGCGAAACAACTGGGTATTCACGCAGTCGTGCAGCTCAAAGATTCAAACGTTATTTGAAGGTTCTGAGAGCATTTTAGAAAAGAAGAGAAAACATGCTGATGTCATATTCTTGAGAAAGAGCATAAAAGACACCCTTTGATTAATTTAATTAAGAATCCTTCTGCTGTGACTCAAATGATAGAAATTTTGGAGCAGAGCTTTGTAGATCTCAATGTTCCTCGTAGCACTGCTCAATGTCATCTATCCATTAAACAAGCACAATTTCAGTCTGTCGAAGAAATAGTGAACATAGTGACCCGGATTTCGCAACAAACTGTGATTTCTTGATAAAAGCAGTCTTCCACATTACATAGAAATTGATAAAACAAACAACAACAGATGATTGAAGTATCCGGCGCTCCCTACGTCTACATGCCGAAAAACCAACCGAGCCGCCATCGGCCTGTATTCTGAAACCAGGGTGTGGTTTCAAAGAAGGGCTTCCCTGCAATAGTTACAGTGTCTACAACTACAGCGAACGCAACATCCAATTTTAGGGGAAGGTAATATCCGCAAATGGTTTAATTAACGTCGGTTTGAGAGTTCTAGAAAAGAGGAAATTTGAGTGTGCAACTGATAGGTTGCAGCCAGCGACAGTTGACATGTATTGTGTGAGTTTCTTGAGGGCGATGCATGATGAAATGGACAAATATCCGGAAATGAAGGACACTATCTTTCCATGGATAAAACTTCTATCAATAGTTCAGCCGACGTAGGAAAGTATATTAACTCCCATGGATACAGGTACGTTTATCCTCCTCCGTATTCACCTGAATTAAACGCTATGGAGCAGTTCTGGTCAGTTGTCAAGAGCAACATAAAACAAAATAAGCTTTGGGAAAAGAATCATTAATGACGATGACTGATGAAGCGTACGCGTACGATACTTTGCATTTGGAGCAACCAGTAAATAGCGAGGGTTCATCGCATGACGAACACGGTTTCATGGCTGGATGAACACACTTTTTTTTTTTTTTTTTTTTTTTGAAATTCCAAACCAACGACTTTTTACTCTTTGAAATGACTGTACAAATTTTTGTTTGGTTTAGAAACCGTAGTCTCTCCTTCTCAAGACGTGTCCCCGATCGTGATAATATGCGAAAGATTCGGCAGATGCACAAAGTGCTCCACATCCTCTAAAGCCAATCCGTCCTGACAGGTATGCATGGTGAGTTTCCATCGATTGATATCGTAAACGCCAGCGGCTTGGAATATCGCGTAAGCTTGTACAGTTTCAGTCCCATCCGGTTCCAGAACACCACTGAATACAGTGGTACCACTCCAATGGAATGGATGAATATTGAATGTTGGTTTGCTAAACCAAAAATATGTTACCATCCAGTCAAGGTCTCTCTTTTTGAAAGAAACCTCCTCCCAAGGGATAACTTACATTTTCGGCGATTGCATCGCCTTACTATCGGACCAGGAAATCATCTGTAACGTATAATTGGTCGTCTTGTTCCAGGAGCAATTCCTGAGCACAATCTCAATGGGGACTCTCAAGTGACTGATATGATAGGTACGATACATTAATAACCTTTCAATGAACGGTATTCATATATCGCGCTACCTACCCTTTGACGTTGAAGTCATGCTCGTACCGGTCAATGGCTTTCACCATGAGCTTGATGGGACTTTCGTCCTGTAATGCTTTGTTCTTGGTAAGACTAGCGATCAGTGCCGTCCGTTCTTTGGCTGTGGCTTCAAACATGGTTCGACTTGTTGACTTTCGACCTGCACCACCTATGGTTCCTTGGAATGGGTTTTGAACCACACCCAAATTAACGCCAATAATATAATGATGTCCATGTCGTTGCATATTAGAAACGTCCCAATAAATGGTCAGATCCACATCATTCGTGGTATACATAGTGAATCGCTTGCCGTACTGATCTTCCGCGATATTTGGAAATGTCGATTTCAGATTCGATAATCGCCAGTGCATGCGCGAATTGAAAGCAAACGATTTCAAGGGTGCCGTATCAAAAGCGATGCCAGATCCTTTCTGTGAAACATTATGGTTTTGTTACTATGGTTCCTGCGGTAAGATGCCTTGACTACCAAAAACTTACGAATGCCAGCTTGCTGATATGCAAATCCAGGGGCGGTGGTGCGACTGACCGGTCGGCATCATTGTTCAACAATGCTTCCAGAGCATTCGAAGTCCATGCTTCGGGCGAATCACTGTGTTTGGCCAAATCAACACTCTCGATTCGCTTGATTTTATAGTAAGCAAATGACGTTTGTCGTGCCGGCACTGTTGCTTTTTCTTGAATATCGTCTCTAGCAAAAATACATGACGTTAGATAACAAATCAGTTGATGACAGTCGGATCACCTATCATTATCTTACTTTGATTCCATATTAATACTTAGCGGAACGATGGTCCATGCAGGACTGGCGAGTGTCAGCTGGGTAAGGTCAAAATTTGCCACCGTTTGCAAGTTTTCAATCTATCAACCGCCGTGAATAATTCAGAACATTATCAACTTGATGCGCTATATGCAGTGAGACAGCCGTTACCTCAATACCCAGAATGAATTCATTGGTGCCAGTCGTGCTCGGTCGGGTAAATGCGTTGATCTTTAACGAGGGTAATACCTGAACACCCAGAGCATACCGTAGCGTACGATGTGCAATGGCGGTATTCTCTTCCTGTAGATTCAAAATCTCTGTTGAGTTGACATTTTGTTTTCCCTTGTCTTTCTTCCTTGGATTGTCATTGATTACCTCAGACTGATAAGAAAACAAAAATTTGAACGAGTGTTTTCCGATCCGATCGCCACGAATCCACAGCGGTACAAGCGTTGTATGACCTGGGCCGACAATGCCGGGACGATCGTTCTCGGAGGGTAGAGGGATAGAAATGACGCTCGAGTCATAGATACGGTTATCTATATGACATGTTTCACTACCTCCCTTGTCCTTCTCAGCTGCAGTTACAATTTGTGCAAACCTCGTCAGAACGATGACTTTTGGGAAAGGACAATAAAAGCGACTTACTGTAAATGCGTTTGCCCAACTCATCGGGTTGCCCCACACAGATAAAGCTTGGATGACTTGATTTCATGCGTAGCGCTGTGAGACCTTTATGACCTCTATTATTGATTTCGAGAACAGCTTGTACGACTTCGCCGGAAAGGATGGTTTCGGGGATCTGATGAAACGCAACATCTAACAACGGCATGGGAGATGTTACAAGAATATCCAGTGTACGATCGGGAGCGTAAGTCGGCGTCATGCGCTGCTCTTTAGTTGCATTCAATCGTCTGCCCTTTTTATGGAAAGGTCGGAACGAGTGTACCAGATCGTTCAATGTGTAATGAAGCCCGGTTACTTTGAGAGATCCTTCGCGCCGAGGAACGATGGCCAGATGGAGCTAACAAGATCATCACAGTATCAGTGTCTGTTTCGTGCATGGTAGTCGTTGTGAAGCAAATGATCGATCCCTACCGTTCGTTGTTCGAGCGGTTCGAGTGTGATGTCGGGAATCGCTTGAAGCTCGAAGTCGCCGTAACTCAACATATCCGTTCCCGTGACAGGTGTACCCTGAGGCATGGTTTCATCAAGATCGGCGGTTCCGTCCGCTTCCTCTTTTGTATCACGTTGCGTAGAAGCACGATGTTTGCATCCCAAAACAAGATGACTTAGTTGGATAGAAATTTGTAACGGATTGTAAAGTGTAATGTGGGCCATGGCCGGTTCTAGAACCATCCTTCTGTTAGCGTGACAATGGCCGACAATGGGTGTTGCGATTTATAATTTTTACCTCCTACAGCACATACGACTCGATTATCGTCTTGTTGTTCAATAGCCAATGCTTTCTTGGATTTCGCAATATAGCCACTAGTGATATTCTCTTCCAACAGTTCCATTTCCATGGCAGCCCACTCTTCTTGCGTCTCGGTATTGGATTGACTGTTGAAAAGGTTGATTCGAATCATCTGATCAAAGATAGTCGGCAACGCAAGGTGTGGCAATGACACTTTGAGTGGGTCAATGCCAGCTTGAGATGTATATTGCTGTGCATCTTTGTTAGCACCCGTCGTTTTCCTTTTCACACAGGACGTAACTACTCCACGGCACTTACTCGGTAGATAAACAAAAATTCGCGTACGTGAGCCAGTTGTTGTTGTGGTGTTTGCTTCGTGTCGGCCAACACATCCGCAAAATAGGACACTGCTTCTTCCAAATGACCGAGATGGAATGCTTGTCGTCCGAGAGCAAACTGGACATGGTTCTTGGCAACCGACCACTGGTCTCCAGTCAATATAAACGATGCCATTTTATAACATCGAAATGCATGGTGACGCTGAAGGATGGTTGATTTAGTATTGAAATACGAACATTACACGCCAATCTCACGGTCACTTACCTGAGCTGCCTTGCCATACCGATGCCCTGCCATGACTAGATGAAAGCCATATTTTCGAACTAAAGGTCGAGGCGCTCTCAAGAAGCAATGTGCCGCCTGCTCAAGAAACAGGGCTGACCTTAAATCCGAATCTTCGCCGGTCATTCTCACTAATGCGGTAGGTATTTCTCGCCACATGCGTCGCGCTTTCAGGAGCTCGTAGTACATGACAGTCGTCCGCGTGGCATAGAATGGCGATCGGCAACGACCAAGATACTGCTGGACTGCCAATTCGAAATTACGGTCCACATCATTTTTACTTGCCAACGGTTGATTCATGATCAGTTGGCAGAGGCCAATCATTTCCTACACACCAAGCATCCCAAATCAACCTCCAACGTCGTAGCAGCCTGCACATATGCCCAAATGTACCTGTGTACCAGCATGGTATTTGTATGCCTTTTCAGTTGCATAGTCACGGCGAACGGTATCGTAAATGGCGTGTGCAAATTTGTAGTCACGAATCATGAAAGCGTAATCGGCCAGTTTTCTCATTTGAGCCTCAGGTGCAGCGTAAGGGTATCTAACAAGCCAGAACCATCCATATCAATACAATCATCGCCACTATTTATATTTTTTCTGTCCGATGGATGTATTGCTCTGCTGCTGTGTGCACGAGTCGATTACACCTACATACATCATCACAGTCGTCATGCCTGGCGGTACATTGGGACCGGTGGCGGGAATGGTTTGCATGGACTGAGGAGACGCGGTGCGTGAGGATGTACCAAAGAAACGACGACTCGCACCAAATAATCGACCGGTTAATCCACGTCGCGCTGATGCCACCTGTTCATTCCAGTGTTGGATGTTTCTTTCCATAAACGGGATCAGACTTTGCACCACGAGTTCTTTGACCATGGACCGTGTGGCTTCGATATCATCGTCAGTGAAATATCGTCCGTACTGCACAGCGGGAGAATCGGCATCACTGATGAGTTGTCCTTCGGTGGGTGATGGTTTGGAAGATAACGCCTCATCTGATTCATTCATCTCCAGCGGACCCACCTGAAGATCAGTGGAATGAACGGTATTGCTCGGCAGTCCACTGATAGAAGGTGAGGTAGCGTTCGAACGGACCAAATCTGAGCTGGCGCCCGATAACGCCGGTGAGAGCGGGACTAACTGGCTCTGATGCGAAAAGTTGGGTTGGTCCGCATACATCTGAAGCTTTGTTTCAATAGATTGAGATTCATTTAATTCCTTTTCCCAGATCATGCGTATGTGATCTTCGGCCATCACATCATTGTTCGCCAACTCATCAAAGAAATCTGTCGCTGGCGGTCGAGGTCGGGAATTGATGGTCAGCATGTGACAATGTAGACCAAAGGTCCGCTTCATCTTTTCAAATACACTCTGGGAGCTGTGATCAAGCCCAACTAAAATGAGTCATCTCTTTCTGCATGAACGAGTTGAAAGTTATCCAATCACTTACTGTTCCAGTGTCGTTTTATGAGGGTCGTGAAGGAGAAGGTAGAAACGTAAAATATTAGGATCCACATAAGGCTTGTCGACGGTGAATGAAGGAATATTAGGATTGTACAACTGCATAATGGTTCCCATAGGATCTGGGTTGGCGGAGGAAATGACGATCAGGGTCGCTACAGGATGATCAAACGTTTCGTGCTCGGCAATGCCTCGATAGGAGAGAATTAAACGACGGAAATCGGCATACCACGGTGTCACCATGTCCAGTGGGGCTATGGCAGGATACAATTTTTGAGCAACACGGGGAGGCATGACACATCACAAACTTTTAGGGCTTACTGTCGAGATAAGCGTCGCCCACATCGGCACGTGTTTTGATATGTTGCTGCTGTTGAGTGGAATCTTTGGGCTCATGGGACGCTTTCACGTAATCGCTGACAACACTGAGTAAGGATGAAGCGTTGGGTTCGTCGAGACGGTCGATACGTCTGAAGCGGACGTTGAAATTATCGATGGCGATGGGCGTGCCTTGCCAGTCGCGAGGCGAAACTACAAGACAATGGACAGAAATAAGCACATGGCATGCTGTAACAAAGCGCATTGGTTAAGGCAAACCTCGGCCTTGAATCATATTGCCGAAAGGTTTGATAAAATCGGCAAAGGTAGGAATATGATTGCTTTGACAAATTTCTTCTGCATCCTGACTCGCTACCACAGCAATAAGCGGAGCCAGTGAGCGAGCGATCTCGTCA
The DNA here is from genome assembly GCF_025331425.1 of Radiomyces spectabilis. Taxonomy (NCBI): domain Eukaryota; kingdom Fungi; phylum Mucoromycota; class Mucoromycetes; order Mucorales; family Radiomycetaceae; genus Radiomyces; species Radiomyces spectabilis. Next base: position 1,651,257 of record NW_026251930.1, read on the forward strand.
CGAGGAGCCATGGAAGGTAGTGTTGTCGTGCCCGAACTGGAAAGAGGCCAAGATGACGACCCTGAAGGCGCTGAAGGCGTGACAGGTAACGGTTTCTCTGCCATGGCAGTCAGGACAACTCGGACAAGCCAATAGAAAAAGAAAAAGGAACGGAAAAGTCGCAGAATCGTAAGTCGGCGGGCACCAAATTAAATTGCATGCTACGTCACAAACTCGACCCGAGCGTAACAGTTATATCAGTGCGATCAGATAATGCGATCTCGAATCATTGGAACCTACAATGTACACTTTATACATCATCTATTCAATTATATAAGCGCGAAACTAATATGATCATACAGTAAAAATCTGCCGAGAACACGCAGCCGGCCGATTCATGTCTCCGTTTGATAATAGTCTTTGCAAGAGTTCTTGGGACGACTTTAACGGCTTAAGCGGCTATCCGCGTGACATTGCGTAAAACGCAACCGCATATCAGCTGCAACTGCGCGTTTTTGTGAACCAGATGGATGGCCTGTAACCGTGTGCGTGTCAGTTGAAGCGGTCTCTATTTTTGGTATCATGATGACATAACAAGTGGCCTGTAATGGCATATGTGCAAGTCATGGATCTTGCTGCAAGTGATACGAGACGATCTTTGGCGGATACTGGCGTGGAGACAAGGCCTGGACCAGATGACTTGCACTTTTTACCATAAACGTCTATTGGCCAATTTTTGCAGAGCGATTCAAGTGATGAGAGCCACCTTTTTTTATTTTTCCTTATATTCGCAGTAAAGCTGTAACATGAAACAGAAGAGGCAACCTGGTCCCGTGGGAAATGCGGGTCGTCTTGGTGCCGCCATGCCATGGTCACCAACCGTTCTGAAACTGGATAGGCAACGCTGTGCCTCCGAAGAAGCAATATGTATCGCACCATATTCTATCCATGAGCCAAACACGTCAAAAATATAGAAGGGAGCAAGTTTCTTTTTTTTTGGGCTTGCAAGCAGCGTTTTTCTTGAATCAGTCTTAATAAATATAAGTGGTTAATTGAAATAACGCAACTAACGCCGAAAAAAAAGGGGGGTGAGAAGGGAATGAGAGGGAATCCAAACTAGCGGTGAATTTGATGTAAAACTTTAAGTGCAAGGTTTGATCAAGCACATCCGGCAACGAAAATGAACTTCATCGTCGTTATGATGATCATAATAAGATGCGGAATAAAAAAAAAGAACCAAAAGAACAATAAGCATATAAAAAAACTGGATAAAAAAAAAGAAGAGGATAGGATAAATGAAAGAAACAAATGAGCATCAAAACAAGAGAGATAAAAAGATAGAAAGATAGCAGGAAAAGAAAAAAAAAAGTTAACTAGAGAGAATGTACGTATACAACCATAGATTGAATTCACAATTCCATATGAACACCCATATCCATAATAAGACCTCGGCTTTCTGACCGTTCAGCTGAACCAGGTTGGGTACGATCACCAAGGTCTTGCTCGATCATCGTCATATCGCTGTGACCGTGACTGGATAACGACGAAGGCAGGTTGCTAACGACAATAGCATTGCTTCGTTGGTGATCGTTATTACTGTCGGTAGCGGAATCGCTGGATTCAGCCGGTGCATCCGCCATGACTTGTTGTGATGCTGACGGCACTGAGGTCGCGGACGGTCGAGTCGATTCGCCTTGCTCGCCTTCTCTCGGAGCGGTGGCGTGACGTTCCACACACCACCAACGGTGACCATCCGTCCATGCTTTGCTCTGGCAATCCTTGCTGCAGTATTTGGCTTTGCGACACCGGCGACATTTGGCAAATTCACGCGGCTGAGTTTCCCATTTCCCACAAGCCATGTTGGCACATCGACGAGTGCCGCCTCGTGTTTCATCTTTCCGGCATGCATTCCGCATAATTACACCTGCCCAATACTGAATGGCGTTGGGGTGCAAGCGATGGCAGAATTTTTCCACGACTGAAAATACATTGCGATCATAGGCGGTATGGAATAAATTGCGGATGTGGGGATATTTGGAGAGGTAGGCAAGCAATTGCAGAGACAAGAGGATATCTTCCTCTCGGTAAAAAATGTTATCAATGTGAGGCACCCTTGGATCCTGCCAAGTCGATACAGAACGGCTTGTTTCCCTGTTAACCCGGTTACGTCGCCGTTGCGCGGGGTCCATCTTCACATAGGGAAAAGTCGATCGTCGGATGACGGACGAAGTAGTAGTACGCTGTGGCCGTGAAGCCGAATCGGCATGAGAAGAGGGTATCGATGATGATGACGAAGGGGAAGAAGAAGAAGAAGAAGAAGAAGAGGAAGCAGCAGTAGTAGACGTGTTGGATGAAGATGTGGTTGTTGTACATGAGGAAGCTGATTCAAGGTTCGACGATGGTGAAAATACAGTTTGTGGAGCGGTGGTGGCTAAAATACAAACCTCAAAATTAGTATTTCTGTTCCTCTGCTTCTTTATTTTTCAGGTGATGCGCTGCAATACAGTCGGAATACCAACCTAATAATGAATGATTGTTGGTCATTGTATCGGCGTGGAAGGCGGTTCTTCGCAAAAGGGATGCACTGTCGCCTCGCTTGTCCTGTCGGACTAATTCGAGTGCTTTGAGAAAATTTTCGAGCACACGCAGCACAATGGGGATGGTGCCTGCTTCGACGACTTTGGTTCGAATCTGTTCGGTGCCTCTGACGCCGACATTGACGATGCACTGGAACGCCAATGACCATTTCCACAAGCTTCGGCGATCGGTATACTGGTGTTGAGGAGACAAGATGCGCACCAACCGTTCCAGGCCTCCATCCAGCACTAGGATTTCTCTAATGCGAGGCGAGGTAGAAGTAAGATAAGCCAGATGAGTAAGCGAATTAATAAGCGGCAAAGTGGCGGTGCAATCGAGAGCTCTTCTATCATAAAGAGCCGAAGTAATGCAAACGGCGGCTCGACTTTGGGCAGGGAAAGACAAGTTGGGTTCTCGCATGGTCAGATGGTAACGATGGAGAACAGTAAACGACTATTTTTTGGGGGGAAGGTAAAAATCTGCTAGCAATAGAACGCTTGCAAGAAAAAGAAAGAAAAAAAAGAAAAAAATTGGAGATGTAGAAAAAAACCAACTGCTGCGGGTAAGATGTGAGTTGGGTGTGTAGTTGATGTGAGTTGAAACTGTTGATTTAGGTGAACAGATGTGTGTGGGTGTTTGTATGTGTATACAAGGAGACGAGTGATAAAGAGAAAAGGGGAGAAAGGGAGGAGAGAAAAAAAAGTACCCAAAAAAGAGTTATATAAAAAAAATTATATGTGAGGAAGGGCTGAGGTTCAGTGTGTGTGTGTGTGCTGGGGGATCAGTTGAGTGCAACACTCGTCAACTACCCAAAACCCACCACACTTATCAATTGAACCAATCACGTTCCCGCGCACCATATAAAGTATACGTCATCCCAGCGCCATCTTCCAATAACATTTAATCGTGGATTCAATTGCCCCGGGTGATTTCCAATCACCTTTTGCGCTTGCTCCATTTTTTTTCAGGGCACTGCATCACCGTCACCACAACCGTTCAACGGACCCATTGACTCACTGTTGCGAAAAACTTTTGATACAGCATAGAAAGATTTATTAATGCTTAAAGAGGGGATAAATAGGCTTCAGATTAAAAGCAGTAGTGTACACTGGTCTCCCGGATACAAATGCGAGATGAAACGTGGAACCGTGCAAAAGTTTTGTAACCAGCGAGCGATTGAATGCCATTGCCTACAGTGTAAGGATATAAAACTCCAGATTAATAAACGTGATATAGGATAGATCAATTTAGGTAAATGTATTTCTGCATGTGTTTCAATACGGAATAAAGACCGGATCCGTGATATCGCTCTTGTTCCGCCAGTTTCTCCGGTAATGCCCCTATCATTGCTACCATACCAGTGGCATAACCCGCTTTTTACCAAGACGTCTGATGCTGACACTTCATCCCGATGATGCCAGTACCGTTGAATGGCCGTAGATCCGAATGAGACAAGCACCCCATGCCATGGACATTGACTATTTTCCTGGTGCTCAGTCAAAAGTCGTTGCAGCCAAACATATGATACGAATCAAACAATGATTGTAATCGAAGATGAAACACTTGTTTTCTTTTATTTAACGGGAAAAAAAGTGGCTGGAATGAATGCTACATCTTGTGGCAGAAAGACAAGGAAAAGGAAAACTGCAGCCATTCCACATGGCGTGATTTTCTCAAATCACCCAATCTGTTGGCGAGCGATTCACGGTTGGGTTTCCGAAAAAAGTTTTGTTCAGGTCATTGTCAACATGAATCACCTTTCCTGATTTTGAAAACCCGATGATTTTTTTTGGATCGTTTTTTTTCAACAAAAAAATTTTGGTAGTTATTGCAGAAACTGAAATCTCATTCCAGCTGGCTTCTTGTATCCTGCTTGTATTGTCGCCCTACTTTTGTTACAGTGCATTGCACGTAGACCTACGCTTAATGACACTGAATAGCCTGCCATTGTCCCTTAGTTTGGGGGCTGTCCATATTTACAGGCAATTGAGTAACATATAAATACTGATACACTGCCATATTGACTGTCCACTTTACTTTTCTTTGACTACACAATCTGACTTGTTATCCTTCTTTTAGCCTTTTATCTCTCTGACCACTCATATCTGGATGGCTACTTCTCCGCTTTTATCATTTGATTTTAAATGTTTGTGGCTTCCAGTTGGATAAACTGTATTTTATCTGCTCATTGGATCCCAGTGCCCTGGCATAACGTGTCTCAGATCCTGCACTCAAATAAGAAGCCTCCTCCACTGAATAGAACCCATTTTTATCAGCAACAACTTCTGGAACCGTTTCAGCATCAAAATTAAAAAAAAAGGTTACAAGTTTCATGGCATCACCATCCATTACAGAAAACCCCGTTCATCAAACGAAAAGAGCAATGATCATGCATGTACAACTTTAAAAGCAGTACCCCACAGTCCTATACGATACTGTATTGGCACAGGGTATCTGGAATTCCTTGCATGCAGCGGTGATCATCCGCAAATACGGCATTAACCATCATTCAATAGAAATTTTGTATGCAAGTTGTTTTCGGATTATCAAAAGAAGCATCCATGGCACTTTTGCTTCGATCGGCGCAGCACAAACTGAGGCAGCTGAGAACATGTGATTTTTGAGCAATAATTAAAGCAAGGCACTGTATTTCTACGGTCAAAAAGTCACAGACTGTATGGTATTACGCATAGCGATGTTTAACTGTGAAAAGGTGTTAACGAGGGCAAAGTGCGCGGAATAAGAGATGAGAGTGAAAAGCGGTGATTTAGATCTTTTCATCGGGTTGATACGCGTGGGCTGGCCATTGGGGGTAAACGTGTGACTGTGGATAAGAAGGTGGGGAGGTGGAGGGGAGACTGTACGATGGAAGGAGGTGATTCGATGGCTGGAAGCCTTTCAACGGATGGTTGTTGTTGCTGTTGTTTGCAAAATGGTGTAATAAATTATATCTATCGTCAAATTCAATGGTGATGGCCTATAAAACAACAAGCACGTATAAATTCTGACTGTCCAATAAAACATACTCTGCAGCATAAAAAAGAATTAAAGTAAACCAAAAGCATAAGATTAATGAAAAAAAAGCAAAGAAAAAAAAGAGTTTAAGGGGTAGACGCAAGAAAAAAAAAATTGGGTGATAAAAACGAAAACAAGGGGGAAATGCAAATTCCCCACCAGAAATCACAGGGTTAAAACAAACCGGATCCCCAATAATAAGAGAAAAAAAGGAAACCAAAAACGATCTGCAGGAAGTACTTGCATAAGAATAGCCGGATCTTGTTAAAGTTTGAGGAACAGACATCGGCAAAGACACACATTGTTCAGGAGGTAATTTCGAAAGTCGATAGTTAATACCACGCACATTTTCTGTAGCATTCATGCAAGAACACAAATGCAATATAGCGCATTCAAACTATTCGAAATGTCAATTAATGTGTTTTGTCATCTTTATTCATAATGTCGGATTTACCTTGGCTTTCTGCCTCCGTCGCCATGCTACAATGGTTACACTCAACAGTAAAAGCAACAAAGGAAGCGACATCACCAGTGGCATCGGTTGTTGATATCGCATCGCCACAATCACAGCACTAATCATGGTGGTGCCGATGCATACAATCAAACCCGTCGACACTCCGGATTGCAGCGACGGTGGTGGTCGGTGGCGTCGAGCGACATTATTGAATGAATTCATGGTGGCAAAGTATTCTTGCTGCGAAATCTACCAAAATAAAAAGAAAACTAATGAATTTGCTGCGTCTCGACAAATGAGAGACAAAACGAAAAAAAAAAAAAAAAAACAAAAGCAAAAATGACAACATACGAAACCGTCCAATTCCAGGGTATACTGATCATCAAAGCGACCGTGATTGAAAATACAATGAACTGACTTCATAACGGTCTAGAAATGACAACGGAAATAACTAGTGCTGTGTAGAAGGGAAAAAAAAGGACAAGAAAATACATGCAATATGTAAAGTATAAATTGGGAACGCTTTTGTTATGTCCCTGAACCAACGACGTAATCCATCTGGATAATTAAATCCCAGCCCATTGCGAAATATGTTGGGCGTCGCTTTCCTTTCCTTTTTCTCTTACTTTGATCTTTTATATACCATTGGTATTCTTTTCTCTTTTGTTTCTTATCATTTTCTGTTCCATTTTTTGCCCGTATTTTTACAGACCAGTCGACCGATTCGCCTCTTGCGCAGTATACGATGTCTGTCGATTTGATACCGGGCGAGTTTTCAGCTTTCACGGTGGCTATCGCAGTCCTTAGCGGATTTATCGTTTTCTTTGGCTTCGTATCCATGTTCCTCAAAGAACGATGTTTTCTCTCCGAAGCGTGTACGTAAACCGTGTACCGGGAATATATCCATCTCATTATTTTTTGTTAACCGATACCGGATTCGCATAGTTGTCGCTGTTATTGTCGGCATTATTGCAGGTCCGCTGGTATCCAATGCAATTAATCCATACAATTGGAAGGATAACGATGAAATCACTAAGCAACTGTCACGATGTATTATTGCTATCCAGGTATTATTTTTTTTAACGTCTGACACGCCGCTGTTGCGGCGGTGCCCACTTGCTTTTTGCAGAATATCAAATGATTTATCTTGCAAGTATTAGGTGATGGCTGTCGGCATTGAATTACCAAAGTACAGTGTGATTTTTTTTTGAATCACCCTTTTTTCCCCCAAATGTCTTGGCATAACAAAACGTAACATGATAGAAAAAAATAGGCATTATTTAAAGAAGGAATGGCTTACCATGCTGATGCTGTTGTTACCTGTCATGATCTTCATGTGGCTCGTTAGCGGACTATTTATCTGGTGGATGGTGCCACCTATCAACTATGTAAGCTCCCGTTTCTCACCTTCCTTCCTTCTTACTTTCTTTCTTTTTGATCTACTGCAACTGACCCCTCAGTTATCCCCGTAAATCTAATCATTTTTTTGTTTCTTTTTGGTATAATTCTTTTTTAGTTAGAGTCATTGGTGATTGCTGCATGCGTTTGCCCCACAGACCCTGTATGCACCCACTCCATTTGGACTGTCCATGGGCAGAAAAAAATAATTACATAAACTCAAATATGTTATTTTATCCAGATTCTGGCCAACTCAGTAGTCAAAGGACGTTTTGCCGAAAAACACGTGCCAGCTCATATTCGAAACGCTCTCTCAGCGGAAAGGTATCCATCGCTCTGTAACCAAGGAGAAAAAGTGAATACGCTGTCAGAAACTGATACCAAAATCCACCGGCTATAATAGTGGCGCCAACGATGGGATGGGGTTCCCCTTTTTATTTTTAGCCATTTTTCTTATTGGTGAAGACAACGTGGGAGTGGCTATCGGCAAATGGATTTATGAAACTTGTCTCTTCCAGATCGCCTTGTCATGCGTCATTGGCATCGTTGTCGGATGGATCGCACGCAAAATTTTGCAATGGTCCGAACGCAAGTAAGTTTCTTTGGCAACAAGATATCATAAAAAAGTATATTACATTGTAACCGACCAACAACTCATTGAACGAACAAATAGTCACTTGATTGACAAACCCTCCTTTTTATCTTTTGCCATTGCTTTGGCGGTAAGTCAAAAAAAAATATGGATCGAAGTTTGAGTATAACACTGTTTCGTTACTCAAATCTGCTGATCGGCATACTCAACCTGTCATTGGAAAATTCCTCTAGTTGTTTTTAATGAGTATGACCGGATTCTCAGGCAGCGACGATGTGCTAGCTTGTTTTGCAGCAGGAAACGCATTTTCATGGGATGACTGGTTTCGATCACAAACCGAGGAAGCCCATTTCCAAGATGTCATTGATATGATGCTCAACTTATCCATCTTTGTCTATATTGGAGCGATCATTGCAAGTATTTCATGCATTGGATGAGGGGGAGGTCGGAAAATGTTTCGTCTCAATTGCTGTTTATGGTAACCTATGATTCATTTAGCCGTGGCACGATTTCGGCGATGCCAGTTTAGGACTTGCCACTTGGCGACTGGTGGTGATCGCGATCATGATTCTCCTGTTCCGTCGTCTGCCCATCGTGCTTCTGCTTAAACCTGTGATGCCAGCCATGATGACCTACCGAGAAGCAGCGTTCAGTGGTTGGTTCGGCCCCATGGGGGTCGGTGCCGTCTTTCTGTCCAAAATTGCCAAAGAACAAATGGAGAAAATCTATCAAGGACAGCCGGAAATGCCGGTGTCGGTCAAAGTCATTAACCCCGTCGTTCTTTTCATCGTCTTGTCCTCGGTACTAGTGCATGGTACCACGATTCCTCTGTTCAAACTTGGAAAACGGATCCGTACGCGCACCCTCTCCATGACAAGCATCACCAGCAGCCAGGTACTGCGGCTTCCAAAATTGCAATTTGGACAACACGCTAGTCGACGCAGTGAAGAAGACTTACGGTATCGTCCCAGCAAAGATATGACCCAGCTTCAGCGTAACACATTATTCAACACGATTCAGCATGATTTACAGCAGAAGGAGCATGACAGTGGTACAACGTTGGTCATTGATCACCATGCGGATTTGGCCGTCGACATTCATGATGAACCTTCCGACGCCGAAGAAGATTTCCTACCGGACGACCTATCAAGGAACGGGGGATCCCATTCGCGTGTAAGCAGCCCACAAGTATTCTCGTCGTCCTTTCGCCAAGAAGATATGCGTCACGGCAGTGCCACCACGCTTGAAAACCAAGCGATCCGTTTCATTGAGCCTGTCAAGCCACGCTCCTACAGCGAAAAGCAGGATGTGTCGGACACCAATACCAAAACTCGTCAGAGCAGACATCAGAAAGAATCGCCTGCCATGAAGGGCAAGCCGTTGGACGACGTGAATGGAAAACGGTACAACAGTGCCAGCAGTAACACTAGCAACGACAGTGGTGGCAGCACCCAAAATCAGCAACAACACCTTTCCGTCCCCACGCCGGCCCAAGGCAAATCCTTGCGACATCTGTTTCGCAAACAGCCCAAGGAACCGGCAGCGGCCCATATCAGTGATATCACCAGTAAACCTGTGCCGGCACTAGAAGCTACAGATGACAAGACGACGACGATGGAGACTTACATACAAGACAAAGCGACCACTTCAGAACAAGAAATATCGGTTCCTCTTCATCCACGGGTTGAAGTCTGGGAAGAAAGCCATCATGTGATTGTTGAAGACAAGCAAGATCCGAGCACGCAAGTTATCATTGACAAATCAGATGTGGATTGGCGAGTTAAAGCCAAAGAAACCATCTCGGCCTTGGAAGCAAAACTAAACGATTTATCATAGCATATTCTCCATCTTTTTTTTTGCCCCATTTTATTCATTTCACCTTTAAACTCACCCTCCCAAAGTATTATTCTCCATCTGTTGCATGAAAAAGTCCATCAAAAAAGTTACATAGTACTAACCACCAGTGCCTTTCAAAAGAAAAGAGAAGAAAAATCAATAAACAACTCATTTAATGCATTGTAATTATGTACAATCATTCTTTTTCACAAACAGACAATCACCACAACGAGGTGACTGTTGTATGTATCAAGTAACTTCTGCAATCATTATTCATTGGAATACTAGGTTACTAGACTTCTTATAAAAATAAAACTTGGATTGACACTATTACTGTACCATGTTAGAAGTCGATGTAATCCGCCGATGGAAATTAATACGTGAGGTTGTTTCCTTCATTTTTTGCTGTTATTCCATCTCATCTCTTGGCACCACTGTCTCTTAAAAAACAACAATAAAAGATAATGAGAATCCTGTATCTGGTATTACTACTGTATTCCTGTCACTATATGCTTCCGAGGGTGGCCTTGGTCCATACAGCAAATGATGACTTGCTTCCACGATTTTTTTTTGGCGGAGAAACAATGAAAAAGGAAACGTACGGAGTTTATTGGAATTTTCAGGAACGACAAGGCAAATGGTTGACATCCATGTGGGGCTGTATTAATTACTTACCGACCGTTTTCATTTGGCATGTCTATTCCCCATTCAAAGCAGTTCAAAGGATTATTATATCAATAGATTTCTGTAACCTGTCGTGGGTGGCACCACCGTTTGTGTAATATCTGTGATGTTATGTTCAATAACGGTGGCATAAACAATTTCGGTCTATTTACCTGCCACATGTTTCACACGTTATCCTTCCTTGTGATTTCTGTCATCATTCATTTATTGTATGCAGTCATTTTCAACAGTATGGCATGATCAAGCATAAAGCAATCTCTTCCCACGCAATTGGACCCCCTTGTTGGCGCCTTAACAGAGTTTGCATAAACACAAGGTTTCTGTGCCACAACTACACATATAGTGCACTCTTTATATCCACAGCCTATATAATTGTGCTCAAGTTGGTGATCAAGTAGTAAGTTTTAATCCATGTGAGATTACAATGTTCAAACCTAAATAACAAAATCGACCAAGGTAGGCACTCCTTCGTCATCTGCATCGGCAGGGTTCTCAAAAGCCGGTCAAAAACAAGCTTTGTGTAACCGTGACTGTTTATTGGCGTGATTGGTTCATCTTTTCATTCACTTTTTTCTTTTTGGTTGGTTTCAGTCTAACCCTTCAGGTGTTCACTTCCTTACTATCCTCCTCCTCCGTGACCAACATGTCAGAGCCGTTCATTCAAACCAAGGAGCAGACTGACCTCGCAGACGATCAGGGATCTGCCATTCACGATTTTTTGTCCCGCTACGTTCCATCGCAAGTCGCCAATCCGCAAAAGCTGTGTTATCGGCATCGTCCTGACCTTGTCCGGAAAAGGATGCCTGATTCTTTTAATTTTCAAGATGTACAAAAGGTAAAACGACTAACAGTGCTTTTAAACCCATACAGATTATTGACCTTTGTCCTTTTTCTTCTTCTCCCTTTAACTTTCAGCAAATGGAAAAGTTACCTACTGCCGATCGGGTGGCCATTACGCACATCTGGTCGCTTTTCTCCGCCGCTCCGGCCGATCAGCGTACGCTCATTCTTAAAGGCATCTTGTCAACATGCTGTATGCCTCAATTGTCGTTCTTGCATGACGCTATCAAACCTTTGTTACGGATCGATTTTATTTCCATTCTACCGCGCGAAGTCTCGCTCCAAGTCTTCTCTTACCTAGACGCCAAATCACTTTGTCACGCCGCACAAGTATCGCAAACGTGGAAACAATTGGCCGATGACGACACCCTGTGGCATCGCATGTGCGAGCAACACATTGATAAGAAATGCGCCAAATGTGGATGGGGATTACCTCTGCTGGATAAAAAACGATCCGCGGCGGTACGAAAACGGCCAATATCGGCCACCATTCCGGTCTCTGTGAATGAATCACCTCTCCGCACAGCGTGTGGCCCCTCCACCACCTTCGATCCTACACCTTCCCCCAAACGAGCAAAGACCAGTTACGGGTCGTCGGTCGAAGCGATTGATGGCAACAATATTTACCCCGCCTCGTCTTCCTCGGCTACAGAAGCTTCTCCAATCGCCACGCCTAAAATGGCTAGACGACCTTGGAAGGATGTTTACAGCGAACGGCTCATTGTCGAACGAAATTGGCGCAACGACAAATACAGATTGCGTGTATTAAGCGGTCACACCGATGGCGTGATGTGTGTACAGTTTTGCGATTTAATGAATGTGCTAATGACCGGCTCGTATGACAAAACCGTTCGTGTGTGGAATATGGAAACAGGGCAAGAGGTTCGCGTACTCACAGGTCATACCCGGTGCGTTCGTGCACTTCAGTTTGATGACGCCAAGCTTGTTACGGGAGCCATGGATAATACCTTGAAGATTTGGAATTGGCACACCGGCCAATGTATACGAACCCTCGAAGGCCACACCGGCGGTGTTTTGAGCTTGCATTTTGATTCGCGGATACTGGCAAGTGGATCGACCGATCGAACAATTCGTGTATGGAACTTTCAGGCCGGCGAATGCTGTACCTTGACCGGCCACACGGAATGGGTGAATTCCGTTCGTCTTTTCCGTGAAAACATGCTGGTGTCTGGCAGTGACGATGCCACGATTCGTTTATGGGATCTTCAAACACGCGAATGTCTCCGTGTGTTCCGTGGTCACGTTGGACAAGTGCAAGTGGCATTACCAAGTCCGATTGGTTTCACGCATCAATTTGACATTGATGCATCGGTGCTTCAGCAAGCTCAGCGGACCAGTGCACAACAGCAGCAAGCCTCATCGGGTGTTACGACGATGCGAGGCGCCAATACCACCGGATTTCAGCCTGGATGTGCCACCACGAGTAATCGCCGCAGTGCAACGCCGGACACCATGGATACCAGCAGTAGTTGTTCTTCATCCGATGCTCCGATTGTCCTTTCCGGATCCCTGGATAACACGATCAAATTATGGGACGTCGCCACCGGCACCTGCCTTCGAACTCTTTTTGGACATGTGGAAGGCGTGTGGAGCTTGGCTTACGATAAACTTCGCATCGTATCTGGTTCGCACGACAAAACCATCCGGGTCTGGGATACCGAAAGCGGACGGTGTATGCATCATTTGGAAGGCCACAATGGTCCTGTCACTGCTGTTGCATTAAGCGATACAAAGATTGTATCTGCATCCGATGATGGCGACGTGAGGATCTGGGACTACGGCATTCACTCAAAGTAGAACGAATAGTTGCCTGTCATTTTTACCCTTTTTTTTTTTTTTGCTATATTTTTTACTGCATTCTTACACACTAGATAATCCGTGCATTCTTTTTATACGATCGGTGATAGTTCTTCACCTTTGAGCTTTCCTTCTTAAATCCCTTCTCTCCTTCTTTTCTATCTTCCACCTTCGTTCTTCTTCTTTTTGCGTTATTATTTCTCCTGTCATCATCCTATTAGCATTTTTTGCCAGTTACCCTTTACCAATAAAAGAAAAAAAGAATCCGCTTTGTAAAGACTCAGATACCCTATATGGTAATGACTGCTGCGAACAAAACCATGGGGGGCAATGACGTGATTTGTAATCCATCTCGCATGCGAGTGATTCTCCAATCAATCTCGTTCATGTTCATTTTTCAGACAATAGACACTTTATCTAAGCTGTAAATGGTATGAATGATGACTTTTTTTTAACGATGCCTGCCTCTCCCTTTTTCCCTTGTTCGTTTATGTAACCTTGGTTGAAAAAAGCGTAACCAGAATCTCTCCAATTAAAACTAGAAAGTTTTTTTGTGCCTGCACTTGCGCCATCGTTTTGATTTTGGCATTTTTTTCTTCTTTTATTTTTATCCCTCTGCTCCCTTTTCTTGTTCATCTTTTTTGGTACTGCGTGTAGACCTATCTTTCCGGGGAAAAAAATCATGAGTTATCAACGAGAGGAGCAGGTATATTAGTTGGTCATTGGTGGGACTCCATATACCTCAAGTAATGTATCAATTCGAATTGAAGCAGTTGAATAGCTCGATTCCGTATGTATCCCTTGCAACGGGCAACTCTGGCGAGAGCAGCAACCGTAATAAAGCGGATGATGTCAATAAAACCTGTTTCTGTCATGCGCACCATGACGTTCCCAAAAAGCATGCTCTACGTACCTTTGACGAATTTCACCGCCTTCAAGTGGGGGATGTATCTTCAAATAGTGGTGCGTCAATGCAACGTAAGTGAAGACAAGACAAGTCCCATTTTTCGGGAATGAATTGACGAAAACGCGTCGATTCGCGTACCATGTAAACTATAGAATACTACGCCATGACAACGGAAAACATTCACCACGCGTCTTTGACGGGATCCATGCCGACGGCGTATCGACCACCCACGGCACCGTCGGCCACAAGTTCCTCCGCTGCCAGCTCACCCAAACCCGATATGGAGAGATTTTGGAACATGATGCTGGACAGCAGCAGTCTGCCGTTACTCGATGATACGTTACCGAACCCGACTCATTTCGATTCTAGACCGAACTATGCTGGAGAAAAAGAGAAGTCGGTGCAAAAGATGTTCCCACGAAGTATTTCACCTGAAATCGTGCCCTCGTCTTCCAATCAAAGTCTTTACTCTGGCACGGATGAAGAAGAGAGTGGAGGAAGCAGTGGTGCCAACGGCAGTATAGGCGATGAACGAGATGGGCACCATGGCGAGCGGTCATCATCCAAGGATGACAAGCGTAGACGCAATACAGCCGCAAGTGCTCGTTTTCGAATCAAAAAGAAGATGCGCGAACAAGCATTGCAACGAACGGCCAATGAAATGACAGAAAAATCGATACGTCTGGAAGCACGCGTACAAGAGCTGGAACGTGAGATCCGTTGGCTCAAAGCATTGGTGGTCGAGAAAAATGAATCTCGTTTTGAGAAGATGCTGCAAGACCCACATCACGCACGGTCACTATTGGGTGGGGTTGAATTAACTCGTCAACCAGATTCATCCTATCAGTAATCGTATCAACACTATCAGATACACACGTCCGGTTTCAAACTTTATGCTTATGATCTATGCCCTATGATTTATGCTCCATGCTTTATGATCTATGATTACCAATTTATGCTTACAAATCAAGCTAGATCTTCTTCCCCCCCCCCTTTTTTTCCATTTTTTATTCATGTTTTGTGGATTGTGTTTGTGCGGTATGCACATTTTCTTATTTATTTCTTGACAATTTATCTATCGGGCATTTTTGTAGTCAAAAGGTTATTTCCAATCACGTAAAAACGCTGATTATTCTTCCATTGATGATCAAAATGATGCAATTCCAAGTGCCACAGCACTTTGTGTCACTCAAGCCACATTTCTGGGTCAATGCCTATGCTCAAATATGTGAAGCATCCTAAGATCCGCTTTTCGAGTGGTACAGTATGTACATTACCGTGACAACGATCAACAGATACCTTTTTTTAGTTGGCGGTGATTCCGAGAAAATATCCGAACCAAGGCAGATCAAAGGACGTTCCTTTGCGATAAGGTCAAGAATGGGCAATGACACAAAAGAATTATTGTAGGCGATGATTTTCAGTATTTGAGATGCTATAGCTGCTGCTTTAAGGTGCGATTCAGATGGATTACAAGCAAGTACATCCATTTTTAATTCCGTGAATTCGTGGGCGATCTGACATAATTTACAGTACTGAGATACACAACTTGTGATTATATACAGCTTTCCAGAGTTATAAATGGAACTCTCATGTGCGGGACAAGCGCACGGTTACCGACACGAGTTTGAAGAACTCACACAAGTTGGGAGCAAAATCAGTCGCACCGCATCGAGTTGGTAAAAATATATGTCTTGTCGAATGTTTTGCGGTAGAATGCTAAACATCCTCAATTTTTGCAACCTATGTACGAATAATGGGCGTGGAGTTATTTCCGTTTCCTTGGAGACAGGTCACAAATGTTCCTGCGATTTTGCAGTTGGTAGAAATTATAGAACTCCGTGTATTAACTAAGCCAACTTTAATCATAGCGTATTATACGAAGTGTGAAGTTACGAAATTTGGAAGCTTAGAAGGAGTGTGGGGAATGATAGGATCACTCCCTACGCATCACTACGCATCACTACGCATCATAATGCCGCCAAAAAAAAAGACGCAGACATACGAAAAACTGGATTCTCTGTCGTACTAGCTTTAGGGACTGAATAATGACACGGCAGTAAGTATGAATCGTATTCTCATGACGTACATCAACTCTGGTCTGCCAGATTAGTTCTGGGTTCTGTTCCTCCATGTCGCCCAAGGCAACACCAAAGACCACATCCAAGTCTTTTCTGGTAAGCTGCGCTTGAAAAAATTGCCAGTGACAAATTTTTTTGTTTTTGATGATGACGTGTGGGGGGTTCGAATGATTTTGGGTGCAAAAGGTGAAGGCGCGTTTTTTTACAGACCCGAATGTCCGTCGGATTGGCCAGTAAACAAACAAAAAATTAAAAAAAATTATAGACCACCAAACAGGTGTATCGCTTATCCTCTCCGCTTTTCTTGTTTCAATAAAAATGTCCTCCCCACTCATCGTGAAAGCTGGTGCGGCCGCAGCTCGTTCATTCATTCGACCTGCCGTCGCTCTCCGTTACGCTTCCAGCCAAAGCAAAGCCGTGACTCACGCCGATAACCAACCTGTTGTCAGCGTCGACGCCGTTTCCGGAGCTCCTGGTAAAGCATCCCACAAACTTCCATGGCGGCCTTTATGAAGTCTACAGTTATCACTCACCTAACTCATTCACTTTTAGAGGAACTCCTTGAACGTTCCGTCCGCATCTTCAGCCCCTCCAAAACCGCTACTCAAAGCGGCAAAAACGGCACAAGACACTGGCGTATCGATTTCGACATCTTGGAAGAGGGTAACCGTTGGGAAAATCCTCTCATTGGTTGGGCTTCAAGGTAATACAGACCAATCCATTTGAACTTTTCTCTACGTTCTCGCAAACTCAAAACAACATACTTTTTTCTCGTTACCTCCTTACCGCGTTCTAGTGCCGATTATCAGCAAGCTCTTGCCATCAAATTCACATCCAAAGAATCGGCCATTCGTTTCGCTGAAAAGCAAGGTAAAAAAAAAGCCTGACAGCAATACAAATTGAATTGAAGTAATTACCATGATTGCAATTTAACATTGAACTTAAACTTTCTGTCCAGGCTGGAACTACTATGTCCAAGAACCGAAGGCCGTCAAGTGGGTCAAGAAGGCATACGCAGATAACTACAAATATTCTCCCGGTCCCTTGAGAATGATCAAGACCAAATAAACCCCTCCGCCCACAACTGTCAGAAAAAAAAAGAGTTAGAGTTTTCATGAGACGCACAACGAATATACACACACAATATATTATTCAACGTCGCCTATCGAGTCCATTCATCATGAATATTTTGGATGATTTTGAGACGGAGCGAAACAGGTGCAAGAGACAAGTTTTTTTTCTGGTCATGGCGGGTATATTTATATTTTACAAATGGCTTTCCCGAGCTCGGGATGAATCGTAGTTGATGATCTTTAACGAAGGATTGAACGAGGCTTGGATGGCCTCCCAAATATTTTTGCAATAGACAAACTGCATTTTATGTCGAATGGATTCGGGGATGGAGGCAAGAACATGTGGTTGATTTCGTAGCGGAAGAATGATCTTTTGTATACCAGCCTGATGGGCAGCCACCACTCTTTCTTTTACATCTTTTACGGGAAGTATATTTCCCTGAAGTGTGAGTTCTCCCGTGATGGCTAACGACGTGGATAGCATGGATCCAGAAAATAATGAGATGAGGGCTATGGCAATGGCAACACCTACACATACATCATTGAATGTTGTGGGGAAATAAAGAGGAGTTACTGGTGCTGGTGTGCAAGATGGACTTACCTGCGTCTGCACTATGATGGTACGATGATTTATTCGAGAAATGAACATGGATTGCCTGGTTATCGGTTATATTGGCATATCGGGATAAAGTGAGTCCCAGGGGAGGAGCGTGGGATTTGATCCAAGATAATGCAATCATGACGGATTCCTTGGTCGCTTCATCCACTGACCCCGTCACTACAAGCTTGCCACTTCCTGGCATTCTTGCCGTTTCCACAAAGGCAACAGTACCTTGACCGCTGCTCAAGTACATTAGACTAGTCACCGAGCCCACATGGGCCGTTTCTAGTTTGAGCACTCTGTCAAGTGGTCCCTATTTTTTTTTTTTTTTTTTTGGATGGATGAGAATCTCTTAGCTGGTATAGGCACGCGTGAATATCAGCTTACCCCAAGTATACTTTCAACATCGACTTCAGTGACATACGGATTGTATTGTTTGCTATCGTTTATGGGATGCAGTTCTGCTAGTTCCATGCACTTGGCGCGTACAACGGCGGCGAGTCTTCTCTCTAATCCACGAACACCGCTTTCGCTTGTATACTGTTCGGCAATGATGGACAAAACGTGATCGTCAATGACCAATTGATGCTCGTAGAGTCCATGCTCTTTCATTTGTTTGGGGAGCAGATGATTTCGCGCAATCGCTTGCTTTTCGTCCAAGGTATAACCGCCCAAACGAATTACTTCCATCCGATCCAGCAAAGGCGGCGGGATTGCGTTGAGATTGTTCGCTGTTGCAATAAACAGAACTTGCGACAGATCAAACGCAACACCAAGATAATGATCGGTAAAGGTCTCATTTTGTTCCGGATCCAGCACCTCAAGTAAGGCTGCCGCTGTACCATCCCAGTCAATACTTTGTCTTCATTCTGAAAATACATTAATTGATATCTCTTCTGTTACCTGGTCTGCCGCTCCTATTGGAGTCACCCAATTTATCAATTTCATCTAATTTTGATGTCAATGGATTTTAGGTTTGCAAGCATAAAGGTAAAAGGTATTGAATAATTCATTTACCTAACAAGAAAAGTGGATTCTTTACATCGCACCGTCGTACACCCTGAATAATGACGCCTGGGATGGCACCCACGTACGTCCGTCGATGGCCTCTATATCGAATTTAGACATGCCATCCATGGTTGATATCTGTCAAAAAGCGTCTTACCGTATAACTGCTTCATCTCGAACCCCACCTAAAGATATGCGATGAAACCGTCGACCCAAGGCTGATGCAATGCTGAGCGCCACCGAGGTTTTCCCTACACCTGGCTGATACTTTGGTAAGAGAGTGGAGAAAAACATGACGTGAATTGACTTACTGGTCCGACCAGACATAAAATAGGTGACCGGCGCTGGTCAATCATACGTCGAATGGATAGATAATCAACAATCCGCTTCTTTACATGATTCAGACTGCCAACTTTTTAAGTAACACAGAATAAAAATTTATGCAATGCATCAAGGCTTACCCAAAATGATCATCATCCAGTTGTTTTCTTATTTCCATGATATTCACTCTATCGTTTGAGGTGTGGTTCCATGGCAAGTGGGCCATCCAATCCAAATAAGTGTAGGTGATCATCCATTCGCCTGACGTCGGTTGCAATTGCTTGAGACGCCGCAACTCACGTTGAGCTACCGCGACAGCTTTCTCTGGCATGGACGCTTCCACCAACTTCGTATGCAGAGTCTTCAAGTCCAATATCGTGTCATCGTCTTGTTCCTCCCCGTCATCCAGTTGAGACTGCAGGTTATCCATCTATCACCGTATCATAGTCACATGGTCATTATTCGATCAGGATGATTCAGGCAAGGCGGTACCTGTTGATGAAGAAAAAATTCGCGCTGTTGTTGACTGACATTGGCATACACCGTGGCATAGATTCGTTCTGTAAGATGCACAGTCTACAGCGTCAATATGCAAAGACAGCACGTTAGGTGGTTGCAGAGGATTATTTTGGATGGCGCAACTTGCATTCAAAGACCGTTTGGCCCATTTCACCACGGTCATTATCCGATGACCTGTTTCTCTTAGCTGTAGTATCTCCAATTTTTCTTCCAGAGAGATGTCTGCAATGGTGGCTAGTATCTCTGCTACCGTAACGGCTTGCGTCGGCCAGGATGCATTGTTGGATGACAAAATGCTACTTAATTGACGCTGAGTTGGTGAAGGGATTTGCAAACTGGGCGCACGGGCTAATATCTGCGCACCCGTATGTCGAAGTTCATCCATCGTTTCTTTTGTACTTGACGTTGTGATATCATGGATGATCGTTACACGTGCAGTGAGACCGTCTTCATGAGGAAGCAGCATCTCCAATTTAAACCGTGACATGCCTTGAATGAACAACCCAAATTTCTCTTTATCCAGTTTCTGAACTCGAACAATGCGTGCTAGACAACCATGTGATAAAATGCGTCGTTGAGCGGCTGCAGGAACCAAGCGTTGGCCGTCTCGTTTTGCATAGTCCATGTTTGACACATTGCTCATTGGGAACAGGGGGACATGGCAGGGTACGTGATGATCATCGGGTGTATCCGCGAATGCATCACTGGCAGTTTTTGGTGACAGCAATACGCATGCGAACAAAAAGATCTGGTCATGTTTGGCGGCTCGAAAATGGTTTTTTGTTAACGCCATGGCTTCTGTGCCTTGGATGACAATCCGAGTAATGACACCCGGAAGCACGAATTTGTCGTCCAACGGCACTACTGTAAATTGATTGCACGGTTCCATTGTATGGAAAATAAACGAATGATAAAATGATAAAGGGGATGTTACAGATGAAATGGAAGATGGGAAAAAAAAAAAGAAAAAGGTTGGTGTTTAATGCAAAATTTGATCAAATATAGTGTCTGCATGTGAAATCTCCACGTACTCTTAAATAGAGTCACAGTATTGGTTAGCTGGACATAACCTGATTGAATGAATTCTAACCTTATCCACTCGAGCAAACAATACATAAGCTTTGGGTGAGAAGGTCGTACGGACGTCAGATCCTCCTGGGAAGCGGGCCTACAAATTCAATGACCTCATTGGTGATTGGCCAGAAGACGGTCTTAAAAGGTGTTTTCCTCATTTGGTTATCTTGTTATCATTCACATCTGAAAAGTAGAAACTAAATTGATTCGAACTTTTTGCATTTTAGAATAGTATCTCCAATATATGAAGCAGGATGTTGGATGTTGGATGTTGGATGAAATCAGCGTTATGGATAGGTAAAAATAGTACAACGGTTCGAAATGGCCTGACTTGCTAGAGTATTACGTACAGAAAATTGTCCGCTGCCCTCACCAACTGTATGTTCCGCATTTTCATATCGCTTTGTTCTATGGGTTGGTCTCATTTTACGTGTAAGTTCTTAGGAAAAAACCGGGGTATGTGTGTCCCACAGCGTGCAAAATGGGTCAAATCGGCAAATAGACAAAAAGCAAGGTGAAGTAGGGAACGTTGTATATAATGAAACAAACAGAATGAACACAGTGAGCTTTATTTTTATTTTTCGTGTGTGCCTTTTTTTAAGAACACATAATGCAAAGTAGGGTTATCGATGACGGCTGGGCTAGTTTGCCTTTGCCAAAACCAAGGCGGTGCGGTTGGGAATGTACACCTGCAACCAATTCTGACGATTATCCCAGTTGCCGGGTGTGGTGAAGAAATCGGTGTTGTCGTCGACTCTTCCGTGACCGAGATATTTCTTATCATCCGAATCAAGGACGATCTTGTATTTGCCGGGTTCGTTCACTCCCACACGGTAGTCGGTAAACGATTGTGTAGGATGAAAGTTGAAGATGAACAAGACTCCCGCTCGTTCAAACACGATAACCTTATCTCCTTCATGTTTGCGTGAGACGTACGCTTGCGGAGCGTGTAACCAACCGTACTTTTCTTCGGTTTGTTGCATGGCGCGGTCCCATTCATTCAGATATTTGTATCGCAACAATTTATCGTCAAGCACGTTCCACTGTCGGCGAGTGTAATGGAAGCTCGAATTATTGCCCTCGCGAGGGAAATCCAGCCATTCAGGGTGACCAAATTCGTTGCCTTCGAAATTCAAATAACCTTCACCGCCCAAACCGTGCGTCAGCAATCTATAGGCCGTAAAGCAACAAATATTAGGAATCCATTGGCTTTGATAAGCATGAACATGATGCATCGACGTACCTGATCATTTTATGCAAAGCCATACCACGATCAATGATAGGGGTGAGCTCTGTCAAGTCACTCATGTTTGTGTACATTTCCTTATCCATCAACCAGAACGCGATTGTCTTATCGCCGACTAAGGCTTGATCGTGCGATTCACAGTAAGCAATCGTCGGTTCCTTTGAAATAGAAGCAACGATAAATGAGCTGTTCGAAACATCGTACTCCCAGTTATTATAAGTTTACCAAATATCGACGGTTGGTGAGAATGTGAGTGAGATGACCCATTTTCCAATCATCATCGGATACTTCTTTGAGCATCTTGATCCAAGTATCGGGAATAGCCATGGCCAAACGATAATCAAAGCCGACACCACCTTCACGAACGGGTCGACAAGATCCGGGCATACCCGAAACGTCTATCAACGGAAAAGTATGTACAAGGTTAGATAAGGATGGCCTGACATTTTTATTTTCTTTGTGGTTCTGTGACAATCCAAGGTTGATTTTTTTTTTTTTTTTTTTTTACCTTCTGCAATGGTGATCATGTTGGCGTAACGAGAGTGCAAAAAGTCGTTGACAAGTTGAAGATACATGACGGCTTCGGGATCCACGGAATCACCAAAGTATTCATGATAATCACCCGAGAATCCAAAGCCAATACCGTGATGCTTGTAAAGCATGCTGGTGACGCCATCGAAACGGAAACCATCAAAGCCGTAAACATCGAGCCAGTAACGCAAGTTGGACATTAAGAAACGCAAAACTTCATAGTTGCCATAGTTGAACAAGCGCGAATCCCAAAGTTCATGACGTCCTTTACCACCTTCATGGAAATAACAGTGATCGCTACCGTCAAACATGTTCAAACCGTCGTCCACGTTTTTGCATGCGTGAGAATGGACGATATCCAACAAGACGGTAATGCCGTAACTGTGAGCGGTATCGACAAGTTCCATCAAATCTTCGGGGGTACCATAACGCGATGAGGGCGCGAAAAAGGAAGTCACTTGATAGCCGAAAGAAGCGTAATACGCATGTTCCATGATAGCCATAAGCTGGATGGCGTTGTAACCCAAATAGGCAATGCGAGGCAAGGTGTTCTTGGTGAATTCTTTGTAAGTGGCCACGCGAGGCTCCGACGATGAGATACCGACTGATTGAAATATAATTAGCACCGCAAGTCATTCATGGTGAAAGGGGAACCTGAGGAAGAGGGAACATGGAAAATGAGACTTACCGTGGGCTTCATAGACGCGAAGACTGGCGGGACGTTTCGGTTTAGGATTAACGAACTTGTACTTTTTCTCTGGGTTCCAAAAGATAGCTTCGTAGGTCGGACTCACACTCAAGTCTTGTGTTACCCGTCGAATCCATGCTGGCAAGCGATAGATTCGTTCTCCCGAGCCAGGAAGCGTCATGGTGATCTAGAATTTTTTTTGGCACCGATTAGCGTCAGAGTCACAACCATAAAAGCAAAACAATCGAGCGACAAATGCAGACATCTGCAAAAGAAGAAAAAGCTTACCTTGACTTTGGAGTTGTGTGGAATTCTCGGGGTGTTGCCGGAAAGCGGCTTGAGGACGATTTCAAACACACCAAAAGTGTTCTTTTTCATGGGGTTGGCGTTTACGTCCCAATTGTCTATTTAACAAACAATGAGTGCTCGGTACGACAATGAACCATCCATATTCGGGAAAGGTAGACATACTGAAATCGCCCACCAAACTGGCCGTTTCAGCGTTGGGCGCCCATTCTCGGTAAGTGATGGTCCCATCGGGCAGTACATTGAATCCAAAATACTCGTATCCCTTTGTAAACGTATCATAACCACCCGCTGACTCCTCAATTCTCGATTTCCATTCCTTAAAGAATCCATATCTACGAGAGCACCAAAAAAAAGAAGAAAAAAGAACAGTTGTCAGTGATTCCCATCTTGCATTCAACATCGCAACCGGAGGGAAACTGAAGTTTCCAGGTTACCTTTGACGCAATTCATTGCTAAATGGCTTTAACCAGGGATCGAGTACGGTCAACCCGGTACCGTCAGCAGGCATGGTCAATACTCTTCCCGGTTCCACTTCTTCTTGGAAGGTCTCGACCGGAGGGTCTGCGGCTTGTTGAGTGGATGACATGTTTACACGCGAGTAGTAGTAGCGAAGACAAAGAAAGAATACAGTAAAAAGACGCGGTAAAGAAAAGTGAAAGATTAATGGACAAAAGTATTTATAGGCTTTTTTTTCTTTCTGTAAAAAAAATAAAAAAAAAAAGAAACGGGAAAATCCGATAATGTCTTTGGGGCGGGTTGGTCAAGGCGCTGCATAAAACTCCCGTTCCCATCGATAACCCTTTCTTTTTCGGTGCACAATGAGGGATCGGCTTGCTGATTCGGACAAATGCGAAACGCGAGATTCAATTCCAGCAGCGGAGTACCAACCATTCTTGAAAGGGAACACTATTGCAAGGAGTTGGTGGCACGTTTATCGCTCACCTTTATCCGATTCTCAAAATACCAAATATTTTTTCATTGATCATTCATCTCTAGGTTTGGTACTTTGTAATAAAATGACAATGTCGATGTCAGCTTATTTCAGGGGAAAACGAAATTGCTTTCTTATTTTTGTCTTTCCAGCCACTGACCCTAGTTTCTCTCGGAACTAGTCTGTCCGAAGCTATAGGGATTTGTTTAAATAAAATCCAAATCCAATGGGTCCCAAATTGTACTCCATCATTGCCTTAAGTCTTTCCTAGGTGAGATGGATAGTGAAAAATCCTAATCTCGTTTTTTGATGGAAACAAGTGAATGGTCGTTCTGAAACATTCTATCCACCAATCAACTCGGACAACCATTGGATAAAAAAGCCTTGCATTGCAGACGCCATGCATGGAACATTGTTATGGCTGCATGCATCGGAAAGAAAGTCTTGTTCCCCGCTTGGTGAATGTTGATCAAATCAGAGATTCTTGCCGTCGTCTTGTTTTTCGAAGACTAAACGGATTGTCACTGATGTTATAACGACTCTGAGCACAAGGAGCCGCAGCAATATGAAATTGAAAAAAAAAAGCCAGATAACATAAAAAAGTTCCGCCAGTTTTACTGAATTTTCGACCTGCGAGTGATTCTCTTCCACCAACTGCTTGGTTAATGTCATCGTTGGAAGATCTATTTGGCAAGTTGGCTATGACCACCGTGACCACCGTGTCACGAATTGCATTGAACCATGCCACCAATGCCGCCATTGTAAGTGCTTGCAATATCACGTCATTTTTGTTGAAACCGAGCCTGACGGGATTATTGGCCTCATTAGCGCAATGTCACTGCCTATGTAACCACTCAGCCGAAAAACAAACACCAAACACGCGAGCTGGAGCTTCGTCAGCGACAACTGGACTTGAGAATCAAAAATTTAAAGGTAACAAAAGAGGATTGGAATCACCTTGTCGGATAACCTTCCCAAGCTGACAACTTTGTCAATCGTAGCCCACCATCGATATTATTTCGCGGAGTGTCGCCGATGGTCACCGCGACTTGGAACCTGCATTGGAGATGTGCCGCGATCTTAAACAAGAGATTGATGCTTTTACGGCCGAAATGGAGGAAGAATTGTCACAGAAAAAAGATAACACGGAATACATCCTTGTGCGGTTGAAGCGATTGTTGGATAATGTGGACGATGTGGTGCCGTCGCTGCATTTGGCTTTGCGTAGTTTAGAGCGCGACAAACCAATGGTGTCACGATCCAAACTTGTGCAAACCTCATCGATTCTTCAAGATGCTCGATACGGACGACTGAGTCATTATCACTTTCAACTTCGTTTATATTGCCTTTTCGCCGCCAATGTACGTGCGGCGTCCGGCGCCGAATTTACTTGGAAAGAAGAATTCCATAAATGTAGTCTGGAACTAAAGAAGACCAACGATGATCCCATTGACTATACGCTTAACATCACTGAAGACCTCGATGATGGATTATATCACGAAGAATTGGAACAAGGCCAAAAGACCGGGAAAACTCTTTCATTCTCAGTGCCTAGTGTCAAGCGCATGTACTATACCCGCAGTGGCCAATTACTGAACATTGAGGATTCGAAAGCGCCCGTCTTGGTTTTAAAGGTTGCTAAACCTTCCAAGGAACTGTCCGCCACCGAGGATGATACCGCATTGACTACCAAAGAAGCCAAGCCCGAAATTGAGCGCAGCGAATTACAAGAAGCCGACTGGTTTGCCATTGAGATGTGGAGTGATGATCCTGAGCTTGACGAAGAAGAAGAAGAAGAAGAGGAGGAGGAGAATGGTGACGGAGACGGTCAAGAAAATAAGAAATCTGCCAAATCTGCCAGCAAGAAATTGAGTGAAGCAGTGCAATTCCCTACATCGCTGCTTTTGCTCGAATCGGTCATCAAACTTGGTCTGCTCGAATGTTCGGAGCAAATGGATCATTTGAATGCCTCTGATGAGTTGATCGATCTCTATATGGCCTAAACAGGCACCGATCTCTTTATGTAATTCAATCCAAAATATAGTCTCCTATTCCTCGCTATTCTACCGTACCATGATAGTTTGTTCCCCCAAAAGCAAGACTACTGCAAATTGCAAACATAGCATTGACGTTTTCTCGTTTGACGAAACGGGTTTGCGTATTCTCATTCCCTCGAATAAACAAACAAAACCTTGGACTTTGGCTTGGTAGCTTTTGGTAACTGATTTGATAAATAAGAGCGTTCACAATGATAAGCGCAGCAACGAAAGCAGACATTGTGAAGCTTCTTATGATGTCGATGCAGTCATAAATAATGCACATGATCACCTGTTATACAAAAAGCCAAGTAAACCGCTCAAAGCGGTATGTTCTTCCAGAAGGATGCTAATATGTACAAAGTATCTCCTTGTACCCTCATTGATGGATATAATACCTTGCCTGTCAAGTACAGATGGAGATACTGACGTCTCTGTGGCATTCGACAATGAAAGTGTCTATGAAGACAAACACAGGACGTACTATTTGTTGATCTATACACTATCTCATATGATGATAATGTTTACCTTGCGCAGTCAAACTATAAATTCAGTGTGACAGCCTCCACCTTTTGTAACTTTGAGATCCACTTTATGCCATAACTGGTACGTCTTTTTTTTTAGAATTGGGTTTCTTTCCTCTTCTTCTGCCTCTCTTTTTTATTGGTTCTCTTTCTTTACTTTTACTAATGGTCACAACAGCTTCTGAAATTGTTACAGTGCCTGTATTGAATGTGCCTGATGTCATTCATCTGGGGTCGGGATTGGCTTCTCATATTGCACAGGATGTCACCAAGGCCGTACCCGCATCGACTTATGTGATCGTTACCGATACATCGCTAGCTAAGCTTCACTTGACGGCACTGTTGGCAGCGTTTGAAACGCAACTCGGCAAAACCCAGCGGTTGCTGACTCGTGTGGTGCCGCCAGGGGAACAATCCAAGTCGCGCGCCACAAAGGATGCCTTGGAAGATTTTTTGCTGGAACAAGCGTGCAACCGTGATACTTGTTTGCTGGCCCTCGGTGGTGGTGTGGTAGGCGACCTTGTCGGCTATGTTGCGGCTACTTTTATGCGCGGCATCCCGGTCATTCAAATTCCAACCACCTTACTTGCTATGGTGGACAGCAGCATCGGTGGTAAGACCGCCATTGATACCCCTCACGGAAAAAACCTCATTGGGGCCTTTTGGCAACCCAAACGGATCTACATGGACATTAGTTTTCTCAGTACACTTCCCCAACGTGAATTTGTCAACGGCATGGCCGAAGTAATCAAGGTATAGTAATACTCGGCTCGGCAACCGAGAGATCATCTACTAATGATTTCTCACACCTAATCTAAAAAAACGGCATCAATAGACGGCAGCGATATGGAATGCGGCTGATTTTGAACGATTGGAAAAGGATGTTGATCTTGTTCGAAAGAGCGTTCAAGAAGCGCAGCATAGTAGGTTGCCATCCGTTGTTTTTATTTTTTGTTTATATTTGTCTAAGAAGGTTGCTTGTCAGGTCATGCGGCAACCTATTTGTTGCAAATTATTTTGGCATCTGTTAATGTCAAGGCCCACGTCGTAACGAGCGATGAACGTGAAGGAGGATTGCGCGGACTCTTGAACTTTGGACACACGTTGGGCCATGCATTTGAGAAGATTCTTAGCCCCGACTGGTTACACGGCGAATGCGTTTCTGTCGGCTTGGTAGCCGAAGCCCAACTGGCATGCGATTTGAATCACTGCGACCAGCAGGCTGTTGAACGGTTGCGAAATTGTCTGGCGGCTTACGGTTTACCTGTCGCCTTTGATTCGGCTACACGACAACGGTTACCATTGCAGGATGTCATGGATACGATGAAGGTTGATAAGAAAAATCAAGATGCTCGAAAGAAGATTGTTCTTTTATCCTCCATCGGCACCACTCTCGAGAAAAAGGCCACTACCGTGGATGATCAGTCCATTGAAGACATTCTTACGCGTCATGTTGGGCTAACGGCGGGCCCTCCACCGCCTGACCACGTGACCACTGCAAAGGAACTCTTCAAAGCGCCCCTGGTCATTACTACAAGCCCAGACTGTATAGGTGTGAATGATAAGATCGCATGGAAGCTAACAAACGAGTATCAGTATACGCTCTCCGGAGGCATGGATAAGTTGGCGGAAGAAAAATCCATGTTCTGCTGCGTCGTCTATGATTACGAATTCGAGCTAAAATCACTTTCCACCAATGTTCCCTCTTTCTGTTTCCGTTTTCCTCAAGTGGCAGGCACATCACCTCTTGACCTGTGGCCGGGGATGTACGAATGTCCGGTTCCGGAACGTCTCGGCGAAGACAAACAAGCCAAGAATGGCTTTGACTTTTTGGAACGGATGGTCCGCGGTCCCCGGTTTGTCCCTGCCGGTGAAAAGGCCAGCTGTTTCATTACGCCCACAGTACCGGATTACAATGAGGTTTCCTCGTCCCTCATGAAACAATGGATCGAAGGCGCCGATGCAATTGAATTTCGAGTCGATCTACTTGACAAAACTATCGATACAATCTCTGCAGTGGGGGATCAGCTGGCGACTTTCCGTACTCTGCTTCCGCCTTCCTTCCCCATTATTTTTACCGTGCGCACCTTCCCTCAAGCCGGTCAATTTGATCCTGCAAAAAAGCAGTTGTACCTGGATCTGATCCGGTGGGCTCATTGTTGGGGTTGCGAGTATGTGGACATTGAATTCACTACCTTGACCGAGGCCGAATTGGAAAATATCTTTGCCATTAACAAGTACTACAAGAGCAAGCTGATCGCGTCTTTCCACGACCCTCAAGGATTAATTCAATGGAACTCGAGTGAAATGCAAACGATTTATGATCGGGCCAAAACGTTGTTCACGACCCATCAGCATCAAGGCATCATTAAACTTGTGGGATTCGCTCACTCGTTCTATGACAATATTCTGCTGGAAAATTTCCGTCAACAAGTAGATCCAGAGGATGATGGCGAAATTATCCTCATCAACATGGGGGAACATGGCGGATTCTCCCGTGCTGTCAATCGATTCCTCAGTCCGGCCACCCATCCATGTTTACCCTACAAAGCAGCTCCAGGACAGTTGACCGTTCAGCAAATGACCGCTCTAAAATACGAACTCGGATTGCGCTTTTAAGTGTTTGATTCCCAACTTCCCAACCCTCCCTTACGCATTCTATTTTACGAATAGAAGATATCCCACCCATTTGATGTTGCAATCAAAACTTACTATGTATACCTACCAGATGAAACTAACTTTCATTGGTGATCCCAGACCATAACAACAAGAGGTTCCTTGGATTCAAAGCCGCAGTGTTGCTGCTCCATCTAATCTAATCGAATCGAATCGAATCGAAAGGAGCTATACACAGCCATATAACTCAAAAATCGCTCTTTTCTCTTTCAGTGTCACGTTTGACTTTCACAGCAGAGGAAGCGTGCCCTCTGACAAAAAAAAAAAAGAATCGCATTTTCACTGCACTTCGCACTGTGAATATAAAGGGAAAATGAGCTAGATACGAGAGCCAATAATCTTAATACGCTGGTTTCAAAGTTTGAACATGACTAAAAATGGACAATTATCTTTGCTGACTAACGACAGGCGAGGTTTCCGCTAATGACATGAATGGCGAAATGCAAGAAAGTTGTTAAAAAGCTTTTTACTAAGATAAAGATGGGAGAGGAGAACAAAAGAAGGACAGTGTGTTCAGGAAGTTTTTGAGTGGGCGGATGGGGAGGGTGGGGAAGGTTTTGTGACGTTGGTTGTGGGTACTGAGTGGGTGAGGGTGTCTGTTGTCTGGTGGTTGGTTTTTTTTTTTCCTTATTTTTTCTTACTCCACCAGCATAAGTGCTATATTGTTTTCTGCGTATTGTTTGTTCTTTTTGCCAACATTTCTCGAAAAGACACTTGTGCGTGTTCAATCGAACTCTTGGCCTCTTGCTCATGGAGCGTTCATTAACCATCGACTTGCCTGTCGAACAAGTTGCAAAAGTAGTCAAACGTCACTTGGTGTATCAACCTTCCCAGTCATACGAACAAGCGTCGTCTTCCTCGTCTTCGCAAATTCCTTTACCGCCATCGCGAAGACATCACCATCATCGAAAGACCAAAAAGAAGGAAGTCCCTTCCGTTTACAGCACACACCATCTTTTACCGGGAGGATCGATTCTAGACGAGATTTACAAGTGGACCGCTCAAGTCGAGAACAAGCAACAATGCCGGCAACGCACGCAATCCGTCTCGCTGCCTGCAGTCAGGGAAGTCGTGACCGACCCTTTGTTACAGTCGCTTAAACAGCCAGGCGGATTCCGCCGTCATTATGTATTCACCAAAGCCGCCATGCAAGGAAAGAAACCGCCGAATTTTGTAACGAATAGCTTCGTTGAATTCTTGTGTTTATATGGCCATTTTGGGGGAGAGGATTTGAGTGACGATGAAGAATCGTCCGATGACGACGATTATACAACTTCGGACGATGAGGGTGACACGGAGGATGGATCTCGGAATATGCAGGAAAGAAATGCAATGAACTATCGAGCGCCACTGCTCAATCAAAGCTCGTACTCGTCCTCGTACGGTGGCGTCTCCGATCACAGTACCTCCGGGTTACCCATGCCCGCGACTTCCAGTGCCGCCGCTGTCTCACATCGTCCCTGGAAATCCTCGGAAGCCAATCGCAAACGTTTGAATACGCATCACGAGCCTCTGCAATACCGTCACCTTCACGCCAGAGAATCCATGCCTCTGTTATCCCGATCTCGTCCCGGTCACACATTGCAAGGGAAAGCGACTCCCGGCAAAGCCATGTTTCTATTGTTGAAATCTTTTGTCACCACAGGTAATTACGAGGAAACACAAAGACAAAACCATGCGTATATACGGGTAGACTGACGTATGGGGGTTCTCCCTCTTTGAATTCTATATATTCTCTTGCTTTCACTTTTCCTTGATTCGACGCTCTGTCATGGCTCGGTTTTTCTTGATATAGGAATCATGTTTTTGCCCAAAGCGTGAGTATTTTTAATCACCAACCAGGATGAAACCATTTGGTGTTTCTTGAACGCGCCTACTTGAATTTAAAATGACTCCTTTTTGTTTCTCTTGCTTCAGATTCTCCAACGGTGGACTTGTGTTTTCGATTATTGCCATTGTTGCCTGGGCGTTGATCTCTTTATGGTCATTTTTACTGCTGTTGCAGACGCGGCTGGTTGTACCTGCGAGCTTCAGTGACATGGGCGGAGTTTTATACGGATCCAAAATGAGAACGGCCGTGCTGCTCGCCATTACCTTGTCACAGATCGGATTTGTTTGTGCCTACATGGTGTTCGTCGCTGAAAACTTGCAATCGCTCGTATTGGCTTTTTCCAAGTGTCGTCTGTTGATCCCCATGCACCTGCTGATTTTGGCTCAAAGTTTTGCATTTATCCCGCTCGCCATGATCCGCAAAATCCAGCGCTTATCGGTGTTTGCCCTGATCGCCGATGTCTTTATCGTCATTGGTCTATCTTACATTGTGTTTTACGATGTCCGGGAAATGGTTACGGTTGGTATAGCCGACGTCGCTTGGTGGAATCCCAATTATTTCCCACTCTTTCTGGGTACAGCGGCCTTTACCTTTGAAGGAATAGGTCTCGGTAAGTCTCCCGGTTCTTCTCCCTCCCCACCATTTTTATGTTTCTGTTTCTTCGAGGCCTGACCGATTTGTCCGTCTATTTTGTTTAGTTATCCCTATTACCGAGTCGATGAAGGAACCTCAGCAATTCCCACGTGTATTGAGGCGTGCTTTGTTTGTCATTACATTATTGTTTATATCCATGGGGGCCTTATCATACCTAACTTTTGGTGACACGCTGGAGACCATTATTTTGCTGAACCTGCCCAGCAAAGATCCCATGGTTTCTTCCATTCAAACCCTTTATTCACTCGCCATCTGTCTTTCGATTCCGCTTCAACTGTTTCCTGCTATCCGTATCATGGAGAATGGATTGTTCACCACGCGATCGGGAAAGAATAATGCGGTGGTCAAGTGGCAAAAGAACGTGTTCCGCGTCATTGTGGTGTTTCTGTGCGCCTGGATCGCCATTGTGGGGTCCAAAGATAAGCTTGACAAGTTCGTGTCGCTGATCGGCGCTCTGTTTTGCATTCCTTTGTGTTTCATCTTTCCGCCGCTTTTCCACCTCAGAGCTTTATGTCTCCCACTTGGTCGCCGCATTGCCGATTTTGCATTGATTATTTTTGGCGTCATTTGGTAAGCTCTAATTCTATGCTTGTTGGTCCTTTGTGAGATGAAATGAGATGGTCTAATGCCTTGTTGATATTAGTATGGTGTGGGTGGCAGTGATGACATTAAGTAATTGGAACTCGGGCGATATCATCGATCCTGTTCGACGTTGTGTCGATCGACGCTCCTGATCCATGCAAAATTTTATACCGAGCATGATACCTTATGAAACCCATAAAACTAATTCCTATGGATATCTCTTTTTTTTATGTAATACCGCCACTCATTCTAGGAGAGATGTATAATGAGTCTGATTCTTTCTTACATTGTATCGATTATCTCAAATATTTTAAAATTCTTGGCAAACTAAAAAACCAGTCGCACGCCAAAATTTGCGAGCCAAAACCAGTCACATGGTGTTCCTTTGATGGATTTGGCAGCTTTTCGCTTGGTGTTATTTATTCTTTCGAGAATGTTGGATGTTATGGAAAAGTTCAATGGGAGGAAAGAGCTTTCAGCAAAAGCCTATTGTCAATGTCAATTTGGCGTTCTTCTGTAGCATCATTTTAATTTAGTTATACTGTATATGTCTTTTGATTCTCTTTAGCTTTCGATGATCGAATGATACATGGAGCAGACATGCTTCGAGCTATGAATTCATGCATCAATGAGGTGGCTATCGTTTCATCGATGGGAAATCCACATATTTTTGTCTTCAATTTTTTCTTTGGTTTTCTCTTTCTCCGTTTGCCTGAAAAGCCCTCACTATCATTGCATCCTCACCTGCATCCGCATCCATCATCCAGACTATGGTTTATCCCGCGTGTATCTGTAACGGGTCAAGTCGATTAAAAATCAAAAAGGTACCTTTTGCGCGATGTGACTATCCTTTTTTCGACAAGAAAAAACTCGTGTTCTTTTTTCTCTATTCTTTCTTTAGCTTTGGTTTTCTCTCCGGTTTTCTTTTCGCCTGGCAAGCCATCCATCCCTCCAAATCTTCCTACTTTGTTCGCGCGCCAGATGTGACCAATCCGGGTTTTTGTCGTCAAAGGGCATCATCGGTGGTGTGACTCTTTTTTTCTTCGGAAAGTGCTTGCGCGTCCTCCTCAGGTTCCCTTATTTGGATTGCCACCCGTGGGTATTGTCTTCCCAATCATTTTATTTTGTAGTTTGTAGTATGCACTTCGTATTTTATTCGATAGACCTTCTTGCAGTCTTTTCCTCCTTTTTTTTTCCCACAGAGTTTTTAGGGTTTTTACACACGCACCTATTGTTTTACTTTTTTTCTTATATTTGTATCGTTTCTTTTTTTTCGGTCGGCAAGCTCTCAATATCTGCTGCATCGAATAACAAAGGTAAAGTATCTTAACGACGTTTAAATCAATCAAAGAACTTACTAACATGCCCACACATCTTTCTAGATCTATCATAACCTTGGGCGGGACAGAACGGAGGGGGTCAATAAGTGCTGCTTTGTTCATTAAAAGTGTTTCATGGTATGCCAGAGTATTGACATTAATATACCGAAGTTCCATCAAGAGTCTCGCCCAGGTTATGCCGTGTTGTTAGGCTTTTTGTCTGACGACGAATGTCACTCAATGTAAGAGTGTGACATCCCAGTAGCAGGTGGCATACATTGCACAGCGGGTGTACGGCTTGTTAAAGAAAAAATATAAGAAATGAACCGATTTACTGCTTGAAATGGATGCGTATTGTAAAGATGGTCTGCCGAGCTTTAAAAGGAAAGCGTCTGATTTATTTACAAGCCGCTTTGACAAAAAAAGATGCAAAGCAGAACTGGTCTCCAAAAGGTATGCGAGTTGTAAAATGTATTTGGCGACAAGCAAGGACGCATAGCCTCCTGTTTACAAACGACTTATCAACTGACAAATATTTTCAGATTCTTTTTGAAGAAACGCCCATCCTTCATTGACCAGTTGCACGGCTTCTTGAGATGAGCCCCAGCTGGATTGATAGCCTATGGCATTGTAACCGTAATGATGTGTAACAAGCACAGTTTTTCCTGCAGCTGAAACTACACACGATCAAGTTAGACATACGCCTACGCAATACAAAAAGAATTTGAATAGAAACTTACTTTTAAATTCATTCTGCAGTCGGGGTCCGTTACGCCGCATAAATGGAATTCTACCGCTGTACTCGCTCACAGGATCCAGCTGATTAAGCGATTGGCCGCTTAACAGGTCAGGACAATACTGAAGACCTTCCTTTAAGAGTTTATTATTGTCCAGGGTTCTGTACCAGTTCCATTAGCATGTTGTTCCTTGATTCTTTCCGCCAGTGATCCAAGTTTACCTTTGTGGCACGTTTTCTATCCTGCCAATGATAATGGTACCATCGTTGCGTGGGGTAATAAAAGTGTATGTATCATCGTTTTCTATTGATGTCGGTCAATGCATCAATTTGAAACCCACATGTCAACGATCAGGTCAACTTACTGGTAACGGATATAGCTCTACGTATATGGCTTGCACGGACCACAATGGTTTGTTTGTAGCGGTACAACATGTCTGGATCATTCATATTGGAGCAATTCAATACGACGTCTGCATCGCTAAATGCATCGTCTTGTAACATATCATCAATGGAAACTCGGCTGGGAACCCGTCGGCGTTTACCGCCTAGTGAAAGATACTGCGATTGCAGCCATCGGAGATACCGTCCCACATTGATGACCACTATAAACCATCCAATTTGTTCATAATTCTGGCAGCAATGTTGAGATGGGTATGCAGCGTACCTGTCGTATAATGATAACCGCCAGTGATGAAATGCGATGGCAACTCTTGCTGTCTCAATATTTGAAACTGTTTTCAAGCAAACTTTAGCCTCCGACATTGGCACATGAAAAAGGTGAATGAGTAAAGAATTACTTACACTTGGCACCATGGTCTTCCACCATAAACCGGCTTGCCCTGAAGGGATAGGCTTTTCGGAATAGTTATAAGACGATACCACCATGAGACCTGCCTCTGCCGCTTTACACTTGGCAAGTTCCCAAAACATGTGGAAAGTGGCGGCATCGTAACCTGAACAAAAAGGTTGAGTACGGCGTAAGGAAATAGATGGTGTCCATAATAACGTGAGATACATACGCTTAAGACGGGTATCTGTATCGCTTGCAAAGGATGTCCATTGAGCGCTTGACCACGACGACGGGTCGTTGCTATTGGCGTCTCCAGGAAAATGGGTGGATAATACGGTTACATCATAACCTTTTCTTCGTAATAACAGTGCTGTGGTTAGGCTCTGCACATTGGCACCTATAACGTATACAACGGGTGACATGCTTTAAAACTAGATAACAAGGAAACAAATAAGAAAAAGAGAAAACAAGCATGAATTCCATCCACAATTTTGCCAAATTAAAAACCCGGCGCAAAATAGAGTCACGCTATTTTCTGCATTTTCAGTGGGTGGGAAAACTTGCACGCAAAAAAAAAAAGTCATGTGTTCTTGCAAAGTGTTTCTCCAACCATCCAATGAATTGACTTAATGTCCCTCTTGTCACAATAAATAATATTTACTCTACTTGCCTGTAACACCCATTTTTTTTGTATGGATGAGTAGTGAAAAGAACGAGAATAGGAATATATTAAAGTTCTGGCAATCAAAAGTTATACGCTCAGCAGGCGAGCAATGATTGGATCATTTCAGAAACTCGAATGTTGCGGCTGATTTTGACTCGGAATACCACATGGACATTGAATGCCTTCCCACCCGCAACTTTTTATGTTTTCGCAACCAGTCAAATGTTGGTAGAATTTTTTTTTCTTTTTTTTTTTTTTGCCCATTTTGCACAATGTTTTGAAGGTTTTCATTACTTGAGTAAAGCGTATACTGTACATTGAAGCAATCGCCAGCTATTCGCCTGCGATGAGATCATTAGGGCTCTAGCAATAATAAAGTTTCTTTTTTCCAAGCTCAACACTGTATCTACCGATTTACAGTTCACGATCCTTTGAATCAGCACCCCGTGACGTATTTCGCCATGAAAATAGGCACATTTCTAGCCAATCTGCTACTGTATTTGCATTGCTTTAAAGAATCATACGATGTCCTAAACTCAAATGTATATGCTCTAGATATTATCCACTGAGGGCGAGCCGAAAGTAGCTGACTGTGTTTATTTAGCCCGTTTTCTCCTTCTCAAATAATATGGCTATCCTACCTTCTTTCTCAAATACGAAATATCCAAGTCATTTGAATTTACTGCAATCCCATCACCAAATCTGTCTTTGACATGTCCTTTAAAATCTAGACCGACGAGAGACTGTTAATACGTCTTAAATAAGATAAAATATTTTTACAGCTCGAGCCAGCCTATCAACACTGTAAAAGAAAAGAATTCGCCTCATTTGTTATTGTTGCTTTGGCAACTTGCCATAGTTAACATGATTAAAATCTTGTAAATCACATGATCTACACTAAGTTATCAAGACCTGTTAAACTTTTTTTTTATCTTTCAACCATGCCTCGCTGCCCATTTTCACATGTAACAGGCGAAACAATCAGCAGCAAGATGCCGTTTGCGCCAGTTGTGGTTAAACAGAGTATCGTCGTCTTTCGAATAAAAATGTGAGTAGAGCTCTTTTTGAAGAAAAGTGGTTGATGATACGACTGGCGTTCTTCTGTAGCATCATTCAATTTGTTTTTTTTGTCAGTTATACTATATATGTCCTTTCACTCTCTTTCAATTTTCAATGAATCGAATAATACATAAGCCGACGTGCTTCGATCTATGGATTCGTGCATCAGTGGGGTGACTATTGTTTCATCCATGGAAAATCATATATTTTGGCCTTCAATTTTATCTTGATTTTCTCTCCGTTTTCTTTTCGCCTAACAAGTTCTGGACACCACAAGTTGACTTTTTCTCGCCATTCATCCATCTATCTGGCGAAACCAGATGACGTCAAAGGCCATCGTCGGTGGTCCTCTCTCTTTTTCATAGGAAAACGCTTACGTGTCCTCTTCATGTTCCCTCTCCTTTGGATTGCTTCTCATGATATGGTATTCGAGATGTCTTCCCGATTATTGTATTTTGTATTTATACTTCATGTAC
Source organism: Radiomyces spectabilis (assembly GCF_025331425.1). Lineage (NCBI taxonomy): Eukaryota > Fungi > Mucoromycota > Mucoromycetes > Mucorales > Radiomycetaceae > Radiomyces > Radiomyces spectabilis. Next base: position 1,689,089 of record NW_026251930.1, read on the forward strand.
ATATTCTTTTCTCAGTCTTTTCCTCTTTTCTTTTTCCACAGGGATTTTTTAGGAGGTTTTACTGACGCGACCATTGTTTTTTTTATCATCATGTACTTTATTTGTTTCTCTTTCTTTTTATTCGGGGAACTCTCGATATCTGGAATCCAACTCAAAATTACCGTCACTTCTGGCCACGTCAATATTTTTTGCCTGCTCAAGCTGACACCACCGATCCATCGCTTAACTGTCCCTGGAAGCAATTTTATTTACCGCATCGAAGAAGAAGCTTACCTGGCGGTCCGTATCATCTTTTTTTTTTGTCCGGTTCACCATTTGGTTCAAAGGCACCTCCAATTTCTTTTTCTTTGCTATGATGTAAAAAACGTATACTAATTCAAAATTTTTCAATGTCATGTAATCCAAGTCATGTCAAGCGATCAATGGCTATTGAAAACTCAAATAACAAAGGTAAAATATCTTGACGAAATTTGAATCAATCAAAGAGCTTACTGACTCATTTTTTTTAAATACCCAACATTCCCACACATCATTCTAGATCTATCATAACCTTGGGCGGGACGGGACTGAGGGGGTCAATAAGTGCTGCTGCACACATGTTTGGAAATCATGACTGTACGGTATGCCAGAGTATTGACATTAATATACCAAAGTTCCATCAAGAGTCTCGCCCAGGTTATGCCGTATTGCGTTAGGCTTTTGTCTGACGAATGTCGCTCAATGTAAGAGGGCGGCCTCCGGTGGCAGGCGGCACCCATTGCACAGTGTGTGTACGGCTTGTTAACATGAAGTTTACTGAATCCAACAGTGTCCCGCATTGCAACCAAATTAATATGATAGAGTTCGAAAACTAATGATCATGTTTCTGGGCGGCACTACCATATTTGTGGGTCATGATCGTTAATGCACAGAAAGAGATGTAAATGGGATTTTTAGATCAGCGCGGCGTTTGAAAATACAAGGAAGATACCCGTTCTCCGTGAGAACCCCACATTTTGTCTGTCTTTGGATTTCCCTCTATTCCTATCATAACTCTAACCGTCGTCATGTCGCTCGGGAAAATCGCAAAACTTTCTCCTCAAACCACCGCCTTGTTTGTGTGTGATATTCAAGAACGTTTCAAGGGTATTATTTGGCAATACCCAAGCGTCATTTCTGTCGCAGGAAAAATGGTAACCGTGGACATTTAAGTACCCATGTCATCTCAAATGCTGACGGATTGAACTCCTTCTAGATCAAGGCCAGCAAGCTCCTTGATATTCCTGTTATTGTAACAGAGCAATACCCTAAAGGTACCAAAGAAATGAAAAAGGAAGATTGAATTGGAAGGAATACCTAGGACTTAATATAAACTGTTGTAGCTTTCGGACCCACCGTACCAGAGCTTGACATTTCTGAGAGTGCACTGTGCTTGGAAAAGACGCGATTCAGCATGTATTTGCCTGAAGTAGCGGACGTGTTGAAGAAGAACAATACGCAGTCGGTGCTATTGCTTGGTATTGAGGTAAGTAGAGATTCAAAGATCGGAAATGAACAGCCCCGTCTCACGCTTGCCACTTGTTTTGTTACAGAGTCATGTGTGTGTGTTGCAAACCGCTCTTGATCTGCTCGAAAATAATATCAATGTGCACGTACTCGCCGATGCCGTTTCTTCCCAAAACTGTCCCGAAATCGACATTGCTCTCAAGGTAAGAGATATCGAATGCTGTTGCAGGGTTTTCGAGCGTCATGGCTTTGGTTTTCAGTGAGCTTGATCGTGTTAAAGTGATTAACACATTTGGGTACACAATGTAGCGTATGAAAGCTGCGGGCGCTACTATTACTACCTCGGAATCCGTGCTATTCCAATTGGTCAAGGATGCCAAGCATGAAAAGTTCAAGGCTATCAGCGGTTTGGTCAAGGAGTATATGGAAGCAAGCAAAGTGAACAAGATTTTGCAACGAGCTGCAGGTGCCAATCTCTAAAACGACACTCGTGTAATCAAAATGTTATGATACGCGACAGTTCTTTCTTTGATATATCCATAAAAATTTCATTAAGGGGAAACCCCTTTTTTTTCTGATTCTTTTTGTTTCTATGATGATGTTGGATGACGGTTGAGAACAGGTGGTGCGTGAAATCACCGTCCTGTAGAGACGACAACTAGGGAAGTAAGGGAAGCGATGCTGTTTTGGATTGTCATGACTGGAATGCGCTTTGGGGTCGGTTGATCTCTCGTCTGTGTAGGGTGTTTTAGGATTCAAAACTCTTGTCCCAAAAACCGGTGTCTTTGCTTTCCACGGCTGTACTTCGGTTCCTTAATGCACGTACACAAGCCTTCAAACCGGGATAAAGCATGCTGACATTCAGACGCCACCATTCGCGATTGTAAGCCATTTGTCGGTCATACGCTTTGTTCAAAAAGTCCTTGTAAAAAATCGACATGGCCTCGGCGGTGACGGGCTCGCCTCGCGCAATTACTACAGTTGATTGCCATTGATTTAGGATGCGATCTGTTAAATGATTCACACACAACTTACACTGATCCTCATATTCTGCCTTGGCTCGCACAAACATCAAATTATTATTTCTCCAGAATGTTTGATTAAACTCGTCAACACGTTGTTGCAATAACCGCCATTCTTTCTCCTGCAACATGATGAGCAACGTTTGTGTCTGTATGCACCTTCGAGGGCAGGCTAGATTTACCTCTTCTGTTTCATGCGGGGAAACGTAGTACTTGACAGGACGCAAGTTGGAAATGGGATCAGGTGTGCCGATCATGTCCGCTGCCACGGGTTGGGCTAACCCGTCCGTCAATCTGCTTTTGTTGCATCTGCGTTTGGCCGCTGTGGCTAAATAACGTAAACCTGCCGTTCGCTACAGGTCGACGTTGATTGTTATTACATCATACGTGCGCTATTTTTTTTTCCAAGAGTGAGTCTTACACGGAGTATATTCATGGTCGACATAAGCTGAAGGAGAATAAGACCAGTGTTATATCACCAGGGAACAAAAAAAAACCAGATCCATGCTCGAGCGATTCCAAAGTCACACTCAGCCAGCGTTCAAGTCCGCGGTTTGCCCTTCTTAGATTTAATTGATATCAGTGACACGGCCTATTCCTCTTATTCTTACACACATATTCTCATCTACAAAAAAGTTTCATGCAAACGAAGGCTCGGTAACCCATTGTGACCTTTATTTTACGGCAAATGTCCAATTTTAACATGCGTTAGTCAGCAAGTCAATTAATAAACCTGTAATTTTTGAGATTTTCGAAATAAAAAGGATCACATTTGTGATAAAGGACCAAATAGCTATATGTTTGGTGGAGATGGGCATTGACAGTGCTCAAACAGCAAAAGAACAATATGTCATGGACAACATAAGAGCATCGAATCTTAAATCAGATACCTCTTCTTCGATCAACATCTCATTTTCGGTTCAATAAAACAGATCCAAATGACAGCATTCAAGGAAACCTGCCTGATATTCTCAAAAAAAAAATCATGACCTTGATTCTTTGGGTACGAAGGTGCCAAATGTTTTTGTGGGCGATGAGGAGACGAGAAAAGACAGGAATTGGTTTACTGAATAAACAAAGCAAATAAACAAAGCAAGTGATCATTGATGGTAACGATACTGTACATTTGACATTTATTATGATTTCAAGTTACCTTTGACTATCACACCATCTTGAAAGGTTCATTCATGCGACTCCAAATAACATTTCATAAGCAAAGCAAGGAATTGCGCCATTTCTGTTGCTTGCATATACTCATGCAGAAATTTTGGCAATCTTTTTGATATTCTATTGACTGAATGTTACGCGATTGATAGATAAAAAGTCGCCATCGGTCATGTGCCTATGCTTAGGATTCACTTGCGGACCGCTTTTACATAAAAGCAATTCTTACTTTACAAATAATGTGGAATAATGCCACAATATCAAAAACAAATTGCGTTATGAAAGGGTTCGATATGCGTCGTTTTCAGTCTTGGTCACGCATAACAAGAACGGTCCCGCATCGGGTTACAAAGACACCCATTTTCCCGATACACGGTTGTGAATGAGTGTACCACTCCGCAGTTATTTTGTGTAATCGTTTTACGCCTTCTTATCCTACCAGAATCGTTCCATTCTTCATTTATTTTGGTTCGCCTGTGAAATAATCATACGCAGCAATAAAAGAAATAGCGCTTTTTTTTACTATATCTTAATCCTTATAGTAGCCACCATTTAAGCTTCTATAACAGCATACGCATCACTTGTACTCTGGTTCTAATTGTACATTTTAGGTATCAATAAAAACCCTGCATTGAAGTTGATCCAATGAAGTTGACATGAACAAGGTTATTGAATGACGAAATACAGTTTGCATGCGTTGCGACAGGTGAATGCAGACCAAAAAAAAAAAGCAACCATGCAGTATATCAATGGGAAGACCAACTCAAACTGGCAAAGCAATGCAAAGATTATTTTAAATAGTTGTTATTATGAGAGTCAAAAATTAAGAGGATTGTCTATATACAGTTCATGATCGGAAATGACAGAGAGCGAGAGTGTGGTAGCATGAAATGATGAAAGAGAGATGAAGGTGGTTGTAAAGGAAAAAAAAAGATACGATGGGAGTCGACAAAATTTAGGAAGATGCCAAGAGCGTGGTCATCACTGCGGTTTGCTTTTGCTGCTGTTGTTGCTGTTCCAACAAAAGTTGTTCTTTCTTTCTCTTGGCGGCCATGAAGGCGGCGCGCATCTTGAAGTAATCTTTGTGTAAACCGCATTCGGTCTTTTGAGAACCAGCCCAGCGACCAGATCGTTCACTATTGTCGTTGGAAGGCTTGCGAGTGGAATGCCAGTCGCCAATGGATCGATAACCTTGGTCAACCAGAGCGTTGTAAGGTACTTCATTGGCACGGATGTAGGTCCACACTTGTTGGTAATCCCAGTAAGCGAGAGGGTTCAATTTGATGAGGCCGGTGTCGTCGACTTCAAGGATGGGAATGGATTCACGGTCTCCCTTTTGGCTGCGACGGCGACCAGTGATCACGGAACGAACATCCAATTCTTCATAAGCGCGACGAGCTGGTTCCACTTTCACGAGATAATCGTACGAGTCTTCATCGGTTTCCCACAAGTGAGTACCGTGCTCGCGTTCAAATTCTTGGACGGTTTCGCAGTCCATGGGCTTGTATACTTTGAGAGGCACTTCATATGTTTCCTGGCAACGGCGAGCCAGGTCAAGAGTCTCGTTGAAATGATATAACGTGTCCAAGAAAATAAGAGGCACCAAATGTGGCTGCTCGCGGTCAATACTGATCTTATTAATCATATCAAGCGTGACAAGGCCTGCAAGAAAAAAAAGAAAAAAAAAAAGAGAATAGATAATGAGTCAAAACTGATCATCGTCTTTTTTTTTATATTCTATTGTAGCTCGATTTCAATGGATCACTTACCGGTCAGACCAAAGGCGGTGGTTTGGAACAATTGAGGAAGATTATCGATAGCCCATTCCAAGATTTCGTGAGGGCTCAAATTCTGAAGATAATCATTGAGATAAGCAAGCTTTTCGGGGGACAAGTCAGCTCCAGAGTGGATACGAGTGGCAGTGCTGGTAGGCATTGATGGCTTTTTCTTTCTGGTGAGGGTGTTTTTATATTAGACTTGAAGTTTTCTTTGTTCTCTTTTTTTTTATTGCTTTCTTGCAGATAGATTCTGGTATTTATAAGGATCTTTCATTCTAAAATAGGTAACTGGGGTAGTATCCCAGAGATGATGTTTCAGCCAATCGTATCCATATGTGATGGCGAAATTGTCCAAGACACGCTCGTCAACCAAGAATCGGCTCCGTCATCACTAGGCTGGCCAGTAGGTTTGCTGACTCATACCCTCAGGTTACCTCATTCCCAATGCTGCTATCTTAAAAAATTGTTCCCAATAAAGAAAAACTCATTTTTTTTGTTGCATAGCGTCGACTGCTTATCAATTCATCATGATTTCGCAGCACTTACAGTGCCCTAGCTGCGATATCTATGGATTAGTCATGCTTCCTCCACCTTCCACTCCTGTTTGCTACTTTTTGCAACTTTCATGCTGCTTAAGGATAGATGACAGATGACTTATGGCTTATATACACATTCTAATTTTTATTATTATTATTGATTTCCATGCAATATGAATTGTTCTATGCTCCTTTGGCACTGCGGACAATCTCAGCTACGGTGAAATGCTTTTGCTTGCTCAACGGTCTGCATGCTTCGATACGAACGACATCGCCTAATCCACAAAGCTGGTTTTCGTCGTGGGCCAAGTAGTTCTTGTGTGTTTTGATGGTCTGAAAGAATCATAATAAAAGGTCAGCCATGAATCATCCAGGTCCCCCATGTTTACAATGAATTAGGATGAGTACCTTTAAAACGATGGGATGTAACTTTTGACGGGTAACTTTCACTTTGACGGTTTTCTGCATGGCATTACTAACGACCATGCCTATAAAGTTTTGCCGCATGTTGCTTGAATGGTATTTGTTGACAGCCAAGGTCCACTTGTAGAGAAGTCAGATACTCGATTTCTCAAAAATATGTGACTCGTATTTCCGCGCTGTTTTTGAAAAAAAAAAAAAACTGAAAAAAAAATAAATCAAAAAAGCACCATGCTGAGCTACAGAAGCACAACGGATAATTTGCCAATTGTAAAGTGGATATTTGAATTAAACCTGAGCTTATTTGTATTTTCGCTGTGGTCTGTATATATTTTGCATGTGCGAGCATCGATGGCAATCAATTCACACATGCAACATCTAGACTTTTCAACATCAAGTCACTTTTTCTGCTGAACCCAGTAATCCATCAAATGACACAAGAAGAAATCTTAATGAATAGCCCTTGCACATAGTCTTCGTTGTCAAATATGCAATGATCTACCAAAACTAGAGTAAGAACAGTATTGGAGCAAATCACTTTCGAAATTTGAAAATTTTCTCGATTCTCCGCACATCAAGTGCAATGAGTAGTTTTTTTTGGCTGTTAATTAAATGGATTTTTTGAGCAGATAAGTAATATTGACCTCTCTGTAACCCGGTCGATTACCGGTGGTTGAATCAAAATATGGTGTTCGCAGGTCTATAGAACTTTATTTATATTATTCAAAAGACTGATGCCAATAGAAAGGGGCAGCGGAGGGGTTTTGCTTTCCTTTTTTGGAAATATGTGACGGCCATGGATTTGCGAAGGGGTCGCTCTGGGTGGTTCCGCATTTTATTGTCTTTAACCTAGTTGCCTATGCGAGTGGCACTGATAGCCCGTTCCAAAGCCCCTGCTGTGCCTCGGTTCTTCAAGGAACCTAGCTTGACCTTAAATCATGTAAGTGCTATTAAAGTGGACTATATGAAAGCAATATAGCTTAGACATTTCTCAGTTTCTCATCAAGAGCCAAGTGCGATCATTATATCGACAGATCTTGCGATGCACAAAAGGTGAAAAACCAGAACCTGTGGTTCATCTCATACTTTGACTAATTTTACAAGCATAGGCCTGGACAAACACGATGCAAAAGAATTGAGGGATTGGGCACGTTCTGATTTTGAGCGATATCGTCATGAAACTGATCTTGTAAGCCAAAAGTACCTCGAGGTGCTGTGATGTGATCACCCAATGCTCATCTCCGTTCTCTCAATTTTTTCTAGGACAAGATTCGATCTTTGTTATCGTCGGGAAAGCATCAAATGCATTCTTTGCAAAGTTCGGTTTCCTTGGCTCAAGCCGGCAAACGTTAATTCACTCCTCCTAACATATCCATACCGCGTCCCTTTTTCTTCCACTGTGTTATAAATTAGACTCTGATTCATTGTTTTTCTTCAATATATACGTTGCTACTACTGATAGACTGTATATAGTGAATTTTTTCACATCTATCCTTTTTCTTTTCAAGAGACTTCAATACGCCAATCGCAGGTAATGACCGATGTGCTGGGGTTTTTGATCACAAGAGTCGATTGCGCAGAGTTATATTCAAAGGGTATGTCGGCAGCGGGTGTATTCGGCTTCATAGCTCGCACCGTCGTCGGTTGTTTAGCACCCAACACTTGGATGCGTTCGATACGAAGATCTGCCATGGATTTGGCGAATTGTTGAGCTGCTTGGCTGTCATTCGCATCGTGCAAACTCTGGCATGTCAATACGCCATGCTCATAATCGAAGAGGGTATGTGCATAGTGTCCCGATTGGAAGTCGTAAGACTCGCCATCATCCAAGTAAAGATTGCCCTGAGCTTTGCCCTATCAAATTGATTTTGACCGATCAAATGAGTAAGCTGGTCGAAAGCAATAGAATATGAACACTTACATTTGTATCCAAAGCAATGACCAAGGTGAATGGGTCAAATTTCATGGCAGTGGCGCTGCGGCGCTCGCGTTCTCGGCGAGGAATGATGTGCCCGCCGCGATAAAATGCTGGGATCTTTTCCAAGGGGGCAGCGACCTCTCGCTCACCATGGGCCACCACTCGTTCAAACGACGACATATCATACCAAGGCTATAAAAGGATACCAAGTGTCAGTTGTTTTTTCTAGTATGCAATCGGGAGGCGAGCCACATTTACCTCGTCACCGGCAAAGTAGACACGAGTTGAAACCGCTCCTTCCTTGGTGATGGGTTTCACAAGGATACCTTCACCAAGCATAAATTGATCTTGCATGGCAAACACGGACTCGTCGTCGGGGAACTCCATCACCATCGGACGCATCATGGGAGTGCCAGTCTTGTAAGCATCATAGAACAAAGTATACCAATAAGGTAACAGAGCATAGCGTTCGCGCAGACTGCGACGGGTGATGGATCGGTAGGGCTCAGGGACCAAATAAGGTTCACGGCGCTTGGTGTCAATGTGAGCATGGCCACGGAAGAAAGGCTGGAAAACACCGGCTTGATACCATCGTGCCAGTAACTCGGGGCTGGGGTTGCCAAAGAATCCGGGAATATCGGCGCCTGAGAAGGGGACACCGCCCATACTGTTGGTGAGAATCATCGGATTCGAGTAGTATAAAGCATCCCAATCGGCCATATTATCACCGGTCCAAACCGCTCCGTAGCGTTGAACACCCGCGTAGAATCCACGCGCCAAGACAAAAGGACGCTTCTGCACGGCTGTTCGTTCTCTGACACCGTCACTTGTCGCAGCGTGAGAAAGCAAGCTGTACAAATTGTGAAGCACACGATGTTCCCAACGACCATCGTGAATCATTTCTTTTTGCATAGTGATCTCGGGTCCATTGAAAATCGAGGGCTCGTTCATATCGTTCCAAATGTGAACATTCTCGCGGGTGCCGAGGAATTTGTTAAGCTGGAACTGCTTTTTCCACCAGTCTCGAGCTGCTTCCTTGTAGAAATCAACCCACGAAGATTGGCCTGGCCAGCACCAGGCTTCGTAATCATCACCTGAAGGCTGTTTCACAAACAGGTTGTTGTTCTTGGCCTCATCACAGATACGATAGTTCGAGGCTCGCTTGATGTGGGGATCGATAATGACGACCAACTTTTGTGGAAAAAATGAAGAAAAAAAAATGAATAAGCTATTCGGTTCACTGGCCATTGATTGCCCAGATTTCTAGTGCTGCTTTACCTGTCTGCCTTTGTCGGCTAACTTCTTTTCCATATCCAAAGAGTGAGGGAACTTGGCGGCATCCCATGTGAAATATTTCTTTTCATCCGTGTATTCAATGTCCAACCAAATCACATCATAGGGCATGTCGTATTCATCAAAATTATTGTCGACATCGAGCACATCTCTTTCATTGATGTAGTTCCAGCGGCACTGATGATAACCAATGGCGAACATCTGAGGCAAGGCTGGCGGGCCGGTTAATTGACTGTATTGACGCATGACATCTTTTGTTGAAGGACCAAAGAAAACAAACAGATCGAGCACGCCGGCTTCCGAAACCCAGTGAGTGTGAGTTGAGGTTCGTTCCTCACTCTTTTTACCGAAACTGAGTACCTGTTGCACCTTACTCTGTATAGGACGTAAGAAATTATATGTTAGGGAAGCACATGATGACGCCGAGGATGAAGAGATGGCGTACTCACGTGTGATTCATGCTTGCTCTTGACAATATCAATCCAGGTTTCGGAGGGGTTCATCCAAAACACACCAGCAGATGCACCTTTTCGATGAGCGACCATGAAAGGTACAGCACCATACAAGGACGTCGGACTGTCCAGAGCATACTCAAAGACGTCGGTATTGTACAAGCGGTAAGGTTCATCGTAGGCATTTTCACCACCTCTATTTTCAAACATAAGTATTACATGATCTTATCCAAGAGCTTGTGTATTGTTTTACCTCGTTTCTTTCAGCGAAAGGCTGGAGGCATGTTCCTACGTATACTTTTTTGAGTCATCCGATGCGTGAATGCGTGAACGAATGCAAGTCAAACCTTTACTTACCGGAATTCCATAAACGTGAGAGAATCCATTGAATGAGATATCGAGGCCAATCGATTCGGGACCTGGTGCAAGAACATGGTTCGTCAGTCACTGCATACCATTGCATGGATAGATTGCTCTCGGAATTTTACCATTGGGTTTAGGATCCGTCCATGTCTTGAAGGTTTCTTCCCACAATCCCTGTTCGGTTTCCGCTTCCACTTGTTCCACGGTGCCGTCTTCCTTGGTCCGTTCAATCATCTTTGGTTGATGGCTTTCTTTGGTTCGCAAGTGCTCAAAGTTAAAAAAGCCTCGGTCGTTGAGCGAGATAATGGATTCTTCGCCTACGAAAAAGTCGAACCGCAACGGTTCGGGAGTAATCACGACCTTTCGGGCGGCATCGATAGTAACGGTAACAACTCCAGTCGAGGAGATATCCATTTTCTGGGCGGCTTCCATGACCGGTTCTTGATGAAGCGTGTATTTGCTGTGTTCGTCATAGCGGGGCTTGATGGGATTCTTTTCGTTGATGCGAACACGCGCGGTATTATCTTTTAAGAAATCCAGATTCAAAGTGAGTATAATGGAGGTTTCGGTGTTCTTAATATCGGCTGATAAGCGAGTGTTGTCGAATTTAACCGAGTTGGTCAAAAGAGCGTAAGGGGATTGAAAAGATGGACGGCTGGCTTCGTCTGCGTAGGCTCGGTTGCGTTTGCAAAAGCCCGACTGGGAGCAAGTCTTGAAATCTTCCGTTTTCATGGCGGTCACAGACGTGACCAAGAAGAGACACAAAACGGCGACCAGTGTCCATCGCCATCCATGTCCTGAACGCGTTCGCATTTCTGTTCACGTAGTCTTTCCAACTGCAGGAAAAATTCACAGGCTAACTTGAAGGGACGTGTCTCCACGCCATTCGACTTCATGTACCGCCGAAACTATAACCAATCACCGCTCAAAGGCTCACGCCCTTGCAGATTAACAGTCACAGTGAATCTCGAGCAGCGACCGAAAAAAAAGATGCCCAGCAATTGAACCTTCAACCATTACCTACAAACCATGGCCATTCCCACTCCCCATCGATCACCTCGTACGGCCTATCTCGAAGAAAAATATAAGCGACGAGTGGTGGCAGCAACGCAACCGAAGCTTCGATCTCGCCAATTACAGCTTGCTTCATGGGCCATTTCTTTGTGTAAGTGTGTACCTGTGGGATGGACGAAAACCCTGAACTCGTCATTTTAACCTGTTCCCCACTCTGTGTCTTAGCTATTACTGGTTATGTTGTCCTTTTCGCTGATTTTGGTCCGCAGGAACATTGCTTTTCCTCGGTATGTATTCCTAAATTTTGTGTTTCCAGGTGATTTACTGGGAAGTAACCATGGGTGCTTTTTTTTTCTAGTTACGTCGTTGGTTCGATGGTAAACGACGGCAATTCTGGAGCCTCAGTGCACAGGAGCAACAAGATCTTAAAGATCAGGGAAGATTAACCGAGCTTCAGAATGCGTCAGCTAGTACGCAACGCACCTAAACCTTTTGTTTCCACATTGGATTCGGTCATCATAGCCAAGACACCCTTTTCGCCTTTTTTTTCATTTCAAGTAACCACCTCATCTTCATTATCTTCGCGGATAAAATTTATCGCATAGTTCTTCGATTCGCATTTCTTAGATTGTTCACGATATTTTACACTGTTGAATAGACGCAATACTATTATCATTTTCTTGTATAAAGAATATCATTGGGAAGACAACCGTTATATCATCGACAGGGGCATCGATCTTGTTTAACAGTCAGTCATGGGGCATTCCTTCTTTCTGATCTTGTCCAAGTAGCGGTAACGTCGTTTGGCCTTTTGCAAATAGTAAAGAATTCGGTTTTCAAGGAAGTTATCATTCATTGCCTGACATTAAAGGTGATTGTGGATCATCCTCTGTAAAGTTATTGAAAGGCAACTTGTGGGGCAGTGGATGATGCTGACGTTTTTTTTTTTTTTTTTTTTTTTTTTCGTCTCCCGATTTCACATGTAACCACCATTGATGAGCAACTAAGGTCAACCTAGGAACAAATGTACATTTCTCTTGGACGATATCTTAGGTCTTCTCCGTCTGATGGATTACTCCGAAATACTGCTCCTAAAGATAACAGACAAACGTTCCCAAGTTGAAAGCTTGGGTGCGCCAAGTGAACCGTCCAATCTTGAGATTGCTTTATGCAGCGGCATGTAAACTTAGCGATGTTGTGGAGTTCATCTTGATGACGCGCCGAGTCAGCTGAAGAAAAGGAGACCGCATGGTTCAAAGTTTACTAGAGTGCAATGGAAAAATACTCCATGTTGTTCTTTGAATGCAATGTAACTTCTGATTTGGCGATGAATGAAAAAAGACGGCAGATTTTTAAATAGATCAGAACTTTTAAGTGTTTTTATCTGATGCAGTTGCTTTCGGTTTCCTTTTTTGTGTGCTTTCGGATATGACGACCGTCACATGGAAGGTCCTGCGATTCCTTTGATCCTTTCACCGTTATTTTATTTTCCCCGTCGGCTTTCTCTTGCGGGATCTTCAATACTTTGCCACAATGAGCCAAGCCCAAACTGACATCTCGCTCCATGAGGTGGCGCACAAAACATTGCAACAGGCCATCGATCTTATTGATCATCTTCCGACAGACACATATACCCGATTCTCCACCGTCATGCCTGGCAGTACGGTTGGCAAGCATATCAGGTGCCGTTCGCTCTAACCACTTGACACTTTTTTTTTTCCGCCGCTCGAAAATCTCTCATTAACTTGGACTGTATGGCACAGACATCTCTACGATCACTTTGTACTATTATTCAATACCGCTATTTCTGATCAACCCCGACCATGTCCCTGGCAAGTCGACTTTGACGAACGAGCGAGAAACGTAAGTAAGATCATACGAGTTTAATGCTATCCTATGCCTAACCGTCATGCAGCCTACCATGGAATCCGATCGGGGCAATGCTATTGCACAGTTGAGGCACATGCAATCGCTCGTGGAAGAAAGCAGTGCGGTCGATCTTGCAACACCGGTAACTCTGGCCGCATCCATAGACGCCGCTGTTAACACCAAACATCACTACGCATCCTCTTTTGGTCGTGAACTGTGGTACTGCTGTATTCATGCAGTAAGTATAGGATATTCTGTTTTTAGAAAATTTCCTTTATTATCGACAGTCTGCAACTGATTTTCGGTTTCAGGTACACCATTTCGCTTCCATCAAGGCTATCTGCATCGAATTTGGAGAAACGCTGCCGGAAACCTTTGGGATGGCCCCTTCAACCATACAACACCATCAAAAATAAAAATAACCCACATCATCCTGGAAATCGTACGTATCATCGCAAACACTGTGGATGAGTGATGCGTGCATAAAAGCTGTGCATCAATACCATGTTTTTCTCTAACATTTTGATTGGGACTATCATGAAGAAGAAGAACGCCCAATCGTTTTGGCCTGTAGACTAAGGGAAAACATGGGAGGGAGAGAAATGGGGAATGCGGCATATCAATTGTTGATGACAAGTGGATATATTGTTCCAGCATTTGAACAATAAAGCAAACAGCGTCATCACTCTCATCGAAAGCATTTGCGCTAAAATCAATGCCTGTGTGATGACGGGTTTCCTGGGAAGATAAAAAGAACCAAAGCAAAACGCAGTAAAAAGAAAGCAGACAAAAGAGCAGCTGATCGCACCCCATATAAAAGGGCGATCATCCTACACTGAGGGAATAAAACTGTAGCTGGTGTGTGATGCTATGAATGCTTTTCGGATCACAAACACATAGTACCAGGAGTCGTTGCCATGGAAGCTGTCTGCCGTTCATAGTGACTCCTCCCATTACGTGATATTATGTTATGGGTAGCTCATGTTATCCATCTCATGCATTATCGCACAACGTGCCATATGTGGAAGGACCCGCTTTCACATATGACTCAGCCCATCAATCCACTACTGTATAAGGTAAACCGATACATTGGCGTATCAATGTAAGGAACAAAAATCTGAGCGGCCATAGCGCACACTGGTCGAAATACACAAACTGTTAGACGTCTGCGCTGGAAAGTCAATCATCCCCGCAGTAATACAATCGCTCCATCCAATCGTGCGTCCACCAATTTTGTGGATGTCACAAAAGCTTGTCCAATGGATTTATGAATGGCACTAGATATAATGTCATCTACCTTCCGTGTTCAGATACCTTCTTTCGCCTATTCCCATCAACATTGCAAGGAAACTAGAGGCTGCACACATCAATCAAATCATAGCAATGTACCAGTATCTTTTAAAGGGTGGCGCAAACTCTACGTCCATCTTATCATCAATGCCAAACAATTAAGCAGTGGTATACCGTACGATAAATCAAGTAAATCTGGATTGTGCTGTTCAAAGCTGAGTTTTCCAATATCACTCGTTTTTCTATACGTTCTTAGATACTCATCGTAAAATTTTTAACCAATCGCCAAATACCTTGTATTATTAACCATACCACCATACAACATACCTCCATCATTCATAATTCGTCTACATACCGCTACACCTTGTGCGATACGTTTTAAGTCGTATAAAAAAACTATCCGGAAATATGTGGATAAAAGAGCTCGAATTAGTTTCACAAATATTTGTTAATCATCTTCGCATGCAACAGCCATCTTGGCCCATATCGATGTGTGCCGCGATACCATCTGCCAAATCCACAAGTACGCGTTTATCGGCCAGCCCGTGAGATACCTTCCAACCAGCGTAAAGGATTCAAGGATGTGATTTCCCGAGTAACCGTATCGATCACCAATATAACAATCACGACCATACGCTGCTTCGACCTGCGTTTCAGTAGCCACTTACAGATCTGAGACGCCTCCTTTACTGCCTTGTTCTATCCCTATACCCTTCAAACAGATCCGCTACGTAATAGACTTTGGGGTAGCCGTGACTTGCCTGTCCGACAACGAGAGCAATGGTTGCCGGTATATTTTATGGAGGCACCAATGATATGAGGCGCGACCGGCGGAAAAAACCACTGACATAATCGCTTATCAAATATACTGCGAGACAGCATGTGGAGCTTCACGAGCATTTTGTTGAATGAGCTCGAATGGAGTTTCGGGATATAAAGTGCTCAGTTTCGTTTTCGCGGTATTATTGTTGGTCGCTTGATACCTTATTAAAATGAGCGCTTTGAGCTCTTGGCCAGGATCGCCATTCTTTTCTATCAATTCCGTAGCATTGACCAGTCGAAGTTAAGGAATGCTGTCATCAAAGAAAAATTTTGGTTCTTCGGAAATGTCGGTGCCCCTCTTTTTTCTCGCGCTGACATGCGAGATAGTTCGCTTTGACGGTGTCACGTGGCCGTACGACCGACGGTCTCTGAAAATGATCAGGAACGACGTCAGCTGCAGGAGCGCATCAATGGATTTTCAGATACAACTTCAAAGTTCTTTGCAAGTTGTATCTCCAAGTGATCACGTATCCATGTATCACCCACACTTGTGAATTATACGTTGCATGGGGACCAATGGCAAAGGGTGATTGCCATGATGATAGGTTTCAGGCTCTGAGATCGGCAAAGCAGTAATAAGGGTTTGCATAAACCAGATAAAGTGAAAACTTGCTAGAGAACGATAATTTCGATATAGTGATATAAAAAAACATGGATATACGAATTTTCTTATGGAATCACATTGATTCCTTTTGTTTTTTGTTCGCGATCCAATAATGATCGAGCAGCGACGATGAGCTCTTCGATGAACAACTCGATGAACAACTCGATGAACAACTCGATGAACACTCCGATAGAATAATGTGTGAGAGAGCTTCCAGCACTTTATGATGGTCAAAAAATTATAAAATGTAAAAAATATGGTTTCAAGTTAGCATACGTTTGCTGCCTGACTTAAAATAACATAGTCGACAGCAAGCTGGAAGTGGTCGATTTGGTGATCGAGTGTGACTCGTCGGGGCTTTGATGGTAATCGTGGCTCCTCAAACACTTGGATGCTGGATATAATCACTATGAATAGTATGCATCCAAATTAAGGTGTCATTTATATTATGTAGATTCGTTTAATTAAGCATACACAATAAATATACGGTATAAATTTCACAAAGTTGCTCAATCAAAAGGGATCCATCAGGGGTTCGGGATTCCTGTCGCTTGTGTAATGGCAACACAAAAGTGGTACAGAAGCCCCAGGAGAAGCGTAACCCGCATTTTTGATCACAGGTCAATGTATGAATCAAGAGAAGTATGCATGATCCATATAAATACTCTATGTTGTAAAGAATCAGCAACAGATTGTGGGGCGGCAATTCAATTGTGAAACACGTCACGCGTAAAGCGCGTCAATTATAAATTAAAAAAGAACCTCCTGCATCGCCTCCTTTTTTTTCTTACTGACTACAGTATTGAAAATGTCTTTTCGTAAGTTCATGCGACCCCTTGACATTGCGTCAAAAAATTCTAATTGCGTCATAGCTACTGCTTACCGCGATTCTTCAACTGCTCTTTCCCCATTTTATGTTCCTGATGTCCCGCCCACTGTGGCGTTTGTTAAACGCAAGCGTGAACATGTCGAAATTGACTTGATGAGTTGGTTTACCGACAAATAAAGAAGCGAAAGAAATTCCATTAGGTGGTGTTCCTCAGCACGTTGCAAGTGATCCACTTGAACTTCACGAATGAACGAAAGCATGAAGCTGAAACCGGCGATGAAGAGCTCATGTCCAAGAAGCGACCACGGTATGAGAACAGACCAGTGGTTGGTGAGTTGATAACCATACTGCGTCTTATCAAATAACAAACTTACTTACATCTTTTATGGTTAAATATAAGAAGATATTGAGATGCCACTCCGCGAACGAGAAGAAGGTGTCGTTCCTGTGCCACCAGCTTGGCCAGTTCTGGCCATTGCGCAAGACCAAGCGCAAGCGGAGTTCACTAAGGTGCCCTATGCCGCGAAGAACGATTGGCCAGCGGAAGCACCGGCCGAGGTGGCCACCCAGTTGACCGAAGAAGAGAACAAGGAGGAAGAAGAGAACGAGGAAGAAGATGAAGACAAGTTCTTTTACGCAAATGAGCTAGGAAGAGGAAGCGTTCCAACCAAAGGAACAAGAGGAAGAGGTGTTTGTCGACGTCTCTTGGCATCCGGAATGGATTGTTCTGGACACGCCAGAAGAAATGTATGTACATCAATGGGCAACATATGACATTAAGCAATGCTAATGAACATGATGAACCCAGGTCCGCACCTTCGAAGTGACCATCGCTGCCGACAACGTGGCAGCAAACCATTTCAGAAGAGAATAGCCAGAACACACAGTCAAGCCGGCGGCAGCAATTGCCGCGCCGCAGCACAATTCCGCAAGGTCGGCGAAAAATAGGGCACGGAACCTCCAAGCAAACTGAAAAGAGGGAAAAAGGTGAAATGAAACCACAACTGGCCAAAAAACCGAAAAAAGAAAAAAAAAGGAAACAAAAAGGCAACAAAAAAAAGCATCTTATTCCATGGAGGTTCCGTGCCCAAAGCATTTTATTTGGATCCTTAAGGTAAACTGATTATAATTATTGTTCGTCCAACTAGGATATGAATACCTTGTTTACGTTTTAGAGCCCAGACGACGTTGAAGAGACGAGCGAATATACGACTGCAGAAGATCGAAGAATTTATCAGCATCAACGAAATCCGATTCAGCCAAGCCTCCACCACCGTTGAACTGCGGCGGTCGACGAATTCCATGAATAACCGAGACTCGCCTAACTGTCTCCGGATTGACAGGATAGGGTAAAATAACCTTTGTGCTAATCCCTCCTGTGGTATATCCACTACTTGTCGTATTAGCAATCTTAAACATGTGTTCCAGAGCAGGATGGATCGGGATCTTGACATGTTCCCATTCTGAGTGAGCTTCTCCATCTCCATTAGAACACCGATCCAATCTGTTCATCCATAACTCCTATTGCCGATTGAGCTTCTCCGTCCATAACTTCTCATCACCGATGGATCAGGGCATAAAAGTAATGCTGTCACATCACAGCACATGGATCCTTGTAAATATAATAACTCCTATTGCCGATTGAGCTTCTCCGTCCATAACTTCTCATCACCGATGGATCAGGGCATAAAAGTAATGCTGTCACATCACAGCACATGGATCCTTGTAAATATACCTTGTAAGGGTGGACTGTTTACAGATAATCATCAATTCCGATATAAGACTAAAAGTATAAATAAACAGATCAGATCAATTGAAATAAAGATATTCAACAGTCTCAAAGGATTCTTATTGTCTCTTTACTCTACAAATTTTCTCATATATTACACTTGCCACCGTGGTGAGAGGCATTGGCAGGTTTTTGATATAGTACATATCCTGGACGGAAATTAACTGTTGCAGTCCAATTGTCGTAGCCGAAGAATGATTTTAATTGTTCAGGATAGTGATCGGGTGACAAGAATGAAACCGGCGTGGCTGCCAGTCCCAAGTGCAAATGATCCTCCAATGAGGGTTTCCACCTGTGCTGCTTTAAGGAAACGTGCATCATATAGAAGGCATCCGATACATCAAAGTCTCCGACCACCAAACGCTCGTTATCCGGGAGATCGAAATTAATCCCATCGAATGCAATTCGTCGTGGGTTCGTTTCTGCCTTGTTTCAGCAGATACTCCCTGCTGGCGATCGCTTTGATCTTCTTCTTCCGGCAAGTACTCCTGGTGTTCGCGAAAATGACTGTTCCGTTAAATCAGAGCCTCGAAGTGTGCGACGCAACAAGGGCATGCAAAGTGGATTTTAACGCATTCATCTTTGGACGCATTGCGTAGATAACAAAAGGAATTATTGTTATATCGTCGCATGCGCCTGATCTGATTGGGCAAAACGAAATGATGCGCAGTCTTTAAATGCGCCCGGAGGTTTTGGGGGGTAGTGGATTTTTTGGCACATTTTTCATCATGAAAGCATTGATTAACTAATACAACAAGTGTAGGGTGTGACATAATGAGAGAATAAAACGGAAGAGAAGGAAAGTCAAACTTTTCTTCCTTCGTGACAAACGAGGTTGTGGATTGCAAATGGTGCAAAGTTTTGTAGTTATATAAACTTCGGTTACTGTGAACACTACGGTACTCTAGGAAGGTTAGCAACCATGACCTTGATGATAAACGAAATTGGCAAATTTGGAGTTTTGAACTGTCCACTGTGTCGTTTCTAACTGGGAAACATTTGCACAAATACTCTATTTGTGTCACTGCTCCATATATTTTTCCTGTCCAGTTTCATGCGGTTTCTCGTGGGTTTACTGTGTTAGATTCATTTTGTTCTTCGGGGTGTGAAGAGGATCGAGAGATACAGAGAGAGAAAGAGTCCGTATTCGGATCTCTATATGATGTTCTTAGCAATTTCCTATGCTTTACGCAATGATGGATCTATTTGATGGTAAGGTACAGTTTTAAAAGCAGAATAATTCTTATAATTCGATGAAGATCGGATATGCTTTTATGGCGATTCTTTCCATTTGTTCCTTGTTGAAAAGCCCGTTTCAATTTTCTGGAACCCACAGTTGCCAATTCTAATTTCGGTGCGCCTATTCTCGTAGGCTTCAGATTTTCATCTTTTGCCCGGCACCAATTTGCCGATGATCACTTATATCCTGTAGAACACCTCTGTTACTGCTAGATTGACAGGTTGTTACCTCATATCTGTTTAATATTACTGTTTCAGAAGAAATATATTGAGTGCAACCTTTGACATTCAAGGCATTGAATCCTCAAGTTTTATTTTTGGTCTAGGACAGTGAGGTCCGGAGCTGCTGTACTGGAATGGAATATTCAATTATCGTTCCAAGCGTCGCTTTTAATTCAATTGCCGGAATTCCCATATTTATCGTAATTGTGCCCCAAGCACAGCAAGCTTAACGAACACATTTTCCGCAGCAAACGTGAATGGGCACAAATTCCGCAGCAAAAACATGATGAATTCAACCGGCCGCAGCAAACACAGGCTTGAAAATTCACGAATCCGCAGCAATTACCATGGCAACGGACACGATCAAACGCAAACAAGCGCGATTTCCGCAGCAAAACTGGACAAATTCTACCGGCCGCAGCAATTACAGCCCTCACAAAGGCCGTACTGACCGCAGCAAACACGGCGGCCGCAGTTAATTACGATAATTAAAGGTGGTATCAACAATCTCGAAAGTCCATAGCAACCGTGTCATCCATACATGGCAATCACCCCCAGCACAACCTCGAAGGTGGCTGTTACACCATCCATACATGGCAAGTTATCTAACCGGAGATGGCAATTTATTAGGCGACAAAAAAGCTACCATGTGTGATCACCGAATAAATTGCCATCTCCGGTTAGATAACTTGCCATGTATGGATGGTGTAACAGCCACCTTCGAGGTTGTGCTGGGGGTGATTGCCATGTATGGATGACACGGTTGCTATGGACTTTCGAGATTGTTGATACCACCTTTAATTATCGTAATTAACTGCGGCCGCCGTGTTTGCTGCGGTCAGTACGGCCTTTGTGAGGGCTGTAATTGCTGCGGCCGGTAGAATTTGTCCAGTTTTGCTGCGGAAATCGCGCTTGTTTGCGTTTGATCGTGTCCGTTGCCATGGTAATTGCTGCGGATTCGTGAATTTTCAAGCCTGTGTTTGCTGCGGCCGGTTGAATTCATCATGTTTTTGCTGCGGAATTTGTGCCCATTCACGTTTGCTGCGGAAAATGTGTTCGTTAAGCTTGCTGTGCTTGGGGCACAATTACGATAAATATGGGAATTCCGGCAATTGAATTAAAAGCGGCGCTTGGGACGATATTTGAATATTCCATTCCAGTACAACAACTCCGCACCCCACTACCCTCTATCAAAGTTTGAGAATTCAAATGCATGGAATTTCCAAAGTTTGCACCTAATAAATTTCCTCGGACACAATGAAAATTTGAGAACAATTGAAATAAGTGAGGTATTCAGCAGATGTTAACCGATCATTGGCAAATTTGACATTTTGCAAAGGTGGAAATCCGAAGACTAGAAAACCAGGCACGCGATGGCAAAATGGGAACTGTGGATTCCAGAAAGATGGAAAAAAGGTCTACTAGTCAACAGTAAGCAGAGATCAGCCACCATATACAACATACTCAATATCCATCGAAAACATTGGCAACCTACTTTTAAAAATTTGTATTTTACCAAACAGATCCATCAGCGGAGCATAGAGGATTGCGAAGACCATGGTCACAACATAGAGCCAAAGCGGGCTTCTTTCTCTGGCCGCCCCAACAAGAAGCAGATCTAAATGATGATATGATAAACCATGAGAAACCGCGTGGACCTGGATTGAAAAAATAGGGAGCAGTGACACAAAGAGACCATGCCCTTTCTCAAACATGCTTCGACAGTTAGCAGCGACACAGTGGATCCATCCAAACCTCCCACTGCACCAACGTCATTTATCATCAAGTTCATGATCACGAACCTCTCCGTGGTTCCGTCGACTTTTCAGTAACTGAAGCTTATACAAATCCATTTTATTTCGGAAAATATTTGCACCATCTGCAAGTAAGCGACGCTGAGGCGGTGGTTAACCTTTTCGGACAATGAACGAAAACGCGAAGGGGAGGCCCGAGACCGCATGCCATTGAAGCGAGCGCGCATCGACGACGGCCTACTCATTGAAGACCAACCGGTCATCGGTAAGTTGGTAACTCAGATTACGTTTTATCAAATAACAATAACTCACGTCGTTTATGAATGAATAGAAGAAGACATTGAGATGCCTCTGTGTGAACGAGAAGAAGGAGAGGTTACTGCACCGCCAGCTTGGCCAGTTCTGATGACGCCCCAAGCCACATCGCAAATGGTGCTCACCTACGTGGCTGTGACGCGCCATTTGCAATTGCAAGAGGAAAGCGAAGAACAAGATGTTGATGACGACCAATTCTTTGACGCTATGAGCTTTGAAGAAGAAATGTTTTCTGAAGAGGAACAAAAGGAAGAAGAGTGTTTCGAGGACGCTTTGTACCACGCGCATTGGATGGTACTGGGCACCCCAGAAGAGATGTAAGTGTATAGATGGGCATCGTGTGGCATTAAGCAATGCTAATGAATAAGATGATCCAGGTCCATTCTTTGCAATCAAGATGTCATTGCCGAAGCTAATGCGGCAGACGTTCGTCCGTTGACGAACTTGACCAGGGAGGCACCAACTGTTATGCCAGCACAGTATTGGTAAGTGAAGCAAACAAGCTAGACCAAAGCTGCATATCTAATGAATAAGCTTTAGCCTCCCTGACCGAAGTCCCGACGAAATGGAGATGGGCTTCGACTTGGCCGAGCTCTTATACGGCTTGACCCTTGTGGAACCACAAGCGGATCGGGGCGCTTCGCCGGAGACAAACGCCCATGAACAACAGTAAGTGAACAACTACTCAACCTTTGCTAAAGCGCTGGATTTAACCAAACTCAATCTTTTAGCCCTCCCGCTCCGTCATCTGATCCTCAGCCAACCGAATCTGAACCAGAGGACCAGATAATGATCTCCCGCAACAACCGTCGCCCCATGCGATTCCGGGAGATCTGCGGAGCGGGACGCTCGGTGCAACAACGACGTGTCGAAAGCCCGGCGGAACCAGCGCAACCTGTGCGCACAACAAGTCGCCCGGCGTCCAAATCGGCGCAACCATCTGCGCGGCCGAAGCCGCATCTGAAGCCACCGCGTTAAGGTGGATCGCTTATGAATACGTGACAGAAAAACTGTCAAAATGGTGAGCCGATTCTGGCTTGATTACGTGCTATTATTAATATTTCAGTTACAGTATGATGCCAGGGGGAATAGAGAAATGGAATCCCAAAACCTACAACCGATCAGGTAGCAGCAACGCAGCCTCGCAGCTTTCCAATGCCGCAAAACTGGCAGAAAGATGGCACGGAACATCAAACTAAAGACGAAAAAAAAGGCGAAAAGATAGCAAGAAGCGAAAATCAACAACAGCCAGCTTGAAGATTGAAGAAATATGTCGTTCCATGCATGTTCCATGCCTGATGCACTCTATGTGGTCCCTAAAGATAAACTGATTATAGCTACTGTGTTATCCAAGGAGGGCATTCATAGCTTGTATATGCTATAGATCTCAGGCCTTCTCAAAAACACAGTGATGTATGCAACTGTCACACGACATCAAGAATCAATTCGCTCGAAGGAAACCTGGTATCCATCAACCATTCTGGTACCAGTTGAAACTCGGCCCGCACAATTTGATCACGGTCGAGTAATTCCATGAATAAAGGAGACCCACCACGCTGTCTCCGGGTTGACAGGATAGGGTAAAAATTAGCTTTTGTACTAACTCTCCCCCCCACGCACACACACTTGGGACGCTGCTAGGTCTGATGATGCCTGGAGTCGGCCTCCTGCCACATACGTCGTTGCTACCGGGATGACCCTGGTGCGAACCTCACTGAACCTTGCCTTCCACGCCTTGCGGTACAGCAATCAAGAACCATCTCTCAGTCCGAATAGAAAAGAAAGTACATGCGCATAGTGATAAGATAATGTTTGTTTGATACGGATGACTAACTGGTTTAAGCGTAGATGAATTTCCCGTTACCGCAAGTCCCCGACGGTCAAGGCAAAGAGAGATGGATGCAGCAAGAGTACAATGCAAGAAAGGCGAAGAAGTGGGTAATAGACGAGGCAATATGTGTGACGTATCAGGTGAGTCTTGGTGGTAGCGCGTATGTGGTTGGCTGGCGAAGAGCGGAGGATCTAGTATGCGTCCACCTTTTCCCCTTTGTAAACCAATATGATTCTTGCAACGACCATGTATTATCTTTTCGGATACAATGGTAAAAAAAAAATAATAATAAAAAAAGAGCAAGGGCGATGTTTTCCCGCCACAAAACGAAAAAAAAACCAATTAGTTAGACTTACTCTATTTTTCCCCTCTCGCAAACAAACAAAAAAAAACTATCTTTCCCTAATGTAAGTTAATGTAACTTACCCTATCCTATCAACCCTACACATAATAAAGTGTTATTCTTCAAAAATAATATTTCGCTCATTGGATCATTCATGTCTATTTTTGTGATTCCATTTTTGATGCTTGTATCCTTCAACTTTCTTTCTTCACTTGATGAACCTCCAAGCCAGCATGCTGAGTTTGTTGAAATTTCGTGAAATCGGTGGCTGGCCAACAAATGTACGTTTCAATTCCTTTCTAATGCTGATCCTTTTCCATTCGTGTACTATTCATCCTTGGTGAATTGTCAAGGTTGTTCCCAAGCCACAAATAAACAAAATCCGTCAGTAAACACATTGTTATACTGTACATCGGGCTTTTTTGCTCCTCTTTTTGTTCTTTTGTTCTTTTTTTGTTTTTTATTTTCGGTCAGTCGTATTCCTTTTCCTCTTTTTCTTCTTGCCCTGTGCCCTGCTTTCGCCGGCTTTGCTGAGTGGAGCTACGAAGATGCAATGTAGTTGTTATATCCGAAGATAAATAATAAGAAAAAGTAAGAATCAAGAAATATTGTGAAACTGAGTTGTCCTCTTTATTCATATTTTGTGATGGTTATTTATATGATTTAGTAGAGATCGGTTCCGGATAATGGATAATCGCCTTATACGTTTAATGGACGAATCAGGTATGATGGAAAGGTATCGTGTGGTGGTATGATCCGTAGTCCATGGAATTAACGGTTGTATAGAAAGTCTATGATGACTATATCTTGTACAGAAAAGTGGGTGATAATGGAAAATGGTTATATTTATCCAGGAACAGCTGGGGTAGTATTGAATAGGTGAATGAATATATATGTCGAACACAACAGTAGTCGCCGGGTCAGTTGTTCGCTTCCGGCTGTTTACTGCTTGAGTGCGCCATCCTAAAAGTAATTATACTAATAATGACCCGTGAATAAAACAACAAAAGAACAAGCCGATTTACCTCGTTCATCGGATGGTCGTCACGTACAGATCATTGGGGCTGACGGTCCGCTTAACGCATCATCCTGACGTTAGGCTTGGGCCGTGCCACCACTTGCGCGTCTTCTCGGGCAGGTGGTTGGGCTGTACGCGCCAGTTGACGTGCTTTGCGCACACGTTTGCACCGGCAGTTGAGCCGATTGCCCCGCTCCGCAGATTTCCGTGAATCTGATCCTCAAGTTCAGGTTCGGGGGTTGGAGGATCAGACCGCGGAGTGGGACTTCTAGAAATTCATTGGTTAGGTCCATTGCTTTAGCTTAGATGGAGTGTCTTTCACTTACTGGTCTTCTTGCGTGTCCTGGGGGGCCTGAGGGAGTGAGGTACCTTCTTCGTCTCGCTCCACGAGGGTCAAGCCGTACAAAAGTTTGGCGAGAACGACCGCCATTTCCATGTCGTCTGGGCTTGGTTCGGGGAGACTGCAAATTTCTTATTAGATACCCAATTTCGGTTTAGGTTGGTCGTTTCACTTACCAATCTTCTTCAGGCATTGCCTCCCCGGACACCGGCGCCAACAAACGCGGATCTTGAGAGCGACGATCACTTGGCAGGAAGCGAACCTAAATCATTAGGATCATTAGCATTGCTTGATGTCACACGTCGCCCAATGATGTATTTACATCTCTTCCATGGTGCCCACCTCCGTCCAGTCGGCATGCCAAGAGGCGTCCAAAAATCCCCCTTCTCCTGGTTCCTTTGTTGGAACGCCACTTCTTCAAAACTCAGCGTCGAAGAACTCGTCATCGTCATCACCTTCTTCTTCTTCGTTTTTTCCTTCGCGGCCAACTGGGTAGACACCCTGGCTGGAGCTTCTTCTGGCCAATCATTCTTCACGGCCACGTCGGTAAAGTTCGCTTGCGCTGGGATTTGCGCAATGACCAGAGCCGGCCAGGCTGGTGCCACAGAGACGGCACCTTCTTCTCGTTCCCAAAGTGGCATTTCAATGTCTTCTTCTATTTAACCATAAAATACGTTAGTAAGTTGTTATATGGTAAACGCTCAGTATGATTATCAACTGACCGGCCCCTGGTCTGCCTTCATATCGTGCCCACTTCTTCGATCTGAGCTCTTCATCTTCAAGCTCATTCATGAAGTTGAAATGGATGATTTGCAAAGTGCTCGGAAAGACCACCTGACGGAACCTCTTTCTTTTTTTGATTTGTCGGTAAACCATCTCATCGCGGTCAACTTCAACGCCATCGCGCTTGCGCTTCACGAACGCCACAGTGGGCGGCACATCAGGAACAGGGAAAGAGGGTTGAGAAGGAGCAGTTGAGAAATTGCGGTTAAGAGTAACTACAACGCAAACGATTAGACTTTTTCCCACACGATGTCAAGAGGTCGTATGAACTTACGAGAAAGCATTTTTATACTGTAATCAGTAAAGAAAAAAGGAGGCATGCAGGAGGTCTTTTTTTATAAAATTGACGCGCGTTGCGTGTGGCGTGTTTCGCGATCGAATGGCCGACCTACAATGTATTTCTGGTCTTTACAGTGTTGCTCATTTATATGGAGTAAATGGAGTAAGCATACCTCTTTACTTCAATATGCATTGATCTGTGACCAGAAATGAGCCTTTCGCTACTCTTGGGCATTTGTATCACTTCTGAGTTACCATTTCGCAAGCGACAGGAACCCCGAATCCCTGACGATTCCTTTTTGTTTGAGCAACTCTGTGAAATTTATATCGTATATTCACAGTGTATGCTTATTTAAGCAAATCTACAATATAAATCACACTTTATATTGGGTGCATACTATTCGTAGTGATTATATCCAGCATCCAAGAATTTGAAGAGCCACAGTTGCCATCAAAGCGTCGATACTGTGGTCTCCAGTCGATCACCAGATCGGTCACTTGCAGCTTGCCGTCAACTATGTTATTTAATTCAGGTAGCAAACGTATGCTGATGTGAAAGCACATTCTTGACATTTTGTCCATTATTAGCCATCATAAAGTGCTGGAAGCTCTCTCCCACATTATTCCATCGGAATGTTCATCGACGAGTTCATGGTCGCTGCTCGATTATTATCGGATCACGAAGTAAAAAACAAAATGAATCAATGTGATTTCATAAGCAAATTCCGGTATCCATGTTTTTATATCACAGTATCGAAATTATCGAAATTATTGTTATCTAGCGGTTTAGACTTTATCCGATCTAAGACTGCTTTGCCGATCTCAGAGCTTGAAACCTATCATCATGGCAATTACCCTTTGCCATTGGTCACCATGCACGTATGATTCGCAAGTGTGGGTAATACATGGATACGCGATTACTTGGAGATACAGCTTGTAATGGACTTTGAAATTCACTGATTTGCTCCTGCAGCCACCGTCGTTCCTGATCATGGTTTTAAAGACCGTCGGTCGTACTGCCACGTGACACCACCAAATCGAACTAGTTCCGCATGTCAGCGCGAGAAAAAGAGGGATACTAACATTCCGTGATGATGGAAGATCCAAAGTTTTTCTTTGATGACAGCACCCCTGAACTTCGATTGGTCAATGCTACGGAGCTGATAAAAAAGAATGGCGATCACAACCAAGTACTCAAAGCGCTCACATTTCTAAGATATAAAGCGGCCAACAATGACACCGAAGCGAAAACGAAACTGAGCACCCTTTACGCCGAAACTCAATCGGACCTTATTCAGCAAGATGCGCAGGAAGCTCACATGTGGTCTCGTAGTATATTTGATAAG
Source organism: Radiomyces spectabilis (assembly GCF_025331425.1). Lineage (NCBI taxonomy): Eukaryota > Fungi > Mucoromycota > Mucoromycetes > Mucorales > Radiomycetaceae > Radiomyces > Radiomyces spectabilis. The sequence goes on from NW_026251930.1 coordinate 1,717,207, forward strand.
CAATTATCGGCGGCTTTGCAACTGGCGGCGCCTCATCTTCTCGATGCCTCCATAAAGTATACCTCAACCGTTGCTCTCATTCTCGAACAGGCAAATCCCGACTATCCAAAAGTGTGTTACTTAGCGGGTCTGTTGCTGTTGAAGGGTATAGGGACGGAGCAAGACATTAAAAGGGGTGTGTCGTATCTTCAGGTGGCTGCTGAAACACAGGTCGAGGCGGCGTACGAACTCGGCTGTTATTTTGGTGATCGATACAGTTACTCGAAAAACAACACGGTTGAATCCTTGCGCTGGTTTGAACATGCTTACGAGCTGGGCGACAAACGGGTACTTGTCGATTTGGCGTATGGATTTTCGGCGGATAGTAACGCGGCGCATATCGATATGGGTAAAGCGTTCAAATATGCGATGCAAGGTGCGTTGGCAGACGACAAGTACTGTCAATATCTTGCTGGCCATCTGTATCTCAAAGGGCATGGCACGGAGCGCAACATTTCCGAAGCTGTCAAATGGTTGGCATCTGCAGCCGAGCAGGATGTGACAATTGCGATTGAAGAATTGGCCGCCGTGTATATGAAAGGCTATGACGATTTTGACAAAGATTATACCCAGGCCTTCAAATGGTGCACAAAAGGGGCAGCCACCATTGCATTCTGCCAAACAGCACTAGGTGATATGTATCGAAATGGATGGGGAGTCGATCGAAACTATCAAAAGGCGTTTGAATACTACCAGACCGCCGCCAGTCAACCCGATTCTCCTCATTATTATGCACAACATATGCTCGGCGAAATGTAAGTGTGATTACAGGTGTTCTCACCAAAACAAACTTGCCTAACAGCCCATCTCGATTCAGGTTTTTGAACGGAGAAGGAGTACCTCAAGATCTCGCGGTGGCTAGAGAATGGTTCCAAATTGCCGCCAGTCAAGGCTATGAACCATCGCGTCACAAACTCCAGATCCTTGCCGCTTCTCATTTGCCTCAGAACCCCCCGACGTCTCGTCAGACTAACGGTGCGCCCGCAGCATCCAGCACAACCAACGAACCGCCCAAGAAGACCAATAGATGGTCGGTGGGCTTCTTTGGTAGAAAAAAATAGATAAATGCAAAAATAGACCAGTGTGGCCGAACGATCGAAAAAGATAATCATAACGTGGATACCAGAATAAACTACAGAAGTATAGAAATAACTGCACCCGTAGAACACAATTGATCTAATTTTCTTTGATGGCCAACTTGTCAGTAATCAAAATCATCATTTGTATGTAGTTGGTGTGGTTTTTTTTAAACTCTTCTTAGAGACCGAGATTTACGTGTAACCGAAATCATTGAGATTGTGGTTGCATTATTTACTGATCATATCGATCGAGCCGTACAAGAATTTTCGACGCATGGCATTTCGCGCATTTCAAATTACATCATGAATAGTGTGGCTTTATTTTTGGGGAATTCGATACGGAGTTTAAGATGTAAAATTTGGAAGCACCCATGTACGGCGGTTAGGATTCGCACACTGTGAAGGATGACCAAAGGCGGTGAATTTCTAGCGCGTGGCACCTTCGGGGGAAAGCAAATTTCCGTAACCGAATCCCTATAATGGGACGTTGAGTCGAGTGAGCAGATGCAGTTTCCATGAGTAGTATCAGGCACTTACTTTGGGGCCGAAAGATTTGGAGTAGCAACTTCGACAGTACAGATCGAATCCTTTATCTTGCATATTGGTAGAATCCAACAGCTTGCCGCATTGGGAGCACTTCAAGCATGATTTATGGTACTTATTCCCTGCGCCCAGTGCCTGTACGTTATCAATATCAGTCACGCTGAATCCACAGAATCTACCCCGATGTCCCACATTACCAGTTCAGCTGCATAGACCGCCTTGTGACATTTCGAACAAATGTCGTTTTGTACAGTGAAACCGAATTTTTTCGGTTTATACGATGTCTGATAATTGATGTACGAAGATTTTGGGGGCTCGGATTGCTGTTCAGATGGCCTTGACTGGGACGAGTCTCGACTGGAAGGTTGTTCGCTTGATTGTCTTCCCCAGAAGGACGTCGTTGGAGTTGCGGGCGATTGAGGCTGTTCCTTTGGTCGAACCGGCAGAGGTGGTGGTGCTGGTTTATTATTGATTTCAGTGGATACGGTTGGCGATGAAGGGAACGCACTGGATGATACGTTCTCGAGTCGAGATTCTGGTTGCAGTATTTGACTGGGCAACTTGCTCTCTGTAGACAAGAACGCCGCTCCACCCGCTGGATAACGGAATCCGTCAACCCAATGATATGATTCTTTTTTTCTTCCTTTTTACGTACCAAATCCATATCCCTTGGGGCCCCACTGACGAGTATAACATGTTCTGCAATAAGCCTCGCCATCGCGTTCAGTTAATGTTGTAGAGTCCAGACGTTTGTTACATTCCTGTAAGAGCCTCGATCAATAAAATGTTTTGTAAATCCGTTTGGCAAATGTCATACCTTGCAGGTAAGGCAGGCACGATGCCAATGTCCTCCGGGACCAATAACCTATTGCAGTGTGAGCCGCTTAACTTTCCTACATGATCTGCGCGAGAATGGGAAATATACCTGTTCAGCCATATAGACGGCTGTAAAAGTTAAATATAATCAGCTGACAGTACTTGGTTAATCATGAAATTGCGTATTACCTTTGTTGCACCGTGGGCATGTAGGTGCTCCTCCAAATCGTGGTGGCATGACGAATGTTGAGAAACGTTCGAAAAGTGTCTTAGGGCCGAAATTTTTCAATTTTTTGGAGCCTCTTTAGTCACAGCTCGTCCAAAAATGAGGCGAATTTATGCAGACATCATCATGACCTCTTCACATCAGTTGCTTTTCACTAAAAATTTCTGAGCTTGCGGTGGATGAATGAACCCATCAAATGCCTCTTCTTGAACTATGGTAGTAGCTCTTGGCGAACGAAAGAGACGGTCAGCATAAACACCATGGACAGTAGTAAATCTGTTCCCAGTTGCGGTATGAAGTGCGATCTAGCCTGTTTTCCATAGTTTATCCAGTTCATCACATTTGATAATTGATCGACGTAAAGTGGAAATGGTTTTATTTGGTCCATGAAAAACGTTTCGAATGAGTTGAGATGATGTATGCCTGGAATAGCTTGATAATGCAGCGGCTGTTACCATTCCAGAGTCAGGGAGGAATTTAATTGATTGCACAACATGGTGTCCTAGGAACTATGAAAAGAAGGCCGTGGTATCCTGGAGATCGGCTTGTTCTGATATCGCTCGAAATTGATTCCTACATGATAAAACCATGAGTCATCCAAATCATCATAATAAAGCAAAACCCTGAACTTACAAGGATTCACTCAAATCATTCAGCTACAGCAAAGGAAAGCTCAGTTATTTGTCGTCTCCGAGTATCCAACTTTAGCTAACCTTTCTTGTTAAAGCTTTTAAGGAAGCTTCTTTCTCGGTCAACTGTTCGACCATTTTGCGATATGTCTCGTCAGCGTTAGCCGTGTGTGCATTAAGTTGACTAGACACAGTTAATGGGGGAGATGACATGCATACTGTAACTACGATGTCCTGCTTACGGTATATCGACGGTCATATCGAGTGCAATATGTTCAGCGGCAAGTTCGATTTGCTTTCGTCGGGTTACATCCAGTTCCTTGAATATTCGTTCCGTCGATTTGCCTTTTTTTAAAGCTGCATGGTCAGATGGACAAACTTTTGTACTAGAATGCAGGTCATTACCAAAGATACGTAGTTCTTCTTGTGCAAATTTCTTGTCGAGCTCCTTGAATTCGCCATCAAGATTGTTTAGAATGCGTAAATGGGTGTGCATAACTGAGGGTGTGTTGAAAAGAAAAGAAAATGCTCTCGTGACGAATTTAGCAGTTGGTTCGGAGTGTTCTGTGACTCTGCTGCTATCGTAACCCCATGCAGCAAGCGTACACAATTCGCCATTTTTCATGCAGTCATAGAGATACTCACCATTCGACTGAACGCTTTGCTAATTACGCTGCTAAATAATTCGGCCAGCTAGGTTTATTGGCATAATTCACGCAACGAAGCACAACTCCATTGACTACCATATCATTATTTCATCCAGCAATACCACTACCCAGTATACACAGAAGACCATATTTTGTAGGGAACAACTTTTGAAGACAAACTTTATGTTTTGAAGTTTTTGGTGTATCTAGAAATGCATGAAATAACAAACAGAGAAAATGAAGTAAAAGAAAAAATAAACACATGGGAAAGGTGAAGAAATAAAGCATTAGAAACGATCACCGATCCATTGGCGAGCGTTGCGGAACATGCGTAACCAAGGTCCCGATTGACCCCAGTTTTCGTTTTCGGGATACCAGGAATTGCTCTCTTTCAGGACCACACGTTCGGGATGGGGCATCATGGCCAATACACGGCCGTTGGGGGTTTGAATACCGGTGATACCAGCAGGTGAACCGTTGGGATTGAAAGGATATCGTTGCGTAGGTTGACCATAGTTATCGACGTATTGCACAGCTGTAAGGTTGGAAGACGTGAACTCGTTGTAATCATCCGTAGTCTTGAATTTCGCAAAACCTTCACCGTGAGCCACGGCAATCGGAAGTTTGGAGCCGCGCATGCCGTCAAAGAAAATACAGTTGGTGTCCTTGATTTCTACCATGCAGACACGTGCTTCGAATTGTTCGCTTTCGTTGCGCATGAATCGTGGCCAAGCATTGGCACCCGTGATCAACTCGGACAACTGGCTCAAGAATTGACAACCGTTGCAGACACCAAGAGCGAACGTGTTATCGCGTTCATTGAAAAAGTGGGCAAATTCCGCACGAGCATGAGGATGCAACAGAATGGTCTTGGCCCAACCGGCACCGGCGCCAAGCACATCACCATACGAGAAACCGCCACAAGCTGCCAGACCGACAAAGTCCTTCAAGGTTACCTTGCCCGAGATAATATCTGTCATATGAACATCCACAGCTTCGAAACCGGCCAGATGGAAGGCAAACGCCATTTCGATTTGTCCATTCACACCTTGATCACGCAAAATGGCCACCTTGGGACGGCGCTCAAGGGTTGCCACGACATTCTCGGCAGGATCAAAGGTCAATTGATAGTTGATACCAGGGTCCTTCACATCCAACACGTTATCATATTCTTGCTGAGCGCATACCGCGTTGTCACGAGCCGACTGCATAAGGTACGAAGTCTTGGACCACAAGCGGAATAAATCAACCCGGCTGGCGTTGTACACGGCCTGTCCATTGTAGCGGAATGAAATAGCATCGGTATCGTTGTGAGTCGTCACCGCACCAATGTTGTGCAAAGCAGCGCGAGGAAGTCCGGCTTGAACAGCTAAATCGGCGAATTCTTCCAAGCGTGATTCGTCTACCTGGACCACCGCACCCAACTCTTCGTTGAAGAGGCAAGACACGACATCGCCATTGTGCACAATCGAGTCCAAATCGACTTGAGCACCCACATGACCAGCAAAACACATTTCGGTAATCGTAGCGAACAAACCACCATCGGATCGGTCGTGGTAGGCAAGGATAATGCTGTCCTGGGGATTACCTTCCTTGGCTTTTTGCATTGCGGCAAAGAAGCCCTTGAGCACAGCGGCATCTTCGACGTCGGGAGCTTCGTGACCGATTTGATTGAACACTTGAGCCAGAGCCGATCCACCCAATCTTTGCTTGCCTTGAGCGAGATCAATGTACACCAATGCGGTCTTTTCGCGGTTTCTCAATTGGGGAGTGAACGTCTTGTGGTTATTGATCACGGGAGCAAAGCCGGTAACAATGAGCGACAAAGGAGCGGTCACGACCTTTTGATTGCCGTCTTCATCCCACTTCATCTGCATCGACATGGAATCTTTGCCGACAGGAATAGCAATACCCAAGGAAGGACACAGCTCCATACCGATCGCTTGAACAGCCTCGTACAACTTGGCGCCTTCGCCCGAATGGTTGGCGGCACACATCCAGTTGGCGGACATGCGAATACGGCCAAGATCCTGAATATTGGCAGCAGCAAGGTTGGTGACACATTCACCGACCGACATACGTGCAGCGGCAGCCGCGGAAAGGAGAGACAGAGGCGTACGTTCACCCATGGCCATGGCTTCACCGGTAATAATATTTTCGCCGAGCGACGTAGTGGTCACCGCCACATCGGCAACAGGCACCTGCCAAGGACCAACAAACTGATCGCGAGCCACCAAAGCAGTAATCGAACGGTCACCGATGGTGATTAAGAAAGACTTGGATCCAACCGAAGGCAACTGAAGAACACGCGAAGTGGCTTCTTGCAGAGCGTCGGTGACCGAAGCGGCTTGAGGCAGGTAAGGTTTGAGAGTGGCATCGAAAGGAATGCGGTGAGGCTGGACGGATTCGGTCTTGCGAGACATTTTGGGGGGCTTGCCGAACAAGACGGCCATAGGAAGATCGATGGGCACATTGTTGAGGAGAGGATCTCTCACGACAAGACGCTTTTCAGCCGTAGCTTTACCGACAATACCGTACAAGCAGCGTTCACGAGCACACAACTCTTCAAAGATATGGATCTTCTCGGGCGAGACAGCAAGGACATAACGTTCCTGAGATTCGTTGCACCAAATCTCCATGGGGGACATGCTGCTGTCATCGCAGGGCACACGGCGAAGGTCAATATCAGCACCAAGATCGCTGTCGTGAACAATTTCAGGGAGAGCGTTGGACAAGCCACCGGCACCGACATCGTGAATGGATTCGATGGGATTGTTCTCACCCAAAGCGGTACAGAAATCAATGACTTGTTGGGCGCGACGTTGCATTTCTGGATTGTCACGTTGAACAGAAGCGAAATCGAGATCGGCACTGCTCTGACCAGAAGCCATGGAACTGGCGGCACCACCACCCAAACCAATAAGCATACTGGGACCTCCGAGAACGACAAGGAGAGCACCAGGGTTGATGGGTTTCTTCAAAACATGGGCAGGACGAATGCTACCGACACCACCGGCAATCATGATGGGTTTGTGATAACCTCGAATTTCGGTCTCGGTTTCCGAGACGGGCACTTCTTCGGCAAAGGTACGGAAGTAACCGGTGAGAGCGGGACGACCGAATTCATTGTTGAAACCGGCTCCACCAAGCGGGGCTTCCATCATAATATCGTAAGCCGAGGCAATATGATTAGGTCTTCCGAAATCTTTTTCCCAAGGTTGAATATGATCGGGGATGAGAAGGTTGGACACGGTGAAACCGACCAAACCGGCTTTAGGCTTGGAACCCAAACCCACCGCACCCTCGTCACGGATTTCACCACCGGAGCCAGTTGAGGCACCAGGATACGGTGATACGGCAGTAGGATGGTTATGTGTTTCAACCTACACAAGTCAAAAAGAAAAAAAAAATTCAGGACTTGTTGAGTTTTCCCTTTTTCCTGTTTTTCTTCTCTTCTCTTTTTTTTGATATCCTTACCTTTGCTAAAAAGTGAACGTCTTCTTCATATTGTTCGTAAACATTACCGGAAGCCGTGGAGGGAGCAAATCGAGTGGCCTTGAAACCTTCAAGTACGGCGGCATTATCAGAGTAAGCGGACAATGTATACTGAGGGTGCAATTTGTGGGTATTCTTGATCATTTGGAACAGCGAGTGGGGCTTCAGTTCACCGTCGATGGTCCAGTCCGCACCAAAAATCTTGTGACGACAATGTTCCGAGTTGACTTGAGCAAACATAAAGAGTTCCACGTCGGTGGGGTTGCGACGCAGAGCATCATTATCCGACGAACTTCCGACAAAGGCTGAAATAAGATAATCGATTTCATCGGCCGCCAATGCCAACCCCAACTCCTTGTTCGCCTTGACGAGCTTTTCGCGAGCCTTATCGGCGTTTTGTTCGGTACCGTCATTGAGCAGATCGACCACAGTGAGAGGACCAGGCGTACCGTGCTTGAAAACAACGTGAGATTCGGGAAGCTCAGTCATAAGCGACTGCGTCATACGATCGCGAAGAAGATCAGCAAAGGTAGCGATTTCAGCGCTGGATAAAGCGGATCCATCCTTCTTAGCAATCAAATAGGCCGCACCTCGTTCAATGCGTTCAACGTGATCATACAAGTTGCAAAGGTGAGCAATATTGGTGGCCTTGGACGACCAAGGCGAGATGGTGCCGGCACGAGGAAGAATAAGTACAACCGTGGCATTTTCGGGCTGGCGACCATGCTGAAGAAACTGCTCGATCAATGCGGCTTTATCGCTGTCGATAGGATTGGATCCATAGTGTAAAAGATTGCGTAAAATAGCGCCTTGTTCCGAGTCTTGGTTCTGCAACAAAGTCAAGCTATCAGCGGTCTTTGGCTGAATGAAGTGAACATTCAGAGCAGCAACGGTCTGAATGGGGACGTGCTTCTGTATGCTTTGAAGCAAACTCTCGCTCTTAAACTGCGAGAGCAGGGAAGTTCCTGGAAGCAGGAGCATAACGTTATACAACGGAAGAAGTGAAGAACGAAAGGGAAGGAAAAAAAAAAATAGACAAGCGGACGTTGGATTGCTGGGCGCGAGGACTCTCTTTAAGCTAGACCTCGAAAAACCGTCCCCGCCAAATGACTCAAAAAATTGGCAGATGGAAAAAAAGAAAAAAAGGAATAAAATGACCTAAAAGTGGCTGAGCCTGTCAATGCAATTTCTCCCGTTTGAACTCCGCCCCTCCCCCACAAAATGAAATCGGTTGCGATAACAATGTCGAGAACTTATGCAAACATTTTCTTGTAGATTTTCTTGCTATCATCTAAAGATTTGGCTCTCTTTTGTTCAATCATGGTACGAAGCGATAACAGATCGCTATTTTTTGGCATACACTGAAAAATAATAAAAAAACAGTCAACGCCACACCACCTAGCCATTGAGGGAACAATAAAAAATCTGCACTTACCTGTAATCCATAATGAACAAATTGCAGACCCTCTTCATACTCTGTTAATTCCATGTAGCATTTGGCAATACGGTAATATGCCTTGATATTAACGGGATCTCGTTCCAGCACCTGCGTCACCCACAAAGATTGAGTAAAACAAATGCTGTTCTCCATATTCTGAACCCTCTTTGTTTTTCTTCGTACCTTTTTGGCCGTTTCAATGGCTGTCTCCCAATCCTGTTTTTTCATGTAACACGCAGCAATGTTCGATTGAAGTGAGACTACCATTTCACGACTTTGAACCAACTCCTGTGGTTCGCAATCCCACAAATCGATGATGAAATCTCTACCCTGCAATCACCTGTTAAAGCAGGACTATAGCATACGTAATAATTGACGACGTTACTCACCTTTTTGTAGGCTAATAAAGCTTGATCTACTGCACCTGCTTTAAAGTAACTGTTTCCTTCTTCCTTTTTCGTCTGCGCAGCTTCCAAGCGTTCGGCTGCGGATCTTGCATCCTATTTGCTCTGGCGTCAAACACACCATTCCATGGCATCAAAATCTGGTATCCACCACTTACCTCCCATGCTTCGAGCAACTCAACCTCAAAACGTAAATCGGCTTTCGGAGGCACAAGCGGTGCTCTTCCATTTTCTCCGTAACCTATCAACCGTATTGGTGCATCAGAAAATGATACACACCTCATCCACGAAAACCGACGTACCGTAGTTGTAAGTACAATAGATTTCTGCCACTTCGCCGATTTTCATAGTTGGGATAGCAACTTCCCATCCTTCCACCACCTTTCCTGTTCCAACTCAGAGTAAGACCACTAGCAACATGCCTTTCCACCGCGAGACGTCATACCATTCTTCAACTGAAATGTCAAAGGTACACGGCGATCAACAGAAGAATCAAACTTGAGATTTCGTTGGTCCAGATACGCGGTGTAATGCACTAGGCAGCGTTTCAAGTCATTATCGATCCACGTCACTACCCACCAAACAGAGATGAAGTCCTACCGCTGACCGTGCTTTTTTTGCTGGGTTGTTTGCCAACACCTTCCTTGATAATGCGCTTCTTGACACCTCCATCCTCAGTTAAAGATTGCAAGTTTTCCATAGTAGAGCAAGCGTGCGAAAAGGAATGCGTAATGGGGCAAATTGAATTTGCGGTGCCTGATAACGAACCTGTTCTTTTTCTCGGGCAAAAATGTCTGGCGGGCGGTGCTCGCAGCGAAAATTTTCTCTCTTAATGCCAGCAAAACTGATTTAATGATTGAGTTTTTCAGTTTTACATTCAAAAAGGTACTCAGGCGCGCAATACGCTGTTGGAGCAAAAGAGCTTGATTAGAGACTGCAGAATAGGATATACGGAAAAGACTGCTTATCTACTTCATTTGACTTTTGGTAGACTCTGGGTTTACTGGCCACCGAGCTGTGTCTCGTAGAGTACATTATTTTTATGCATAAGAAATTTTTATATATCAGATGGCAACTCGCGACGTGGCAACAAAAAGATCCTGTTGCTGTGCTGTCAATAGCAATGATAGGGAATAACTTTTATTCAATAAATTATTGCGTAGACAGAGCATACCAGATCAAGTTCTACATAGTCATAAAAACCGCGGCTTCCAAACGAATCACGCTTATTACGATCGCAACTTGCAAGTGAAAAGACGGACAATCCGAGTTGCTGCCGATATCGGAATTCTCAAGATGGTGGAGGTTTTTGATTTTTATTACGATCTTTTATAATCACTGTAGTCACGGTGGTTCAAATGATCAGACACTCTTGTCGCCGATACGCTTCTGCACCCATCTTACCGTCAAGGATCAATTCGTCCTCGTGCCGTTCATTCTCCATGCAGACTTCTCCACTGGTGCTCATCGATTTTGACTTGACCATTACCACTAAGGATACGACTAGTATTCTCGGAGAAGCCGCTCTCCGAATGACCGGCAATCCAACATCTTGGTCTTTTTTCACAGATGCTTATATGGACGATTATCGTAAACATCGAGGATCGCTTCCACCTTCAAACGATACTTCTATAGAGGCGGTGGCTCGTCGTCTCGATTCTTATCGTCATGTCGAGGCCGCCTCCGTTACTCGCATTAGTGAACATCAAGTATTCCGTGGTTTGACAAAAGAACAGTTACGATCCGCGGGTATAGCCCACCAACATTTGCTGCGTCCAGGTGTACTGGAAGCTTTGCAATTAATCCCCCATCTAAAGATTGTATCCCTGAATTGGTCCAAAGACTGGATTCTCGGTATGCTTGACCCGTTGCCACTCCAACGAGACCAAATTCACTGCAATGACCTTGAATTCCAACACGAACTAGCAACGGGACTTGTTGTACAACGCGTACTGACAACCATGGATAAGAAGAAGGAAGTACAGGCGATCAAGGACGCATTATCATCTTCCCCAAAAAAGGTTATTTACATTGGTGATTCCCTTGGCGATCTGTTGCCCTTGGGTAAATTTTCTTTCCGTCTTTGCAGGTCGCTCCTCAAATGAAAGTATGATTTTTTAAACTCTTCTTTTCCCCTCTAGTTGAAGCTGATATCGGCATCGTCATCGGGAACAACGAAACCCTTTTATCCACCCTCACGCAAGCCAGCTTAACCATTCATGAAGGGCTCGAAAACATCGCGGAATTGGGTCGTGGTATCTTTCGCATTGACACCTGGCAGCAACTCGCTGATGTCCACATTCTAGAATAATCTAACCCAATTCCAAACAACATATTCAAATAAAAAGTTGTTGAACAACCCCGTCCACTTGTTCACATGTGTTTATTGCAGATTGTCAGAGGACAATTTAATGGCGGCGAGATTCAGCAATGACAGCTTGGAGCTCGTCAATCTTCTTCTTGGCACGGAGGAAGGTACCGAGTCTCTTCTTGGTAAGCTTCTTGGCACGCTTGTCCTTGGAGTTCTTGATCAATTCCATAACACGGCGCTCATAGGGAGCGAAACCAGCGACTTCACGAACAATGCTCTTGACAAAAGTCACACGCTTGGAGGCAGCCTAACAATAATAAAAGAATTAAAATATGTTCCCCTTTTTGCAGTCATCAGTGTCCCGCTTCCGCTCTCTCGTTTTTTTTCTCTCTTTGTCCGTCGGTCCCCATGGCGACTATCACACAAAGTTCTTGACGATGCATTCAAGGTTGTCGATACAGGTGGGAAATAAAAACTGACGGCGTTACTGTAACATTCCTCACAGGTGAGAAGAGATAACTTCAAGATCGTCAGGAAATAAATTCTCGTTGGGGAGGGTTACGAATGGGATAATGCATCGAAATGTGACAGGTTGGGAGAAAACGAGAGAGCAAAGAATTGGATCCAACTGATTAGGTATCGCATCCATCCATCGAAATACATACACCCTTGCGGTAAGAGACGGTGGGCTTGAGTTCACGACGAGTGACGATGTGGCCCTTGTTGAGACCAACAGCAATACCAGACTTAGCAGCAGCCATTTGGATGATGATTAAAGAGGAAGGATTCTACAGCCCAAGCCCATGCAAAGGATGAAAAATCCCACCACCATGGCTCGCTGCTCCGGTCCGGAATTCTCAGACCAACCCACTGTGTCGGAGAACAAAAATTATCGATCTTCCTAAAGCGGCCATTTCTCCATTTCAAGGACCAAAAAAAATTGGCAGTTATAGTGAATAAGATAACTTTTAGTGTCAAAATTTAAACCAATAATAATGTTGCGGATAATTATTCTGCCCAAATTTATTCTTTACCGATTACATATAATAGCATCTCTAATAGATTGTTTTTGAATCTTTTCTTAAATGAAAATTCTAAAAGATAATCACCATAATCTTTTCTGTTTGCATATGGAAGAGGAGGCAAATATTTTCTCATATGCATCCAATATCCCTAAACATTTTCCTAATATTAAAAAATGGATCATATAATTCATAAAAAGATTGAAAAAACTTACTTCAATTGAATTTGTATATGCACCTGTAACAGGATCTTTGAAATAATGCGAATGATTAACCGTCAAATGTTTATATATTCCTATTATATAATTAATATTCAAAAGAAATAAAAATATAAATAGAAAAGTATATTTACCATCTTCATCGATATTATTATATCCACTCCAACAATCTGTTATGATGGTTGTAAAAGGTTTTACATACTTATTGATTGCAACATGTAATGTTTCTTTTTTTCGATTTTGTATTGGTAACATGATAAATACTGGCGGATTGGAATATCTTTCATACATTCCAAGTACCCATATACCAGGCTTCTTTTTACCACGATTGTATTTTCTTTTACTTATCTACAAAAAACAAAAAATTAATCATTATGTAGAATAAAATAATTATTGTCATGTTACCATAGCTTCATCAATTTCAACTATTTTACCCGGCCCACCAATTGTTGTATTCCAGTTATCCTTTTCGTTTAATATGTATTCAGATATGATTAATCTGAACTTTTTAAAAATTTTTGATATGTTGTCTGTTGCGATAGAAGTATGCTGATTAACTTCACTTGGTCTATAATCTAAAAATACAGTTCATTATTAATCAGTATATCATAAATATAAAATAAACTTACTGAATGACCAGAAATAAAATAATTCTATTATCTTCAAAGGTTTAAGTTTAGATTTGTAAAATATACTTTCTGAATATAAACCCTTATTTCTTTTACATGGATGACATTTAAAATGATAATCTTCTTGGATATTTTTTTTAGATAATAACATAGGGGTATTACAAATATTACAGATAGGATATTTCAAGATGTTATTATCAATCAGCCATTGACAACATAATCTTTTGTTGTTGATAAAAGTTGAATAAAAAGTTGTTGTATTTTTAAACATTTGAAATAAAGAGCAAAAGAATGAAAAATATAAAAATGCAGATTATATTCAGTTTTATCGTGTAACATACAAATGAACTAAAAATTATCTTATACACTCATGTTGCCAAAAAATTACCTCCTCCTCTCTATTTGGTGTTGCGAAAATTCCTTAAATCAAAGAGCCCATTGGCATAAATAGGCTTTCAGTAATTTTATCTGTTTATCTTACGTGGACGAGTGGACTACTGACATATTCACAGCGGCTGGAGTTGCAACATTATACTTGGAATGTTCTCTCTGTGGATCGTTTACCAAATCAGACATATTATGGTCCAATCCATGTCGCATTTTTCACAAGCTGTCAATTAATCACAGCACGTATGACTGACTATCTGATAGAACTGTCTTGGTAAAAAAGAAAAAAGAAAAGTATATCCAAGTTTTAACAGTATTTCACACAACTTTTTTAAAAAAATAAAAGAAAAGGTAATCGATCTATTTGACATTTCCTGCAAGATGTAAATTACTTACTGTACTTTTTTAATATTGCAAACACTTTAAATTGAAGCAAAAAATAGAGTTGTATAGCATACATGCTTTCAAACTACAAATTTTTTTAAAAAAAAAATGTCAAAATGTTAGTGATGGAACCTTGTGGGATCAATAACTGCATTGAGGATTATGTTTTTTTTATTATTATTATTTTTGTCGGATATGCTTGCGAGCCATGTGCAATAGAAGATGTTGAGCTTATAAAGATAAACCATAAACTATCTTGCCTGATATCAACAACACGCTGTAAGATGTCAGTTTTATATCCGAGAAGACGTTCGAGGTCTTGGTGCCAAACAAAACTCGACGCCCTATGATGTTTAAAAGAAGTGAGGTGTTTATATTTCAAAAAACCTGAACGCATATGTTCCTTAAAGGAGATTATTGCCTATCATACCGCGCCTTTTTCTTTGAACCCCATTCCTGGTTCTTAACATAGAATATGAAACGTTTTTTGTTGGATCGGATCCTTAAGCATTCAAGTCCAAACATTCAATTTGACACTCGCCGCTGATAATTTCATCCCCTTTTCATATATTGATTGAACCTACGTTCTCTGATGCTTAGTGTTTTATATTTCTCTCTCTTATTTTCACTCAATCCTTCATACATTTTATATTACACTGCTCGTCATGCCGCATCTGCAATAAAACTTGGAGTTTTCCGCACTCGGAAGAAAAAGCAAATCAAAACCAAAGTTTTATTTAATTTAACTCTCATTCTTACTTTTCTCAGAATCACCTTCAAAATCGTGTAATTCAAAAATGGCTACTCTTCAATAGTTAGATCGACACACACTCTATGCTATGATACTTTGAGTACTAAAGTTTTGGAACAATGAAGGGTTAACCGCTCACGGCTTTTGAAATTGGACATACTTATTCTAGCTTCCAAATGACAAACTTAACATTATACAATATAATTGATGTTGTCTGATAACAAAAAATCAGACATACAGTATGGCGTTGCATTTACAACGCAAAAGTTTTAGATGGCATGACGACTAATTTAGCGTGCGCCACCTGCAAAAAAAAAAAAAAAAAAGTATTTCCTGATGCATAGATTATGGAAAAGGGTGACTGGGCCTCTTGTATCACAGTAGGTAGAAATTCGTTTTTTTCCGCACTGCATGTACAAAAGCTGATGTTAGCTGTAGTTAGATTCTCAGATCGTATAACGTCATTGCCTGCCTGGTAACGCTTTTTGATGACAATTCAAACATTGTTCAGTATATTACAGAATCTTCTTTTCGGTGCCTGATTTCTGCAATTGCTACTGTATACTTTTTTTTCCCAAATAGGGCGCACAGGCTAGTCAAGAAGAAAAAAGACGGAGATAGTTTTTAGTGGACAGGATCTAATTTGGGAATTTTTATTTCTGGAATACGTTGTTATACAAAAATGACCCTTTTTTCATCGGGTAAAAATATTGCAAAAAAAGGGAAATATGGTATTAAACAGAAAGAAAAAGAAAATGTATAAAAGCTTGATCCCATAGAATCGAAAGCCGGTGGAATATAGAATTACAATGTACAAGAAATAAATACTATACATATACGTACAGAAGGCAAGAGATAAAGCATAGAGAAAAGAAAAACATCAACAGTACATAACAACAGCTTATGAAGTACTGCGTCGTGATAGGCGCTGATGTGATTTGGTATGGCGTTTCATATCATGCTTACGAGCAAATCGTTTGTCACAAATGGAACACGCGAAATTCTTGGGACGGTTCGGATCATGGGTCCGGATGTGTTCTTTCATATTGTTGGCCCGGTTGCTGGTATGGGTACAATAAGGGCATTTATGTAGGCGCGCAGATCGTCTCATTGATCGCTTCTCACGAGGATAAGAGGATCCAGCAGAAGCGACTGGTTGAATTTCTTGATCGGATAAGCAGGGCGATTGAGCTGTGATCACCAGATATTGCTCCATCAGCTGGTCAATCGAAACCTGAGAAGGGCAAGGTGAAGAGGCTAGCGGTCCAGGAGAGTCTTCGGTGATGTATGGAGAAGGGAACGAGGAAGGGAACAATAGATCACTGCTCAGAGGTGACGCCAACCCATATACAGAATCATAAGGTGACGATACAGAAGCTGAGGAAAGTGTATCGGTGAAGGGGGAATACATTTCTTGGATAATAATTGGTGTAGGAGCCACCTGTGAGGATGCTCCCACACTGCTGGCCATGGTGGTAGAGCAAGGCGAGAAAGGGGTATGTTCATTCCCGGCCGATGGAATCACTGCTGTGGAAGGCTGGAAGTCAAGCAGATCATCCAGACAAAAATCCTCTTGGATCATCTGTTGTGAAGACAGTGGCATGAATAGCGCGTCATGATCCGTGGTGACAATAGAGTCGGCCGCGGAAGAAAATGATCCAAATGCAGTAGAAGGCACCGAAAGAAGATCTAAAAATAAACTCGGGCTTTAGTGGATGTTTCAAGTTAGCCAGGAGTGCATAAGCTTACCGTGACCGGGGGATTGATGGTCGATTGGACAAGTCAAACCGGACGTGTTGAATTGGTATGGAGAGACGGCGGCCGATGTCGGTTGTGCTACAGGGATATGGATAGGGCTACTGGGAGGCTGCACGTAGCAGGCAACAGATGGATCATAATCGATACAGCTATCATGATTCGTGTTACTGTAGTCAAAAGTGGTTGATTTGGGGATACGAGTGGAGAGATGGGTGGGGAGGAGTTTGTTCAAGAGTGCCTGGAAGGACATAGTGAAAAACAGGACAGATGAAAAGAGAAAGGATAGAGGATCCTTGTCTATGAGATAAAATGAATAAAGAAGCAATCCAAATTCGGATTCGACGGAATGACTCTATTTAAATATTCATGGAAACTCTTGAAGATTGGCTTCGCAGTTTAACTGTAGAACGATTGCCAGATAACTCAAGTGATGCCAATAACGTTACACGAACTAAAAAAGCCCTGTATGAAAAAAAAAGAGTTGGGCATCCCCTTCTGTCTTTCTTTACTCTGTGCAATTCGTTTAGTTCGTTTAGTATGCAATTGTTTTTCATTTTTCTCGTAAATATGAACTTGGATGATACTGTCTCTTCAATTGCTGTCCCGATTGCAATCGTTGGCAATGCAGTAATTGAAATTATCGGTTGCTTAGTTTCAAAGAAAGTAAAAAAGAAGTTGGTCAAAGAGGGGGGGGGAGCCCGTGTAACCGAGGGAAAACTTTTAAACGACAAGTTTCTCTTTGAAAGTTACCATAAAAGACAATTGGCTGGGTTCATAACGTAAAAGGCAAACACCTGGTTTTTTGCTTCTGGCTGCAGCGGACCAGCCAGTAAAATGCTCAGGCTCCGCTTGATTGATGTCATGGCCGCCCTCTCCGTGCCACTGAAGCACCTTTTAGCCGGTCTGTCGCACCTTGAATACCTTCTATTTAGAAACTTGCCCTTTGGCAAAAATTTTCGTCCATCAGAACTTTACAAAAGAACTTGCTGAGCAGATCAAACTTTTGTACCCTATATTTCATCCGGGCCAAAACAGAAAAACATAGATCGCTTTATGCCGATTATCTCAACTTTGCGTGATTGCCAATCGCCGGATTAGGGCTCCGCATTTTATTTGTTTGTTACTTTTTTATTTGCACCTCAGTCGGTTCCCAGCACGCCATGGTTCATACACCGCTTCAGTTGCACGTGGCTACAAGAAAAGATGACCCAATGCTCTCTGAGGAAGAAAACGAAAATAAGGAAAAACAAAAGGAAAAGGATGTAGAATAAATCAATGGTTCCAGTGGTTACCATAGAATTACGTCAATGCTTTATTGCAGCGGCATGTTGTGTATTAAATAGCTTTGACGTTGTTTTAGAGTTTTAAAGTTTCTTGATTTGTTGCATTATTGCTTGATCTTGGTCATGGCAACCACAACGTGGCCTGGAGGTAACAATGGCAGATTTTTTAACCGAAAATCTGATGGCAACACAGATTGGGCCATCAGGAAAGAAGGAAAATGTGCTCAATGGAAGACAACGTGACGGTATATCTGCATTTTCTGTAATGGTTATCTCTGATTGGTTCCAGTTTCTTCAGAAGAAAGAAGACTTGGAATGAAATTTGATGTAACACGAAAAACTAAAAACGAATCTTCTCTGGTGGGGAGTTATGGAGTTAGTGAGGGCCTGAAAAGGATAGTGCCAGTCAAATTATCCGGTTTTTTTCTCAAGTCATGTTACTTGGCTGTGTAGTATATTCCCTTTATATCACTAGTTTGGTATGATATACCAAGTCGACTTGTCCTTTCCCGTTGTCTTTATTTTTTTTTCTGTTCCTTTTTGTTTCTTTTTGTTTTGGATTTTTTTTTCTCTCTTTAATGGGCACACATCTCAGTAAACATGATATAAATGAAAAGAGTACCAAGTCGCATCGGCGAAAGCGGGCCAAAAGTGGGACAAAAAGGGCCAGTCCATATGCCGCTCATCGTTATTCGGCTGACAGCTACCGTTCACCACCGGCTTCGCCTATCCATCCATCACCGTTAATAAAAGCTCCACCTACCCCCGTTCTACCGGAATCGTTCCCTCTTTCTATATCATCACCCACCAAACTGACATCTCCACCTAAAGATGTTTTATCGGATGTGTCCGTTCCTTATGCAAGTTCATACGAATCGACAATCTCCGACGACCATCTCAACAGCTTGCTGGAACCGGGATGGAAAATAGCTGCCACCGCTATAGCTTCTGCAGAGCAGGCTCTGGAGAAACTAACCAAACCGTTGCAACTACCCCAAGAACAAATTGACCATGTATACGACTACGAATTGGATAAAGAAAAAGACAGGTAAAACAAAAAAAGTGGGTTACTCTTGTGCCTGTAGATCTATGAAATATACCCTTGGCTGAACGTCAACCTTTCGATCTCCGGCACAAATAGACAAAAGCGTCAGGTATTATTCTATTATTCATCGCCAAACTTGGAACTTGCACTCACCGCTTCGTCAACATTTTTGCACCTCCATGTGTACATTACAATTGTTATCATATAATTGTTAATAGCATTACATGTTAAAACAGGTGTTTAATGGCAACATGCACATCCAGCTGGAGAAACCGTCTTATATTCTGGATTGTGCTTGTGGTGTAGGTGCGTCACACATACCGTAATGGGAAAAAAAAAAGGAAAGTTACTGTCCGGAAACTGAATTTTGTTTAAAAAGGTGTGTGGGCGCTGGAAACAGCGTTAGAGTATCCCGAGAGCCAGGTGATTGGTATGGATATACAATCGTATTGGTCAAATTACCCATTAAAAGCCGAACCCAATGCGCCCGACATATCCAATGTTTCGTATTGTCAGGGCGATCTACTAAAACCGCTAGCATTCAGCAATCAGCAGTTTGATTTCATTTACCAACGTGATGTGAGCGCGGTGGTGCCATGGAAACAATGGCCGTTGTTGATTGCCGAATTCTATCGTATCTTGCGACCCGAAGGCCAAATAGAACTCGTTGAATACGGTATGGAGTCCGTCATTCGTCACCTATTTTCCATGCAACTCAAGTTAATTTTTTTTTTCACCGATTTTATGTTAGACTGCTTTTTCAAGCACGCTGGGCCGGTCTTGACGCGTATGAACGAGTGGTACAAAGCCTGTGCGGCGAGGGTCGGTGTGGATCTTAATTATCCTCGATCACTGAGTAAGGTTTTACTCGAATCGGGGTTTACCGATATCCAAGAGCAGACCCACGATATACCTATTGGTGAATGGCCCACAGATACATGTAAGTAATGCGATGTACCTAAATAAAATAATGGGTGCGACTCTTTTTCTTTTGATAACCTTGTATTTGTAATAGTGCTTCAGCAGTACGGATTCTTGTACAAGGAGCAGATGAAGGCATTTTTTAAATCGATGCGACATTGCTGGATTTCGCAAAATCAGATTACGCAAACCGAATTTGATCAGTTGTGTGCCACGGCTCTGGAAGAATTTGATCAATATCGGGTGGCCGCCAGCTGGAAGATCATCACAGCTAGAAAATCCACCAAATAAACTTGCTCATTGGTGGAAAGATTGATATTTCTATGTCATAAGAACGATATGAAAAAAAAGTTGATTTCCCTTTTTTTTTTCTTCACATGGTAAAAGAAGTGTTCTTCTGCCTACGCCTCCGGTGACTTGAACTGGGATGGATTTGGGACCCCCCTCCCCTTCCTTCCCCCAATGAGAGGGGTTGGGGAAAAATATCGTCGCTCACATAAGCCTGATTCCAGCTTTTTTTAATGCCCGCATGATGCTCTCTTTTTTTTTGAACCACTGGCCGACGTGGAATATCTAAAAGAAGCAACCTTCACTGTGGACCCTTCTTTTTTTCTTCTTTGAATTACATCTCTTTTATTCTTCCCGTTTCTCAATGGAGCCTCCATTTTATGCTTTCTTGGAACAACTGGCATTAACCACCCTGCGGCATCATTGGCAGATCGTGCTGTTGTCGGCCGTGGTATGCGGCATCATCTATGAAATATCTCGGTTCGTATCCCCGTTACTGTTTCCAAAGACATTCCAATTCTTCAAAGGCGTAAGTGATCAGTTTTCATATTCATTGGCATTGCCACACGCCACTGTCGGCACAAGAGGAAGAAGAGATCCAGCAGTATGCACAGTCTTGGACGGAAATTGAAACGTTCGAGCTGAGAAAAAAAAAAAGGGAAAAAAAAAGCTAAACGCTGTATAGTATAATGCACCCAACTGGCATATCCATGTGGTGTCAACGGTGCACTGTGTGACAGTGGTGGTCGGATCATTTTTCATCATGGCGGACGATCAGTTATCTCGAGACAGAGTGTTTGGATATCAAGCATGGGCCGCCGACATATATTCGGTGTCATGTGGGTAAGCAGTCGAACCCACCACACCCAAGCGATTGGCGACACGACCATGGAACTTACGGAAAGGATGTGGGGAAACCAAAATGTAGATATTTTATTTGGGATACCATCATTGCCTTGTATTTCTACAAGTACCAAGGCATTACCATGGTATTTCACGGCATCGCGTCCCTGTCTGTCTTTGTATTATCGTTCGTAAGTCGATTTCTATACATTTTGTGTGATCAAAAGTGGGTGATGGATCGATGGATCAAGTTGTGGATCTTGAACCCCATCATTTTTTTAGCGACCATTTGTGAACTATTACGGCGCCATTTTCCTGATGTACGAATTGAGCACAATTTTCCTCAACATCAACTGGTTCATAGTATGTATCGATCATGTGAGCTACCCGTTGCCCCAGTGTTCACTGACTGGTGTGATTCTTTGATGGATGAATTTATAGGATAAACTCGGCTGGACCGGGGGCAAGGTGCAACTGATCAATGGATTCTTCCTAATAACCACTTTCTTTGGAGCGAGGATTGTGTTTGGCTTCTATATGTCGACGCGGATGTGGAGTAAGTGGTCACCGGTCTAGATCAATGGGAAACGATCAATAGAGACTGAATGGGAAAATGTGATTTTTTTCTAGGTGATATATTCGCTGTAAAGGAGCTTGTACCATGGCGATGTAAGTACACAGATACAAAATGGGGGTGGTTGCCGGAAAAAAAAAGGTTACTCACTGTGAATGTCTGTCTTGCCCAGATTGGATTGTCTATGGATCAGCCAACTTTGTCACTTTATGCCTCAATATGTACTGGTTTGGTCTCATGGTGAAGATGTTACGAAAGCGATTTACACCAAAACCTATCAAACAGCTCTAAGACATGTTTTTTAATGCTATGGCAATGTCTTGTTCCTTTGGTTTGAACCCTAGACTCTACTCTCCCCCTACCCCCAACAATACCCATCACGTATTTTGGTCACATGAATAAAGCAACTCAAATGTGGGAAATGCAGACATGCCGATTCTGGATCTGACTTTTTTCCCCGTTTTTTCCCTTTTTTTTTCGATTGTCCGTTTGCTCGTTGTCTGTTACTGCCCAGTTTTTCAGACATGCCAAACACGGAGAGTGAGACCATGGTGCCGCTTGATGTGGGTTTGTTTGAAACACTGGACACGCGAGCCGTAGAACTAGCCAACAACTTTAACGCCATCGTGGAACGGTTGCAGAAACGCATGGTTTTGGTGAGATCCCTTGCTAGTGGAGCATCCAACAGATATGTGGACTTCAACTGACCCAGCACTGTAGATGGCGACGGCAACCAGTGATGCTGAAGGCGTGTACAAGGCTTCCATCCAAGAATTAAGCACCGAGATTGACCAATGTACCAACCAAATGGTGCAGCTTATTTCCCAGTGTGACGAATTGGACAAAGATCTCTCTCAACTTTCGCACTTGTCAAAACAAATGTCCGTAAAAATTGGAAATACGCTTGTTTTATCATCACCGTTCTAATGCTGGTTTCATCCAATTAGAAAATCGATCGATAGAGCTTTGGATCGCTTGCAGCAAGCGTTGTGATTGTATAAATTACGAATACATGTTATTGTACAACAAAAAGAAAAAGAAAAAAAAGGAGAGAGAGAGAGAAAAAGAGAGAGAGAGCCAGGTTACCGTTTGTTAGCATTAGATGCTGGTTTATCGTCCCATCAATCCTGGTGGAACGAATACATGAACCGTTTCATCCCACGCACACGTCGCCACTTGGCCTTCCACATAAAGATTGAAATCAAGGCCGAGCACAAACTCGGTGTGTGCGTCATGCAGACTAATCATGTTTTGTCCGAGAGGTGCCGCTGTATCCCAGAACCGTACGCTCATGTCATACGCTGCACTGGCCACAATGTTGGGTCGATGAGGAGAACACTTGACGTTGCGTACAGCAAATTCGTGGCCAGCTAGACAAATCACTTCACGGTCAGGACGGCGAAGATCCCAGACCTTTACGGTGCGGTCAACGGAACCCGTAACAAACATTTGATCCTGATACTTGTTCCAATCCACCGATAAAATCTCGTTATTGTGTGCCCGGATTGTTTGTACTGACCGAGGGCTCTTTGTGTCCCAAATCTTGACCGTCTGATCCCCTGAACCACTCATTAACACTGTCGGATTGTAAGGAGACCATGATGTGCTGTAAACACAGTGTGTATGCTCGGTATACGTTTGTAAAGATCTCGGTGCTTGCGGATTCCACTACAGATTCCCATCGTTATTTTATTCCCATCCACAAATATTTTTCATTTTTCTGCCGACTTACAATTTTGACAGTGTGGTCCCATGATCCACTGGAAAACACATCCTTGGTAATCAGATTCCATTCCACTGAAAACACTTCCCGTTGATGTTCCTGCCAATTTTGAATAGGAAAATCCTGTACAATACATTTCCGTTAATCACCGCATCATGACTGTCGCAGCTCCATACTTAATTCCCCATCGTATAGCCAATTGACTTACCGCCAGGGTGGCGTCCCACATCTTGATGGATCCGTCCCCACTGGACCCGATAATCTGATTTTCATTAATTTCACTCCACGCCAGGTCAAACAAGCCGTCCTGAGTATCATATCTGTTATCAAGCAAGGAAGTGTGGTAGTTTCAGTAAGGGTCACTTTCAGGCAACAGGACCACTTACGCTCGTTCAATCATTAACCCGTCCGGACCAGCCGCCATGAGAAATAATCGTCCATTGCCCACCAAACCAAAGTTGGACGCACTGGCAACCGCCAACTTATTTTCGAAAAAGGGGCTCCACTTCACCTATGGCCAGCATTAACAGACACAGCATTGGTAAAAAAGAAGCTACACAGCGCATGCATCGAACCTACAGAATAGCCATTGTATCCTTCGGTACGCAATTGAACAAACATGTCGTGTCTATCGTTCACCACACAAGAGATAGAAAACAGGAAAAAAAAAGCGCTGTCTACATTTGCGCTTAGTATGCTTTTTTTTCCGCTTTTCGAAATTCACATTCCGCCATTATCATTCACTTTTTTTTTCACGTGTGTGGGGAAATGCTTGAAGACACGATGATCCTCCTTAATTCCCCACGTCCTCTTTATTTGAAAGCATGTTTTATTATTTTCTCTTCTCACTATGTATTTATCGCTCAAATTACACAGTACTTCACATGCCACATATGCCAACTATCTTCAATCTATGGGAAAAAGAAACATCCAGTGAATCAATAAATCTCATGCTGTCAATAGAAAAAAAAGGGGGGAGGAGTATCAATGCAAGTTAGAATCGATGTCTCTATGCTGCCATCGTTTGATAACGAAAACTCAAGAAGAGACGCATGCAAGAGAAAGAAGAAAAAAAGAAAAGAATTGAAAAGGAAATGAATAATCACCTCGCTCACTCCTTATATTCTCTCCACTGCCTCCACTCGCAAAATAACCTCCCATACTCGCGCGCCTTCCCGTCTCAACCGCCGCCGCCATCGCCGCTACCACTCAATACCCTAATGGGGTAGGCATCGTGTTTTGCGCAGCCGGGTTGCCCATACCGCACTTGGCACACTGGGTACGCTTCGCAAAATCTATAGTCACAACTTGGGTTATTCATCGGTCTCCGACTAATCCTCAATTTTTTTTTCAGATCACTTACTATGAAAACCACAACTTTCGTTACCACAAATCCAATCGCCAGCTAGAAAATACAATACAAGAAAAAAAGACAATTAGCAACAATGGACGCACATTTATAGTTTTTGCTCTTACGTTTCATGCTAGGTGTACTTGGCACGTAGCCTCCGACAGGCCCGGGTGGTGCTTGTTGTTGTTGCTGGTTGTACGGTTTGGGCGCGCTACATTTCAAACAATGGAATCTTGATGCAAAGTTGTGAGAGTTACATGAAGGACTATTTTTTTTTTTAAAAAAAAGTGAAGTTAGTTGAATTCACTCTGAGCCTTGATCTAGTTCGTAGCCTCCCAACACTTACCAATACCAGTCTCCAGGACGGAAGCTGGAACCATGATGATGACCTCCTGGGACGGGTGGATGGCCGCCTCCATACATTGGGGCGCCGTAACCTCCACCGTAGGAGCTTCCAGGCGCAGGAGGCGCTCCACCATAGCCACCACTATACCCAGTGGACGAACTGTTGTAGCCGGGATCGGCCGGATTATAGCCGCCATAATTACCAGGCTGAGGCGAGTAGCCGCTGGAACCCCCAGAGTTGGGATTTGATGAGTGGCATCGCAAACAGGTGGCTCTTGATGCAAAATTCTGGAAACCACAGTTGGGGTTCGGGCAATACCAATCACCGGGACGGAAGGAGATGTGAGGGGAAGGACGTGGACCACCATAGCCGCCCGCCATTGGTGGAGGCATGCTGGCGTGATGGTGACCTCCCGACCCCGCTCCATGAGGTCGCGGTGCACCGCATTTGAGACATTGTACACGGGAGGCGTAATTGTGGAAACCACAGGCGCTGTTGGGACAGTTCCAATCGCCGGCTACATAGTTGGGATGGTGGAAGGAGGAGTGATGAGGAGTTGGGGCAGCTGCAGGATTGGGATTTTCAGCATTGCATTTGAAACAGTTGCGTCGCGAAGCAAAGTTGTGGAAATCGCAGTTGGGGCAATTCCAGTCGCCTGGTCGTAACTGACGCGTTTTGGCTTGAGTAGGGAATGGGGCCAGCATGTTACCGGCGGCTTCAATCACACGTTCACTGCTAGGAGATACTTCCACCGCTTTATCACCCAGACATCGTCCATTTAACTGCAAAGCTCGCATCGCATCCGCGTGAAATGAAAACACGACAAATCCAGAAATACTAGGCTTGGAATGATCGGTCGGTTGGATCATCCACATGACGGTTGGACGCAGACCGTTAGACGAAAACCAAGCTTCCAATTCCCCTTGAGTGACTTCATAAGGAAGACAAGCTAGATGAATCACTTTGGATTCCTCTTTTTTGAATTGCTGCAAATCCGCGTTGGTATCGATAGCATTGACAAATACATCGGGATGGCGGAATCCCGTAAGATATCGCATCACATTGACCGTGGAGAGACAGGCGTTCAATCCCACCGTGTGCTCCGTGACTCGCTCCAAGTGAAAGGTATCGCACATTTCTCGAATCGATACAGCGCGCAGGCTCACCTCAGGATGATGCAGTTGCCAGCGCTGCATTTCTTGCTTCAAATCAAATAGACGGCTGAACGCCAAATACTGAGGCAATTCAATGTTTTTATCTCTTGCTTCTCGAGGGAGTTGGATACGCAGCGTCCATCCACCGTGAGTGACAAAGCAAAAACTAAGATCCTTGGCTTCAATCTCGTTGCGAATATAGGTATCCAGTTGATCAATGGCGTCTTTCAACGTGCCGGCCGACTCAAGCTTATCCCATGTGATGCCGGTGACAGTGGTGCAAAAGTTGGTCAAAGGCGTACGTTCGGGACGGATATAGATTTGCTGTTTATGCAATACCTCCAGGTTGGAAGCATCCACCACCACAAAAGCCAATTCTATAGAGAAAAAAAAAAAAGGTTAATTCCACATCTTGGGATACGAATGAAAGATGAAAAACATTTGTCGCGTCATTTACCAATAGCTTCCGAATTTTCCTATTGATAAATCCATCATATGAGTGAATAAGTCCCATGTCCCTGTCGAGAGTCTCATCTGAGTGTGCCTACCTTGGTTACTTGGACGGCAGCAGGATTGGTGGCATTTTCGTCGCAGGTGGCTTCAATATTCAGCAAAATCAGTCGCTTGAAAGGAATTACAGTTTCTAGAGTAGGAACATTGCTTGGTTCTTCAGTCGAGGCAGTTTCTGGTGGTGCATCTGCGGTTTTTTGTTCAGGAGCGGGTTCCGTCTGACCAGCGACTTCGGGCTCTGGCTGTTCTTCTCTCGTCGCTTCGGTGTCGGGAACACTGGAATAATCATCATCTCCAGATTGGTTGGCTGCTTCTTCCAAAAGCTGTTTCTTGCTTTCCTGGAGTTGCTCCTCTGGAATCTCCTCGGCTTTTCTCTTGCGATCAGTCATCGTTTTAAACAAAGACACAATAGGAGAAGACATTGTCAGCATTTCCTCCTGATGCCCCCATTATGAGAAAATATAGTGATACAAGCCACCGGACCTGACGTAATCTTCAATTTGATTGGCTGATTCTTTTCTTTCTAGGGCGCAGAAAAATTAGCTTGGCGCACTTGCAATGTGATTGGTATGGTTTTCAAAGCCTAGTTCGTCAATCCCTTATATTCTTGAAGAGAAAAGATCCGGAACTATAAAATTATTTCATTTTTTCAATTTGTAAAATCCAGTTCTTGCTTATAAGGGATGATGCAGCCGGGTAAAAAGGAAGTATTTGAAAATAGTTAAATTCGCTGGGAGTGTGGGATCAAAACTCGAGCATCTTCAAAACCTTGTTTTTAGAAGCCTCACCACTCGTTTGTTTCAAAGACATGCCGCAGTTGCCTCTCACGGATTCAGGCACCGGAAACATGGTAGGAAAGCAAATTTATGTCCAAGAAAGAATGAATGGACACGTTCACCACCCACCTTGAGGTACCGACCGGCCCAATCTTATTATAAATATTTTGATTTATACCTTGCTTCAAGTACAGTATGTGCTTAAATCTTTGTATATGCGTTGTGACCAATTGTATCATAACATTTTGTAGATTGCTTAGAGAGAGTGACATGAATAGTAGCCTCATTTATCATATTTACAAGCACATCTCAACTTTTCGTGTCGCTTCTGATTATTGGCGCTAGACAATCATCCCATATTCTCCACGCTTACACCCACTCAAACTTACCCACAGTTTTGCGCTCGTCTAAAATGGCCCCTTGCTTGTTGGGCGGCAAAGTCACGTTGATAGATAGGGAATCGCTCGGATTGCTGAGACCGTTTTGTCGTGTTTCTTCAATGTGGCCCACCGCCTTCCAGTGAACGATGGGATAGCTGATAGAACAATAACTGCCAAATTCCATCCCCGAGCCAATGCGGTCCACAGTAACCACAGGTGGTAGAAAATGAAGGCGAATATGATTCCTCCCGACGGATTCCGGAAGCACTGAGAGAGCACAAAAAATGATGCTCAAATCGAATGATCATGCCCCAAATCCCACTTTTTTAGCATACGAATCGTGTACAGCACTGTAATAAAAGTGATCATTGGAATTTCCACAAAACCATTCAAAATTAAGTACTGTACGGAGCCACACCTAGACTGGAATCGTTATAAACATTGCTTTTTGATTTAATTCATTTTATGATACAATCAAGGTCAATACGATGTAAATAATGGCAGAAAGATGATATTGACACACCAAACGTTTGGAAAGTCATTAATCCCATCAAATACTGTAAAATGCACAATCGTAATAATGATTCTGGGGAAAGAATAGAGGAACCCCCTTGGCATTGACGAGAAGAAAAAACCACTGCTGATGAAGTGAATTAATTGACAGGAGAAATAGCGAAGAAGAATCTATCTCAACCTTATTAAAATGTTTGGGAGCTATGCGCGCAAATTTTCAGTCACAAGGCAGCCACATTGGGTTTTTGCTACATTTGTCGGCTTTGATTGGGTAATTTTTGAAAAACAAATATTTATGATTGGTTGACAGACAGCTGTTGATCGGTCCGACCTTTGCGCTCGAATTTTTAACATGAAGCGTAAAGCTCTGATGGAAGATCTAAAGAAGAACCATGTTTTGGAAAGAGACGTTACCCATGTACACACGGTGGAGTTTCAGAAGCGAGGCTTACCGCATCTTCATTTGCTTTTGGTGCTACATCCGGAGGAAAAGCCGAGAACACTTGATGTCTATGATCGTATCGTGTGTGCCGAACTTCCGGACAGAGAGAGATTTCCTGATCTCTACGACACCGTCAGCAGATGTATGATGCACGGTCCGTGTGAAACAACGCATCCGAGGTGTCCCTGCATGGAAAACGGCTCATGTAAAAAGCGTTACCCGCGCTCCTTCAATGAAGCTACTATCGAAGATCACAGTGGTTACCCGTTATACCGTCGTCGCAACAATGGTGATTTTGTGGTCAAGAACCATGTCCAGTTGGACATAGATGGGTTGTTCCCCACAATCGATATCTCTGTGCAAGATATAACGCTCACATTAACGTCGAAATCTGTACTTCTCTGGAAAGCGTCAAATACCTGTACAAGTATGTTTACAAAGGCCACGATCGTGCTGCAGCAGCAATGTATCATGCCGACAATGACAGAAAATGTCAGGCTCCTGACCCGTTTGCGCTTTGGATGCAGTTCCGCCAGCATTTGGCAGAAGACTATATCCATTTTTTTGGAGCAATCAAAATCAAGACAATGATCATCAAATTGAGCCGCCCCAAATCGTGTACGATCGCGCTTTGCTGGACACTGAAGAGCATCTGAACCGCCAATCGAGTTCACTGCTGAATTACGATCGCTTTGTTCTTCCTGATCGCCAATAGAAATTGGCAGAAGCACACTTCGCCGTCAACCCAGACTGGTAAGAGAACAATTCGATCTCATCGCAAACGTTGCCAATGTTCCCCAAACACACGAGTACCTAAACCGTTATCAACATGCCGTATACCACGCAATTCTCCAGAGTGTCACGCATGGAAGCAACGAATCAGCCCGATTGTTCTTTGTTGATGGTCCTGGTGGCGTCTTTACCCTTATGTTGTTGTTTTTATTATTCCTTTATATTTTACTGTATGTATTTTGTCTTATGCTCCTTTGATTTCATCCTTTGCTATGATTTTTCAAGTTATCCTTCACCTTTATGTTTTACTGTATGCTTTTTGTCCTTATGTTCCTTTTGATTTTATCCTTATGCTATGTTTCCCCAACTACGATTTTTTCTGTTATCTATTTTTGTCTCTCCATTTAATATTATACGATGTCTGACTATTTCTGTTCCTAACTTTGTGTACATATTGTTGTTCCTCTGTCGTGGATGAAGAAAATGATCGCTATGTGGCGGTAGGTAAGGGGGGGCAAGACCCCCGGGAAAAAAGAAAAAGAGACTGTACTACTCCGTTGTTCATTGAATACGCAAAGATTTATGCGCACATCAACTAAATCTTACCGAAAAATCAACCGCTTATTGACAAAAGATTAGAGTACCATCAAGCGAGACCTTTGGATACACAAATTCGAGTGCGGAGTTCTGAATATTGCAAATGGAGCATCCCATTCCAAACGCATCTTTAATCAGCTACTATTCCCACTAGCCTCAGATTATCAACAAACTACAGGCCGAAAGAGCATAACTTTGTGATCTTTAAGATCAACAGGCGCTACTTGTCTACATAATTAAAATCTTTGGGAAATTAGCGATTTATAAATCACATGATCTACACTAAGTTATCAGGGCCTGTTAAACCTCTTTTTTTTATCTTTCAACCATGCCTCGCTGCCTACTTCCACAATAATAGGCGAAACAATCAGCAGCAAGATGCCGTTTGCACCAGTTGTGGTCAAACAGAGTATCGTCGTTTTTCGAATAAAAATGTGAGTAGAGCTCTTTTTGAAGAAAAGTGGTTGATGATACGACTGGCGTTCTTCTGTAGCATCATTCAATCTGTTGTTTTTTTTGTCAGTTATACTATATATGTCCTTTCATTCTCTTTCAATTTTCAATGAATCGAATAATAATAATACATAAGCAGACGTGCTTCGATCTATGAATTCATGCATCAGTGGGGTGACTATTGTTTCATCCATGGAGAATCATATATTTTTGTCTTCAATTTTATCTTTTTTCTTTTGCTTTTCTCTCTCTCTTTCTGTTTGCTTGATAAACCCTCACTAACATTGTATCAAGATCCCATCCGCATCCCTCATCCAGACCATTCCTATCCCGTGTATATAACTTGGTTGAATCGACTACAATCCTCAAAAAGGTAAGCGTCGAGTGGTCCACCATCGATTTTGCTCCGGCAAAACAGACTCACCTCTCCTTTGCTTCCATCCTTCTTCCAGCTTCCGGTTTCCGTTTCTTTTCGCCTGACAAGTTCTGGATGCTACAAGTTGACTTTCTCTTGCCATCCATCCATCCATCCATCCATCTGGCGAAACTGGATGACGCCAAAGGTCATCGTTGGTGGTGTGACTCTCTTTTTCATCAGAAAAACGCTTACGTGTCCTCTTCATGTTCCTCTCCTTTGGATTGCTTCTCATCATATGGTATTCGAGATGTCTTCCCGATTATTGTATTTTTAGTTTATAGTTTGTATTTTGTATTTTATATTTCATGTACATATTCTTTTCGCAGTCTTTTCCTCTTTTTTCCCACAGGGTTTTTTATGAGGTTTTTACTGACGCGACCATTGTTGTTTTTTTATCATCATGTACTTTATTTGTTTTTCTTTCTTTTCATTCGGGGGTTCTCGATATCTGGAATCCAGCTCGAAATTACCATCACTTCTGGCCACGTCAATATTTTTTGCCTGCTCAAGCTGACACCGCCGATCCATCGCTTAAGTGTCCCTGGAAGCAATTTTATTTTCCGCATCGAAGAAGAAGCTTACCTGGCGGTCAGTATTCATAGTTTTTTTTCTTCGGTACACCATTTGGCTCAAAGGCAAGTCCAATTTCTTTTCCTTTGATATGATGTAATAAATGTATACTAATTCAAAAAATTTTCAATGTCATATAATCCAAGTCATGTCAAGCGATCAATGGCTATCGAAAACTCAAATAACAAAGGTAAAATATCTTGACAAGAATTTGAATCAATCAAAGAGCTTACTAACTCATTTTTTTTTAAATACCCAACATACCCACACATCTTTCTAGATCTATCATAGCCTGGGCGGGATGGAACTGAGGGGGGAACCAGTGCTGCCCTGCGCGTGTTCAGAAACAAATCACGTTGCAACGTATGCCATAAGGTTGTCATTAATATACCGAAGTTCCGTCAAGAGTTCTCGCCCAGGTTATGCCGTGTATGCGTTAGGCTTTTTGTCTGACGAAAGTCGCTCAATGTAAGAGGGCGGCCCCCGTTGGCAGGCGGCATCCATTGCACAGCGGGTGTACGGCTTGTTAAGAATTATTGTGAAACTGAAGTTCTCTTTTTATTCATATTTTGGGATGGTTGTATAATTCAGTAGAGTCCGGCTCCGGATAATGTATAATGGCGTAATACGGTACTGTAATTGACGAATTAGGTACGATGGAAAGGTATCGTGTGGTGGTATCATTGAAAACCAATGGGTCGAATGGTAGTATAGACAGTCTGTGATGAGTATCCGAGACTGCATGGAAAAATTTCATAATCGAAATTGGATACATATATCCAGGAACAGCTAAGATAGTATCGAGGGGGGATGAATACATATGTCAAATACAACACTGCGCTCGTCATCGTTCAGTGTCCACTGTAAATCAGGTTACATTTGCCGTCACTCCACCAAAGCCCTAGTGGTTATCTCCAAGTGGTTCAGCATCAGTAGCTGGTATTTACTATCAAACGTATCAAAAGACTGTAATATCGTATCAAACAGTGAAGTCAAATATGTATATTTTTATATTTACAAGAGCATTGGTAAGCGTGTACAACTTTTATTGGAGGTTATGGAATTTACAAATAAAAGATGATACAAGAAGCGGACTATGAGTAATTACTTTGAAGCGGCCAGCGGAAGAAATATACTTGAATCGAGCGTCGATTTGGAGACCAGGGAACCAAAGCAGCAAGCAGGTGGCGGTGGCGTTGATGACAGGCGATGACAGAACGAGAATGGGAAAAAAAGAAGCAAAAGAAAAAAACTACTTACCAATAAAAACCGGGATGTCGCCGTCAACCTAACCTGAAGACCCCCAAAAAACTTGAGCCAACCACTTACCTAGAGTGGTTCACACCAGGGCTCCTCCGTGACATCACAGAGAAACTTCCCTGTGGTTCGGTAGGTCGCGCTCCGCAGCATGCACCCCATGACCTCAAGGGGAGATTCCATCTCCTAGTGAGCCCACCGAATGGTGCCCCAGAGCCTCCCCGTCAAACCACAGGGACCTTCGCTGTCATACCACAGCGTCTTTTCAGTGTGTACCTTGGTCGCTCCGTTCGTCGTTTGCCGCAGCCAATGGACCTGTGATAGAGATAAGGAAAGACACATCAATAACTGCTCTGGACCATGGAGATATAAAGAGATTAAAAAAAGTCTGTCATCAATCATCAACCACACGCCACGGGTGTGCCACCTTGGTAAAGAAAAGAGAGAGAAAAAAAAAGGAAAAATAAATTGGGGCGTGTTTTTTACCCTCATTAGATAAACCCATTTGAACACCGCATTGGTTCCATTGGCTCAAAGACCCATCGTTCGCGTCATAGAATCACGGGTTCATGCAGCTCATTGAAAAAGCGCCAAAAGCAAAGGAAGCAAAATTGATCCCAAGCGATCATCCAAGACAGTTTCAAAGTGCATTCCCAGGCAACCTTTACCCTATTCAAATTGGGAGTGCCTTTTTAATGGCGCATACACTTTTTGGTCATTGATTCCAGGAATAATCCCAATTTGGTTTAACTAGTCTTTTTCATTTGAAACCTGGCTCCGTGGATGTAACCCAAAACGGGCATGACTGATAAAACCCTATGTTCTAACTCGTCGCCATCTCGATGAAAAAAGACGCGGAAAGTCGCAAACCCAATGTAATCAAGGTGGATGGAGCCGCTGGTGCAAAGAGAGTAAACTGTCAAGTTTGGTGAATCCCCGGAAATGTCGTTGCGCAAACCCAAGTTGGATGGGCTGCATGTCAAAAATAAGATGGCATGGATGGCGACATTTTTGCTCAGTCCCCAAGCCAATTATGGGAAATCTATGCCGTATTAAAGGAATCATTGATGTCTTTTTTTTTTCTTCTACCCCGATTCATTTTTTTCTTGTTCTCACGGCAATCGAAATTTTTCCATAGGCTCTCCAGCCTTAGCCAGCCGGGAAGTATCGGGAAAGCCAGAACCTTGAGCATTTTACCCGTCACATCTGCATAGTTTCCCAGCCACGGCTGGCAAATGTTAAAAGGAAGCCTTTTCCATTGATTGGAATTCTCGCTCTTTTTCCCTCTTTTCTTTTTTCTTCTTTCTTCTCCGTTTAGTTTTTCTATAGGTACGGACGCCTTATCCAACCACCAGGTGCGGTGCAGTCACCAGGCGGGTGAAGGGCTGCGAGCTGTGGGGGTAGGGATTGGGGCAACGGCTTGGGGGTTTCCATGGCATCGACAAGACAGGCCAACAATTTTGATCGTTTTTTATCACCATGGCTTTGGATAAACCCAATCTAAAGTCATTGGTGACATGATCTTGTAAAAAATATATGACAAAAAAAGCCAATAAAATAATTTATTTTCCTACTCTCTCTACTGGTTAATTTTTGATCTAATAATGGATGACATCTGAAGAAGCTGTGAAGAGCCGACCAACCAATGTTGAGGAATGAAATATCCTATTATATGAACAATTTCAGGAAAAGTTTGCCAACGCCAGAATGAAAGCTCGTCAGGTCTCATGTGGGTAAAGTTTCACGGCATATAATAAATAAATAGGTCAATCAAAGGAGCTACTCAGAAAATAATACTTTGGAAGGTCTTTCGCTAGCTAATATCTAGCTTCGAAATCTGATTCCGGATTGGAAATCACAAT
Organism: Radiomyces spectabilis; assembly: GCF_025331425.1. Lineage (NCBI taxonomy): Eukaryota > Fungi > Mucoromycota > Mucoromycetes > Mucorales > Radiomycetaceae > Radiomyces > Radiomyces spectabilis. Next base: position 1,752,021 of record NW_026251930.1, read on the forward strand.
CACTGATGCGTAGTTGCAATCGATTCGTAAAGAAAAGACTCAAAAGAAGGAAAAAAAAGTGGTGGTGTATAGGATGTATCGACCATTAAAAATTATGACGCGCCATTGCGCGTGACAGTCAGCGAACTCTGATGGCAGCCAACGCTCGTGATGACAGATCCCAATGAAGCCGAGATCTCAATAGCCATCGCTCTTCATTAAATCGCTGAATCCATAATCAGGTCAAGCAATCCAGAGGATTAACTTGGGCGATTGACTTGAAAGGCAGCTAAAAATATGAAGGTGGTGAATACCGACGTGAAGTGGTTTCTGGAAAGCAAGACTTTTGAAGTGTGCCTAATTGGCCGCATGAATTCAGGACTGATCTGAGCGTTCTTCCTTTTGCGTTGCCGCAATCAGAGCGCCTCTTTATTTCCACGTGGTCATACGATCGGTTGCAAGTCTCTATTGCGACATCAAATTGGGAACCGCTTACTCTTATCCAACAAGCTTTTAGTGACTATATGAGAGCCCGCCAAGCAATGTAGACAGTTTTGTCGAAATACAATGAAATGCACGTGAAGCGAAACATAGTCAGCTGTATCACCCAAATAAATTCGGAGACGAACAATCTGATATTAAAAAAGAAACACGCATTGGTGTGGATCAGGAACGGCCATGTCATTCTCCAAAAAAAACGTTTATCGTGGCATGTTCCGTTTTCTCATCGTAAGTAATAAAATCATGTTAATTCATTGAGTTAAAGGCAAAGCCACTTATTAACTGACGTGCTAAAAAACTTTTTCAAAGTTTACATTTCATTCAGCAGTCCACATGCCAACTTGCGCTCATTAGCCACTCTCAAGTGGACAGCAAAATCAGGATGTCTCTGTAATGCAAGCACACAAGTTTAGGGACCTAAAACAAACATAGCTGCTCTAGTTTTTCGAAATGATAGGTAAAGGTTTCCGGGAAATATACTTTGAAACTATCTTGGACTATCGGTTTTAGAACTATTTTACCTCCGTTGCTTTGACGATGATGTGTGTACTAAACAACCCGTGAAGGAAATAAGGATCAAATAGGCGCGATTCTTTCGATCAGTTGAATGAACCCGTGATTCTATGACGCGAACGATGGGTCTTTGAGCCAACGGAACCAATGCGGTGTTCAAATGGGTTTATCTAATGAGGGTAAAAAACACGCCCCAATTTATTTTTCCTTTTTTTTTTCTCTCTCTTTTCTTTACCAAGGTGGCACACCCGTGGCGTGTGGTTGATGATTGATGACAGACTTTTTTTAGTCTCTTTATATCTCCATGGTCCCAGAGCAGTTATTGATGTGTCTTTCCTTATCTCTATCACAGGTCCACTGGCTGCGGCAAACGACGAACGACGAACGACGAACGACGAACGACGAACGGAGCGACCAAGGTACACACCTGAAAAGACGCTGTGGTATGACAGAGAAGGTCCCTGTGGTTTGACGGGGAGGCTCTGGGGCACCATTCGGTGGGCTCACTAGGAGATGGAATCTCCCCTTGAGGTCATGGGGTGCATGCTGCGGAGCGCGACCTGCCGAACCACAGGGAAGTTTCTCTGTAATGTCACGGAGGAGCCCTGGTGTGAACCACTCTAGATAAGTGGTTGGCTCAAGTTTTTTTGGGGTCTTCAGGTTAGATTGACGGCGACATCCCGGTTTTTATTGGTAAGTAGTTTTTTTCTTTTGCTTCTTTTTTTCCCATTCTCGTTCTGTCATCGCCTGTCATCAACGCCACCGCCACCTGCGTGCTGCTTTGGTTCCCTGGTCTCCACAGAGACGATCGATTCAAGTTGTTTTACCCGCTGGCCACATCAAAGCAATTAGTCATAGACCGCTTTTTGTATCACCTCTTTATTTGTAAATTCCTTCCAATTGCATCAATAAATAAAGACACCTTTTTTGCCCACTATTTAAGTCACCTTCAAATAACAAAATATTTTGTACCCGTGAAAGTATGCGTAATACTGCTCGGCAATGCCGAAGTTTCGGCTTCGCAGGACTCTTTCGAAAATCGCGCGCAGACCTTTACTTCCAATCAATCATTGGCTCCCATCTGGAATCAGGAAGGGTCTAAACTAAAGACACATACCTTCAAGCCTAAATGAGCAACCAGGAAGAAAGCAAGGATGAAATGCGGTGTCGCCGCATTGATTGTCGTAAACTCTTGCCGATTGATACAAATAAAATCACTGTGACCGTGCTGCGGAAGAGAGGGTTGCAGTATTGAATCTATGCGCAGTAACAGACTATATCTGGTAAGCACTGTAGCTATGGAACGTGAAATCAAAAAAGCGGTTATTACAATACTATGTTAGCGAAAAGGACGTGTAGATATGGCGACGGCTGTTATGTAGCCACGAACCAAAAATAACATATAACACCAGCTCTGGAGAACCATTTTGAAATTACATCAGCAAGTGCAAGCTCAATATAGCCAGAAAACGAATTTAAAATAGCCATTTTCTTACAAGGCGCTCGCACAATGTTTGAATTCCGCATTTTTTTAAGCACACCCGTCAAAAACAAGTGGATTAACCCGAGAAGTACCCCTTATCCATGACGTTGCAACCGATTGAACAGGCCGATAATCGATGGATATGCCTCACTCACTCAAACCAGTCCGAAACAGCCCTTTTACCTTATTGCCAAAGAAAGCATCACTGCATCGGACCCAACCCGTCCTGATCTTCGCCATATCCGTTCCGGTTCCTTTTCCATTACCGCTCCTCAGTGTGGGGTTTCCTCGCGGAGTCATGCGTTCCATGACCGGTTTTCCCGATACCCAAGGCCATTTTTTGCTCCCTCGCTCCACTATCACTCCCACCAAGCGAGCTTGTAAAGCAGGTCTTCCCAGGTGCGGTCTACTGGGCAGAGAAGATCAATTCCGGTGCGGTAGAAGGCAATGTTGCAGCAGACGCATTTTTGTCTCTGCTACAAATGCTACGGGTGACTTTCCTTCAGGATGCCGTATTTATGCAGCAACGGTTCCTCAACCATCCTTTTTCGGACACCTTATTCTTGCGCTTCAAAAGGTACGTAGGCGCCTATGTATATAAATTTCCGTGATACTTACTGTATTGTCTCATCTTAGTGACATGTTGCAAGCAGTCGCGACCCAAACCGATCCTTCCGATTTGCTTCTGCAACGCACGGTGCCGCTGATCGAGCAGAAGTTGGCCAGCCTTCACAGACACATGGAAACAATGTCGCAGAACGTTCAAGCTAACTTCGAATGGGTGCATCAAAAAATGCGGATGTGACGACCGGACGCGCGCCGATGGCGATCCAAGTGACTTGGCCGACAACTGGACAACCGGTTGCCATTGTAACGACTGAGGCCGTTACACAAGAAACTACGCATCAGATTCCTTCCACCGACGTTGTAAGTAATGATGTTATCCGGTATAAAAGAACTGAATCTTACGAAAACATAATTTTTAGGTTGATCCGTCAGCTGCAAGTGTGAGCGATGCGGAGACTCTTCCCCTCCACGACCAAGCTGACCCCACCAACCATCCACCTGCCTACAGGTTGAGTCGGAGCATCAAGAACGTGAACGATCTCTGGCGAGAGTGGACAGTTGGGCTTGGAGGCGAGTATTCCGTCAAGCTCTTGGACTACCAATGGGGCCGTCGTTGGCCCTCTGACGACTACGTAGTTCCTCTCAAATAATAACCAACTTGAAACGATAAATTCTCTAAATACATCGTATAAGTAGTGCATCTCTTTTCGTGTCGTATGTTGGTATCAATTATTTCTCCTGTGGCTGTGCTTCACTGCCACTTCCATTCTGCGACGACACCAATTTTAGGCACATCACCAAGGAAATTAACGGATGGGCAACTTGTCGCTGAATCAACTGATACGGAAATTAATGCATCATCCATGTTCAGCAATTGTCATTAAAAATGAGAGAAAGGGTATTAGTATTAGTTTATTGTTGTCTACATGACCCATTTAGGGTCTCCTCGCCGTTTTTCGGATTCGCGAATTTCAAACATGATTTGGACAGCAATAAATAGACATACGGAGACCGATAAAAGGAATTGCATGCCTACAAAAGATGTATCAATATCCGCCTTTTCATCTGTCGCTTTTCTTTTGAAAGAATGCTTACCGTCCATCGTCTGAAAAATATGTGTTAGCATATCCTTCATTCCATCCAACCCCACACAAAAGCCAATCAAATTGGCAATCATCATCATCAGAATATTGCCAACCGCACCAATGCCGCATACGAATCGGTAATAGGGTTTGTGTCCAAACTATCAAGTCGTTATACAATGCCGCTTTGAAAAACCGTGCATCTGGTGGAGTTTACCTTTTTATAACTGAATAAGCCTGAAGCGATCAGTTCCGGTAGCAAAAAGAGGCAAATGAGCCATCCCCAAGCGAGAAGTTTGAGTTCGATATCGTGCCATAGAGCCACAAACGTGAATACAATCCAGATGTTAAACATCATATACTTGGATCCGCCCAGCGGGATATAAATATATCGAATCGTCCAGCGATTGAATGTACGATGCCAGCTCTTCCAGAATCGTTGGGCCGAGAAATTGTTCGACATGCAACGGACCATATTTTCTTCCGTCCACATCCCGTCCGCCAATCCCCAAAGTCGGAAAAACCGCCATGGGATCAACAACTTCATCCAGATGATTACCAAGTTGAAATACCCAATCATACTCAGCTCCAACGGCGTATCACCATCCCAAGCTTTGGCTTTGCTGATTGCCACCACATAGAGATAGTGTAGCATGAATTCCATCACCAAAATCACTATCACCATGCGTAAAGCATACGTCGTAACAAAAGGACGCGTCACATTGGCCGATGGATAACGGAGCTGAAACACGATACGATCAATAAAACCACCAATCACTACCATAGCAATGGGACCTGTCCTTTTCTTTTCCTTTACCTGAGAGATGAAATCATTGTAGGACAGAATGGGGCCACATAAATAGAGGGGAATATAGAAAACGTAAGCGAGGAAATACCAATAGTTGTAATCAGATGCAAAGCATGGCACCGTAATGCGTGCCTTGTCGGTAAGTAAAGGGGTGCCCAGCTTGTCATCTTCCTTCTGTTGCAGAGACACCCGTCTTAGTATTCCTCATCCATCGACCCTTATCATGGTCCATAGGCGCGCACTTACGTCATATTCGTTTCTTGGCTTTCTGATCTGCCAATAGTAATCCATGTTGAACGAGACTAATCGGAGCATAACGAAATTGAACAAGATATGCCATCGCGGTTGCACGCCATTGTATTGGTCCTATGGAGCACATACATATTAAGCATTAGGTTCATTGAATCTCGATAGAGCTAATTGAAGAGTTTACCATCCATGCTAAATTCGGATGAAGTGCTGCAAAGGTGTAACCGTCGTGCCACTCATTCATAAACAGGACTCCCAGATTAAACGTCCAAGTCAATACCACATTCCATCGGGAGCCTCCTGTCCATCGACCGATCCAGAAGCTCGTAGACACGATCACAAGAATTTTGAGGATACTGGTGCCGTGGAAAACAGTGACGATCACCAAGGCCGCGACCAACTGAAAGTACGCTTGAGGTAGGGCCTGATGTTCGTGCTTGATAGGAGTGGAAGGAACAAAGGTACGACGAAACACATGACTCAGGCAAAGGTAGACGAGAGCCAAAGGCACGAGATTGCGTAGATTACCCCGAAACTGAGCATACTGCGCATCACTATTGTCCTACAGTTGATTCTGATCAGAATGCACTTGCTTCACCTTTTTATCCCTCATTCCAGGTCAGGAGAGCTTTTTCTTTTTCATACCACTTTCCGACCAAAGATCCACCCGTCTTCGAGCAGCGGTGCGAAATCAGAGTAGTTTGGATGATCCTCTAACGTTCACAATTGCCGTCAATCCCAGTGCGTTTGATCCCGGACTCATGGCCAAGGGCATCCAATTACCTCGACTCAGCCGATAAGTGACAAGGAACATGTACGGCACCACAATACAAAAGCATACATAGTAGAAATAGAACTCTGATGCCCGATCGTCAGTGATACTTTTTCAGAGGGCTCAGGGCGTCTTTATTGTGTGTAGCGCAATTACCTCGCGTGTGCCACCGTGAAGGAGAAGTGACGAGAAGCTTTTTTGACGATGATGTTGCAAGGTGTGGTGTACCGGGCGAACTAAATGGCGTCGGTTTGTCGTTTGTCGTTTCCATGTTTTCTTGCTAACGCGAATGCAGCAGTGATTTGCTTCAAAGAAGAAGCATAGATGACTGAAGAAAAAAACCACATCTACTATTCTCAACAGCCCTTTCCCAAATTCAGGCGGCACCTGAAAACTTCTCATTTTCGCATCACCGGCCTCGTGTAAATTAGCATCTCTCTTTTTTTACAAGTCGAGCAAAGGGCCATTGTATAACGGATGCCATCCCTGCTTGCGACGTTGACTTGACCTATAACGTAAATGGACTCATTCTCAGCAACAACGTATTCACTCAGAGCAGTAACTGGTATCTTGTTTCCCAACCGGTTTTCGAAAGGAAAAGACAAACACGGTCAAAGCAGCTGATGCCGGCTCTTCTCAAGTGTGAAGCCGGTTTAGGGGCTGACTTATTCTGAAAGCATCCAACGTTGCACATGGAGGAAAAAATACGTTACAATATGTTATTTGACTGAATTATACAGAATGTGAGTATTTCTTATGCCGGCATTAGATTGAAGTTGTTGGATGCGGTTGGTTTAAGGCCGTTGCTTTTCTTTGCGAGCTCGATCGGATGGATCGGTCCAATTTTACCTTGACACTTTCTCAGCATGCTTTGTAGCTTTACGATTGGGAATGACCGGCATTGGTTTATCTACATTCGGTATTTTGGGAAGCTGCTTCATTGTCGATGCACGGCTGAGAAGAACGATAGCATTTCGGCGTCCATCGATTCCTTGACGACTTCCTATGGTGATCGTTTGGGATCGCTGGATCATCGTTGTCCTTGGTTGCGGAACGTCACTTAGGGATCTTTTTTCTTGGTTTTCACGGCTGGTACTTTTGAAAACATGCGAAGAACCATCCCGTCTTGCTTTGAGATTGTGGACTGAACGTTTTGAACCCGATCGTTGCACTTTGGATAATTCGCATCGGATTTGCTCAGGAGTTTTGTAAGAGGAATTTTGCTGCCACAACAATCCGTTATTTGTAAGTCGATGATAATGCCCTGTTGATTTGGATAGCGGCATGGCCAGGTAGCCTCGTTTTGGCAGACTGGGTCGGTGGAATGCGTCTTTGACGCCATCCGCATCGTGCAAAAAGGCAGGCGATATGAGCGACGGTTCCGCGGCGTTTTCAAATTCAAAGGTATTGAACGAATCGACTACATCTTCCAGCTCATCCTCGAAACGCGTGCTGCTGCCGCTGCTCGTTGACTCATCCGACGACGTCCCACCACTGCGTCGCCTTTCCTGTTTCAACATCATCATATGCTCAAATGAGGAGCTATCACCGCTTTCTTGCGTACGCCGCCTTGTCCGAATACCGTCTCCAATCGATCGCGAGCGATGCAGTCCGGTCCTGCCTGTGTGCTGCCAAGGAGTTGCGTGCGCTTGCACGGTGTTTGTATTTGAACCTGGATAATCGTCATTGCGTCATAAGTGATTTTCCTTCATTATCTCATACCTTGCCTGCTGACGAATAGCTCAAAGTACCTGAATGATTCTCTTTAGCAAGTTGAGGTAACTGTTTATGGCGACGCATTGATTCTGATCTCTCTGTTTCTTGGAGGAAAAGGAGTCGTGAGTTTGCGGCCCAAGTTAATAGCCGATTTGCGGATATGGCTGCAGACAATTGGGTTTCACTCGTTGCACTTACCCATGATGCATGCGGTTGGTGAGAGAAACGAGTTCATGGTGGGGTAGCTTGGTGGATATCCATTTTTAGATTCACCAACAAGGTGTGAGCCATTGTTTGTAGAAGCGAGAGACCGATCTTGGTGCGCTTTGGCAGGGATGTGGGATTGATAGAAAATAATGCTCTGCATCCACGTGTCTCTGTTCTCGTCATCATTAACGGGTGTTTTGATCGCTTTTGCAAGCGCCAGACGTGATAAACTGCAAGATGGATGATCGATGGACATGCGTATATTGAATGAAACGAAAACGCTAAGATGATGTTATTCTCCTGTTTTTGTAAAATGTTTCTGTGGATCCAGAAAACAAATTTAATGAGAATAAAATAAAGAAAAGGTGTAATTACGCTTCCTTCACAAGAACTGATTATTTTGGATTAGTGTCATTCTTGAGGCCCATATGTTTGATGCAAATTAACGGAGTCAAAAGGATAAAACAACGACTGATTCGCCTTTTAGATGAAACAACTCCATCCATAGTTGCGCGTTCTCGATGATCCGCTACTGGGCCCTCGTCAGCTTAGCAACACTGCCTACATTCTTGTTGATTTCAATAAAGAAACGTTGCCACCGACAGGATCATCGTATATGCCAATCTGGATTGCCAAGTTGATCCATTTTTTTTACTCTTTTATCCATTTTGCTCTATCAACAACTAATCCACTGTAATATCGATGTTGGCCGCATATCAAATATTTGTATTATTAGAGCAAAGTTCATTCAACGCAATTCAAAGTTAAGACGTACCTGGACATATCAATAGCCGAACAATATGAAAGCCCTGACATGCTCATTACATGTGTTACATACAACCAGATGGGCAAAACAATTTTTTTTTTGCCCTAGTCATTTTACGTCATTCGTTATTGTAAGATTGATAGAGAATCGCGCTCATTTTTTCAAACCCGGCAAAAAGCATAGCAGATGATCAGCATTATACAGGGTCCATTTGAATTGAATAGAAAATCAAAATATGGCGAGAATTCGTCTTATGAGAGGCATTCGGACTATCCATGCGAGAGACGGGAAACAAAACTATCCCCCAAGCAGACCGCAGTTTTTATGAATACGATTCAGTCACTAAATACAATACTATCAACAGCGATCCACCAAAGATCATCGACAGTTCACTGTACTTCCAACTGAATAAACAAGAAATACCGATTTGATCTGTTACTGTATTATCGATCGATGTAGGGTTTATTCAATTCATGAGGAATGAGCCTTACCTTGCATTTCGGAAAAAAATATTTTCGGACAAAGGGGTTCGAGGGAGAAGAGGAGAATAATGCGCGTCGTGCATTCTTCCCTCCCGCACGTCAAAAGAAAAGCCACGGAATTACATAACACACACAACAAAAATTTCATCATGTATGCCTTTAGGCGCACTTGTCGATTGAAAATTTACAAAGGACCTACAGGACAAATCGATCTCCCAGCCAGTATTTTTTTTGTTGCAGACCAAAAGTAGAGTTTTCTACGAAAATTCCGTGGATAAATTAGATAACCAAAGTAAAAAAAAATCCATATGAACAATTATTTCTCTTCGACTTTTTCATTGATCGTATTGGTTAAGAATATGCCAAGCCTTAATTTTACATAAAAAAGACCATATTTGTAGAATGCCCAGAGGAGCCATGGTTGCGGCAGAAGTTATGTTGAAACTCGGGATGTCTCCCATTCCGGTATCACAACGTTTAACGTGGGGAGAACGACGAACACCGTATTGGGCCCCGAAAACTAGCTGGACGTCCGAGAGATCTTACTGTAAGAGTTATCAAATAGCTTGTAAGGTGCGTAAAGAAGAACAGAGTAGCACCCGACGAACATGTCCGAGTCGGCAACTCGAAAAATGCTACATAGTAGTAGGCTATACAGCCGAATGACATAATCAAACAATATTACATAATGCAATGCCCGGTTCTGTTGCATGAAATCTACAGCATTCTTTGCTAAAATTGGGAAGATCGTCAGTTACTCATCCATGTTTGAAGAAATTACAGAAGTAAACTTGAAAGCAAGCACAGCACCGTGTTTTATTATAAAAGCTGTTAACAGAGGAGGAAAGAACGGAAGAAAAGAATACTCAGGTAGACAATATCAATTCATAAAATCTGTTTTTCCACGTGGATGGATACATGTGGATGAATGCACAGCCTTTGTCGGCCAGCAGAAAAAGCAAATGTACGAATTTCAAAAGAAACAGAACGAATAAAAGAATACAAAGAATATAAAGCTTACCCGTTGACTTTTGTCTCCTGTACTTACGTTTGCCATATCGTGAGAGTCGTAGATCGTGTCGCTGCATATGGATGAGATCGTGCATTGGAAGGTGGCATGGAGGATCCAAACTCGGTGAGATCCGCACAAGCAAGAACTGGCTTACTCTGTATCAGTAGCGGAACAGGGACCAGGGCGGCTACTCAGACTAATATGCGTCCAAGCTTTTTTTTTTCATTTTTGCTTGCGCCTCTTTTTTTTGGCCTCTTTTTTTATCCCTCTTGTAGAATCCCATCAACAAGAAAAAAAAACATAACCTGCGGTGCTCTTGCATGGCCACAAAGAACGATGTGCCATGGATACAGCCGATAGGATGACCTTTTGTCATCCTATCGGCTTTCGTCAGACGTTCGTTGGACTACAATATATGGAACCAAGCAAAAAATCAGCAACGTATTTATGAATTGAAGCGCAGCTGTGGATGTCATACCTTGTTGAGTGCGTCAATGCATTTAACCAAGTGGTTGTCGTCGCCTTTTGCAACGCCGTTATCAAGCGACCGCAGTGAGTAACGGCTGTTGTTTCGCTGTATATTGCAGTCGTGAGTGTCTAGAGAATTTTTAGCATGTGTATATAGGTTCAGCTGATGATTAAACACTTACGACTGCCAAGCTTCAGTCAGTGATGAGGGGACGATTCACGGTTTTTTTTTTTTGTTCTAATGTAATATAACTAGGTTAAACGATGATAAGCTTCATTGTGCAATTGGAAGTCTTTTACCTTTCGAGGGGTTCTGTAAGGCATCCTGGATGGACGTCTATGGATGGACATCTAACGAACTATGTCCATCCAGTCGACTAACTCCGCAGGATCATCCACTTGCATTGGATCATCGATCCAGTCTTGCATTTCCTCTCGGTCGAAGAAGTGCTCATGACCTTCTGGTTGTTTTCACCTATGAACGCCTGGGGGACGGGAATACCAGAAGACACCGCGGCAGGAGCAAACGTGGGCGACGACATGATCATGGGATGGCACCTTGCAGATGCCATGAAGCAGCGGCAAGCAACAAGATGAACGATCGAGGCGACGGATGTTGAGGCTTGAATTAATGGACGTCGCGATTGGAGCAGACATGACCTCATTCAGAATACCAGTGGAACGGAAATGTGCTGGCAAATATCCCTTTTACGCCGCATCATGTGGCAATTGCCATCAAAGGTCATCATTTGCATCAACACAAAAAGCCAAGTCTTGATGTGAGCATCACAATTGCCGAGTTTGTTAAGATAACAGGATCGTGATCGACAGCGATTGAGGTATATCCATGTACTAATTGATGGTATTGATCGACACTTGTGGACATGGCTAGTGGAAAGATTTGAAGTTGGGGGATATTAGAGTTGATTATCCCGAGCATTCGGAACACATGGATCAATTATATACCAAGAACGTCAATTTAACAAAGGTAAAGGCACATGTTGAAAAGTAAGTGGGGATACTAGAGATACGTTTTGCTTATAGTTCAACCTGGTACTGACTATGGAAAGCTCGGTTCTGTGGCTACGTTCTAATTTGCGGACGGGGATGCGCACGTTACTTTGAATGACGCTGTATATGGCGTCCGCGAGACATCAGACAACGAATGTCGAGGAATGGCCGGCCTACTGAAAGGCAGTGACTTTAAGCAACATTGAACAATGAGATGGCAACAATGGCAATGAACGTCCGTGGAGCAAGGAATCAGAAATTAGCAGGTCCTGTACGAAGATCGGTGGAGGAAGACAATTGTGCCATCTATTACTAAACGGAAGAGCAATTCGCATGATATTGTCGATCGAGTTGGCTGGGCTTGTCAAACAGCATTGGTCAGATCTTTTGACCTAACCTGGACCGTGTCGATCAATGGCTTCAATCGGGGACAGACGGGGAAGTGTGAAGAGGATTTGAGTGATCTGGTGGAACCATTTGGCAAGCTTCATGGCGATGTGGACAATGTTGACGAGTGGCCTGCTGACGGTACGTTGGAAGGGAGTATTCATCCAGTTCTTGAAAATTTGCTCAGCCTTGTGTCTTGGCTGGTTTGCAGAAAAACAAGCACTTCCTGTCAGGTACGCGCCGTTCATCGTCGAGTTGCCCACCTTCCAAGTCTCCGGATCTGGCATTCATCGACACCATTGAGGTCGGCCATCCACACAGCGGAGACTCTTGCGGCATGTGTGCTCTTCTTTGAAATGATTTTGCACGCCTTGAAATGCTGTATCGAATCGCTGCGCGGTGCCCCTGGTATCCCATTCCTTGGTTGGGTTGGATCCGCTTCGCAAGATCTTGACGTGGTACCACTCTTGGGAGGTCTGAAAACTGGGAATTGCTCGTTTTCCACATGGAACGCCAGAAGACATAAAAACGCAGTGTCATGAAGGGGCAAATCTCAACGCGAACATTACGGCTGCAAGCGCTGACCTCGAGATGTCCGAGCGGGTTGTTTTGACTTGTCGCATAACCAGGACCATGGCGGGACGGGGAGAAGAGCCTTTCCTTTCAGGGTTCACCCTGCAGATCCGGTAATTCAGCCTTTCGAGCCGATTCCCCACGCAAACGCAGAAACGGGACAACGCCAACGCCAAAGCATTACGCAAACCATGGTCTGCTTTTTAGCCGAAAAAGTAATCGATGACGTTTGCAACTTGTTCAGTCGAGGTGTAACCGTCCACGAGAGTCCCAACGCCACGGTCCACATAATTTCCCTACGAGTTCGTTCCTCGTTTGCCTTGACATTGTCCAAGGGCTTCTTGATACCAGATCTTGGATGTGGATAGTTGTTGATCTTCATGGCATTATAAAGAAAAGACAGGATTGTCTTGATTTAGACAGGCGTATTGAGCTGCAGGTATTGGATTTTTTTTTTTTTTTTCCTTGGTAACGGTGGCGCCCTTTTATACTTATTCATGACGCGGAATTCCAAAATTTTCCAACAAACATGTTATTTAATTTGGGACTCCTGCAAGGCGGGTAGATCCTGGGACAGTGTGCCCAGCCAAAAGAAAAATAGAGATTTAATAAGGCGTTGAGAATGATTGCGTTCATATTATGTCGTGTGACACGTGACATCTCTTATTACGAATACAAGTGAATATTTATCTGTGAGATCTACTGAAATGGCCTTCTTTTTTATATGTGTTGTAAGAAAAACAAAATGAGCAAATAGATTATGAGTGTGTCACCTCGCTAAATTTTTTGTCGAGGGCGTTTTTTTTTTCATGCACGCTTTCTCTCTTTTTACTTTTTCACATTGGCTTGTTTTTTCTTGAATGATTATTAGCGCTGTCGATTATCTTGTGCAGCTTCCTTTGTCGTGGATCCACGGTTCGGCCAAAAGAGCGGATTGTATGCGCGTCCCTTGTTGCAAAAAACGCAGCACGGATATACCTCCGCCTTACGAAAACCTCATTCCCAATGATACGTCAGGATCACCATCCACTCAGACCTCTGACAGCTGCTCATCATCCAACGGGTCCTACGGCGGACCTACCAAGCTATTGCAAGAAGATAAGGAACCATGGCTTGACAAGAAGCAAGTGGAAGAAGCGCTCCAGTTATTGAATATTGCTGCAGACATGGAAAAGACAGGTCATCAACAATGCATCGCGCTCGAGTTGTATCTCTTTGGATTGGAAAAACTATTGTCAGCCTTGCCTTGTAAGTCACACAGGCGGATCTACGCTTGTTAGATCTGGATTGGGTAACCCTTGTTTGTCAGTGAGTACCAATGATTCAGTAAAATCCGCCGTGGAACACAAGTTGTCGATGTTCATTGATCAATATCAATTGAAATTATCAGCATGCGCCCACGGCCTCGATAGTGATGACCATGAATCGTGGACCAGCGACGATCCGATGAGCCTTTCCGAAATATTCGTCAAAGCCGCCGTGTCCAGCGCAGTCTGCCTCAAAAAGAGCCCCATCCCTCGTAAGCGAAAGATCAGGTCTGATGTCAACTGATAGGAAAGTCCTCAACATGATGAATACCGATAGATCTTGTCACTGCCGTCCTGGGACATATTATCGCGATGTTGCAATACATTGATCATACCTGTCGTATTCGAAAGCATTCGTGGCAGCTGGCTTCGTATGGTGTTTACACCGCGATCCGAATTGATCAGCAGTGGCAGATCCACCAGAAAGTATGCCGTCTAATGTACACAGGCTCGGCCGCCTTTCTCAAGGCCGTGTTGGCATACACCGAAGCCCCGGGCTATCGTGAAACCAAAAAAAGCTCTTCTCAACTAGCATAACTGTCATGATAATCACCCGTTCTCCATTCGCGCCTGCAACGACAGAATAATTCGATGCATGAAATTGACGCCATTTGCTGAAACTGATTAATACAAGATGGCAGACCAAGCCCAATCACCTTATTTTTTCTCATCAGTATTTCATCCCTTGTGGTGTTTGCAATATTGATGTATCATGAGTTTATATGGGAAAAAGAGAAAAAAAAAAACAAATGTCATTATATTACAACGTAGTATCTTCCGGGTCGTAATTGTCATTGATTAGTCTATTCACCCACCATTAGTCTCACTGATAAAACCATCGAATCATTTCCTGCCAGAAAAAAGAAAAAATAGGGTACCTGTATACATAAGTTGGTGGCGCCGATCCTCTGTAAATAGGAAGGAAAAAAAGGAAGTCAACAAACGTTTCCAAAAAACCAAAAATAGCGCAAACATTGCGAAAGACTTACAAATTGTGAATAAATAAACTCACTAATTCTGGCGCGACATAATCGTAGTATGGGTTGGAGACGGCGACTTTGTCGACAATGTCGCCTTGTTGGAAATCCAACACGCTATTGGGAGCCACGGTCACATTGAACGCGTCGGCGTCATAGGCATACAGCGGCGACAATTTATAAAGCGCGGTACATACAAGCACCGGTGTGGAATGATGTTTCGCCGTCGCTGCCAGCAAATGCGAACCCGTAACTGCTACCAATCCACCATTCGCAAGAACTATAAAACACGTATACCGGTACAGGTTAATTACTGATCCTCCTCCCATTCCCCCATCACTACGGCACTTTCGCTCTCGTCAAATGATCTGCATCTCTACGTACCTGCGTGAGCTCCAAGGACGACCTTGTTGACGCGAGGCATTGCTGCAAAAATGGCCGAGTCAACAATGACGGTGGTGTCGATACCTCGCGCCGATAATGCAGCGGCCATTTCATGACCTTGGTATCTGTGGTATTGTTAATACATAAAAAATTCTATGAGTCTCCCATCCAAAAAAAAAAAAAAAACCTGCTTTATCCCCTATTTTTGTTTTACTCACGTAGGCGAGGTTTCTGCAACGATGACCTGGAATTTTCGCTTGGCAGCGGCACGGAATAAAAATTCTTTCACTGTACGTGACATACCAATAGTCATAATCACTTCGCTATAAAAGCAAAACGAGAGCGTATTTTGGATCAGAAAATCACAGTACAACGTTGTTGGGGGAGGGAGACCAAGTTTAGGAACTTACTTTGCGTGAATGTAATCCAGGGCTTGATCGGCGATTCCTTTGTAAACGCCGGGAATACTTTTATCGTTTGCTCTTTCGACGTCTTCCAAATCGGCAATGATTTCTTCATTGATGACCTGAATAATCAAGGGCTTGAGATTGTAAGAGGCGCCCTTCCTTTCTTGGGCTTCGATGTATTCGTCGGATCGGGCCGCCGAAGCATCGGCCAGCAATCGGAACATGGAAGACTGAGCGGCCAACTGAGGACGCGATTCATTAATTGATCCCACTTGGCTGCTTGTCGACGACAGATTCTTGGAAGGACTTGGTACCGCCGAACTGTCATCGTCAGAAAAGGCGAAATCGTCCTCGGATTCCTCATCCCGCTCCTCGCGATCCATCATATGGGTTTCCAATTCACCACGAGCCACTTCACGAATCACTTTAAGCACACGTCGGGTAATGTTGCCCACCGCCAATTCTGTATTTATCATTATTGCATCAGTGAAACGAGCGCTTGCCATTCCTAATCGAGACTCATCCAACAAACCTTTGGGCTGTGCAGCCGCCAAGCGTCCACCGGTGACTGTAATGATATCCAACAAAGTTTCCACATCGCGCCATCGCGTAGTAGATACAATTTGTCGAAGAATAGCCGCGGTTTCCTTGGCCACTTCGTACGATCCAACCACTTGTCTGCCCAAAAAAATAAACTCTTTAAATCAGGAACCAAGCTGTTCACCAAAAAGTCCACGGAACTAGGGTAGTATTACCGTCGTTTGAGTCGTGAGATAAAGTTCTCGATTTGTGTCTCTAGTTGACTGCTAAAGATCGTCATGGTAGAAGAAGACATTGTCGCAAAGTTTCCCTGTGCAAGGCACTTGGAGCTTTTTTTTTTTTTGTCGGTGGTAACCCACTGTGGTGTGACTGTGTTTTTTGACCTTACGAGCGTTTTCAGAATTTATTGCTGGAGGTCTTTTTTTTTTTTTTTTTTTTTTTTGTTAGACACTTTTCTGCTCGTCCACACCCATAATGGAAGGTTATCAAGGCACTGCTATCCGTCAACCTGCTCCCCCAATGACTTATATTTGTGCCGGTAAGTGTGATCGTACGGTTCATTTCGATTGTAACTCAAGTGTTACTCACTCTGTAATGGTCAGATTGTGGCGCAGAGAATCAGTTGAAGCCCAGAGAACCTATTCGTTGTCAGGACTGTGGACACCGCATCATGTATAAGAAACGAACAAAGAGAAGTAAGTAAATCGCCAATTATAAGTATCTAGTTAGCAATATGGCTAATGTATGAATGAATCAATCTGTGTAGTGGTTCAATTCGAAGCTCGCTAATTTGCAAAAAAAAAAGTCAATGGGTGCGATCTTCAATTTGTACATACAGCAGAAATCACGTCGCATTATTGTTTGCCAAATGTCATCCAGTTACAACTACCAATTCATTCCAATACATTTTACAAGATTTTCGACGACATTGACCTTGGTCCACACTTTTTTTTCTTCATGGCAAATATGGTCATTTTTTTTTATCCTTGTGATTTTGTCAAGCTGTATTTTTGTGTACGGATAATAGAGCGTGCATTATGCCAATCTTTTTATTGTATTTACTACAGGGATATGCAAAAAGGCGTAGCCTGAGATCAGATGACTTGCAGAACAACAGCAAGAAAGAAAAACATTATATAGCTTGTTGAGGTATCAAAAAAAACAAAAACACAAGAAAATGAGGCAGTGCAAAGGGAAGGAATAGATTACAAATCACCTCGACTGAGTCTCAACACATATTGCAGTGCTTCGTCATCTTCATCATCGATATAATCGTCTCTCGATAGACCGCCATGAAGCGTCCCATCTGCCGCGGATAGCTCGGTATTCGCACTTTCAGCTCTAATTTGGGACATACAGGGGGCTGCTTGGGGCGCATCTGGTGGTGTATTTGCGGATGATGGCTCGGTTGCCGTTGCATCGTCCACGGATAAACTGGCAATCAAGGCGTTTACAAGATCTTGATCATTTTCGTCAATGTAATCTTCTTGTGTAAACGTAGGGGTCGTTCGCGATGCTTCCTCTGGCGAAAATGTTTCTGCTGCTTCCTCTTTGGATAACATCAGCGCATACTCCAGCATTTCCTCGTCTGACAATCCGCCCAAGGTTAACTTGTGAAGCAGTTTAGCAGCACGATCACGTTCTTGTTTTTCTTCCTGCAAAGTGGCTTTGGATTCCTTCAGTTCCTGCCTAAGTTCATACTGGCTCACGTTGGCCGACAACGTCGATGAACTCTTTGATTTGGGACGGAGTTGACGACGTGCTGTAATAACATCGCAAACGATTTTAGCCGCCATTCTCCTTTTACCTTTCGAGACTAGACGCATAATACATACCCAGCAGTTGTTTATCAGATGAGAAATCCCACGATTTCACATCGTGACCAATGGTCGCCACTCCTTGGAAATCATTACACCAGATATTCTTTACTCGCATAATGTTCACATCGGACCGATCAACCGGTGCATGTTTGGCAATCCTAAACAACACCATTGTCAATTCTCCCGTGCTTTATCTCTGATATGCATCCCTTATTAGGCTTACTTGTTTCCGAGTGTATTGATGTTCAGCCCTGTCAAGGGATCCCAAATACGAATCCAGCCATCATCTCTATTAAATTCACCCATATTAGCAACTTACGGCTGGCCATGATTTTCTTTTATACTCACGCGCCACTAACGATCTTGCAGGCATCCACATACAGGGCACTGATGGCCGCCGTGTGGCCGTACAATGTCTTGAGTGGTTTCACGATGCCACCTCTGTCCGCCACCGCATCGCCGTCCCACATACAAATTGTGCCAGCGGTATCACCTGTCACGAGCAATCGTTTGTTTCGATAGGACGGCTTACTTGCTGATGATGATGGCGAGATGGATGGCGCGGAAAAACTGGAGGTTGAGCCTTGACGTTTAATCCTTGCCGCCATTGGCTTCGAATACGGCTTCAATGAACCGGTTTCCTTTGGAGGTGCCATGTCCCATTTCATGCATGAAACAGTCCCGACCGTGTGTCCGTGGCCAAAAGTGGCCAAGAGTCGACCCGTCTTGATATCATACTTGTAAACCGAACGCGTATTCTCATAACTGACAATCACTACGCTAGAGGCTGGATCGTCCTTGATACAGGTTACCGAGGCATGACTTCCCGGAGCCGAAATCACTCGGCGTTCAAACGATGGATTTTGCTGTGTCGCTCGAACAGTGACAACATCCTGGTACGCTTCTTCAAGACGGTCGGCAAATCGCTCAACTTCCTTTTCCAATTCAATGTCCCACACGACAATATCCCCATTCGCATAGCCTGCAATGACATACGTAGGACTGACGTTTAGACACACCGGTTTGGACGCAACACCTAATGCGAAAGAGGACGTAAGACAACCCTGTTTTCTTTTGTACCATCTGAAATTAACAAATTACCGTTCAAGTTCACAATGGATGTGGCAGTGCGAGTGTCCCAGATCTTGATGACGCTGTCCTCACCAGCACTAAGGATCGAATGATCGGAAAATGAAGGAAGAGCAAGCGCGGTGACTGGGCCATGATGAAACTGAGAAAACACCCTTAGCTGCCTTCCGGTATACATTTTTCGGCAAGTGGACATGGTGATGAATCCAGCATTGAAACCCCACAAGATACGGTGACTACACGCAATGCCTCCGTCAATCACTGACACAAAATTCCCGAGTCGTCGATCAATAGCTTACCTGTTCATTTTCAGCGCATTAACGCCTAGAGGAACATTATCATCGGTGCTGAAAAGCAATTGTTTGTCCAATTTTCCTGTGGTAGGATTGCACCGTACAGCTAATCCCTGTTCCGCACTGGCGGCCACCATGGAAGCATGATCGAAATCAACAAACATGGTATCCAAGGAACCGATCTTTGGGCTGAATCGAAGGATAGCGCCTCTTCCTTTCTCCCATTTCCTAATGCCATGCCAAATGCGTTGGTAATCCTGTTTCAGTGAAACCCAGGTTGCTGCGGCATAACCTACCGAATGAGATGACTACGGAAAATGTATTCGGATTTCCAGCTGTTGAGCATGGAGCGTTTGTAAGGAAGCATGCCAAAGTACGCCAGAAATGCGTCTCTCCCTAAGGACGGTATTCAGTGGATGGGTCCAAACGCTCACAAATACAAATACAAATACTTACAGCAGCTTTCGTCGGTGACCACGCGACGCCAGTAGTGACACACTCTTGCAATCTCGGTCAATGTCATTGGATCGAGAAGAGCAAAGATATGCGTGATCAGTTCTACCGAGAGCTGATTAACGTAGCATGGTAATCTGTTTTATGAAAATTTCAAGCGTAATGTGAGCATAGAGATCCTGGTTCATCGGTTTGGCCACAATCACAACTTACGTTGGATCCACTTTGGGGAGATGTCTCTTTTTGCCTTTTCTGGAAGCAAGGTTGACTTGCGACGATGAAAGCTCGAGAGAGGAAGCGTGGTTGTGAGCGCCATATTGGTGAGAAGTAGAAGAATTATTAGACTGGGAATCAATAGAGTGTTGTGCTGCTTCTGGTGATTGTGTGTACTGCGTATGCTCGAGGAGATAAGAATCAGAATCGAAAGACATGAACTAAAGAAAGCGGGAAAAAGGCAGCGAGAACAAGTGCTAAAATAAACCCTTTTTTTCTTGCACAAGAAGTAAGAGGGAAAAAAAAGAAGTGCGTTCATATGGCACGAATCATATTTGACTGAATCTGCCGCAGTGCAGTTGTGCGCGTGACTACGAAATGCGGCGGGGCATGCCAAGCATCTTGAACTCCGCCAGCTGTTGCAGCTCTTCTTTTGGCTTGACCAAGCGAACCTATTCCCAACCACTCTCTTTTTATAATGAACAGGCTCTTTGGTTCTGGAAAAAAGACCGCCAAACCTACACTCAATGACGCTATTTCGTCGGTAAGCATATCTTTAATCTAGATATAATATACTGTAGGGAACCAGTCAAGTGAACCATACTCATCGAGACTCAACCCGGTCGCTTCCCATAGACCGATCTGCGGACCGACGCTATCGAAGTCAAAATTCGAAAGTACGATGCAGAGCTAACACGATACCGTGATCAAATGAAGAAAATGAGAGAAGGGCCTGCCAAGGTAGACTCGTCAAATACTTTTATTTTCGGGAGCCCTGCCGTGAAGTGGATTTTGGTCACTCACTGCTGAGTCTCATATTAGAAAGCGGTGCAGCAAAAAGCGTTACGGATTCTGAAGCAGCGAAAACTGTAAGCGACTGACTTTTTTTTTCAGCCAAGGAGTTTTGCCATGGAATTGACGGGTGTTTTCAATTTAGCTGCGAAGCTCAACGGGACAACCTCCAGCAACAGTCATTCAATATGGAACAAGCGCAAATGACAACCGAGAATCTCCGCAATGTGATGGCGACCGTGGATGCTATGCAGGTTGCGAACAAGGAATTGAAGAAACAGTACAAGAATGTCAACTTGGACAAGATTGACGTAAGGCTCCTCCGACTTGCAATTTTTTTTTTCATTTTAATGATATCTGACAATTCTTTCACAGCAACTACAGGATGAAATGGAAGATCTGCTGGAGCAGGCCAACGAAGTGCAGGAGACGCTAGGACGATCGTATAATTTGCCTGATGATGTGGACGAAGAAGATCTGGAAGCTGGTATACCTGGAAAATAATGATGTGGTATGATACGAATAGTGACTCACCCATTGATAATAGAACTGGACGCTTTGGGTGACGAGTTGGCGTTCGAGGAGGAGGAAATGCCCTCTTACTTACAAGACGATACCGAGGCTTTACCCAAGGCCGCAGAGACAGATCCCAAACAAGTAAGCATAATCCTCTAGTAATCTGCGTTGGTCAGTGACGTGTAACTAAGTGTTATTCTACTTTACAGCAACAGGACGTGCAATTGGATGAGTTTGGTTTACCTGTAGCAGCAGAAACACCCATGAAAGCTTAAATGGATCCGCTACTGAACACTCCCACCATAATACTAATATATAAATATATACACACCCGCACAACGCACAAAGCACACCGATATAAAAGATACGTGTTCCTAATGAGAATATTACAAAGTGAAAAGAAGAAAAAAAGGAAATGCAGGCAGTGGCATGACAGAGGGAGTTCCAAAACAAAAAAAAGAGAGGGCGGGCATGACTGCTGATTCGTCGTGGAAATTGAGGTTTCTTTTTCGAGCACGGTGGGTATTGGCATTTTTGCACTAACCCTACGTTGGCTCCATATTTTTATTTATTGATTCTTGACAATCAATCAATAACTCCATTGAGACAGCAGCGCCATGGAACCACGAAAAATGTTATATTGTGGCAGTAAGTTTTCACGTGATAATACACTCTTCCGACTTGAATCACTCAATGACTTGGGTTCTTTTTTTACACATAGTTTGCTCAATGCCCCCAGAGGTGCAGTTTGAATCTAGTGAAAACAGGCAAATCATTGCATCTAACTCTTCCATAGTACTGCGAATTTAGCGGCACACAAGAAAAATGCAAAGAGTGGCTTAAACTCCACCATGAAGACGTGTACGATGACATGTACAGCGTGCAAGGTGACATGATGCAGTTCAATTGAGATTCCAGTGGACAGTGAGAGGAGAATCGAATCCTAAACAAGTATTTTGATTGTGATAGATGTCGGCCAAGGCGTCGAAAAAGTTTCTCTGGAGGATGCGTCCGGTGAAAAGCGATCGGACCGTACACTGGTCAAGGACAAGTCGGCCAAATTGGAAGCTAAACTGGAACGTGAAAATAAGAAAAAGATGGTACAAAAAAAACCAAATATACAGTGGTGAAGCGGTTGACAGGGAAATCACTGATGTTGTTGTCTAGTCATCTCGTGTGATTATCAAGCGCGTGGAAAGAACAAAGAGAAAATGTGTTACCACCATTCACGGTTTGGATATTTTCGGTACGATTGGGGATGGCCTGCCACTCTTTTTTGTTCTGCCGATCAAGGTTAACTGACGCAAATAATGTTGCTTTTAGATGTCGATTTGAAAAAGGCGGCAAAAATGTTTGCCAACAAATTTGCATGTGGTTCCTCAGTCGCCAAGAACAACCAGAATCAGGATGAAATTGTTGTTCAGGGTGATTTCTCGGACGAGTTATTCGATCTTATTCTTGCCAACTGGTCTCAGGTAAGTCATCCAAATGCATCGATATGGGAATAGCCTAGGAAACTGATTGGACGGTCGATATAGGTACCCGAGGATAACATTGATATCGTAGAGGAAAAGAAGAAGAAGGGTGGCAATTAATAAAAAGATGACCAACTGATCCATGTATCAAGGTGCTTGTTGTTGTTTTCTCCTTCTCCCTAATTTGGCGGTCGAAAATAGCTGGTCTCCTTATGTTAATAGACGTGCAATGTGCACAAGTGGTTTTCAGGGAGACCCGCGAATCCCTTTATTCTTGTATTTTTTTTGACACCACCATTTATTATCGTCATCATGGTCATTCTGAGCAGTAAGCTTTTTTAGCGCTTTTAGGATCGCGGTATCATTACCCAAACATGTCAACAAGGAGCATGTGCGACGGGCCATTCTCCTCGGTTCACAGCAGACTACGTTAATTATGGTTGTGCAACCTAATCCATCCAATGCAACACAAGAACCGAAAATCATTCACTAAATCAGCTATCCGTTCCTTTATTTTTATTTTCTTTTCTCTTCTAGCCATTTTTCATTTCCGCACCCTCCTTTCATCTCGCTTCATTCCTTTCATCATCTCCATTTCCAGTCCTCTCCTTTCACAATGGCCAATTCACGATTCACTATGAGCCGCGATCGTCTGGCGGAACTGCGGGTAAGCCGGAAAAAAAAAATATAATGCATTGAAAAGCCGATCATTTATCATTGCGGTTTTTGTGGGTCTTGTTATGGGTCTTTGTCCTTTGAATGATATCAGGGTGTCAATAACGAGAAAGGTTATGAGTAAGTAGATAGTTCTCTTGTTCATTTAATATTGATCAAATCGATAAAGTACTAAATATATACAGTCGTTTGAGGTAGATCCACACGAAAAAAAATATCGTATGACGGATTTCTCAAGACAGTTAAAAAAAATGAAAATCCTGCTTAGTGACGATTATGATATGCCGCCTCCTCTTCCTAATGCGCCTTCATCCTATCGTGCTTCACCTTCTGCTGGTCAGCGGTCGGCACGATACGACGACACCACTTACCGGCCACCCGCTCCTCCGTCTCCCGCCTACAATCACTCCGTCCGTGGCGATCGTCATACCAGCGGAAAAGAACAAATCGAGATGCAGCAGATCCACGGAGACGGATTGGTTTCCACTGAAGCCTTTTTCACCGAGGTAATATCAGAGCACCCAAACACCCGAGCAACCAGATTGCATGATAGGTTACTTATTCCTTGTCTCTGCCAAACCTTGCAGGTGGAGGAGATCAAAGAATTGAACAAAAGAATCAATCAGAATATCTCGGATATCGAGGAATTGCACAGTATTTCACTGACCAATTTTAGTGAGGAGCAGACGGCCGAAAACTCACGACGGCTGGAACTACTCGTGAGTCAAACCGCTAAGCTTAATAACGAAGCGAAAAAACGGATCAAGGCAATGGAGCTAAGCAATGCTCGTTTGCCCTCCACCACAGGCGATTTGCCTATGCGAAAAACACAACATGCCGCCCTGAAAAAACGCTTCATGGAAACCATTCAACATTACCAAGACATTGAACGTACCTATCAACAGAAATACAGACAACGTGTGGAACGTCAAATTCGTATCGGTAAACCATCGAATGCAATTCCCCTCCCTTCCCTCCCCCTTTTTTTCTTTCTCTTATTATTTAATTCAATATCATACCTTGACTGATCCGATATTGTGATTGTTCTTTTGTTTTCTTTCGTCTAGTGAAACCAGATGCTACATCAGACGAAATAGAAAGAACCCTTGACAGTGATGAAGCGCCACAAATTTTCGCTCAATCGGTAAATCATTTCATCATACTTCACGGCGTGATAAAAATGGGCTAACTGAATGCCACCATGGGTTTAGTTGATGCACTCAAATCGGTCGGGGCAGGCACGTGCTGTTCTCAGTGAAGTGCAATCGCGACATGATGATATCAAAAAGATTGAGAAAACCATTCTTGTAAGGATCTGCATGGGCTGTTGTATATGCAAATCAACCATCTTAGTTCATTTTGTGAAACCCTCATTTTTAGGAACTGCATCAACTGTTCGTTGATATGCAAATGCTCGTCGAGAGTCAAGGTGAAACCATCAAACAGATTGAAATGCATACCGAAAGCGCCGTTGTCGATTTAGAACAAGGCAATAAGGATATTGCGCACGCTATTGTGAGCGCAAAGAAAACACGTGCCGTAAGTTGTTTTGAGTCCACCTCTTTATATGCTTGACTTTGATCCTTATATCATCTTGTAGAAAAAATGGTGCTGTTTGGGCATTGCCATCATTCTTGCCATCCTCATTGCCTTCTTCGTATGGTGGTTCGCATTCGATCACGTTGGCGTCAATTAAAAAACGGTGGATCCTCCAATCATTCAACTTTTTTTTTGGCCATAGTCACCCATGTCCACCACCGCATCATTCTCCCCTTGGATATAAAACCACTGAATACCAAGTCAAATAATACTACGTTTTCTATTTTATATAGATTTTACATTAGGCTAATAGATAAATGAAACGAAATCATTTCGAATAAACAAGACATGACATTATCTTCTTTTTGTTTTGCGGGGGAGGGGGAGATACATTTTTCTTTTTTGGACGTCCAATTCATGATCAAATTTGGCCAAATTGAGTTCGTCGCTTTTCAGCACGGATGTTATGCTGTCGCTGTTGTAATTGTCGGATGTGGACTTCACAGTAAATGTGGCGTTCAAACATGTAGTAAATATCGCTGATCGCACATCGGCAGACCTAAAACACGATTGGATCAATGATCGCCAATCAAAAAAGCTCACCGTTGGCCGAAACAAAAACTTACATAACATCGGAAACAGGCAGGATGGAATCGCCAACCTTCAATGGTTTGTGCACAAGGACCCTCAATTGGCTCATCACATGTCCTACACAGTGAATTATTTAACTGATGGTAATGCCGCTTGCAATAGGGCGCATTGTCAAACACGTAAAATGTGTTGTCCGGGAACGGTTGCCGACACGTCTAATAAGAAGAACGCCATCCAGATCAGTACCGCCTGTTTCACGTGTATATTAAGTGCAACTTACGTGGCATCCAAAACACTCCAGGTGCCACTTTCCTTGCAATTTGCCGTCCATGGCAGAGACGGCTTCTTTTTCCACTGGCAAGTGACAACCTCGACATTTTGGCAAAAATAGCTTTTTAAAGTCGCTGCGGCAGTAAACGCGACCCCGATGTTCTTTGAACCCATCTTCAAGTACTGGTTCCAGGCAGTGGGAACACTGCAGATGGCCGGGATGGTAAACTTTGCCGAGGGCTTTCAGAGGGACGGTGTTCGGCAAAATAGGGCGATCACTAAGTAAGGTTCAATAAAGACAAGTTGAGACCCCGATCATCACCGTAAATAGGTATAAAAATAGAAAATCACTCAGACAATGAGCATAAAAAAGGAGACGGAAAATATAACCTTTTTTTTTTTTGAGAAAAAAAAATGGAACACCAAACCTACCAAGAAGCACATGAAACACGATGGGTGACAACGTTATAATCCGCCTCACAATATAATTTGCCTTGGTGTTCGTGGTACGAACCACGACGAGGATCCAATGGAACGCGACACAAGCGACAGACAAAACATGATTTGTGGTAGCACTGGATCCATGATCAAAAATTCAGTTCTATTTGAACACAAATGGTAATTTTCCCCCTTACCTTTTGACCCGCTTTGGTTACATCGTCTCGGTAATCGAATTCTTCTCCACAGGCCGCGCATTCATGGTCCATGGGACGTGGGGAGATGTAATCTTCTTCGTTCATACTCACCATCAGATCCGCCATCAACGTATCCAAGGCATCTGTTTTAGGTTTCGTCGCATTCCCCAGGGAATCTTTTCGTGGCTGGAAATCTGGTGATCATGGCAATAACAATAATAATAAGAGGGCATATTAGAGATGTCAAGAAGATGTATTTGGTCCCTGAGCTCAGCATCGTGTCTTTATATGGCAATATTCCAGTGAAACCCTTTTTTTTTTTATCATCACTCATCATTTTTCTTTTTTTTTCACCGCTCATTGGCTAAAGTGGAAAAAAAAAGCTTCTTTTTTTTTTGGTTACCTCTATTGGAAGAAAAGTACGTGCGTCCAGGACTGTTGCTAGAAGATGGAAAACAAAGAGTAAGAAGCTGACATTTTTCATTTGAGTAAAGCAGAAGGCATCATGGATGGATTTTAGTCTGTTCATTTACCGTAGTGGGCTCGAAGGAGCGTAATCGTCGAACCTCGAGTCGGACGGGGCAGGTGAGGTACTGTTTTTACGAGGGTATTGGGTGGATGGGTTGAGGGAGTTTGGGGTTTGCGGTCGACGAGAAGGAGGGTAGGAACGATCATAGAATCCATCGTCGTCTTCGTCGTAATGCGATCCATACGGTTTACGCGTATCGTCACGATAGCTGCTGAATGGAGACCGCTCCTCGTCATTAATTGACGGTCGTCGGAGATCGCGTGTAGGACTGTAATAAGGAGACGGGATGGGGCCTGAAGTTTTGAGATCATACTCTCCAGGACTCTGCAGCGGTGTTAATGGCGATTTAGATTTCGGTGGTAAAGCTTTATATTTGTCTGGGAACGATCATTGAACAATATCGATAATGGCGGCGGCAGAATCGAAAGGCCATCCAAAAAAAAAATCCAAAAAATAGGTGTAAGTAGGGACATATAAAAAAGAAGGAGGGAAATCAAAGCGTGAGATAATAAAATTCAAAAAGCTTCCAACAGTCGTCATGAAATAAGTAGGTCTCTGGAAAGACAGAGCAAAACAAAAAGGGTTAGACTACGTGAACCTATTTTTCCATTTCCTCCAGAAAATTGCGGCTTACCATGAATTGATGGAATAAAAAAATAGCCAACATGGATAGGTACATATTGCAATGGATTGGATTGGTGTGAAAACAGGTGGAGAAGAAAAAAAAAGGGCGCTCACCTGGTAAGATAGGAAGAGCAGGCACGGGTGGCATGCTGCTGCAGAGATGATCACCTAGACGATGAATGTGGACGTCACGACCACAATCACTGCATTTGACGGTAGGAAGGATTTGAGAAATGCGTGGTTCGTTCTCTACTCTGCTCATTGTGATGAAGAAGTGAAAGAGAAGAATAAGCGTTCCACCAACTTATGCATTGTTTTTCATTTCAGCAACTGGCCATCCGTTTTTCACAGCAAAAATCAGGGAAAACCACCATATTGGGAAAAGCACCAACTTTTTTTGGTCCAATCAGGAAGCCTGAAGCGGGGCCTGGCTCAGTTTCGATTAATGAGGTTCAGCCAGACTCGAGCGACACTATTTTACTTTAGTTTCTTTTTCTCTTCTGTCATCGCCATCATGTCTCAATACAAAGCTATTATTCTCGTGGGTGGGCCTTCCAGAGCCACCCGTTTCAGACCCTTGTCCCTCGATGTACCTAAACCCCTCTTCCCTGTGGCTGGCGCGCCCATCATCTCCCACCATTTAGCCGCTCTGTCAAAAGTCAACGGCCTCAAGGAAGTCCTCATTATTGGCTTTTTCGAAGACCATGTTTTCTCTCGTTTCATTGACGAAGCTTCGAACGAATTCCCTCATCTTCACATTCGGTAAGCCTGACGCATCGCCCAATGCAGCGTGAAGAAGAACGGAATGACGTGTGCTTTGTTATTAATGGTTTTTTTTATTGTTTTGTTTCTTGTCTGTGTCTTTCCTTTTCCTTGGGTTTTAGTTACCTTCGTGAATATCAGTCGCTTGGCACAGCAGGTGGTCTGTACCATTTCCGTGATGAGATTTTGCGTGGCAATCCTCAACAGATCTTTGTGATGCACGTGGATATTGCTTGCAATTTCCCCTTGAATGAAATGATGGAGGCTCACATGAAGCATCGTGGTCTGTGCACCATGTTGAGTACCAAGGTAAGTCCGTGGTGGGTTTGGGTGGCAGTGGTCACTGAGCGGTTGTCACTGGATACAAGGAACGATGATGTTGATTGCGAAATCATGCTAGGTACCGCGCGAACAAGCTACCAAATATGGTTGTCTGGTTGCCAAGCCCGATACACATGAAGTGCTGCATTATGTGGAAAAGCCAGAGACATTCATTTCCGATCTTATCTCGTGCGGTGTCTATTTGTTCGACATTGCCATCTTTGGTGAGATGAAGAAGGCTATTGATCGAAAAAAGGACAGTCAGCATGAAGAAAGCGATTATTTGTGGACTGTGTCCGATGATCGTCTGCGTTTGGAACAAGATCTTTTGCGACCCTTGTCGGAAGGTCGAAAATTGTATGTCTATGTCACTGAAAAATTCTGGCGTCAGATCAAGACAGCTGGGTAAGTGGGAATCAAGTGGGAAGACAGCGCGCCGCCTCTCTGTACTGACGAGTAGATTTTTTTAGTTCGGCCATCCCCGCCAATGCGGCTTATTTGGAAAAGCAAGCACAGGAGCACAGCGATCGTCTTGCTCAACAAAAGGACGACGGTCCCGAGATCATTGGTGCAGTGTATATTCATCCTTCGGCCCATGTCGATCCTACGGCCAAGATCGGACCCAATGTGTCCATTGGTCCTCGTGTAACCATTGGCAAAGGCGTGCGCATCAAGAATTCCATCATTCTTGACAACGTCCACATTGGCGTAAGTGATTATATACTTTATATCGACGGTGGGTGAAAAAGAAAGCCTAACACTGCGATGGATAGAATGCTAGCTGTATTCTTCATTCGGTCATTGGATGGAATAGCAAGATCGGCGCCTGGGCACGCGTCGAGGGCAGCCCTGTTGCCGATCACAATGTTGCCATGATGATGAACGGAGTTAAAAGCCAGAGCATCACCATTTTAGGTAAATTTGACGAAAAAGCCAAATTTAGACTGATGAACTCGTTCCTCACAAAGAATTGATTCTCTAGGCAAAGAAGTATCTGTGATGGACGAATCCATTATCCGCAACTGCATTGTTCTTCCTCACAAAGAACTCAAGTCATCGTTCCACAGTGAAATTCTCATGTAGAAAGTAAATTTCTCGCCCGCGAAGGAAAAATAAAACAATTCTAGATACATCATAGGAGCTCCATTTTGTAGGCCTCTATTATGTTTTCAACACTTGATGGAACAGACACACATGAGCCATTCTGATGATTTCCTAATATGGATTCGTTTAGACATATTTAAAAAATTAAATAAAGAGGCACCTTAACAGAAGTACAATGGCTCCGGAAGCGCTCTCCATAAAATAAGTTTGAAGTCCGTGAATACAAAAGTTAAAGAGTTGATGAGATAATACTTTTGATGATCGATCTACCAAAATGTAGAATAAATAGTAAAATAAAAAAGGGAAAATAGGAGATCGACAGTGGGCAAAGGGCGGCCATCGGATTCATGGAGCGGACCAGCGGGAAACAGTGGGATTCACGTGACCGAGTGGCTTTGGCTGTTGTGTAGGGCTTCCGGGTTGTCACCCAGATTTCTTTTTGGTTGAGTTTCCTTTTTCCGTCCCTTACTTGCTATACTGAAGCATTCCTCACTCTTCTTTTGAGGATCTGTTTTTTTATTTTTATTTGGCACAGTGAAGCGGTAAGTTGGCACTAATTTTTGGTGGAGCGAATGTGAAGATGGGATAGTGGTGGTCTAGCAGCTTTGATGACGAGTTCCGGTTTCGGATGGAAAGTGATTTAACCCTAACAAAACTTATCTTGTATTTAGAACTACGGAAGAAACACAGCAAGACGGGATCTTTGACGCAAGCGATAAAAGGATTAAAAGTACATTATCGAGCTTGCTGGTGCAAAAAGAGCGACGGTTTTTTTTTTTCTGATTGTTCGAAACGGCTATTTTTTCTCTCTTAGTGGACGACATGAGCAGCGGATCGGATAGTGAATACGCAAAGTACTGGATTGACTGGTTCTTGGGGATCAAAGGCAACGAATACTTTTGCGAAGTCGACGAAGAGTATATCTTGGATCGTTTCAACTTGACAGGCTTAAACAGCGAAGTTCAACAATACTACGCAGAAGCATTGGATATGATTACCGATAACCTGGGTGCGTTGCTTTATTCACTACATCCGTCGCTTCTTCTCGTTACTGATATTGGTTTCATCTCTTTTTTTTTGACGACCAAAAGATGAGGAAAGCTTTGATGATCGTGTACGAGAGCAGATTGAAAAAGCGGCTCGTCATCTTTACGGATTAATACACGCACGATTTATCATCACCACTCGAGGATTGGCCAAAATGGTAAATGATATCTTATGCAAGGATGAAATGACGCAAGTCATATTCAACGTTTTTCTTTTTTGTTGAATGATATCTAGTTGGAAAAGTTTAGAAAGGCCGAATTCGGACGGTGTCCACGCGTATTATGCAATCTGCAGCCATTATTACCTGTAGGTCTGTCCGACATACCAATGACCAAAAGCGTGAAACTGTACTGTCCACGCTGTGAGGATATCTATAACCCCAAATCATCACGACACGCCGCCATCGATGGTGCTTATTTCGGTACCTCCATGCCGCACATGCTGTTCCAAGTTCATCCTTCCTATCTTCCCAGCAAAAGCATGGAACGTTATGTCCCGCGCATTTTTGGATTCAAAGTACACGAGATTGCCGAACAGCACAGATGGCAAAATCAAGCTCGTTTACAGTACGAAGAGAAGCTCAAGCAGGAAAGCCAAAAGGAGAAAGAATCCAAGGCCCAGGCAGGCAACTCGACCATGAATGGCGTCGAACCCACCGTATGATTCGCCCTTTGACTAACTAATTTCCACCAGTAAAGGGACGCCTCCATGTTTCTCTCTCTAAAAAGTTGTCTTTTTGTCTTCTTCTTCTTCTTATTTCTTTCTTTTATGTCCTGTCTTTCTGTTTGTTTTCCATCTCCTTTTTATTGTATTCTACATATACGGAACCATGATTTTTTTTGTCACATTGCGCGTCATTTTTTTTTATCTCGTTACCAAAAAAGGCAATTATGATTTTCATTGAGCGCTTTTCCGAAAAGAAAACCCCATTCCACACATACGCTCGCACGGAACAAGTCCAACAGAAAAAGAAAAAAATACAGTGTAGCTTTTTTTTCTTCTTCTTTCTTCTTTCAATAACTGGGCACTTGAGACTTTTTTGTTAAAAATACCTTTTATTCACCCGCAATCACAGACTTTTATGGGCAATACGACGTCGAGCGATAATCATCATGCTCATGCTTCTGCGTCAAGTCAACGTCGTCGAAGTAGAAGTAGTAGTCTCAACTTTCACTACACACTTCCGCATCCAGAAAAAAAGACGGCAGCACCGACGGTCGTGACAGCAACCACTTCCTCTACTCCTCACAAGAACGCAGGCGCACGTCAACCTTTCCAATTCTCCGTCACCGAACCCATCGACGCCGAAGCACCTTCACCGAGCAGTGTGCATGCCTCGCCCGATCCTTCTGCCTACGGCCAATCCGTCGACAGTACCGCTAGTGGTCGTCACGGTATGATGCCACCTTCCGATCTCAACTCCATCTCTGCACCACCGTCCACATCATGGGCTTCGCCACCGCCGATCGCCAACTCAGCCCCCACTCCCGCATCTTCACAAGCCGATGCCATGGCTCCATCGGCGCCTACTGTGACCAGGGCCGTTCCCATGGCCACCGGACGGTCCGGTTGGGTTTCCGGTACAGGCAGTTCCAGTCCATGGGTGGGCTCACTATCGTCTTCTGCATCCTCACAGCATCGAGCTTCCATTAGCGGACCGTATTATCGCACACGAGGCATGAGCATCAATCGAGACGATATTGACGATGATATGGCCCAGTCCCAGTTATCGCAGCCACAGTCTTCCTATTCTTCACGGAGGAGAAGCATTCTACAGCCTGAAAATAAAGGTACAGTGATCGGCTTGGAATCTTTGTGAAGCAATACACACGGCTCACTCCTAAAAAAAAATCCATCCGACCCTCATGATGAAATAGGCGTACCGACTATTATTACTTGGACACAAGGAGGACAAAATGTATACGTAACGGGAACATTCAATGGTTGGAAGCACAAGATCAAGCTTGTTAAAAGGTATAAAAAAAACCAAACGTTGGAAATCATGCAACAGAGGTTCAGGAAGATTAACATGGATATTGTGTAGCACGCAGGATTTTAGTGCGGTGCTGGATCTGCCACCAGGGACTCATCGGTTAAAGTTTATTGTGGATGATGAATGGAAATGTTCCAACGATATGGAAACGGCAACGGATCCGGAAGGCAATTTGGTCAACTATCTTCAAGTGGAAGATGAAGAGGTGGACGGAGATCTTTGCAACGCGACAGAAGAAGGGTCTGGTAAGACAATAGTATTGTGCTGGAACCCCAAAATTGCAAGACTTTTAACATATGAATTTTCGAATAGGATCTGGCGCTTCTACACCAACTGAAGAATACACATCACGAATCCCCGATGAGCTGTTAGCATTTGCCTCTACCATGTCGTCCGCCGACAGCGTCAATGCTGCCCAGCGCGCTGCCATGGAATGGGATCGACGTCATGCTCAACCGCCTGCGCTCCCACCGCACCTGGAAAAAGTATTACTCAACTCCCAAGCCCTCAGTGAAGAAGACAACTCGGTTTTACCCGAGCCGAATCATGTCACCCTCAACCATCTCTATGCATGCTCCATCAAAGATAATGTCATGGCGCTTTCCACAACCACACGATACCGGAAAAAGGTGAGTTTCGAGATTGATCTGTGAAAAACATGGGGCTAATCTTTTTTCATCCATTCTAGTATGTCACGACTATGTATTACAGGCCAATTATTGGCAAAGATTAAAAAAAAAGGGAAGCAATAAAAGCTTCATTGCTTTCTTTCACGTCATTTGTTGAACCTTTTGTTAAGCATCTGACAAAAAGAAAGTAATCGGGGCATACAAGCGAGGGACACAGTCAATTTGGAGGATGGTGGGGCGGCAAGAAAGCCAATGTAGAAAAATGAGTTTATTGTTGCAATGTGTAATGTTTGATGCCATAAAGCACGACACGTCCCTGACGATTGCCAAGGGCCAGATAATCACTGTTGGGAGAAAATGCAGAGGCGGTGACCGCGCCCAGAGGAGTGCGGTCGGTAGGCCAGTTGGAAAAGACGGTGGCAGAGGGTAGATGAACAAGTTTGAATGAATTCCTCTTGCGCGCACTTGATATAGCCATTAGTTGAGAATCGTGATTGAACTGGATATCGGAGACGGTCGTGGTCAAGTTGCCGATCGCCTTGATCGGCTTCGGCCGTGTAATGTCACTTTGTAATACTGATTGATCGTATAAATTCACAATACCCGAAGGAGATCTAAACCAAGCAAGTTAAACCTCTGTCGCTCTTGGATTTAAAAAGATAAAACCTTACCCTGTGGCGAAGAACTTGTCATTCCGGCTCACGCGGATGATGTGGGGTCGAAGACTACCGTCATCTTGCCATCGTTTGACACATTCACGTTGACCGACATCCCACTGATATACTTCACCGAGCGATCCAATACCGAATAAATAACGTCCGTCCGACGACCAGTCAGCACTCACAACGGTTCCATTCATCTTAAGATTGGCGATCCATTGTTTCGTAAGGTAGCTGACCAGAATGATGTGTCCACTGTTACCCAGGAAAGCAATGTATTTGCCACACGGACTGATAGAGAATTTCTCCAGTGACTTCTCGTCGCGTCCCCAGATACCGGGACACTTGTCCACCGCTCCCGATTGGACATCATATATGTAGTAATGTTTTCGTCGTCCTGATAATACGATCTGATCGCCACTGGTGTGAAACGCAGCCGTATAGATGGGTAAATCTTTGAAGCGCATCGATTGAATTTTCGGATTCACACGACCATCGACCTGGAATAATCGTAATGTCTTGTCGAGACCACCCGTCATCATCACTTGAGCGTTGGGATGGAAACCAAGACTCATAATTGGACCCTAAATCCGACAATATCAACCTTTTTTGTCCCTGCATCGACCGTCCACGCCATTCTCTTACCTTTGTAGGTGCCATTTGATTTGCATTTTTCATTCGGATCATATCAATATGTTTCGACGACAGCAATTGTCGGGTGCCTCGTCGTTCCAAGATACCATAAGTGCTCTTTAACAAATCGATTCGTTCCTCCTCGTCCAACTGATCGTCGTCCGACTGGTCCGAAGCATCTGAATCTTCATACTCGCCTGCCTCTGCTTTGCGTTTTTTCGATTCGAGCTTCTTTTCTGAAGGAAGTTTGGCCCAAGCGGGACGTGGATAAATGCGAGCAAACCTAAATAATTGAAATTCTCTCTGTCAGCGTGTCATTGTAAAAATGAAGCTTGGGTGCGAAAACATACTGTTGGCGTAATCGGCGTTCATATTCTTGACCGCTGACAATGTCTTCCTCTTCGGATTTCCGTAACTTTTTTAATCGCTGTGCACCTTGAAGGGAGATCTGTAAACGACCGTCATCGTCATCGGTCCATGCCGGGGCTTGAAGGTAACCGAGAAATTTCTCTTTTTGCATTTCCTCTTGATTGTGTTCCTCGTCGTCTTCGCCTTCCTTTGCATTCTCGTCGTCCGATCCTTCCGCCATATCTTCGTCCGAATCAGCCTCGTCTTCTGCAGTCACCGGCGTGGGTTCAGCATCGATCACAAAACCGGGTCCGTTATCGAAAAAGAACACCTACAGTAGCCCGGGATCATCAGTTACCGATGACTTATTAGTATGTTGGTGTTGTAAGCTTACGGGTTCGTCGCTGGCCGATTCTTCCTCGGTCTCGGCATCTTGGCCCTCTTGAACAGTAGATGCTTTTGTCTCCTCGTCTAATTCGTGACCTGCTTTTTGCCACACATCACTGTCAAGATTGCCAAAGAGAAACTCTTCTAAATCCTTCTCTTCTTTATCTTTGGTAATGTTGGGTTCTGCGACCTTTAATTTCTTGTGTTTGGAGGGCATGACGAGGAAATGGGGGATTATTAAAGTGTCGAAAAAAAAAAAAGCCAAAACTGGGTTGAAAAAATAGCAGTATGAAGATGGAAATGGAATACGAGAACAACGAGTCACGTATTAAGGCTAAGCCACTGTCCTTGTCAATTTTACAGCCCATCTTTGCGGATGTCGAACAAGCGGCCCAAGTCTTTGCCGTCTCGATACAATCGAATACTTTTGAAAGCATTTCCGTTGGGGCGTCTATCTTTACTAATTCTACCGTGTTCATCCAGTATCTTTGTTTCCAAAGCTGTTGGCGTTTCGAATCCATCAAACACTTGGTTGTCCAGCTGAATTGACACCCCCAAAGACCCACTCGCCTTTACCACCTACTCAAAGGCAGGCTTCAGGAACAAAATCCAGATCAGAGAACAGTCCCCTTCTCCACTTACCTTCATTGTTTTGGATACCACAACTTTATAGGCGCTAAAATTGCGTTTATACACCATAACATCGTTTTCGCGGATCAGCCCCTTGCTGCACATGTCCTTCAAAGTGATATTTTTGGAATCCCTAGATTAAAATGAAAAAAAGCAAAGAATCCTTGGTTAAAAGCATGAAATCAAGGTCTATATTTTTGATGGGGTACAATTACCCTGCTACATTGGTTGTTTTCTCTCGATTGCATAGTTCGCCCCAGTACGCTTCGTAAGCCGATTCTTTCCACGATGGCTCACGGTATCTTGTCGATTCATTGGAATCCGCCCTTTGACCGGAAGCTAACTGTTGCTGCCAGATATCCACTGCTTGCCAAAACACTGGGTTGTCCTTGCGCGTGAAAAAGGCCGGTGACAGCGTACCGGATGATTTATCTGGATACGGCAACAACTGCATTAGCTGCGTCTTGGTCTCCGAGGACAAGAGTTCAAACGCCGCAAAGTTTAAAATTGACTATACCCGCCTCATTAGTTCAGCCTAGGCTGGTGTAAGTGAGCAGACAATGAGCTTACTTCTAATTTCACATGGGCTAATGGACTGGATGCGTCCTTGAGCAGCCACGCTGACGATTCACATGGACCGTGCTGTATGTTCTCTGACGGTGACGTTGAACGTTCGATAGGAGACCGCACCAGTAGATGATCCGTTCTTACTGTGTCGTCGTCTCTGCTTGATTGAACTTGATCTTCCTGCGCATACATTACAAATGGTATAAGAATGAACGAATGAAAACGCTGAAACGAAAGATTCGAAGGAAAGAAGCCCAGAAAAGAAAGAAAGAAAAAAGGGGGCCAAAATAAAGAAATAAAAAAAGATGGCTGGAACGTGTGTCAGTGGACCCAACACTTGTATATGCGAATGAACAAACATGAGTGTGATCCGTCGGTCGTCACCATGCATAGATTTTTCCGATTCGAACCGATGTTCTTTTCCGTACCGGATTGCACCTGACCATGCCTCGATTACCTTCACCTTTATCCTCGGGTTAGGTCATTTGTAGAAAAAAAAAAGGCACCTTGGACCCTGCTACATATATGCAGTGCTATACATTCTTTTTGTCAATGACTAGTTAGCAGTGGCTATCTCTTTTGTCGAAGCACAATTTTCAAAACATATATGAGCACGTTTCCAAATGTTTGAATGCATACACTCATTTTGTCGAATTATAATATCATCAAAGTATTTTATTCACAAGCACCGCAAGGGAACAAAAATGTCTTTATGTGACATGATAAACAACCCTCCATCATTGTAGACTGTACGTTTGCCATTCTTGAGATTGTATTATTTGATTCGTAGAAACAGGCTTGTAGACCAGGACGTTAAGAATCTAATCAACAAAAGCTACTGACCGGGGAATCCCATACTGTAGGCTTCAACAATCTTCAATTAATGGCTCACTGTGACACGACCTCCGAAAAACATCTTGACAGAATAGGGTCAATGCAATAACTTTAGCGCATAGTTACTATAATTTCAACGAGCTGCTTTACATCATCCACAAATTCGGACAACATCAGCGGCTAAAACTAACGTGCCTCGAAATGATCTAAACCAAGCTCCCGTTCCCTTGTATGAAAAGCAGATTCAACATTTACTGAATATTAGAGAGGAAGAGCCGAATTAAATAATCATAAGCGCATCGCTTTGTATACTTGGCTGCAACGTGTAATTCATAAATCAAAGATGTAACAATAAAGAAAGGGAAAAGGATACGCATCACGACAGTCCCTCAAAATCATCCATGCTGTGCAACTGCGAGGTCCATCAAGTGAAGAAAGAAAGTCGAAGGATACAAGTATCAAAAATGGAATCACAAAAATAGATGTGAATGATCCGACGATTGAATATTGTTTTTTGATGAATGACATTTTATTATTTGTGGGGTTGACAGGATAGGGTAAGTACATTATCTTACATTAGGTAAAAGATAGTTTTGTTTTTGTTTGTTTGCCAGAGGGGAAAATAGAGTAAGGTAAGTCTAACTAATTGTTTTGTTTTTTGTTTTTTTTTTTTTTTTTTTGTGGCGGGAAAACATCGCCCTTGCTCTTTTCTTTTCTTTTTTTTTTTTTTACCATTGTATCCGAAAAGATAATACATGGTTCATTGCAAGAATCATATTTGTTTTGTTCACAAAGGGGAAGAAGGTGGACGCATACTAGATCCTCCGCCCTTCGTCAGCCAACCACATACGCGCTACCACCAAGACTCACCTGATACGTCTCACATATTGCCTCGCCTATTACCCACTTCTTCGCCTTTTCTTGCATTGTACTCTTGCTGCATCCATCTCTCTTTGCCTTGACCGTCGGGGACTTGCGGTAACGGGAATTTCATCTACGCTCAACCAGTTAGTCACCCGTATCAAACAAACATTATCTTATCACTATGGGCATGTACTTTCCTTTGGCAATCATCTCATTCGGACTGAGAGATGGTTCTTGAATGCTGTACCGCAAGGCGTGGAAGGCAAGGCTCAGTGAGGTTCGCACCAGGGTCATCCCAGTAGCAACGACGTATGTGGCAGAGGAGGCCGACTCCAGACATCATCGGACCTAGCAGCGCCCAAGCGTGTGTGCGTGGGGGGGGGGTTAGTGCAAAAGTTAATTTTTACCCTATCCTGTCAACCCGGAGACATTTTGGCGAGTCTCCGTTATTCATGGAATGACTCGACCGTGATCGATATGTGCTGGTCGAGTTTCGGCTGGTATCAGGACGATTGATGGATACCAGTGACGTTCGTATGCTGAAGGCTTCCTTGATTTTCTTAGCAATCGTTTTACTTCGTTGTGATCTTGACGTATTGTCTCGGCTATAAAAGATAAACAAGGTCAGAAACCTAATTGAATAACGCATACATTACAATCAGCTTACCTTTTAGAAGATGCAGACAGAACGCATCGGGCACAGAGCGTCTATGGGGCGGCAGCTTGTTTCCTTGTTTTTACTTGATGGTTCCGTGCCTTGTTTTCCGCCGGCTTGCGGTATTGGAAGGCAACCTAGCTGCAACGCTGTCGCCAGATCGGCTATACTGTTTGGCTTTTCGTTTCTGGTTGATTCAGTCACCATACTATAGCTGAAGCATATTAATAATAGCACGGAAGATAAAAACAAAAACGGCAAATAGACTTACTTTTTGAATTAAATATTCATCTCGTGCGGATGAGCGATGGTGACTTAGTCA
This sequence comes from Radiomyces spectabilis, assembly GCF_025331425.1. Taxonomy (NCBI): domain Eukaryota; kingdom Fungi; phylum Mucoromycota; class Mucoromycetes; order Mucorales; family Radiomycetaceae; genus Radiomyces; species Radiomyces spectabilis. The sequence goes on from NW_026251930.1 coordinate 1,791,481, forward strand.
CCTAACGCATCACGCGGAGGACCGACTTGCGGTCCGCAGGTGGTTTCGCGGTTTGTTGCGCTGCACGCGCAGATTGGCGTGGCGCCGGCTGACGTGCCTTGCGCACAGATGGTTGCGCAGGGGATTGCGCCGGTTCCTGCGCTCGTGGTTGCGCTGGTGGTTGCGCTGGTGATTGCGCTCGTGGTTGCGCTCGTGGTTGCGCTCGTGGTTGCGCTGGTGGTTGCGCTGGCGGTTGCGCTGGCGGTTGCGCGGTTTGCTTCTTTGATGATCCCGCTCCGCAGATCTCCCTGAACCGCATTGGTCGGCGGTGATTCAGGGAGATCATGTTCTGATCCTCTGGTTCAGATTCGGCGGGTTGAGGATCAGAAGCTGGGGAAGGCGGAGCGGAACTTCTAAATATTCTTTGGTTAGATCCGGCATTTTAGCTTATCTTAAACTGTTTTCACTTACCGTTCCTCCTGGATGTCACTTTCAATGACGACCTCCTCCTGGTCGCGCGGCTCCACGAGAGTGAGGCCATACAATAGCTCGGCGAGCTGAAAGCCCAGCTCCATGTCATCTGGGCTGGGTTCCGGGAGGCTAAAACCCCTTCATTAGGCCCGTGGCTTGAGCTTAGGTTGTCTGATTTTACTTACCAATATTCTTCCAGGATGTAATCCATTGCCTCCACGGACGACGGACAAGAGATGGGCGCCAAAGTGTCAGAAGCGACAACTTCCACGGAAGGTGTGGACCTGGTTTATGATTGTTCATTAGCATTGCTTGAGGTCACATGTCACATGTCACCCGTTGATATACTTACATTTCTTCAACGGTGTCCATCACCATCCATTCCTCGAAACAGGGAGCGTCCACAAAAGGCTCCTCCTCGGTTTGTCCTTCTTCGAAGAACGGTTCGTCTTCGAAGCTCATGGCATCGAAAAATTCATCTGCCTCTTCGTCTTCTCCTTCTTCGCGTGCTTCTTGGTGAGGTTTTTCTTGTGCTTCTTTCACCACCTGGATGGTCACCTCAACCTGAGCTTCTTCTGGCAAATGGCCCACCAAGGCCACGTCGTTCAACACCGTTTGCGGCTGGGCTTGGGCGATGGCCGGAACCGGCCAGGCTGGCGGCACAGTGGCTTCACCTTCTTCGCGTCGGCAAAGCGGCATTTCAATATCTTCTTCTATTCAGCCATACAAAATGTAAGCTATTTGTTATTTGAGAAAACGCAGTACGATTATTGACTGACCAATGACGGATGGGTCTTCATGTCGCTGTCGCTTCACGGAGATGGGCTCTGGACATTCGCATTCGCGCTTGCGTTCATTCGTGAAATTGAAGTGAATTCTCTGCAACAGGTTGAGAAACACCACTTGATGGAACGTCTTCCGCTTCTTCAAACGTCGGTACAGCATCTCATCACGGTCAACCTCGCCATCGTCACGCTGGCGCTTAACGAAAGCCACAGTGGGTGGCACATCAGGAACAAAGGAAGAAAGTTGGGAAAGAGCACTTTTAGAATCGCGGTAAGGAGTTACTACAACGCAAAACGATTAGTCTTTCTCCACACAATGTCAAGAGGTCACATGAACTTACGAGAAGGCATTTTAAATACTGTAATCAGTAAAGAAAAAAGGAGGCGATGCAGGAGGTCCTTTTTTATTTACAATCGACGCGCGTTTCGCGTGACGTGTTTTCGCGATTGAATGGCCGACCTACAATTTATTGCTGGTCATTACAGTGTAGTTCATTTGTATGGAGTAATGGAAGTATGCATACCTCTTTACTTCAACATGCATTGATCTGTAACCAAAAAAGCGGGTTGCTGCTCTTGGGCTTCTGTATCACTTCTGAGTTACGTTTCACAGGCGACAGGAACCCCGAAGCCCTCACGATCCTTTTTGTTCCAGCAACTTTGAGAATTCATATTGTATCCATGGTGCATGTGCAATGTAAAACGATCTAAATAGATATTGATGCTACTTTATTCTGGATGTATTTGATAGAGGTTATACTCGTATTAGGGATTCTGAGAGCAACTGATATCATCCTAACGGTTACACTCAACTGCCGAACCGACCGCTTCCGCCTTGGCCTCCACGGTGACCTTTATGACAGATCCGTTATCGTTAAGTATCTCTAATATGAGACATCAACTATACTGAAAATATGGATGAGCTATTATGCAATGAGAACACTGATGAATATTAATATGATTTCTGAGTGATCGCCTCTTCAAAGTGTGTTTCCGACAGAAAAACCATGTCGGATCATGACAGATAAATAAAATTCCGGGAGTATGGAAAGACAAATATTGCAGCTCAATGGTGAGTTTAGATTGGTGATCTTTGTGTTGGGTACGTATCTTAACACGTTAAATAGAAGAATTATATGACTATAATTTAAGCATTCGGCATGCTCGCCAGATTCTTGGACGGTCCTAGCTGTCAGGAACGAATATCTGTGAAGTGCGTGTGATCGATCCGATTGTCCTAAACTGATGACCTGGCTAAATTTGTTGTTGTCTAAAAGAAAAAGACAAAGTGGAGCTGTCGTTGGATCGAGATAATTTATCCAGTTTCTAGAAGATATGACTTAACTATGAGTATGCTATAACAGAGTGAGGCGTTGGTTGGCTAAGAGAAGGTCATGGCAGCAAGTTATTCATCATCCGAAAAGGATCACCATGTCAATTTATGAAATTTGCTTGGATCGCTCACCAGCTAGTTATTTTCCTTGTCGAATACCTAACGAAGCGCGCGCCAATCAGTGATTTATTATATTTTTGCTAAACAAGCATCCATGGCTTGCTGACGCTGATCGAAGAATATGTATGGCGATTCATTGACCGCAACAGTGATATCATGACAAAGTGAACCAAAGGCTGTAGGTTAGAGGCTTACTGGTTGTTGAACAGAAAAAATTCCTATAAATTAGTAATAGATCCATTATAAAGTTCCATTAATATTCATTAGATCGTTTTCTATTGTACATGTACTATGAATAAAACATAAATATCGAAAAACAAAAAGGATCCATCAGGGGTTCGGGGTTCCTGTCGCCTGTGAAACGATAACTCAGAAGTGATACAAAAAGCCCAAGAGCAGCAACCCGCTTTTTTGGTCACAGATCAATGTATATTGAAGTAAAGAGGTGTGCTTACTCCATTTACCCTATATAAATGAGCTACACTGTAAAGACCAGCAATAAACTGTAGGTCGGTCATTAAATCGCGAAAACACGTCACGCGAAACGCGCGTCGATTGTAAATAAAAAAAAGACCTCCTGCATCGCCTCCTTTTTCCTTTACTGATTACAGAAATCGCGGTAAAGAGTAACTACGACGCAAATGATTAGACTTTACAATGTCTCTTCGTAAGTTCGTGTAATCTCTCGACATTGTGTGGAAAATACTGTAATCAATAAAGAGAAAAGGAGACATGCAGGGTCCTTTTTTAAAAAATTTATAATTGACGCGTAACGCGTGACGCGTTTCGCAATTGAATGACCGCCCTACAATTTATTGCTAGCCTTCGACGTAACTCGTTTATGTAGAGCACGCATGCCTCTTTACTTTAATATACATTGATCTGTGACCAAAAATGCGCCTTTCGCTGCTCTTGGGCTTTTGTATCACTTCTGAGCTATCGTTTCACAGGCGACAGGAACCCCGAACCCCTGGTGGATCCTTTTTGGTTCAGCAACTTTAAAGATTTATACTGTATCCATGGTGTATGTGCTATATGAAACGATCTAAATCAATATATGTCGAATTATATATTATGGATGCGTCTGATAGAGATTATATTCAGCATCCAAAGATTCGAAGAGTCATGAATAACCATCAAAGCTCCGAAACTAAAGTTTTACACTTGATCGCCAAGTCAACCGTTTACGACTTGGCCTCCATGGTGATTTTAATGATATATCCGTTACCATTGAATATAAGGAGACCAAGTTGTCAACCAGCTTGAAAAATATGGGTGGCTTATTACACAATAAACTTGATGAATATTTATATGATTCCTAAGTTATCGTCTCTTAAAGGTGGGATTTCCGACATAAACAACGATGTCTCCTTCTGAGAAGGAGATGATGATGATAGATAGAATAATTTCCGTACGTAAGGAAAGGCGGATATTGCATGTCAAATAAGGTCTGATTGGTGAATTCGTATCGACTAGTTGAAATACAACAAATACGAAGGTTTTGCTGCTTGGGCCCTTGGTATGTTGTACCAGGGAAGAGTATTGCCGTTGGAATGATGATTGTGTTGTGCACACGGTTTACTAATTGAGAGGTGGCTGAGTTGTCGCCGAATTTCTAGCTGTCGTAGGAGTTGCGGCGCAATCCGTCGTCAAGAGTTGGCCGATCCATAATCTGGAAGCTGGATCTTATCCGAAATATGTTTACCTCTGGTAGAGTTGTTGGGGAAAGAGGCTGCTGCTCGCGTGGTGGATTTTGGGAACGAAGGCTCGTTACATCTTTGTATAAACTACTGCTCAAAAAACCCTCTTTATTTCCTCCCAGCTCGCTATAGTTCCGAATAATGAATTCGCCTCCGCGTATCTTGTCTTTACCCTTATGTCGCGTGGTGGAAATATTAATGCTTATCAACGAGCAATATCTTATATAATCCAGTTCATTATGCGCCATATTTTCCTTTCCCTCACCCTTGTCTGCAAGTACCAATTGCATTTGGACATAACACTTGGCTTTGGTATATGACTGCTCATACTGATTCCACTGATATTGTCAATCCCGAACATGGGGGACACTGGTATTACCATCACGACTGCTTTATTAGGTGTATTTGATACACAATTATAGTAGATACTACGTTGTTCCATCTATTTGCTTTTAACCATTGTTGCCGCTTCATACTAAACATCAGTAACAAGTTTTATCAAAAAATGTGGGCCAAAGGCGTGAGTCAAAATCTATTTGATTTGCATGTTCCGATTGGCTGAGATGAAGGTATATCTCTGGTTCGGCTCACTCCCTGCTTTTGATGTCAGCCAATCATTTGACGTCCGAAAATTTTTTTCGCTCATCATGCAACCACGTCCCGAGCGCGGGATAAAAGACAAAAGGTATTCTTTTTCCCACTGTCTCACTGTCAACACCATGCCTAGTGCCAAGATTTCTCCTTCCATGCTGTCTTCGGACTTTGCCAACTTGGCCGCTGAAGCCAAGCGCATGACCAAGAACGGCGCCGACTGGCTTCATCTCGGTAATGTATTTTTTTTTTTTGTCATTCACCACGTCCTGCCCATGCCTAACTAACGCCCCATTCCAAATAGACGTCATGGATGGGTAAGCATGACCCGTAATGCAAAATGCCTGTTCCATTCTGTACTGACAATGCTTGCTGTTATTAGCCACTTTGTGCCTAATATTACCTTGGGCGCTCCCATTATCTCTGCTCTTCGTCCCCACACCGAGGCTTATTTTGGTACGTGGAAAACAAAGGTGAAAAGGTGACTCAGACTATGGTATATTAAGAGATTCATTTAGACTGCCACATGATGGTTTCCAACCCTTCCCAATGGGTCGACGATATCAAGAAGGCCGGCGGTCAGATGTACACCTTCCATATTGAAGCCACCGAGGATCCTTTGGCTCTTATTCGTCAAATTAAGGACGCTGGCATGCAAGCCGGTGTCGCCATTAAGCCCAACACCCCCGCTGAAGCCGTGATTGGTCAGGTTGCCGAGGAGGCCGATATGATTTTGGTTATGACCGTCGAACCGGGATTTGGTGGCCAGCGTTTCATGGAAAAGTGCATGCCCAAGGTAAATGACACAATAAAGGGTAACGGAGCGGTTTGGAGTGAAGTGGGGTGCAAATAGAAACAAACAAACAAAAAGAGGCCAAGGAACATTGACATAGGGAAAAGAGGAGGAACCCTCTGGATTAACTCGAGAGAAATTTCTGTTAGGTCGAGCAGTTGCGTCGTTTATATCCTAAATTGGATATTGAAGTTGACGGCGGCTTGTCCATGGACACCATTGATGTGTCTGCTGAGGCAGGTGCCAATGTGATCGTGGCGGGAACGGGCATTTTCAAGGCTGAGAACCCCGCGGAGGTCATCAGCACATTCAGAGAGAAAGTGAACAAGGCCCAGGAAAAGTTTGCCGGTCACTAATAAGAAAACGAAAAAAATCAAATGTCATAGATGAGGAACGAATGAATAAAGTTATTGTATTTTTAATCTGCATAGTGGGAAAATCAACAACCACGTCCCAACCACCGACGATCTTTACTTTTTTTGGAGTTATCTTGGCACCGTGATACAGGCCCTCGGGGTGCACGCTTGTCCTTCTTCATGACGATCCTTTTCCAAATATGTACCACCCAACCCCCAATAATACAATAACAACACCATGGTGATATCGTTTACAGCAAACACAATAGCATGCACTTTTGCGAAACTAGACTCACATATAAAGCGCTGCGCAAAATAGCACACTGAGTAAGAAAAATACAGATGCGTGTTTTTTTATATTGTTTTGAAACCGGTCTAGGCCATAAATAGCTAACATGGAAAAACAGCGCATTTCTAACGATCGGCTTTCCCTTTGGATCGCCGTGGATTTCATTAATAGGAATCAATGTTTTTTTTGGGTCGTGTTCCTTTCTCATCCTTTTTCCCTTGTTTATTGTTTTTTTATCCTTTGCTTCATTCCTTTTGTAATTCTATTTGATGTCACTACGAAAATATCATTGCCTATGGGGAACGCTGGTCCTTTCGATGATACTCATCCTTCATTGGCGTATGAGTAAAGTCGTTTTGATGCCTCCCTTGGCCGAAACGGATGCCAATGTGGCCGCTATTGACCGCAAATACTGTGGTGGACCGTGCCGTTTTGTACTGCCCATCTTTCTGATGGAACAAGGTGAGATTTCCACTTTAAATTCCCAAAACTCGGTTCAACTCATCCATCCTTCATTTCAAATTTTTGATGACGGAAACAGAATCCAAGGCACAGATGCATTTTCGCCAGCTGGCTTTTATGGCGGGCATGGCCAACCGTACGATTGTGTTGCCCAATGTGGGACGATCTCGATTAGGAGCATGCCTAGAGCATGATTTTTCCTTTTACTATTCCGAGGAGTGGGCTCGGAAGAATGGGGAGCATTTCAAATATATCACCATGACCGATTTCCGAGCGTGGCTCGCTGAACGACAAGAAGCAAAACCACGTTCCCAGCACATGTATATCCATTTGGATCAAGGACGCGTGCAAATGCCGGAAGTGGACAATTGTTTCGCTTCCCAACTCGATATTGCCCCAGGTTCCGAGCAGCGATTATACCTTCATGAGACTTCCAATACCGCCAAACGTGCCCAGTTTGAGCGACAGGTTAAAGCCTTCTTGCTTGGGAATCCCAAGCCGAGTCGAGAGACCGACGTGGATCGCTATCAACACATTGAAGTACTGAGCGTGTTCTACGATCGGAGGTTCCCATTTGTGCATCATCCAGATGCGGCGGTTCCCATCGCCTACAGCACCCAACTCGTTGCCTTAGCTGATGCTTTATCGGCCAAACTCGCTCCTTACTGTGCCGTGCATTGGCGGACAGAGCGCGTGGATCCGCCTGAAAATCTTGTGTTTTGCGCCGAATCCTTGGTCTCGATGGTATCGGATCGACTGGAATCCGTGAAAGCCATCGATGGTGTCAAGCCCAACTTTTTCTTGCTCACCGATTATCCTCACATAATCCCCGAAAAACCCACGGAAGCCAACACCAGCTCGGACTTTATGCCTGCTTCTTCCAGTTTCTCGCAAAACTCACTCACGCGATATCATCATGCGGCGATACATTATCTTTACAAGCATATGCAAATCCAGCTCACCCACCTTGAGCAACAAAAAGAGACGCCACCCGTGCACACGCCCGCCAACTGGACCATGCTGCCCATTCCCGCTTCCATTGCTGCGGAAGATACCGGGTTCCTTGGGATTCTTGACAAGCTCCTCGCCATCCGTGCGGATGTATTTTTGGCTGGAAAACCCGGTGTCTGTGGACGCAAGAGCAGCTTCACGAGCCTTATTATTCATGAACGTTTGCGACGTCAGGCGGAAGAATCCGGCGAAGCAGTAAATGCAACATGGAGCGACTACAGTATCGACCGTCAAGGCCAAATGAGAAACATCATTGACTATTTTGACCTTCCACCAGACATCATAACTGCCGCATAAACTGCTCTAACGTATTCCCTGACTTATCCTCCCTGTTATTGTTTTTATGCTCTGCGACTCTATCTATTTATAAAACTTATAGATTCCTCTTTTTTGTACATATCCTCATCAATATCCAAATACAAATTCCTTTTTCAATATTGTTTTGAATCGCCCTTTAATTCATGATTATACTTGGCGTCTTGCAAATTTCTAGTCGTATTGAGAGTGCAGATGGTTATAGATGTATAATGATTTTCCATGACTCAACTCTCACACTCTGTTTTGCATCATTCCGACTCTCATACCCCAATAAACAGCCAGACCCGCCATCAGCCAGTTCATCGCGTGATA